>NC_139678.1:6101666-6788333 GCF_964106915.1 Podarcis gaigeae
TGGTGGGTGTCAACTCTGTATGCTGCACCCAAAGTCATCTATAAGCAGGAGCGGGGAACCTGGTGCCCTCTGGGTATAACTCGACTGCAGCTCCCATCATCCTTGACCACCGGGGAGTTGCAGTCCAACAACGGTGTGGTGCAGTGGTTAGTGTGTCAAGACTAGGATTTGCAACACCAGGGTTCAAATCCCCACTTGGCCATGAAGCTCCCTGGGTGACCTTGGGCCAGTCACTGCCTCTCAGCCCAGTCTGCCGCACAGGTTCGTTGTGGTGGTTAAACGAGGAGGGGGGAGAACAACCTTGTATTTAGATTGAAGTCAAACTGAGATATCTACTAATTGATGTTGACCCCCTAAGATCACTCATGGTTGCCAGATTCTTGATCAGCGTCCTATCCCAAAAGAAGAGAAACGGTCTCCTGTGTGGCTCGGATAACCCCTTTAAACCATGATCTATGTTTTAGGTGACATCACCATTGTTTTAAACCACGATCTATGTTTTAGGCGATATCACCATTGATATCCTTGCTTAATTTATGAGCAGAGGGCGATGTATAGGTTACAAATTTATTGTAATGTATGATGGTGGTCTTTGTCTTTGTTTTGCTTCGGTTCCTGTTTGTCTTTTGTAAGTTTTGGCGATTTTAAATTTGGAGGTTTAAGTATAATATGTTGGTATGGGAAACTGTCGTGTAACGGGCCAATGGCCGTAATAAAGATCAATCCAATCCAAATCCTTGTATTTAGCCTTCAGCTCCTTGGAGTAAAAAGTGAGACATAAATGTGATAAATAATAATAAATAGACATTGCTGCATGAGGTGAGCCAGTTGCCTGACCCCTGTAAGGCACCTTCCTGTATTTTTATGTTTAAACATGCAGTTCCCTTAATAGCAGCCGCAATGCCGCTGGTGTGCATAATGGACAATGGTTTGTGTATCTTTGATGCGTTCTAACAACGCCTGTTTTCATTTCCCGCCCCCCCCCCAGCGTTTTTTAGGTGCCAAAGACCCAGTTGACCGCCGTGTGGAGCGAGATAAGTTCAGGCAGGAGCCCTGCCAGAGGACCGGGATGGATTGGCTGTGACAACCTGCCGCAGGTGGAGGAGGAGGGGAGAGTTATGATGAAGAGTTCCTGCCGAGCTGGCCTCCACCGGGAACTGCTGAATTCCACATCCTCCGCGTTACACCCGGTCAAACGGTACGGTTAGATGCAGAGCCCCCATTTCTCCTGGGCAAACGCTTTCTACCTCAGCTGCCTTCCGATAGGCTCTTGGTGGCTGAAAAACCCATTTTTAAGCAAGGATCCCAAGGAAACGGGGAGGAACACTGGATTCCTGGCAATTTATAGACTTATTTTGGGTCCTAGGTGACTGATGTCTTCTACGATGAAGGCAGTTTGTGTCAGAATTGCAGAGGGAAAGGCTATGGTCTTTTATAGACTGGGTGGCTAACTAGAAAACAAGAAGCAGAGGATAGGAATAAGTCAGCTATTTTCCCAGTATGTACAGTTGTACTTTGGAAGTTGAATGGAATCTGTTCTGGAAGTCCGTTCAACTTCCAAAATGTTCGAAAACCAAATCACTGCTTCTGATTGGCTGCAGGAAGTTCCTGCAGCCAATCAGAAGCCATGGAAGCCCCGTCAGATGTTTGGGTTCCAAAAGAACATCCACAAACCGGAACAATCACTTCTGGGTTTGCAGCATTCGGGAGCCAAAACCTCCCGAGTTCCAGGGCGTTCAGGATCCAAGGTACCACTGTTCTTCATTATAAATATTTGTGTCCCTTGCTGCCATCGGACCCTTGAAACAGCTTATGACAACAATGATCGGTTAAAAAACCCAACACCCTAGGAAGGAAAAACCACCCTCCTAAGATGTGTCTGGGCCGTCATTTCTAACTCCCTCGTGCTAAGACAGAAGTTGCCGGACTCCTCCAAAAATTCATGGCTGCTTGAGAAATCATGCTAAGGTCATGGCTTAGGCAATTCTGGGTCAGCAACCTCTGCTCTGAAGTCCTGACAGGATGACGGGTCTGCTGCTCAGCCTTAGAAATAAAATCCAAACAAATAATCAATTTGAAAAATGAACTCAGTCTTGAGAGGCCGAAAATGAGTTTGTTCATTGTTACTGAAGTTCTTTTCCCCCATAGTTTTAGGGTCCAATTTATATCAGCCTTCCCCAAGCTAATACCTCCCTCCCCTCCATATTTTGGACTAGAACTTCTATCAGTCCCAACCAACATAGACTTTAGTTAGGGGTGCCGTTCTCTCTCTGTTTCTCTCTCTCTCTCACACGTGTGTGTGTGTGTGTGCGCACGCACACACACATGTGCACGTATGAACACACAACTCCCTACCTACTCTTATCCCATCTCTTGATCTCTCAACTCTCGGTTCCTTGTGTACAAAAGCACACTTCAAAAATCATCAATGGTTTCAGTTTTTAATCCGTGCATTTCTCTCTCTCCTAGAATATCTGGCATGCACTTAAAGCCCTATCTCAAGTTACAGAAGAAAGAACGGCCTCTGGAAATAAGCCTGGACCCTCCCCGAAGCCCACCAATGAGCCAGCCGAGGTTGGCAGAAGAGGAGAAGCCCAGCAGCCCCGAGCCAAGCCTCTTTCCAGCCCCCTCTCTCCGGAAGCCATTGGGGACCCTCTCCCCCAACACCATCGGCAGCAGCAGGAGCCACGCGGAAGGGCCCGGCGGGAAGGAGAGGAGAGCCGCCCTCCCGGCCACCATCCACCAGGAGGACGATGGAGAGGGGCCACTGGACATCTGGGCCATCGTGAAGCCGGGGAACACTAAGGAGAAGGTCGCCTTCTTTGCGGCCCAGCAATGCGGCGACCGCAGCCGGGTGCTCTCCGTGAAGAACAAGAGCACCTGGGACATCGACGGGAGGTCCACTAAGCGCAGGAAAAAGTCACTGGATATCAAGAAGGCCAAGGTCCACCTGGATAGGATGAGGGAGGCCAGCGGGAGGTGCTACCAACCTGAGCCATTTGCCTGCGGCATCGAGCACTGCTCTGTCCATAATGTGAATGACGGCTTGGAGGGGGGCTTCCCGGGGCGGCCCCTGTCGGTCGTTGAGATGGTTGCTTTCTTGGAGCAAAGAGCCAGCGTCTTGCTGGCCGACTGCTCCAAAAACTGCCCCAGTGCCTCTGCTGTGACCAAGTTCCCTGGCCAGCCCAAAGCCGCTCCCCTAGCCTCTCCCGGACTTTTCCCCACCTCGGGAGTCTGCGAAGCTCCCTCTGAAAAGGCAGCCTCTGGGGCGAGCAGCAGCAGCAGTGGCGGCGGCAGCAGCGATGGGGAGCAGCAGGCAGAGCCCCTTCGCGTGCTGGACATGGTGGCCAAGCTGGAGTCGGAGTGTCTCCGGCGCCAGAACGAACGCGAAGCAGGGTCGCTCTCGAGGAACAACAGCTTCCGGCGGAACGTGGGGCGGATGCTGCTGGCGAGCGGGGCGCCCCCGGAGAACGACGCCGGCAAGGCGCCCCCAGAAGCTCCCAGCCAGGAAGAGCCCTGTCCGCCGCTGGAAGGCCAGCTATCTTCGATCGTAGACACCCGTGCTGGGAACGGCTTTCTCGTGCTCGAGCAGGGAGGGTCGGTCTCCTCCAGCCGTGGCTGGCTCGGTTCTGAGAAGGTGAACAAATCCACATATCCGGAAGCTGCTCAGGCGCCCCCACATTCCTTGCACAGCAGAAAAGCGACGGTTGATTGTACGCCGAAGGAGCCAGCCACTCTTCCCAGCCTGGCTCCCAACGCGCGAGTGAGAGAGTCCGTAAGCATTAGTATCTCTGTCACCAAGAGGGACACCGGATGCCGAGCCGCCCAGCCTTCCGACGCCGCCTTGGGCGAAGACCCTCTTCCGGGCAGACTCTTCTTGCTCCTGTCCAGCTTTGAGCCCCCCCAGGAGTGCCTGCACTCGGGGGAGACCCTCCCCGAAGAGTGCCGTGTGGGCCCTCAAGGGAAGGACACCTCCCTGGGCGATGAAGCCCCGCGCCTGCCCGCCCCTGCTCCCGGGGAGCCCCAGGAGGCGCCCTCAGAAAGCGCCCCGCAGGCCCTCGCCTCCTCGCGCCTCCTGAAGCGGCAGAGATCTCACGACTTCCTGGAGACCAGGTTCAAAATCCAGCAGCTCCTGGAGCCGCAACAGTACCTGCTCTTCCTTCCGCACCACATCATCGTGAAGATTTTTGGGCTTCTGCCCACCCGCAGCCTGGTGGCGCTCAAGTGCACCTGCGGGTACTTCAAGTTCCTCATCGGGTACTACAACATCCGGCCGGCCGACTCCCGCTGGGTCCGCGACCCCCGCTACCGGGAAGACCCCTGCAAGCAGTGCAAGAAGAAGTACACCAAGGGCGACGTCTCGCTGTGCCGCTGGCACCCCAAGCCCTATTGCCAAGCGCTGCCCTACGGACCCGGCTACTGGATGTGCTGCCACAGGTCCCAGAGGAGCGTCCCCGGCTGCAGGCTCGGCCTTCACGACAATCACTGGGTGCCTGCCTGCCACAGCTTTAACCGTGCTCTGCACAAGAAGCCCAGGGAGGCGGAAGAGGACTGTTAGCATGCCCTCCCTGGCGCAGCCTTTGTGGAGCCTCACTTCCTAGGTGGGGAGGGGAAAAGATGTTTTATGCCTTGTGATGTTTACACTGTATATAATTTTGTGGGTGGTTTTTTTGTTTGGTCCCCCTCCCCCTTTCTATTTCCCGCTTCCACAGGGCTATGAAGAAACTGCACATGACTTCTAAATCACAAGAGCCTTTTTTAACCTTTTAGAGAAAGAGAGAGAGAGAGAAATAGCCCTTCCGTGTACATAATATTCCCAGAATCTCCTTTTCCATCAGCGTGACTTGACAGCTGGTTGACCAACGTTGAAGATCACTACAACGCAGCTACGAGAGTGTTGCGGCTACAAGTCCCGTGTCGTCGTCGTTGTAAAAAGCAACAACTGTGTCTCATTTTCAAATCTGTATATCCTGTACAAAAATATACATATATAAATATATATAAATATAAATATATATTGAAAATGTTTCTGGAAGGAAACTCTAAATAGGTAAAAGAGGAATCTTCGAAAAGATGGTTTAACTGGACAACCTTAAAAAAATAGGCTAGAACAAATATTTGTTATATCTTAGGGTGGCAGCAAGCGAAAGAGGGGTGTTTTTCTTAGAGCAAAGAGTGTTGAGAAAAAGCTCTGTCTTCCCATGCCCACCTCACCTGGTTTTTGTTTCATTTTTTTTTTACCTTAAAATAAAATGTGCATTCTGAATTTTGCTCTTGCTCACCTCTGTTTTCCTCTCAAGGTTTTTCCTCGTTAACGCTCTTTTAAAAAGGGGTGGTATTGCAAGCATTCTGGCTGTGTGAAAGTGCTCTGCATTACGGTCAGAGAAGCAGGGCCAGCCCAGGACACTTTGCTGTCTGGGGCAGGATGATGTGCCCTCCCTTTTCTGCATACCCAAGCCCATGGACTGGTAGTTGGGTCTTGCCATGCAGCCACCAGCACGGAAGAATCTTCCACTACACCAGAAGGCAGCAGATTAGTTTAGGGCATCCAGGACAAGGCCACACAGCCATAGGAGGGTCATACAAGAGGATGTATCTTCCACCTGGGGCAGTTGCCTCGTTTTGCCTAATGAAGACAGCTTATGTAATTGAGGGATCTTGCACCTGATTTTGAATGATGCTTCCCCTATCTTGAGGTTGTGTGTGACTCGGCCCACACAGTCCAGGGGGGATGCAAGGAGCTTCAGGGAGAGGAGGGAAAGAACAAGATTGGTTGCATGACCTTCCGCTCATGCAGCCATTGGATACAATCCCTCTGTATTTAGCCAGGGGGGGTGTATTTAGGACAGTGGGGGTGTTGAAAAACTAACTGGATTTTGAAATTTAAATGTGAATCTCAGCCATTTCCGATTTAATTTTGCAAATGTCAAAAAACAGATGTGCACCTATGCGATGGAATGCACACTCAATTTTCAGACATTTCAGACAAGGTTTTCTGGAATGCTCAAAATCAACATGGGCATGCTGATGTTTTCCAAATATTTAGGCATTCGGAGTTACATAACCTTCATAGTGTTTACTCCCAAGTAATAGATGGTTGCACACTTTGATCCGAGGCAGGATGCAGCTGCCTTGAGCGCAGTCGCTTCTCGCCACACACATGGATTTGACTGGTGGAACAACCTTTTGTTTTGAGAAGCAACTTCCCTCCAGCTCTGGAAGCTAACTTTGATTAATGGGAAAGTGTGTATTTTATTAGTAGAATCAAGTAGTAGATTAAATTATGTAGTAGACAGTATATGGTTCAGGGTTGCAGAGGACACCAAATCAAGATGAGCAGCAAATGTTTTAGAAAACATTGGAAGTGTTTCATAGATAGCAATTAATTTGAAAATCAACAAGAAGCATGGTTGTGTTTCAGGTAGGAGCAAAAGTGCCAACCATCTCTATAGCCAGGTTGAGGCAGTTTAACTGGTAGCAAAGTCTTCTGAGAAAATATCTAACTTAGCATGAGCCACCATGACTGTATTATGCAAGACCAGTGTTTTAGGTTCACCTTGATGGGGGCCTAGTTTCTGAGATAGAGGAAGCGCTATTACTTTGTTCCCTGTGAGGAATACATTTTCATACTGGAAAAGAGGATGTTGATAAGGTGGAGGGGGGCGGGAAATTGAGAAGAGCTTCCAAGATGAAAAAAGGTCAAAAAGGCTTGTAGCTCTGCTTTGCATGCAGAATGTCCCAGGTGCAAAACGCTCAGGATCTCCAGGCAGGGCGGCTGGGAAAGGTTCCCTGCCTAAAATTCTGCAGAGCTGCTGCCAGCCTGTGTAGACAGCACTGAGGTAGATGGAACACTGGTATATGGCAGCTTCCTATGGCATGACCAGTCACAAGTACAGCGGTACCTCGGGTTAAGTACTAAATTCGTTCTGGAGGTCTGTTCTTGACCTGAAACTGTTCTTAACCTGAAGCACCACTTTAGCTAATGGGGCCTCCTGCTGCCGCTGTGCCGCCGCTGCACGATTTCTGTTCTCATCCTGAAGCAAGGTTCTTAACCCGAGGTAGTACCGTATTTTTCGCTCTATAAGATGCACTTTTCCCCTACTAAAAAGGGGGGATGTGTGTGTGTCTTATGGAGCGAATGCAGGCGGGAGGCTCTGCTCAGTGCTCCCTTTAAAGCGCTCCCTGTCCTAGCTTCTGGGATTCAGAATATTTTTTTTCTTGTTTTCCTCTTCCAAAAACTAGGTGCGTCTTATGGTCTGGTACATCTTATAGAGCGAAAAATACGGTATTTCTGGGTTAGCAGAGTCTGTAACCTAAAGCATATGTAACCTGAGGTACCACTGTATTAGGAAGAGAAGGCAAACATGTTTTTTTAGATTACTAGGACTCTGAGAATTAACAATCTGTTTTGCAAGTTGAAAAGCACCTCATGCAGCAGAGAGCCAATCTTCCAGTAGCAATGACACATCTAACCCTAACCCTATCTTGGCTGGGGCTGATGGGAGTCATAGCTCAAAAATCTGGCAAAACATATTCTGCATAGGCAGCCCCTGCAGGAGAGCACCTATTTTCTTTGTACCCAGAGACCAGTACCATCATTCCATCTTTGAATTAGTGAATTTGGTAGCTTAACCACATGCCGTGTGAAGAAGTCCCTTTTTTCCCTGTCCTGAAACTTCCAGCATCTGGGGATGCCTCCCTGGAAAGAGACCCGGATGTGAAACAGCGGATTTGTTGCTGACTACCTCCAGGATCAGAGGCAACAGTTCTCTGGGACCTCAGCTGAAGATACCAGGGATTAACCCCAGGACTTCTGCTGGGAGAGCTACAGCCAGTCTGATTGGTGGAAGAACGACATACACCTGCCCTTGCAGGTGAGACCAGAATAAAACCATGAGATAAATAAATGGGTGGGACTGCTTGACAACAGCGACAAGAAAAATTTCCCTCTACACTGCAGGCTTTAGGGAAAAGGTGCTATTTGCCATTGACTCTGGGGAGCAGACAGAATTCCTCAGTGTGCATGAGAGGGGCACATTCCACAAGCAGGCAGATCTTTCCCCATTTTGGTGCTTTGCATAAAGGTAAAAAGACCATTAGGTCCAGTCGTGGCCGACTCTGGGGTTGCGGCGTTCATCTCGCTTTATTGGCCGAGGGAGCCGGCATACAGCTTCCGGGTCATGTGGCCAGCATGACTAAGCCACTTCTGGCGAACCAGAGCAGCGCACGGAAACGCCATTTACCTTCCTGCTGGAGTGGTACCTATTTATCTACTTGCACTTTGACTGCTTTCGAACTGCTAGGTTGGCAGGAGCTGGGACCAAACAACAGGAGCTCACCCCATCTTGGGGATTCAAACTGCCGACCTTCTGATCAGCAAGTCCTAGGCTCTCTGGTTTAATCCACAGCGCCACCCTTGTCCCATTCAGTTGCATATGGTCTCCCAAGTTAGCCACTGAGGCATAAGGAGCTCTGAAGGGACTTTACTTGGGTTATCAGAGCATAGATTTTCAACCTTTTTGAGTCCACGGCTCCCTTGACCCAACTACATTTATTCTGTGGCATCCCTGTGGGATTCATGAACCCAGTTACGTCACCCCTTGCTGGCAGAGCTGGCAGCCTCTCACCCTTTTTCAGACACGCTTGTGGAGTGTCCCCTCAGCCTCTCCCCTCTGGGCAGCTGCTGCTGCCCCAATGAGAGATGCCTCCTCATACTGCCCCATAGCAGCCTGGGAAGAGAAGGCGCCCAGCCTTAGTGGCCCAACAGAGACTGGCCATAGGTGGGAGGCAGCAGTGACAGCAGCAAGGCTGCTGCAACAAACAGCTGTGCAAGCCTTAAGCATTAAGAGGAGGGAGGGAAGAAAAGAGGGATGAGAATAATAATAATTATTTATTATTTATACCCCGCCTATCTGGCTGGGTTTCCCCAGCCACGCTGGGCGGCTTCCAACACAATATTAAAATACAGTGGTCTGTTAAACATTAAAAGCTTCCCTAAACAGGGCTGCCTTCAGATGTCTTCTTAAAGTCTGGTAGTTGTTTTTCTCTTTGACATCTGATGGGAGGGTGTTCCACAGTGTGGGTGCCACTACTGAGAAGGCCCTCTGCCTGGTTCAATGTACCTTGGCTTCTCACAATGAGGGAACCACCAGGAGGCCCTCAGAGCTGGACCTCAGTGTCCGGGCAGAACGATGGGGGTGGAGACGCTCCTTCAGGTATACAGGACCGAGGCCGTTTAGGGCTTTAAAGGTCAGCACCAACACTTTGAATTGTGCTCGGAAACGTACTAGGAGCCAGTGTAGGTCTTTCAAGACTGGTGTTATGTGGTCTCCGTGGTCGCTCCCAGTCACCAGTCTAGCTGCCGCATTCCAAATGAGTTGTAGTTTCTGGGTCACCTTCAAAGGTGGCCCCACACAGAGGCCAGTGTTGCCCGCAGCACCCCTGGCCATCATTCAAGGCACCCCAGAGTGCCATGGCACACTGGCTGAAAACCACGGTATTAGGGGATCACTTTTGTGTTCATAGCAGACACCCAGATGTATACAACACATAATACTGTCATCTTCGTAGTGTTCCTTACAATTTCAGAAAACCCACGAGGATTCACAGAACTAGCCTCGCCCAAGGCAGAATGAATGGAATAATAAAAACCAAACCAGCCAATCTTAGGAAAACTCCTGTTAAAAGATTTATTGCAATAATACAATAAATTTTTAGAAAAACAAACGCATCTGTTAGGTTACAACCCTACCTAGTGGGGCAAGTGGCGCAAGGTTTGCTGAAAAAGCCAGGGGTTAGGGACCCTCAAACCTAAATCCCCCTCGGAGGGTGGAGAGCACTCCTCATTTCAGAAGCTTCGCTCGGTATCTTCTGAGGCCACTGCCCCTAAATGCGCAGCCTTGCCTCTGTGGCACCACAACTATGACCCGCAAGATGCTCAGCCGGCTGTCTTCAGCCACAACAGTCCACTAATGGGGAGCCTCTCTGCTCCTCGCCATTCAAGCAGAACACAATCACACCTCAATTGCACTAAAGTCTTGGGCACACACTCCCAGTTTCTCCACATAGCTATATATGTGTAAAAACATTTTTTTATATATGTGTGTCTATCTATTTATATATACATATAAAACAAAAACCAACCCGGGGAAAAAACCATTGTTACCAAAAAGAAAAAAAGTGTTTCTGGAAAGGATTTGACACCCTAACATATTACAATCCTTGGGGCGCACCTTTGTGAATTCCGAGTGGATGCTACACTACGGCACTAGAGAGGCATCGTTTTAAGACAAAGAAATCAGGACTGACAAAAGGTTTGTGGTTTACTGGCATTTCCTATTAAGAGGGTTTCCCCTCTCTTCTTTTTTAAACAAACCATAAATAAGCAGCAGAATGGTTGGAACACATGGGGCAGGGCAGGGAACATAGAGTTATATATACAAGGGGGAAAGGGCCCAGGGCCAGCTGCGAGAACCCAGCAGCTACAGGCCCAGCGTTGAGCAGCCTAACTCCTTTGCAACTAATAAAGTGCCTTCTTTCACAGGACCTCCTTCCACACGTATTGTTTCAGAAACAGGAGAGACTCGCAGGGCAGTGTCCCATGTTGAGCATCCTTTGAGGCAAAGACAAGTGAGCCCTGCACCACCCCCACCCCCCCGGTTTCACTCCGGTCTCTCGTAGCTGGACAAAACCTCACCGGGAGCCTGCGATGATGGAGCAGGCTGGATTACATTGCTGCTGTTCTTCTGCGTTAAGTCTTCGCGGGCTGGGAAATCCCGCCCGACGGGTTTAAAACTGAAAACACTGAACCGGTGGGATCTTTGGTTTATTAACAGAAATGCGCAGAACCCCACCTCCCGCAGGTACGTCTGCCGCGCAAGGTTCCCCACGCCACTAACTTACAGTCTAGGCCAAAGTGGGAGCAGAGAAACAGAGCAGAAACACATCACAGAATTGAAACAGCCAAGAGCCGAATATTCAGCACCAGCGGCTGGAACCCTCTCCTGAAGACTGCGTAAAAGTGCAGAAATGCCCACCAGCCCAGGCCCGTTATCTCTCAGGAGGAAGCCTTTTGCCTGGCACAATTTTGGTCTCGGCATGTGTGATACTCCACAGAAGCGGGTGCCCGCAGGACTGCGCTGAATCATGGCAGGAAAGCATCCTTGGGCTCACACTGCTGGGAGTGGCATGGGCAGGGAGGCAGGCTGCCTGCCTGCCTGGCACCTCTCCCCCAAGGTGCACACTTGGCACATTAGGCCGCGGTGGGGTTGCAAGACAGCAAGGGCAGCAACAGAAACCCACAGCCAACTTCTCTATTGTTCTGTAACGCATTGGGGGCTGCTACATTGTGCCACTGGATGCTGGACTTCAGTGTTCTCCAGTGGCGCAGTGGGGGTGGGGTGCAGGGGGGCCCGGCCGCACCGGGCGCAACATCTGGGGGTTAGGGGGTGCAAATCCACGGGTTAAGGGGCGCAAATCCACAGGTTAGGGGGCACAAATTACTTGCCTTGCCCCGGGTGCTAACAACCCACGCTACGCCACTGGTGTTCTCTATCTGTGGTGGAACTCCGGCCCAAATTTCCATGGGGGCGTGGGGGCACGTGTCCCCTCCCCACCTGCTCTGCACCTTTTGCTCACACCTTCCTTGCCGAGTCTTGGCCTCCATGGACACAGGGCCTACGCTGTCTCTTATACACGGAGAGATGGATTTGCATGCTCCGAATCTCCACCCACTAAGTGCCTCTACCAGGAATGGCTTTTCTCCAGGGGGCTGAACAAGGAAAGGGTGCATTGCCAAAAGCCTAATTCGCCCCCCCCCAAAAAAAATTGCCAAAAGCCTGCCTAGTCAGAAGCCAGGCTGAGGTCCGAGGGGCACCGTGCTACATTCCAACCAGAAGCTGAACGGGATGCAAGAACCAGGAGGATTTCATGGGGTTTTTGATCAAGGAGGAACACAAGCCTCATTGCTCTCCATGAGGAGCACAGGATTTCTTAAAAAAAACCAAAAAAACCCACATGGAACGTGGACCAAACGTCAAAACAAAAGTGCGGCTCCTTTGCACACAAAGAGGATTTGTGACGAGACAAACCTTATTGTAGCAGTAGAATTGCTCTGTATTGGCAAGTTATTACAGTCCAGGCTTTCTTTGGTGTCGGGCAGCCAGAGCAAGAAGCCAGGAAACTCTTGAGCGACTCAGCATAAAAAACGTTCTGCAACTGGATCCATAAGAGCGTGCGCGCGCGCGCACACACACACACACTCACACAAAGGCGGCATGACCTAACATCTATTTTCTCCCCTTAAAAAATAAATAACCTATTGATATTGAAGAAACATGATGGTTTTCTGTATTAAAATTATGGCAACGGAGATCAGAGACCACACAGAAATGCAGCAATCTGCACATCTTGCCAGAAGGCTCTACAAATGTGCATTTTGTGCTGCAAATTTTCTCCCCTGTGCACACTTTTAGAATAAACACACACAAACATAACCCAAGAACCCTGCTGGGAACTAATCGCAGGGGATGAGGTGGCCTCATGCACTGGCAGAACTGCCACGATAGTCTTCTCTTTCAGTCTTCATGCTTCAAGATGATTTGCCAGGCCACGTAAACCCAGATCTATTTCCTTGTTTTTTGTTTTTTGTTTTTGTTTAAGGGACTAAACTAAAAAAGAAACTGAAGGATCCTCCTCCTCTCACCCTCAGCGGAACACATGGGACTCGGAAGAGGCACAGAGTTCCGTTTTCAGGTGTCCAAGATGCGTGTCGAGAGAAAACAAGATGCAGGGTGACTGCCGCGCAGTCAAGCTTGGGCAAACTGAAAGCATCTTCCGGAGGGGAGAGCGTGTTACGTAATCAGAAGTCTGACCCTTGATGTTCCAGGCACTACTGAGCAGAATTGGGAAGGTTTACTACAGCGATGGTGGGCGGGATGTGGGACAGGAACTCCCCCCCCCCCCGCCCCACAGAGGTCCGAGTGTCACCCTAGCGATGTCCAGTGTACGCTTTGAACCAGGAGGTAACGGAGGCCGCGGCCGAGGAGATCATGCCTCCGGCGCTGCTGCTGGCGATGGGCTCCCGCGAGGCCAGCGTGCTCTGGCTCTGAAGCATCTCCACCGTCTGCGAGGGGATGTCGCAGAACCGGGGGCTGGGCAGGTTCTCCCAGTCCGTCCCCAGGTCCGTCTCTTCGTCGCTGACACGTTCGTCGCCGCTCTCGTCCGTTTCGCCGGCGCCGCTGGGGTCCACGAATTCCATCGAGTCCTCCAGGTCAGCACTGATCTCGAACGGCCCGGACCTGCGGTCGGAAAAACTGACTCGGCTTACGGGAAAAACGACTCGCAAATCGGGACTGGCAAGAGGAACGAAGATAATTTTTGCAGGAAAATGACAGAGCTTTGCTACACTTACAGACTCTCCAGAAAAACAAGGTTTAAACCGGGCACCCCCAAAGTAGGCCCTCCAATGGGACTACAATACCCATCATCCCTGACCTGACCACTGGTCCTGTTAGCTAGGGATGATGGGAGTTGTAGTCCCAAAACAGCTGGAGGGCTGAGTTTGGGGGTGCCTGGTTTCAACTGACTGGTGAATCACTTAATAATAATGCTATAAGCTGTGGTGTAGGGACAGGAATCTAGGTTCTTATAGTATTTTGGAAGGTCTCCACTGAAATTTAAAGAACAAAAGTAAGGAAAAGGGTGTCCACTGAGGCCAGAATGGCTCGCCAAGCCTCTTACGCTCTGATGGGAGCTGAAGGGAAACCAAAGGAACTAAACTTGCTGGGAAAAGGCCCTAACCCCTCTTCACCATGGTGAACCACAGAGATTCTCTCCCATATTAAGGATACATTGCAGTCTGGCCAAAGGACGCAATGGGACTGGGGAGCAGGGCTGCAGAGAAGGCCTGGCCTGCGAAGAGCCCCAGGGTGAGAGATATAGACTCGGATGGCTACATTCAGCCCCCAGGCCTGAAATTCATCTCCCCTTCAGGTAGAAGGTCCGGCTCAGCTTGTAGATGCCGATTTTCCTCCAAGCCACAGAGGGTTGCTGCCAGCCAGAGCTGATTCTCCTAGGCTATGTGGGCCGCTGCTCCAATTCAGCATAAAGCAGTTTTAGTTGCTGAATTTGGCTCTCTGTTCAGTTGTCATGGTCCCATTTCATAGCTCAGGGAAAGCTGAATTAGGAAAGGAGGCCCTGAGAGAGCAGAGGGAGGGGGGACTCCCTTAAAAAGGGAGCAGGCTGTTGTGTGTCACATGCCTGCACACTTCCTGCTCCGTTTTGGATATAGCTTTCGTTTTCTGTCTGTTGCCTCGACACAAAGGCAGGCAGTCATGTTTTGCCTTTGTTCTGACCAACGTTGAATAAAGCTGTAAAATATGCTCTCCTGGGTGAATCTTCCGTTGTGGAAACTCTGCAGAAAGAGTGTGCACGAGACCTGGAATGTGTCTGATAATAATAATAATAATAATAATTTATTATTTGTACCCCGCCCATCTGGCTGGGTTTCCCCAGCCACTCTGGGCGGCTTCCAACAGAGATGAGAAATACACTAAAATGTCACATATTAAAAACTTCCCTGAACAGGGCTGCCTTCAGATGTCTTCTGAATGTCAGGTAGTTGTTTATCGCTTTGACATCTGATGGGAGGGCATTCCACAGGGCGGGCACCACTACCGAGAAGGCCCTCTGCCTGGTTCCCTGTAACTTGGCTTCTCGCAGTGAGGGAACCGCCAGAAGGCCCTCGGAGCTGGACCTCAGTGTCCGGGCAGAACGATGGGGGAGGAGACGCTCCTTTAGATATACTGGACCGAGGCCATTTAGGGCTTTAAAGGTCAGCACCAACACTTTGAATTGTGCTCGGAAACGTACTGGGAGCCAATGTAGGTCTTTCAAGACCGGTGTTATGTGGTCTCGGCGGCCGCTCCCAGTCACCAGTCTAGCTGCCGCATTCTGGATTAGTTGTAGTTTCCGGGTCACCTTCAAAGGTAGCCCCACGTAGAGCGCATTGCAGTAGTCCAAGCTGGAGATAACCAGAGCATGTACCACTCTGGCGAGACAGTCTGCAGGCAGATAGAGACTCAGCCTACGTACCAGATGGAGCTGGTACACAGCTGCCCTGGATACAGATTTGACCTGTGCCTCCATGGACAGCTGTGAGTCCAAAATGACTCTGAGGCTTGTGTCGCTAATTGACTGATACTGTTTCCACGGGAGACCGGGAGACGACATGGAGGCATGATGGCCTTTGTCTCCCTGGCAGTATCCCAACAGTATCCTGGTGGCACATGGTCTCAGCGGCCGCCCCCAGTCACCAGTCTAGCTGCCACATTTTGGATTAGTTGTAGTTTCTGGGTCACCTTCAAAGATAGCTCCACGTAGAGTGCATTGCAGTAGTCCAAGTGGGAGATAACTAGAGCCTGCACCACTCTGGTGAGACAGTCAGCGGGCAGGGAGGGTCTCAGCCTGCGTACCAGGTGGAGCTGGTAGATAGCTGCCCTGGACACAGATTTGACCTGCGCCTCCATGGACAGCTGTGAGTCCAAAATGACTCCCAGGCTGCGCACCTGGTCCTTCGGGGCACAGTGACCACATTCAGGACCAGGGAATCCTCCACACCTGCCTGCCTCCTGTCCCCCCAAAATAGTACTTCTGTCTTGTCAGGATTCAACCACAAGGGGAAGGCTGTGCCAGGCTTAGAAGTGGCACAGCAAGGGGACAAGGAGGGAGAGGTGGTGATGGCAGGGCGCAAAAGAGGCTGGAAGCTGCCTCTTACCTTCCCAAATGTTCTGTCTCGGGGCTGACCAGGTACATCAGGTTCCTGAGTGTATGCAGAGGATGCAGGAGGTCTAAGTTTACGTGCTGGAAGAGGAAGAAAGTGGAACATCCATCAGGCAAAATGTGCTGAGACGAGGAAGGGAAAGTGTGAAGCCACCCGAGAGGTTAAAAAACAAAAAGAAAATGAAAACCTGCATTCACTGTACCTGAGAAAAGCAAAGGTAAAGGATATTGGCGTTCAGCTTTTTCACTGCCCACGTGAACTTTCTCCGGCTGAGGTTTTCCCCGCAGAACTCACTGCAAGACACATTAAAAACACATGCACAAACTGAAGAGAGAGCTCTCAAGGAAAGGATCTGGCCCGTCTTCTGCAACGCTAGCAAATCAACCAAATCTTGGCACAACGATGCCTTTTATTTGGCCAGCTGGCAGGAAAGGCGAAAGCGTGCATCTTCCATTTCTGGAAGGAGGCAAAACTAACTGTTCGGGCACTTCTTCCATGCAGAAATAATAATAATAATAATAATAATAATAATAATAATAATAATAATAATAATAATTTATACCCCGCCTATCTGGCTGGGTTTCTCCAGCCACTCTGGGAGGCTTCCAACAGAAAACTAAAACACAGTGGTCTGTTAAACATTAAAAGCTTCCCTAAACAGGGCTGCCTTCTGATGTCTTCTAAAAGTCTGGTAGTTGTTCTTCTCTTTGACATCTGCTGAGAGGGCGTTCCACAGGGCGGGCGCCACCACCGAGAAGGCCCTCTGTCTGGTCCAGGCAGAACAATGGGGGTGGAGACGCTCCTTCAGGTCTACTGGAATGAGGGCATTTAGGGCTTTAAAGGTCAGTACTAACACTGTGAATTGTGCTTGGAAACGTATTGGGAGCCAGTGTAGGTCTTTCAAGACCGGTGTTATATGGTCTCGGTGGCCGCTCCCAGTCAGCAGTCTTGCTGCCGCATTCTGGAAGGAATCCCTTCGAGAGGGGAAGGGTTACGTCAAAGCTGCAGGCCATGTCACCCAACCTGTTTGCATTCACCTCTCTCTCTCTCTCTCTCTCTCTCTAGGTCCTGTTCAGTAAGCAGAGACCCATGACCAGGGTTTCCCAAACCAGAGTGGCCAGCTGTGTTTTTTTGGACTACAACTCCCATCATCCCTAGCTAACAGGAGCAGTGGTCAGGGATGGTGGGAGTTGTAGTTCAAAAACAGCTGGAATCCCAAGTTTGGGAAATGCTGCACAAGAGGTCCCTCCCTATACCTAGAGGACGAACCTGGGAGCAGCTATTGAGGCTTTCTGTTTTCTGCAGGAGACTTATCAAATGCACAAAGAAAAGGTGAAATCCATGCTGCTCTCAAATATCTCCATTTTTTGCTTCCTCTCCAGTGCTACCACACGGGCCTTGGGGATCTCAAAGTGCTTCACGTATACTCCCTTGCAATTGTTACATCTGAAGGAGCGTTTCCACCCCCATCATTCTGCCCGGTCACTGAGGTCCATCTCCGAGGGCCTTCTGGCAATTCCCTCACTGCGAGAAGCCAAGTTACAGGGAACCAGGCAGAGGGCCTTCTTGGTAGCGGCACCCGCCCTGTGGAACGCCCTCCCACCAGATGTCAAAGAGAAAAACAACTACCAGACTTTTAGAAGACATCTGAAGGCACCCCCGTTTAGGGAAGCTTTTAATGTTTAATAGGTTATTGTAGTTTAGTGTTTTGTTGGAAGCCGCCCAGAGTGGCTGGGGAGACCCAGCCAGATGGTTGGGGTATAAATAAATTATTATTATTATTATTATTATTATTATTATTATTATTATTATTATTATTATTATTATTATGTACAGCGAGTCCAGCTGTTCAGATGCATTGCATCTACCCTGCGGAAAAGGGGGTCTTTCCAAAACGATGCACGCAGAAGAAAATCCCAGAGTGTAAACTGGGGTTCATGCACTTATAGACCTGGTGCTCAAAACACACGATGCTCCCCTCGCGCCGCCCGCCGGGTTATTCCAAGATAACTTGCCTGTTGTACAGCTTCTTGGGAAGGTTAACGTCAAGTATATGCGACAAAATGTTGACAAGCTGAGTTGCATAGCACAGGGCAGCACTGATGGTGTAAGCGGGGTTGTTATGTTCCATGTCTGGAAGGGAAACAACAACAACAGGCCCCCCGTCAGTAGGTTGTAAAAGGGCTCCCCCCCCCCCCCGGAGTATCAACTATATACGTCTCCCCAGGAAACAGCCCCATCAAGAAGGGAGCCTTAGATCCCGGTGTAGCATAATAGCATAATAGTTAGGGTGCCGAACTAGGAGCTGGGAGATCAGGGTTCAAATCACTGCTTGGCCATGAAGCTCAATTTTGGGCCAATAACTGCCTCTCAGCTCAGCCTGCCTCGTAGGGCTGTTGTTGGGATTAGAGAGGAAGGAGAGAACCACGTAGGCTGCCTTGAGCTCCTTGGGAGAAAAGGGTAGCGTAGGAATGCAATAAACAAATACAGTGGTATCTTGGTTCTCAAATGCCTTGGCACCCAAACATTGTGTCAGGGGGCTGCCATCAAGCGAGGGGAGAGGGGTAGGAATGTACAGAGAGCCTCCCCGTTTGTTGAGCAGCTGCACCTCGTCAAGAGTCTGGTGAAGGCGGGCCCTCAGGAGAAACGGAGGAAGAAGGAAAGTGGGGGGGAGATGAGCCACACCACCACTCCCAAGAGGTTTGAAATGCCACTTCCGTCGCAGAGTTTTCGCCAGGGAAATAAACGTAAGGAAAAGAGGCAGAGAGGGGGTTTCCCCGGGCTTTTGTGCTGGAAGTCAAATCGGAAGAAACCACTTCCAGAATCTGCTAGTGATTGAAGCAGACATGGATTATGAACTTCTGCACCGTACATAGTTTGCACTCAATAAAACCTGTGAAAGACAGGTCGGATTCCTGGCTGTTATCCTCACGAGCAACCACACACATTCCTCACATCCAGAAGTAAGTGTTCTGGTTTGCGAACTTTTTTGGAAGCCGAATGTGCTCTGCTTTGAGTCCCACCCTTCCGTTTTGAGTGTTACACTGAGGTCTGTCTGCTTTTGCTATTTATTTTGCATTTTTGTGGCTTTTTTTTGTTTTTGTGACTGTGTGGAACCCAATTCAGCTATTGATTGAGTGTGTGACTGCAGTACTTTGTTTATTGCTTTCATTTTATGGATCAACGGTCTCATCAGATAGTAAAATTCATGTTAAATTGCACTTTTAGGGGTTGTTTTTAAAAGTCTGGAACGGATTAATCCATTTTGCATTACTTTCTATGGGAAAGCGTGTCTTGGTTTTGGAAAGCTTTGGTTTAGGAACGGACTTCTGGAACGGATTAAGTTTGTATAGAGGGGTAGAGATGACAGGGAAGCACATAACCTGCACATAACTTCAACTCACTTGGTCCATGGCTGTGATGTGAACCCTGAATTCTGCCTAGCTCTATCTCAGGGCCCCTAGGACTTTTGCTTCCACACACCCACGGACAGGACACAAACAAAAATTAAAACCGTGTTGCGAAACGGTGTACAAATTATACAAGTATCTTCTCTTAACCCCGAGTCACAAATCTCAAACCCCAGTTGACATTTTTGCTGCAGTTCCGGCTTCTGAGACTTCTGCAGGCGAAGGATTTGCCGGCATGTTGTCACAACCACGCTGCCGAGAAATTTGCTCTGCCTTTTTTTTTCCAACCAGGAAAAAAAGGAAAAGGAAAGGAAGCCAAGATTCTTAGGGAGTTGAATTCTCTGCCTGTGCTCCACAGCTTTGTGTGGCTGCAGAATCGCACCCGACGGGGGAGCCCTGCTGACGCACTCCCAGGCTCCCCCAAATTCAGTCCAAGCTATGGGCTCTGCATTGATGTTAACCACATAATCTGAGTGAAGGAATGAGCAGAGGCTTACTCCCATTGAGTTTAAATTTAGCCCAGCCAGAGGCTCTGTGGAAATTTTTTTACCTGGCCCTTGAGTGGTCTTCTTCTCTTCCACCCAGTTGTAGTAAGCAGAATAATCTCCGTTGTTGGGAAGGGTGATCCAAGGCCCCGCAATGCCTATGCTGGTGTCTCCGTTGTGGTCGTCACACACCCATCGCCCGGACAGGTAGGTGGTCCTCCTGGCTTCCGCCAGCTTGCTCACAGTGCTAGAAGTCATGGCGTTGTCGCTCTCGGACGACATGTCTGCGGGGTCCCTGGAATAAAGGCAAGAGGCTGAATGGCGGTCTCTAAGGAAGAATATAGGGACGCGGGTGGCGCTGTGGGTTAAACCACAGAGCCTAGGGTTTGCCGATCAGAAGGTCGGCGGTTCGAATCCCCGTGACAGGGTGAGCTCCCGTTGCTCGGTCCCTGCTCCTGCCAACCTAGCAGTTCAAAAGCACGTCAAAGTGCAAGTAGATAAATAGGTACCACTCCAGCGGGAAGGTAAACGGCATTTCTGTGTGCTGCTCTGGTACGCCAGAAGCGGCTTAGTCATGCTGGCCACATGACCTGGAAGCTGTACGCCAGCTCCCTCGGCCAATAAAGCGAGATGAGCGCCGCAAACCCAGAGTTGGCCACAACTGGACCTAATGGTCAGGGGTCCCTTTACCTTTTAAGGAAGGATATAGCCACCCCCACTAGCGGCTGCCACTGGTGTCCCCTCCGTGAACTGGGGCAAACTGTGCTCAAGGGCAGAAAGTACAGAAATAAATGAACTCCTTGGGACATCGTCCCAGGAGTCCAGCTTTTCCTCTAAAAAGCAGGAAAAGAAAACATTGTGGCTAAAATTAAGCACATTGCTTTCAGTGGAAGAAATAAATCCATGCTAACATCATCTCCCTTGGGCAGAAAGTGCTTAAAACTGAACATTTAAGGAATTAGCTTCTGTCAAAGAAAAGCTGAAAACAGGCGTAAGACAAACAGGTGTTGAGGCTGCAACCCCAAGCAAACTAATTATCCCCACCCAACCAGCCACCTAGACGTCACCCTTTAAGAGCACGCAGGGTAAAACGGAGGAAAATTAAGAACCACGCATGTCCCCTTGAGCAGGTTAAGCCTATATGGGATAGCTCAGTCAGCAGAGCATGGGACTCAAGCCCCACATTGAACAAACAGATTCTTGCACTGCAGGGAGTTAGACTAGAAAGCCCTTGTGGTCCTTTCCAACTCTACATTTCTTTATTATTATAATACAGTCGTAACTCGGAAGTCGAATGGAAGCCGTTCCGGCAGCCCATTTGACTTCCGAAACAAAGGCGCAGCTTCCATTTGGTTTATGATTGTGCAGGCGTGCCGGAAACAATAGCAGAAGCTGCACCGGACATTCAGCTTCCAAAAAGATGTTCGAAAACCGGAACACTCACTTCCGTTTTTTGATCGTTTGGGAGCTGGAACGTTCTGTTGGGACATTGCCTACGTGCTTCTCTGCAGCTTGGCAGAATGAGCAATTAGTAAGTTGGCCGAAAGCCAGGGAGACTGAGCAGGGGGAGTTTCTGCCTGGAGATATGGGAGCCTTGGATACGGCTCTACTGTTGGAGGAGGCCGCCCATATAGGCAGAATGACCCATGACTTCTTTGTCTGTGTAGGAGAGTCTTGGAGTGAGTTGAAGTTTTGTTGAGAGAGTTAAGATGCATATCTGTAACTCGTATATAGTAACTTGTGAGTCTGCTGTTGTACATAATAGATCTCTAAGAAACCAAGTTACTAGTAGGCAGCATTTTGTTCCTGCCAGCTTGCAAACAAATGCTTCCAGAAAGTCTGCGTACGCTCTGCAGTTTTCAACACATTCAACTCCCAAGGCGTTCGGGAGCCGGGGTACGACTGTAATAATATTATTGTCTGTATGCAGCCCACCTATCTGGGTTGCCCCAGTCAGAATTCTCTGATCCTAAGACAGAAATGTAGTAATCTTTTAAAAATGAAACTGTACATCCCACTGCGGCTCAAAGGGACTTTCACCCAAGTAAACGTGATTCTGGTTTGGGTACAAACTGGGTGACGTCAGGAGGGGGTAAGGACCATTTCAACACAACCCCTTCTCCCCACATTCCCATGGCCTTCCAGTTGCCACCAGGTTTCCTGCCCACAGGTTTGCAGCTAGATGAGCATGGATATACCGTATTTTTCGCTCTATAGGACGCACTTTTTCCCCTCCAAAAATTAAGGGGAAATGTGTGTGCGTCTTATGGAGCGAATGCAGGCTCCTTGGCTTCAGCGATAGCAATGTGAAGCCTCCGAAGCGCAGAGGGAGCGCTCCCTCCGCGCTCCGGAGGCTTCGCGTTGCTTTCGCTGAAGGGCTGAAGCCCCTCTCGCTCTCCAGGCTTCAGCGAAAGCAACGCGATGCCTCCGGAGTGCAGCGGGAATTTGCACTGCGCTTTGGAGGCTTTGTGTTGCTATCGCTGAAACCGGGAGAGCAAGTGAGGTCCCGCTGCACTCCAAAGGCTTCGGGTTCCTTTTGCTGAAGCCGGGAGAGCAAGACTCTCCTGGCTTAAGCAGAGAGGGAGAGCTGCGCAGTGCCCCTTCAGCCAAGCGGGAGGAGAAATGGAAGGGGCTCCGTTTCTCCTGCCGCTTCGCTGAAGGGGCGCTGAGCAGAGGGGGTGATTTTTCTTTTTCCTGTTCTCCCCCTCCTATTGTCAGATGCATCCTATGGTCTGGTGCGTTCTATAGAGCGAAAAATACGGTAAATAGCAAAATTATTATTACTACTAAACCCCACAAAAGAGCACACGTATGCCACTCGCCTGCTGCACCTTGCAGACCGAGGAAGTGAGCACCGTCTCCCGAGTGGGCAGCTCACCGCGCTGGCACAGCAGCTGCCCCTTCCTTCCCTACCTCATGCCAATCTTCACCTCCTCGATAGGGAAGATGACGGAGGTGAGTTCCAGGACATGTGAGCGCCGGAGGCCTGCAAGGTGCTCGTGCTGGCTTCTCAGGTCGTAGTTCCTTTTCTCCACCAGCTCTCCCAGCTTGCGGTTGTGCCTCTGGATCTTCTCCTTCTTCTCCTGATGCCGCTGGGCCCTGCGGTACAGCTTCTGGTTCTCATCCTTAATTCGGAGAAGCCACTCGGAGTCTGGGGCAGAGCAAAGGCAGCGGTTAGCTTTCGGGGTGGAACTGTCATTTCCTCAAACTGGTGCTGCAACCGGCTCATTCTTTCGATCAGAGATGGCCAGTCCTTTGATTTTTAGCTTCAGCTTGATTTTTCCCCAGCTGTTAACTTGTGATTAATAAAAAAGGGTTAGTTACATTGCTCTAGCAGGAGGGGCGCGGGTGGCGCTGTGGGTTAAACCACAGAGCCTAGGACTTGCCGATCAGAAGGTCGGCGGTTCGAATCCCTGCGACGGGGTGAGCTCCCGTTGCTCGGTCCCAGGTCCAGCCAACCTAACAGTTCGAAAGCACGTCAAAGTGCAAGTAGATAAATAGGTACCATTCCGGCGGGAAGGTAAACGGCGTTTCCGTGTGCTGCTCTGGTTCGCCAGAAGCGGCTTAGTCATGCTGGCCACATGACCCGGAAGCTATCTGTGGACAAACGCCGGCTCCCTCGGCCAATAAAGCGAGATGAGCACCGCAACCCCAGTCGGTCACGACTGGACCTAATGGTCGGGGTCCCTTTACCTTTACATTGCTCTAGCAGTTGTTTCCCCAACTTGCTTCCCCAGCTGTTGTTGGACTACAACTCCCATCATCCCTGACCACTGGTCCTGCTAGCTAGGGATGATGGGAGTTGCAGTCCAACAACAGCTGGGGACCCACTGCTCTGGGTTGCTTGAACCACTTTATGCCAACTGAAAGGGCCCCCTCAAACATGCCCAATGCTATTCCGCTACTGAGGATTACAGTGGAAGACTGACAAACAAAGGCCAAACTTTCTTTTGGGGATGTTGCCTGCTGTTACTGATCTTATCATAGAAGAAGCCCAGATAAGTTTCTGGGGAATGTTAAGGTCACATAGCATGCTTTGCAAAACCGTTCAGCTATGGGAACAGGAGTGCTCCAGATAAAGTCTGCCAACGCTTCTACTGAAGAAGAAGAAGAAGAAGAAGAAGAAGAAGAAGAAGAAGAAGAAGAGGAGGAGGAGAAGGAGGAGTTTGGAGGTTGTTTTCTGCTGCTCCAGAGAAGCGGACATGGAGCAATGGATTCAAACTACAAGAAAGAAGATTCCACCTAAACATTAGGAAGAACTTCCTGACAGTAAGAGCTGTTCGACAGTGGAATTTGCTGCCAAGGAGTGTGGTGGAGTCTCCTTCTTTGGAGGTCTTTAAGCAGAGGCTTGACAACCATATGTCAGGAGTGCTCTGATGGTGTTTCCTGCTTCGAAGGGGTTGGACTCGATGGCCCTTGTGGTCTCTTCCAACTCTATGATTCTATGGACTTGATATCCCGCCTTTCACTCCCCTTAAGGAGTCTCAAAGTGGCCAACAATTTCCTTTCCCTTCCTCCCCACAAAAAACACTCTGTGAGGTGAGCGGGGCTGAGAGACTTCGAGAAGTGTGACTAGCCCAAGATCACCCAACAGCTGCATGTGGAGGAGCAGGGAAGCAAACCCGGTTCACCAGATTACGAGTCCGCTGCTCTTAACAACTACACCACGCTGGCTCCCAGCACGAGCATCACTTACTTCGTGCCATTTCTTCGTTTTCCTTGCAGATCGTTTGCTTCAGCTGCTCAACCCTCATTTTGCAGGACATTATTTTCCACCTCTGAAAGAAACACAGCAAGTAGAGGAGCTGCTCCAAAACCCACCACCTCAACAGCCTTAATCAACCAATCAGTTTTGTCTCAGGGTTCAAAGGAGCAGCACCTATGATAGGGCTATTTATTATCCCCTGAACTGCACACTGCAATGTTTTTAATCAAGAAGCTTCTTGAGCCCCTCACTAGGTATAAACATTAAATTACTGTGACCCAGAGTAATCCTGGGGCTGGCGGAGTTGTGGTAATTCAGTGCGAGAACAGCACTTTTTGCTTTCCCCAAAGGCGTTATTATTTTAGGGGCAAGTAAGACAACAGATACATCTATTCTCTCAACCAAATTCGCCTTCAGCAAAAAAGTTATATGTCTTGCTTATTTGCCAGCTATTTGGGCACTGCCTTAGAAACAGAAAGACTGGATGGAGGCTAGACCAGACAGATACTTTTACATCTTCAGAATAAAAAAGAAATTCCAGCCAAAGTAGCTGTAATTAAGTTACGTTCTGTCTTTCTTCCAATGAACTCAAACCATTGCACATGGTCCTCTTCCAGTTTTCTGTTTTCTCCTTGAATCAGCCCTGAGAGGTAGGTTAAGCTGGGAGCAAGTTTGACTGGCCCAAGGTCACCCAATTGGGCTTCTTGGCTGAGTCGGGATTTAAACTCAGGTTTCTCGGTTCCTAGTCCTACACTTTAAACGCTACATTGCACTGGTGGAAGCATAGGATGAAAGCAACTCTGCTAAACTCAACAGGTACAAGACATCCAATGAATTTAAGAGTATCCGATCTCCCCTTTTAAAATGTAGGCTTACTTTGGCAATTGGTAGAGCATGAGCCTCTTAAACTCAGGGCCACGGGTTCAAGCCCCAAGTTGGGCAGAAAGATTCCTGCACTGCAGGGGGTTAGACTAAATGACCCTCATGGTCCCTTTCAACTCTACAATTCTATGATTACAGGGCACTGTGCTCTGTAATAGGTTTGTGTTATCCTTCTCTGAAATCATCATTAAATGCCCCAAAGGGACCTGAGGTTTAGGGATCAACCTTACAGGGTTGTTGCATGGCTTACCAAGACAATGTGGATGTTGTGCTTCGAATACTTTGAGGGGGGTGTTATATAAATGCAAAATATTACTACTGGACTGAAGCTGGTGCTCCACGGTACAACTCCACACTCCCCTGGGTATGCATGCACAAGAGACCCACAAGGGCAGGGCTGATATGCGGTTCCTTCTCATGTGAAGAAAACAGCGCAGGTCTACACTGAAAAGTGGCCACTGCGCTTCAATGTGAACTGGAAGACTTCCACAGGACTCACCAGCTGGTCAGTTATCCATTTCCCCTCCATAGCTTTTAACAACCTACAAGAAGGGGAGGGGAAGGAGCAGAAGATTAGCTGGCAGCCAGAACCACGCTTTCAGCAAACATCAGAGGATCGAAAGACGATCTGCCTGTGCTTTAAGCCAACCAAAGCCAGCTAAAAGAAACTGAACTGGGACTTACTGGGACTGGAATTCGTGCTGCTTGTTTCTAAGGTGCTTCAATCTCTCCTTCTTTTCAGAAAACCTGGAAAAGAAAGAGGTTCAAAGTTGTGGAAGGTGATGGAGGCCTGCTGTTTGATGGCCCAGCCTATGTGTTTGTTTTTTAAATCTCCATACAGCACTTTGAAATTTAGGTGCTTTATATACCTAAGGGATGCGTGTGGCGCTGTGGGTTAAACCACAGAGCCTAGGGCTTGCCAATCAGAAGGTTGGCGGTTCGAATCCCCGCGACGGGGTGAGCTCCCGTTGTTCGGTCCCAGCTCCTGTCAACCCAGCAGTTCGAAAGCACGTCAAAGTGCAAGTAGATAAACAGGTACCACTCCGGCGGGAAGGTAAACGGCGTTTCCGTGCGCTGCTCTGGTTCGCCAGAAGTGGCTTAGTCATGCTGGCCACATGACCCGGAAGCTGTACGCCGGCTCCCTCGGCCAATAAAGCGAGATGAGCGCCGCAACCCCAGAGTCGGCCACGACTGGATCTAATGGTCAGGGGTCCCTTTACCTTTACCATATACCTTAGCAACAGCAGAGCACAAACCTCATCTTCTGAAGGAGTAAAAAGATGGATGCAACAATCTCAGACATTTTAATCAGTGTTAGGAAACCCCCAGGTGCCAGGCACATTTTGCGACTGGCACAGGTCCACTTGCGCCCACGTGGAGATCTCTGGACAGAACGTTCTGAGACTGACATCTCCATCTGGCTGAACACTCCAGCTTTCTTAAGCAGGTAAGCAAAAGAGCTTATTTGTTGTGCTGCTCTTCCACCTTTTTCTCCAAGGAGTACGTGGTTCACCCTCTTCCTCAGTTAACCCCAACAACGACCCTGCGAGGTAGGTCAGGAGGTTGCGACTGGCTCCAAGGTCACCCAGTGAGCTTCATGGCCGAGTGGGGATTTGAACCCTGACCTCCAAGGTCCTAGTCCAACCACTATACCACCCTGGTTTCCTACAGTACTTCCACTATGCAACAGCTATATATATTAAGTAGGTAAATAAATATGAGGAAAGCAAAATGTCACTTAGAGAAGGATCTGAAATATTTTCCTTGATGCTTGAATTTTTTTTATTCTGAATTGTTTTATTAGATGTTTTAATGTGCTGTAAAGCGGTATAGAAATGAAAAGAAGAATGCTGTTGTTGTTGTTTAGTCGTTTAATTGTGTCCAACTCTTCGTGACCCCATGGACCAGAGCACGCCAGGCACTCCTGTCTTCTACTGTCTCCTGCAGTTTGGTCAGACTCATGTTTGTAGCTTCGAGAACACTGTCCCACCATCTCGTCCTCTGTCGTCCCCTTCTCCTTTTGCCCTCCATCTTTCCCAACATCAGGGTCTTTCCCAGAGAAGAATAGTAGTAGTAATAATAGTAATAGAAAAGGCACCTAGATATTCTGTTGTGGTGACCATAGCCATGGTTTAAGGTTCCATTTGGTGATTAGCTTATATATCTGAGTTTCTAACACTGTTTAGAGTGTTTTGGGCACAGCTGTTTGGCTTAACTTAGACCAGGAGTTTGATGAGGGGTGGCTTATGTTTCACCGGAAGACTGCCAGCCAACTTCTGACAGGTCGCCTCAAGGCTGACCGAGGCCTGAACCTGCCAGATAGTCCTCATGTTCTTGAGCAGGAGCAGGATAAGAGATTGGGAATATGCAACCACGTGCTGTATCATTCAATGCACCACCCATGGGATTCTGGCAAAAATAGTAACACCACAAGACTGCGGTCAGGCCACACATGACCTAAAGAAGCGATGAGCTGTTAAAAGCCAGCCACATATAATCATTTGGAAAGAGATGTGCAATCAAAGGTACACTGATGACAACTATTGGTTAAACGATTTTGCACCATTCTTCCCTTCTGTTTCTTTATAACATTGGTATACTGTATTTAAATTTATTAAGTGGTATTGTGTTTTCATCAATAGTAACTTCGGCTCACTCTTGGGAAGAAGGTCCCAAGTTCCTACAATTTCCCCAATCTACTGCACTCCCTCAGGCCCCCCAGTCCACAGGAACAGAAGGGGGGGAACAGAGGGAAAAGGAGAGACGAAGGGTAGCGCGAGAATTGAGCCGCGCACCTTGACAAAAGCATAAAAACAAGCATAACAAACATAGCCAAAGAAAAAAAAAAATACAAAAAGCAGTAGCCAATCTAAAATGTAAAACTGACAGAACTAAAGGAGCCAGGTATAAATTAGAGGAAAAGCCTATGTAAGTTTACGCAGAAACAAGCTTCACTATGTTCAGATTGCACAATCCTATACAGTGTAGTAATGCCCAATGAACCTACCAGGGCTTACTTCGGAGTACACTTGCATAGGAGCACATTTAAACATTTTTCTGGTTTCCAAAAGATGCTGAACATTTTCCAGTACTGTGGTACCTCGGGTTAAAAACTTAATTCGTTCTGTAGGCCCGTTCTTAACCTGAAACTGTTCTTAACCTGAGGTACCACTTTAGCTAATGGGGCCTCCCGCTGCTGCCGCGCCGCCGGAGCCCGATTTCTGTTCTCATCCTGAAGCCAAGTTCTTAACCCGAGGTACTATTTCTGGGTTAGCAAAGTCTGTAACCTGAAGCGTCTGTGACATGAAGTGTCTGTAACCCGAGGTACCACTGTAAATGCAAAGTAAGACACACAAAACACTTCTTGAAATTCATTTCTTTTTTTAAAAAATAAATCTTCCACTACTAACAGCCCATTCTGCTGCTTCTCATGCCAGGCAGAAACAAGTCACAATCCCTGGCTTACCGTATTTTTCGTCCCATAGGACGCTCCATCCCATAGGATGCACCTAGTTTTTTTTTTGGGGGGGGAAATAAAGGAAAAATCTTTTTTCCTTTATTTCCCCCCCCCCAACCAGGTCGGGGAAACCGAACATGGTCGAGGAACAGCGGGATGGCGGCGCTGCACCTCCTTGCTGTCCCCCGAGCTTGTGGGGCTGGCCGACATCTGTCCGGCGGGCAAGTCGCTCTGCTTCAGGGTGTTCTTCGCGCCGGGCAGCAGGCTGCTATCCGCAGCGTAGGGTGCCCTGTGGGAACTCCCGCAGGGCTCCCCATGCTGCGGATGTCTGTCCGGCGTGCGGGGCACGCTGCTTCAGGGCGCCCCTCGCGCGGGGCGGCAGGCTGCTATCCGCAGCGTGGGGAGCCCTGCGGTGAACTCCCACAGGGCTCCAACATGCTGCGGATGTCTGTCCGGCGGGCGGGGCACTCTGCTTCAGGGCGCCTCTCGTGCCGGGCGGCAGAATGCTATCCGCAGCGTAGGGAGCCCTGCGGGACCTCCCACAGGGCTGCCTAGGCTGCGGATGTGTTCCCGAAGTGCCGGGCACTCTGCTTTCAGGGCGCCTGGCGCTCCGGGAAGCAGGGTGCTATCTGCAGCCTAGACAGCCCTGCGGGAAGTCCCACAGGGCTCCAACATGCTGCGGATGTCTGTCCGGCGGGCGGGGCACTCTGCTTCAGGGCGCCTCTCGTGCCGGGCGGCAGAATGCTATCCGCAGCGTAGGGAGCCCTGCGGGACCTCCCACAGGGCTGCCTAGGCTGCGGATGTGTTCCCGAAGTGCCGGGCACTCTGCTTTCAGGGCGCCTGGCGCTCCGGGAAGCAGGGTGCTATCTGCAGCCTAGACAGCCCTGCGGGAAGTCCCGCAGGGCTGCTTAGGCTGTGGATGTGTTCCTGAAGCCTGGAGAGCGAGAGGGGTCGGTGCACACCAACCCCTCTCACTCTCCAAGCTTCAGCGAAAGCCTGCATTCGCTCCATAGGACGCACCCAGATTTCCCCTTAATTTTTGGAGGGGAAAAAGTGCGTACTATAGGGCGCAAAATACGGTTATTTTAAATCTGAAATTGAAACAGGAAATGTGATTTGTTTCATCCTCAAGAAAACAACAATCTGTAACCAAAATCTGTTCTGAAGGGCACCAAATTGGCAAATACTATTTTAGCTATTATGTTACGCTATTTTTGCTAGCTCCTGGAAATAAGTATTTCCACCCCCCACGATGTACAGTGGTACCTCGGGTTACAAACGCTTCAGGTTACAGACTCCGCTAACCCAGAAATAGTACCTTGGGTTAAGAACTTTGCTTCAGGATGAGAACAGAAATCGTGCTCTGACAGCGTGGCAGCAGCAGGAGGCCCCATTAGCTAAAGTGGTACCTCAGGTTAAGAACAGTTTCAGGTTAAGTACGGACCTCCGGAACGACATTAAGTTCTTAACCCGAGGTACCACTGCACTTCTCAAAACTATGACACAATACTCAAAACACCCTGCACAAAACAAGGGGAGCAGGTTGCTTTTGTTTTTACTAACGGCAGGACTTCCTGCCAAACTGTGACTCATCATCGACAATTAAATGTTAACCAAGGTCGAACGTCTTAACAAACAAAGTGTTGGAAGAACGTTTCCTGAAACAAACACTGCATTTCAGCATGAAGTATAATTCAGGAGCAGACTAACAATGAGGAAATATAAATCCTATTGAGATCCAAGTGACTCAAACTTCTGTGAAGTTAAGAGTTGAGAAGCGGGAGTTACGACAGCTATGCTATGTAATATATTTCGCTCTTGTGACTTCTTCCTGTTTACAAAAACTGTAATTCACCCAAGACATATGTGAAATCATAAATATGATTTATTTTAATCATAAACACACACTCTCTCTCTAAAGGAACAGGTACGTAATTTGGGGTGTTCCTGGATCCACTGCTGTCGCTTGAAACCCAGGTGGTCTCGGTGGCAGAGAGTGCTTTCTGTCACCCTTGGCTGCTGGCCCAGATGGACCCCTATCGGGACACAGATAGCCCAACTTCTGTGGCCTATGTTTTGGTAACCTCTAGGTTAGATTGGGACGCGGGTGGCGCTGTGGGTAAAACCTCAGCGCCTAGGACTTGCCGATCGCATGGTCGGCGGTTTGAATCCCCACGGCGGGGTGCGCTCCCGTCATTCGGTCCCAGCGCCTGCCAACCTAGCAGTTCGAAAGCACCCTAAGTGCAAGTAGATAAATAGGTACCGCTTTATAGCGGGAAGGTAAACGGCGTTTCAGTGTGCTGCGCTGGTGCTGGCTCACCAGAGCAGCTTCGTCACGCTAGCCACGTGACCCAGAAGTGTCTGCGGACAGCGCTGGCTCCCGGCCTATAGAGTGAGATGAGCGCACAACCCCAGAGTCTGGCAAGACTGGCCCGTACAGGCAGGGGTACCTTTACCTTTAGGTTAGATTACTGCAACGTGTTAAATTTGGGGTTGCCTCTGAAGACGGCTCAGAAACTTATCAGCAGGTGCAAAATTCACCGGCCAGGTTGCTCACCAAGAGGAGCTGAGCATATAACACCGATCCTGGCCTGACTGCACTGGCTGCCAATTAGTTTCTGAGCCCTAATCAAAGTGCTGGTGCTGACCTATAAAGCCTTAAATGGCTCAGGACCTCATCCAGGGCCCTTCTCTATGTCCCCCGCCCCGTTCTCAAGAGGTTCAGAGGGCAACAACATGAGAACAGGCCTTTTCTGTGGCGTCCCTGTTTGTGGAAGGCTCTCCCAGAGAAGCTCACCTGGTGCCATCATTACATGTCTTTAGGCCCTACCTGAAAATGCCAAGGATTTTATCCTGGGACCTTCTGCATGCAAAGCAGATGCTCTTCCACTGATCTACTATGGCCTATCAATGAGGGACTACAAAGCTTACAAAAACCCCTCGAATTCTACAATACAACATCTGCTCTTGCGTCTTGCTTAAGAAAGTCAGCTACCGTTCCTACCATTTAGAACAGAAAGGTTTGATACTCAACTTAAATTAACAGCTTAAATTAACAAATGTGTACGGTCACGCGTAGGGTCATGTAAAGAGCCGTATGTCCCTGTTACAGCACTGGAGGAATCCAGCACCTGGGAAAGTACAGCCAGAAGAATCGGGAAACAATACCACCAGCCTGAAGACGACTTTATGCTGCCAGACCAGGCTGGGTTTCCTTCAGTGCTAACAACGTAAGAACAGTACCACTGGATCTGACTGAGTGCATCCTGTTTCACACCGGGGCAAGCCAGATCCCTTTCAGAAGCCCCTAAGCTGGCCATGAAGACCATGGACCATCTGCCCAGTGTTTGCCCCCGCTTACACCAACAGATGCCCACAGGTACTGACCCACCACAGGTAAGCTGTAAGTTGCCCTGGGCACGAGAAAGCAACTAATAAAATTTAATACAAAATGTCAAGTTCACAAGACAGGAGTCCCTGGGTGGGCTGGAACTACCAGCGTCCTCATTAACATGACAACCCTTTGCACCCTGAGTGGCTGGCGAGGTCTACTGTCAGGTCTCAGGCCTCGACCTCGGGGGGCAGTGGCCACCTGTCAGCACTGAGCCGCGGGAGTGCCTTTGAGCATGTGCAGAGAGCCGGAGCCACTTATATACAGTGGTACCTCGGGTTAAGTACTTAATTTGTTCCAGAGGTCTGTTCTTAACCTGAAGCTGTTCTTATCCTGAAGCACTTTAGCTAATGGGGCCTCCCGCTGCCGCCGGAGCACAATTTCTGTTCTCATCCTGAAGCAAAGTTCTTAACCCAAGGTACTATTTCTGGGTAGCTATGGTTTTCCCAGTAGTGATGTATGGAAGTGAGAGCTGGACCATAAAGAAGGCTGATCGCCGAAGAATGGATGCTTTTGAATTCTGGTGCTGGAGGAGACTCTGGAGAGTCCCATGGACTGCAAGAAGATCCACCCTCTCCATTCTTAAGGAACAGATAGGTAGCCGTGTTGGTCTGCCATAGTCAAAACAAAAAAAAATTCCTTCCAGTAGCACCTTAAAGACCAACTAAGTTAGTTCTTGGTATGAGCTTTCGTGTGCATGCACACTTGGCAGACCAACACGGCTACCTATCTGTAACTGGAACTATGGAAGGCACCACATTGAGCCGCATGAAATGGAAGTCCATCAGGTATCTGAAGAAGTGTGCATGCACACGAAAGCTCAGACCAAGAACTAACTTAGTTGGTCTTTAAGGTGCTACTGGAAGGATTTTTTTTTTTTTTTGTTTATTCTTAAGGAAATCAGCCCTGAGTGCTCACTGGAAGGACAGATCCTGAAGCTGAGGCTCCAAGACTTTGGCCACCTCATGAAAAGAGACCCTGGAAAAGACCCTCATGTTGGGAAAGATGGAGGGCGCAAGGAGAAGGGGACGACAGAGGACGAGATGGTGGGACAGTGTTCTCGAAGCTACCAGCATAAGTTTGACCAAACTGCGGGAGGCAGTGGAAGACAGGAGGGCCTGGCTTGCTCTGGTCCAGGGGGCCACGAAGAGTCGGACACGACTAAACGACTAAACACTATTTCTGGGTTAGCGGAGTCTGTAACCTGAAGCGTCTGTAACCCTAGGTACCACTGTATACACTTTCTTTATCCTGGATAAAGCCTTAACCGCAACCGGGCCCCCACCTGGGAGGCTGAGGTGAAAGGGGGGCTGCCGAATTTCTCGCTTGAGGAGCCCCCTGAGGAGAAGCGCAGCCAAGGGGCCCAGAGACCCCGGGGAAGGGGGGAGGGAAGGGGAAGAGGAAGGGCCTGGCCGCCCTCCTCCTCCGAGGCACCCACCGCTCCGAGTCCCGGCCGTCGAAGAAGACGAAGTCCCCCCCGCGGACGCACTTGGCGCAGGTGAGGCGGCGCCGCGTGGTGTTGCAGAGGGGGCAGCGCTCCACCGCCACGTACAGGCCCTCGGCCCGGGACTCCGCCTCGGCCCCGGCCTCCGCTCCCTCGGCACTGGCGGCGGCGGCGGGGGCCACAACCCCGGAGGGCGGCGGGGGCGGCGGGCGCTGCTGTTGCCGCCGCGGGCGCTGCGCCGGGCCCGTCCAGCCGCCGCCCCTGGGAGACGCCATGTTTGCCGACGGGCTCGCGGCGCCCGGCGGTCACGTGGGACTTTGTTTTCAATCCGGGGCATGATGGGAAACAAAACAACCAGCGAAGGGAGGGAGGGGACACGCACGGGGGCGGGGCTTCAAGGGGAAAGGAGCGGCGGTGACGCATTACGCAGAGGCGGGGTGTCACGGGGGAAGCGGCTCCCATTGGCTAATCCCAGACGGGCCTACGGGTGGACCTTAAAGGGGAAGGAAAGGTGGCGACGCATGACGCAGAGGCGGGGTGTGATGGAGGAAGCGGCTCCCCTATTGGCTAATCCCAGACGGGCCGACGGGCGGAGTTTAAAGGGGAAGGAAAGGTGGTGACGCTCCAAGGGGGAGGCGGGGGTTGATGCGGGGGAGCGGTTCCTATTGGCTGCCTCGCATCCCAATCCCAGGCAGGTGTGGGAGCGCAGCTAAAAGAGGAAGGAATGGAGGTGACGTATTTTAAGGGGCGGGGATGAATGGGGGACGGTGTTTGATGGGGAAGCGGTTCCTATTGGCTGCCTCCCTGGCCAATCCGAGGCCGACTCCGTTTCCGCTGGATTTCATTCTTGCCCTCCTATAATTTGTGAGTATTTTCACTTTTACTTATTGGGTTAATATTACTACTACTACTACTACTATTATTTATTGTATTTTAGTGTTTTGTTGGAAGCCGCCCAGAGTGGCTGGGGAAACCCAGCCAAATGGGCGGGGTATAAATAATAATAATAATAATAATAATAATAATTTCTCTGCGCATTTTTTTTTTGCATAGGGTTTAAAGGTTTGCCGGCTGCCAAAAGGAGAAGCTGCCTTTGGAACCGGGGAAAATTAAATTTATGTGATTATGAAAGTTAAATATAAACTCAACGGCAGGCAGGGAGTTAAAAGGTTCGCGCTGGTTCGCGTTTGAAGCCGAATTTGTGAAATTCGTACTTATAGGAACAATAGGAAAACCAAAAAGCAGCTATTCCATAGACAAAGGAGATGGTGTTGAATTTTCGGAGGAAGAGAGAACTAGCCCCGCTGTACATCAGGGAGGGCTGTGTGGAGAGAGTCTCTTCCTTTAAATTCCTAGGAGTTTATCTCAGTGAAGACCTTACTTGGAAAATCAATACAACCCAGGTGGTTAAGAAAGCCCAACAGAGACTCCATCTCCTCAGAGTATTGCAGAAGAATGTCAATCAACATTTGATGATCTCTTTCTACCGGTCCACAATAGAAAGTGTCCTTTCATACTGCATCACGGTGTGGTACGCTGGTTTGACATCATCTTATAGGAAGCGCCTACAGAGGGTGGTGAATACAGCACAAGATATTATGGGCTGTCCTGTGAATCCGCTGGATGACATTGCGGAAGAACGTTGCCTCAGGAGAGTGAGGAAAATTCTCAGGGATGATTCACACCCTGGTCGGCACTTTCTTGATCTCCTGCTCTTGGGCAGAAGATATAGAAGCACGATTAGTCGCACCAACAGGGTAAAGAACAGCTTCTATCCGTGGGCTGTTAGGCTGCTGAATGAAAAGATAACAACGGGGCAACTGACCTTCGAGTTTGGTGGTTGCGTGTCAGTAAACGAGGGGAATTAAGACTAAGAGAGCTGAGTGGGGGGTGCTCGTGTAATCTCACTGTATACAAGTTGTACAAATGACAATAAAGTATTTCAGTTTCAATTCTCTGACATCTGCAGTCATCTGGATTTTACCATGTAGTTTCCCAACCAACGTCAGCAATATGCTAATGACACACACCTCTGCTTCTCCTTTACAGGAGTAAACGCTCCTTTTTCTCTTTCCCTGCCTCTTTCCTTACAACAGAGGTGCGGACAGACATATTTAAGACTGTGTTCATGGAAAACAAACATACTCAGCTATGAGTGATCACCAAAGAAAAAGACGACCTACTGAACTGATGCGCTAGAGCCAGGCCAGTTGAATGGGTCTCCTCTAAGACTAACATGCATCTTCAGCCAATGTGGCTAGACTACATATTGTTTAATGAATAATTAAAAACAACAACAACCCAGTACTTTAATAGTGTGATTTATCTTTATTTTAGACAAAAACGCATTTAAAAAATGGGGAACATTTCGATTTCAACAGTATTCCAAGATGCTAACCTGTCCCCTAAAGCATTCTTACAGAACTAGTTTTTGTATTTCATATCTCTTTTATCACATTTCACACTGTTCAAAGTTCATAGCCTTTTTTTCTGTAAGGAATTCACAACAAGAAGAATACGATGAAACAGACTGACAGCGTCAAACTGTAACAGAGGATTAGAGGTATTTGACTGTCAACAGTCAATTTGTGTGTTTGAGAATTTTGTAACTTGATGCTAAAACTCGCCTAAACTATACAATTTATCAGAAAAAAATTAAGAAGCTTTCTTAAAGCCCTTCAGGATTGGATAGATGTTTTCAAATGCTTCATAGATTTCAGAACGGTATTTGGCACCTAGGAAAAATGGTTTTGAAATGAGCATTAATAACATTCATAAGAAATGAAATGAAGTTAGGATCAATGCCCTAAAAATGTTCTCTGCCAGGAGAGTAAAGTTGAAGGGGGAAATTTTCTATAGCGCAACCCTTTTGAACTCCATTATCAGAGTGGGATGGTTTTCGATTGTCTTCACTAGACTGGTTGAAAAGCCTACCATAGTAGATGACACCTTCCTTCCTTATCAGTTCCTGGCTTATAATGTTAATTACCATCTCAGTTTGGACATACTGTTTTTCTAGCTCAGCTTGCAACTGACCTGAACAGAGACAAATCTACCTCACATTAATTTTCCCTAGTTGCCACCACAGCATTCCGATTGGGTTCGTTTTTCTTAAACCTGCCAGCTATCCATTTCAATGAGAAATCAATAGTTTTTATTAAGAATTTACACTGTTCACTTTCCCCCTAAAACAGCTATCCTGTTTCCCACTTCTCACATGTGTGTGTGTACACACACACACACTTATCTTATCACCATTATGTATCTTGTAATGTACGCCAGGGTGCCTGGCGTGCTCTGGTCCATGGGGTCACGAAGAGTCGGACATGACTAAATGACTAAACAACAACAACAATGTACATATTATATATTATGTAAAATTGCATAATTTTACTTAATATATAATAAAATATTACAGTGGTACCTCGGGTTAAGTACTTAATTCGTTCCGGAGGTCCATTCTTAAACTGGAACTGTTCTTAACCTGAAGCACCACTTTAGCTAATGGGACCTCCTGCTGCTGCTGCACCGCCGGAGCCTGATTTCTGTTCTTATCCTGAAGCAAAGTTCTTAACCTGAAGCACTATTTCTGGGTTAATGGAGTGTGTAACCTGAAGCATATGTAACCTGAAGCGTATGTAATCTGAGGTACAGTACCACTGTACATAATAAAATAAAATTACATAATATATATTATGTAAAATACATAATAGTATGTATTTAGACACAGCGGGTGGCGCTGTGGTCTAAACCACTGAGTCTTGGGCTTGCCGATCGGAAGGTCAGCGGTTCGAATCCCCACAATGGGGTGTGCTCCCGTCGCTCGGTCCCCGATCCTGCCAACCTAGCAGTTGGAAAGCACATCAAAGTGCAAGTAGATAAATAGGTCAATAAATAGACAAAAGTCGGCTCCCTTGGTCAGTATAGTGAGATGAGCGCCGCAACCCCAGAGTTGTTTGCGACTGGACTTAACTGTCAGCGGTCCTTTACCTTTACCTTTAATATTTTTGCAGGCTTCAGAAAAGGGCCTTAAATTATTTTCTTCCTTATAGTTTTAGGGCAGAAGTGATGCTTAAAATGCTTTTCGCATTTCACACATCAGTAAACCGAGATAATCACACTACACTGTTCTGGGTGTAATAAAACGAAACTGTTCTTAGGCTGCAGTCCAATACCACTAACCTATGCATAAGCCCTGCTGAATTCAGTGGGACTTCTGAATAGATAGGTATAGGATTGCACCGATTGTCACAAGGTGCAATTTTGGTAGAACAAATGTAAGATGTCCGATTTTACAGCTCCCATACATTTCAACAGGGCTCACACCGGAGATGTTTCCAACAGACTGTGCCTATAGCCTTTTCCTCCCCTTCACATGCAAACTCCTAGGTCAATAGTTTGTGCATCACTTACCAGTTAATACCACTTTTCCAGACACAAAGATAAGCAACACAATCCGTGGTTTGACCATTCGATAAATGAGGCCAGGAAACAGTTCTGGTTCATAGCTGTTTAAGAAAGAATTAAAATGCATGAAGTTAGAAAGTCATTTGACATTGTATGTGACTAATGGAAGGGTTTTATGTGACTTTGGGGTTTAATGAATCAGAAAGGGGGAGGTGAGATATCAAAAGAACCTCTACCCTCTTCGAAAGAAAAGGGGAGGAAGCAGCTTCTGAAAAGGTCATGAGGGACACAGGTAGTCCAGGTTAGCAAAGCCAGCAAGAATCATTGTGGAATTATGTGAGAGGATACAATATCAGCACCAGGCTATGTTCATATGACCGCTTACTCCAAATCCATTGCACACCACAATGATGAAAGCCCCCCATTCACAAGCAGTGTAAATGGGGCTACGTGGGGCTACCTTTGAAGGTGATCTGGAAACTACAACTAATCCAGAATGCAGCAGCTAGACTGGTGACTGGGGGCAGCTGCCGAGACCATATAACACCGGTCTTGAAAGACCTACATTGGCTCCCAGTATGTTTCTGAGCACAATTCAAAGTCTTGGTGTTGACCTTTAAAGCCCTAAACAGCCTCAGCCCAGTATACCTGAAGGAGCGTCTCCACCCCCATCGTTCTGCCCGGACGCTGAGGTCCAGCTCCAAGGGCCTTCTGGCGGTTCCCTCATTGCAAGAAGCAAAGCTACAGGGAACCAGGCAGAGGGCCTTCTTGGTAGTGGCGCCCGCCCTGTGGAACGCCCTCCCACTAGATGTCAAAGAGATAAACAACCACCTGACATTCAGAAGACAGCTGAAAGCAGCCCTGTTCAGGGAAGTTTTTAATGTGTGACATCTTAGTGTATTTTTTGGCCTTTGTGGAAGCCGCCCAGAGTGGCTGGGGATGGGCGGGGTACAAATAATAAATTATTATTATTATTAAAAAGCAGCTGAGGACTAGAACGTGATCTTGCCCCGAGGGCAAAGTGCTCCCCGGTTTGCACACCCACAAGCTATTTCAGGCATCTCCCCTGTTAAGTTGTGGGTGAACATATCAGACGACACAGCGATTCTTCAACAGCTCTTGTTTATTCAGAGGCCAGAACAGAACTGAACTGAAGGGTTCAGTCAGCCTGCTTATATAGAGCTCCAGTACCATGTAACTGTAACAATTTTCTAAAACTATCCAATCACTGAACATCACTTTTGATCCCTTATTTGCATAACTATCTACAGTATCCCCCTGCTGGGCCAGGGTGAGAACTTCAGTACATAACATCCCCCAAAACAGGAAGAGCAAATGTCCTGTTTTCCTTTCCAACAGCGGCATGGATGGACGTACCTACTGAACTGCTGATGCGTGAGAACCAGGCCTTCGAGCCGGATGGGAAATCTCACATCGCAGCTGCCCACCATGTTCTGTATTTTGAAATCCAGGAACTTAGCAGGGAATCCAAGCTTCTGCACCACACGGGCGTACTTCCTGGCCGCCAGCCGCGACTGTTCTTCGCTGCAGGTTCACACACACACAAAAGGGGGGTGGGGCAGAAATCCAGCCAGCAAAGGTTTGAGGCATAGCTGTCAACTTACAGTTTTGAAAATAAGGGATCAGCAGCCTCGAAAATAAGGGATCAGCAGCCAAAATAAGGGATTTTCCCAGCACAGGTATGTTCAACTTCTGAGCCCCTCCGAGCCAAAGGCAGAAAGCCCAGCCAGCAGCCAAATGAAGCCTCAAGCAGTGGTTACCACAGCGCAGCAACCCAGGAAAGGGGATGCAGCAAGGAAAACCACCGTCACCTCTCCGCTGGGAAGCGCTGAGCAAAGGGGAGTCCCCAGGCAACGCGGCTCCACCCCCCAGTCGTTCTTAGACTCCTTATTAGGTGAGCAATGCAGCCAAGCAACACAGCTGGAGCCTCCCTCCTCCCTGGCCGGGAGGGAGGGAGAGGAGCTGCTTCCTTTGAAACCCGGGAAATTTACGGGACATCATCAATAAGGGACAGCAGCGGGACACGGCGCTGGGAAAAGGGACTGTCCTGCCAAATAAGGGACGCTTGACAGCTATGGTTTGAGGAGGGCTATAGGTTGGTCTGTGCTTGGCAATGGTTCCATCAGGATACAGCAGAAGGGAGAGAAGCCAAACAGGAGCACCATCTGCTTGGCTGAGAACCCAGCTCTATCAGGCTTCCCCTCCAACAGCTGTCATTGGACAGCACACCTTCCATCAGGTTGCTGCAGAGGGAACCAAGGGAGCAGGGCCGCCCCATTGACTGCTGAGAGGCTGCAACTTTTGACTTCTCTCCGTGAGCCATTTCCCATCCCAGCTGGTCTAATGGCCTGAGTTTGCTCCCCACTCCCCATTAAATAGGGCTACCTTTGAAGGTGACCTGGAAACTGCAATTAATCCAGAATGCGGCAGCTAGACTGGTGACTGGAAGCGGCCGCCGAGACCACATAACACCAGACCTGAGAGACCTGCATTGGCTCCCAGTACGTTTCTGAGCACAATTCAAAGTGTTGGTGTTGAGCTTGAAAGCCCTAAACGGCCTCGGTCCAGTATCCCTGAAGGAGTGTCTCCACCCCCATCGTCCAGCCCAGACACTGAGGTCCAGCTCCGAGGGCCTTCTGGCGGTTCCCTCACTGCAAGAAGTGAGGTTACAGGGAACTAGACAGAGGGCCTTCTCGGTAGTGGCACCCACCCTGTGGAGCGCCCTCCCACCAGATGGGAAGGAAATAAGCAGCTATCTTCTTTTTAAAAGACATCTGAAGGCAGCTCTGTTTAGGGAAGTTTTTAATACTTAATGCTGTATTGTTTTTAACACTCTATTGAGGCTGGGGAAACTCAGCCAGATGGGCAGGGTATAAATAAATAAATAAATAAATAAATAAATAATAATGTGGAATTATTTAATTGTACATCAAAATGAAAAATAACTCTGTACTGTATATGTATTGCTGCAGCTGCAACTTTGTAAAATTCCTTTGAAGCTAAGCAAGAGGAACAGAGAGCCTAAGAAATGATAATCAACTTAGAATGTCTCTCTGCAAGCTTGCATGTGGAGTGTTAACTTAGATCACATGAGAAAGGTATTGGGTTGCAAATCTCCATTTTGTCTGAGTTGGTCTTTGCTCTCTCCCTGGAAGCAGCCGGAGAGAAAAGTGTGCAATCTCCAGGAACGCAGCCTCAGAGTATAATACAGGGCTTTGTTTTCAGCTCTGGGTGAAGTAATATATGATACTATGCAATAATTTGGGTGTAACATTACTGTTGCAAGTCTGTTTTGCAACAAGTTCTATTAGTAAAGCTTTTGAACTGTATTTTTGGACTGGACTATTCTTATTTCAAGGAGGGTCCATTTTTATTCCCCCTACTGCTTCCAAATGCACAATATCAATACTCCCCCCCCCCCCATAAATCTCTTTTCCTTTTGGCTCATTTACTTTATATTGTGGGCCTGAGGGCAGAGACAGGCTTGTTAGTGACATTTGCAAGGTTCTCTGGGAGCCTGCAAACAAAATGTTTCCCACATTATTCCAGTTGTTCCTATTTATTTATCTGTCAGGACAGACCCTATTTCTTGGTACTTGTTCAGAGCGCTTGGAAAGTTATAACTGGGGCCTGAGAATTGGGGTGTTGCAAGCATGTCTCTGTTTACTTCTGTGAAATGTGCAATGTAAACATTCAAATCAAACAAATCTGTACGTGCTGACTTTCAACTATTTATTACAGACTTTCTGCTATCCTTTGGGAGGGGCAGAGAACTATGTGAGGAGTGAAAAGCCTCACTCTCTAACAATTGTATATCCTACTAATCGCAACTCGGCCTCCAGTATTTCACTTGCATCACCCACAACACTTTCAAGCCTTATATTACAGGGTCAGGCTTAAGGTGCTGGTTTTGACCTTTAAAGCCCTTCACGGCCTAGGACCCTCGTACCTACGGGACCGCCTCTCCCGATATGCCCCACAGACAGCCTCAAGGTCCATAAATAGCAACACCCTAGTGGTCCCGGGCCCTAAGGAAGTTAGATTGGCTTCAACCAGAGCCAGGGCCTTTTCAACACTGGCCCCGGCCTGGTGGAACGCTCTGTCTCATGAGACTAGGGCCCTGCAGGATCTGATTTCTTTCCGCAGGGCCTGTAATACAGAGTTCTTCCGCCTGGCCTTTTGCTTGGAGCCAGTTTGATTCCCTCCCCCTTTTTCTTTTTTCTTCTTCCTTTCTCCTCCTGTGATGAGGCTGCATTTTAATATTTTAATGGTTCAATATTTTAATGTTGTGTTTTAATCTTGTTTTTAAGTTGTATTCATTCAACTTCTTTTTATTATTGCTTGTTAGCCACCATGTACCCCGCCTTGGCTGGGGAGGGCAGGGTAATAAATAATAATAATAATTTATTATTATTATTATTATTATTTTCAGAGTCACATGGCTAGGCAAAACGTATTTTAAAAGGAAGTAGAGAAAGAAAGCTAATGTTTGCAGAAAGCTCAATCCTGCCCACCATGTCAGTGCCCCGTTTATTCTGGGTTCATAGCAAAGTCCTACCTTTTCGCTCCTGTGCAGACCATTTTGCCGGAACTAAATATGAGGGCTGTTGTCCTTGGTTCTCGAATTCTCATGATCACAGCAGCAAACCTCTGAAGTTCAGGAAAAAACAGATTACCACCTTGTGAATCTGTTTTAGACAAGTGCCTCTGGCAGTATCTTATGAAATACAGAGATTTGACCCGACAGGTGCACTCTGCACATGCTCATCCTTCTCATTTCTGAGGCTCTTGAGATGGAGGAATCTACAAGACCTGTTTTCCACAAGCCCTTTCTAGTATTACATTTATATGGCACCTTTTCTAAGCAAGGAGTTCAAGGCTGTGTACAAGGTTCTCCTCCACCCCAGTTCATCCTCACAACAAACCTGTGAGGTAGGCTAGGCTAAGAGACAGTGACTGGCTCAAGGTCACCCAAAGAGCTTCATGGCTGGGTGGGGATTCGAACCCTGGTCTCTCAAAGCCATAGTTCAACATTCTAGAATTGTAGAATTGAATGAGACCACAACGGTCATGTACTCCAACCTTCTGCAATGCAGGAATATTTGCCCAACGTGGGGTTCAAACTCATAACCCTGAGCTTAAGAATCTCATGCTCTACCGACTGAGCTATCCCAGCACATCCATCTCTAGAGTCCACCAAGTCTGAGCCCAACCATGTGAGTACCTAACAATCCTCCCCCCAAGAAGAATTGTTGCAATTACTGATAACAAGCAGGATGATTAAGAACTGTGTGGAAATAAATCACTAATCAAAGGCATAGCTTGTGGAATATCTGGAAGGGAATGAAAGGCCTTTGTGACGCAGTTATAAAAAGAGACTTGTTAGGGCAGGTCTGGCTACAGGATTTATGATTGAGGGGGAAGAGACCATGGCTTGTTATTATATCGGACTGTGAGTTTGACCTGGCAGTACCCCTGAGAAGATTGAGGAGAGACTGACAGACCTGCGAGAATTAACGGGCAGACTTTAAGAATGTTTTGTACGGAAGTGCGGAAATGGGTCTGTCTGTTTGAATATGGCTCTTGGAGGAATAAAATCCACACAGGACATAACAACGTTTGTTTTCAACCCGCTTGTGGAGACTATCAGAGGTCACAAAGAAAGGAATATATGACAACAACAAGAAGATGAGGAAAATAATAAAGAGAAGATTGAACAGAACTGTGAATAGTATCTGGACAGAACTATGAACATTAAAGCAGCAAGAGAGAGATGTTTGGATCCCTTTCTGAGCTTGAAGCATGGGTACCCACAACAAAAATTTAAACAATTGACTGTGTAATTTGGAACTAATGTGATTTGATTGGTTTGTTAATAAAAATTATATTATTATTTTTTAAAGAATCTCAAAGGGGAACAATTTCTCAGAGGAATGGCACCAAACAGCTTCCCAGGGGCTTACCTTTGGGTTGAATTCTGCATTCCTAGCTTGAAGGGCTATGTTCTTGAGGTCCAGCTTACAAGCCAAGTTTACAGTGGCCACTATATTCCTAGGAGAACAAGGGAGAAACATTGCACATTTAGAATTTCATTTACGAGGGGATGCAACAGATTGACAAAGGTGCCTTTAGTGCTTAGAAGTGGCATGGATAAGTTCATGGGATGCATCACAGCAAATCTGCCATTCCTTTCAGTACTGAGTCATAAATTGAATGTCCACCCCCCCTCCTCTTCTTATTTCTAGATGGAATTGGTTCAGGAAATCAACCAACATCTGTTGGGATTGCATAAATTTGACCTTGCTAGTTTGGGAACATTCACACGATACAGTGGTACCTCAGTTTAAGAACAGTCTGGTTTAAGAACGATTTGGTTTACAAACTCTGCAAAACCGGAAATAGTGTCTTGGTTTGAGAACTTTACCTCAGTGTAAGAACAGAAGCTAAATGGTGAATGGGGAACTGGTGGCAGGAGGCCTCATTAGGGAAAGCGTGCCTCAGTTTAAGAATGGTTTTGGTTTAAGAACGGACTTCCGGAATGGATTAAGTTCGTAAACTAAGGTACCACCATACATTCAAAGCACCCCCAATGCACATTTTAAACATAGAACCTGAGAGTTAAAGATAAGCAAACAAGAGTGAAGAGAATGTGTTGCCATTGCTTAGCAACCTGGAGGCAGGCTCCTACTTGCTCAGGGGGAATGCTCCCAAGTGGCTAGTAGTAGTAGTAGTAGTAGTAGTAATAGTAGTAATACCCTGCCTTTTTCCACGACCGGGACAAAAGGTGGCTTCAGATAAAAATAAGAACAACCAAAAACATAGAAAAATAACAATTAAAAACAACAACAATTAATGATTTGCTGGATAAAAGCAACCATGGTAAAGGTAAAGGTAAAGGTAAAGGTAAAGGGACCCCTGAACATTAGGTCCAGTCGTAACCGACTCTGGGGTTGCGGCGCTCATCTCGCTTTATTGGCTGAGGGAGCCGGCGTACAGCTTCCGGGTCATGTGGCCAGCATGACTAAACCACTTCTGGCGAACCAGAGCAGCGCACGGAAATGCCGTTTACCTTCCCGCCGGAGCGGTACCTATTTATCTACTTGCACTTTGACGTGCTTTTGAACTGCTAGATTGGCAGGAGCAGGGACCGAGCAACGGGAGCTCACCCCGTCGCGGGGATTCGAACCATCAACCTTCTGATCGGCAAGTCCTAGGCTCTGTGGTTTAACCCTCAGTGCCACCCGCATCCCAAAAGCAACTATATTTCAATCTATTGATTTTGTACTTAATACACATATAACTTTAACCCACCAGGGTTTTTGTGTAGAAAGCTAACTAGAACTTGTTGAAATAAAAAAAAAATATTCCTTCCAGTAGCACCTTAGAGACCAACTAAGTTTGTTATTGGTATGAGCTTTCCTGTGCTTGTTTAGTAAGCCTCTGTGTTTAAGTTAACTCCACCCCTTAAAAGCTGAGCCATTTGTTGTTTGCTGTTCTCTCCAGACGAGATGTCTGCTATTTCTCTCCTATCTCCACTCATCCCGCAAACAGTTCCTGCATAAATAAAGCCTTTGAACTCTACAAACTACAAGAGTGACTTTCAATCTAAGTCACCCAAGCTTCAAGGCGCTCTAACAGGAATGAACCTACTGCAACTGTGGGACGATGCCAGAAGAACTTTCCGAAGCAGAGGCCATAGGGGTCATCGGGTTCATGGGAAGACAGGTCCCAGAGGCATCGGGCATCCTAGAAGCATCAGGCGATGGTTGAGTTGCGTTTTCATCCCTCTGTTGGGACAGGCCACTACCATTCAGGAAGATGCCACTGTCTTGCGATCCTGACTGAGAGCCATGCTGCTCTCCCAATGACATTGCACGGCCCTCATGTTTCTTATCCGGGCTTAAATAGTCAGGCAGGAAGCTGAGGTCAATCGAGAAGTTGTGGGTCTGGTCAGGCGGAGAATGAAACGCTGCCCCCTGGTAGGAGGAAGGAGGCAAGTCTGCCGCAAAGGGGCTCATGGGAGCAGACACTTGCGGGCTGGACGGTAGGAAGTTATCCTATCACAACATGGGAGAGAGAAAAAACAGTCATGACACTTCTGCGTTAATAGGACATAAGAAGAGGCTGCTGGACCCATCTAGTCCAGCATCCTGTTCTCACAGTGGCTTGCTGGGGGAAACCAGCAAGCAGGATTCAAACACAAGAGCATCTCTCCCCTTCTGTGGGTTCCAGCAACTGGGATTCAGAAACATTGCTGGCTCCAACTGTGGAGGCAGAGCTGAGCCACTGTGGCTAGCAGTTGCCAAAAGCCCTTTGCTATAGGTAAAGGGTAAAGGGACCCCTGACCATTAGGTCCAGTTGTGACCGACTCTGGGGTTGCGGCGCTCATCTCGCTTTATTGGCCGAGGGAGCCGGCGTACAGCTTCCGGATCATGTGGCCAGCATGACTAAGCCGATTCTGGCAAACCAGAGCAGCGCACAGAAACGCCATTTACCTTCCCGCTGGAGTGGTACCTATTTATCTACTTGCACTTTGACGTGCTTTTGAACTGCTAGGTGGGCAGGAGCAGGGACTGAGCAACGGGAGCTCACCCCATCTTGGGGATTCGAACCGCCAACCTTTTGATCTGCAAGCCCTAGGTTCTGTGGTTTAACCCACAGCGCCACCCGTGTCCCGCCCTTCGCTATAAATTGGTCCAATTCTCTTTCAGGGCCATCTATTATTTTTTTTTAAAGATATTTATTACAATTTCAAAAATTATATAAAAACAAAACAACAGTACAAACAAACACAAACAAAAACAAGTATAATTTCAATCCCTTATTTTCTTATAACTTACTTCCCCGACCTCCTCATACCTCCCCTTTCTGTATTCCAATTTCTAATTATTAATTAAGCAAATCCTCTCCCTTATTTTTCATTTAATTTTTAGCCTTTCTTTTCTTTTTACTTAATCATTACAGCTGAAAACCACTTAATTTCTAAACCAACGTCATTCTAACATTCATTAATTTTGCAATGTTTCCTAAGATAATCCTTAAATTTCTTCCAATCTTCCGCCGTCTCTCTTCCCTGGTCTCGGATTCTGCCAGTCATTTCTGCCAGTCCCATATAGTCTATCACCTTCATCTGCCATTCTTCCAAGGTGGGTAGATCTTGTGTCTTCCAATACTTTGCTATGAGTATTCTTGCTGCTGTTGTAGCATACATAAAGAATGTTCTATCCTTCTTTGGCACCAATTGGCCGACCATACCCAGGAGAAAGGCCTCTGGTTTCTTCAGGAAGGTATATTTATATACCTTTTTCATTTCATTATATATCATTTCCCAGAAAGCCTTAATCTTTGGGCACGTCCACCAAAGGTGAAAGAATGTACCTTCATTTTCTTTACATTACTCTTTCAGGGCCATCTAGATTGGCGTCCATCATCGCCTCCTGTGGCAATGAATTCCATAGTTTAACTGCCATTTTCTTTGATCTGTCCTGAATTTCCCCACTATTCAGCTTCACTTGAGGTCCATGGGTTCTAGTGTTAGGAGCAGGGGAAACCTTTCCTCTGTGCCAGATCCCTCCAAAATAATACGTTCAAAATTCTCTGCACCAGCAGAGGACCACAATTCGAGCAAAGCCATGGCTTTTTCCTCATAGGGCCATGTTTACTGCCTAGAACCCACTGTTGGTGGATCTCAGCCAAACCTCTCTGCTACCGGCTGCTTAGTCCGTGTAGTCCAGGATGACAACTCAGGAACATAACTTGCTGAACAGTAACTTGCTTTGTATATGCTTTTATTATATGCAGAGTACAGCACAGCTTTGTACAAGTTACTATACGCACAGACTTGATTCTTACTCTACACACCAACCACTGAACTCTGTGATAGGAATTTTGAGGTCTTAGATATATGGTAATGTTCATAGGCGTACCAACCAAGCATGTACTGTATTTTTTGCTCTATAAGACTCACTTTTTCCCTCCTAAAAAGTAATGGAAAATGTGTGTGGGTCTTATGGAGCGAATGCAGGCTGCACAGCTATCACAGAAGCCAGAACAGCAAGAGGGATTGCTGCTTCACTGCGCAGCGATCCCTCTTGCTGTTCCAGAATTTTTTTTTCTTGATTCCTCCTCCAAAACCTAGGTGCGTCTTGTGGTCTGGTGCGTCTTATAGAGCGAAAAATACGGTACATAGATCAGCACAGGAAGACCGACCTGGAACCATTTTGACTCCTAAACTGAGCAAATGTTTTCTCTGCAAGGTCAAAGTGGGAAACCTCCCATTGTCTCTTTCCTCACAAATCCTGTCTTAAGGGCACATTTAAGATATGAATAGGGTGTGAGCCTGTGACCTGGCTCAGGAACTAAGTATTTATCATTACAAAAGACTGGCCAGGCTCCCCAGGCAATCCAATCAAGTAACCTGCCAGACAGGAAATAAACAAGGACAGGAGAAACACAACATTCAAATTTTCTGTTTTAGACCGCCTTTTCTGTGATGTAGGTGTGATGTTTCTGGGGGTGGTCTTGATCTATAGGGTGGCAATTTCGAAAGTCTTTATAAGGCCTTGTGACCATTTTTCTGGGTTCCTCTTCCTCTCCTGCGAGTGAGGGGAGCACCCTGTTGCAACAGATCAATAAAGACCAGGCTTACTAGCTGCTTTGCTTCTCAATATTCTCTGGTTGGCCTCTGTTTTTTTTCTTCTACCAATAGGGAACCTATGTAAGGACTCTATATAGGCTCTTGGATACCCCATAAGGGAAAGGGGCAATTCTTATTTACAACAACTCCAACACCAAACTACTGTGTCATGCTGCTTATAAGGGAAAACTTTTAGTCAATCACCACCTGTTGCTAGCATAGCTGTCAACGTTTCCCGTTTTTAAAGGGAAATTCCCTTATTCCGAATAGGATTTCCCTTAAAAAAAAGGAAAAGTTGACAGCTATGGTTGCTAGGCTTCCCTGTCTCCAAGCAGACTTCCTCACTTACTGTTGCCTCACTTGGCTTCTTGCCAACTCACTAATTGTCCACTTCAAAGCTGCCGTTTCTCACATACCTCAACACCCACAGCTACTGGGCATTTATTCAGATTCTGGGCATTTATTCCGATTTGATTGCGGGGAGGTTAGATGGTGTTGTGTCAAAGCAAGCGCTATCCCACACATTCCGGCACACTTCCCCTTCTTAGAACGTCCACTAACACTCAGCCTCAGCTCGTTATCTGCAATTTGGGAATACGGTAATTAGATTTTCCCAGCTTACTTAGTCATGTTCATGGCTCAGTGGTGCAGCACATAATTTGAATGCCAAAGGTCCCAGGTCCAATCCCTGATGGATGACTGGGGCAAACTCTTTATTATTATTATTATTACTACTACTATTATTATTAATTGCAAAACATGCAACACAAACAGAAAAAACAATACCACAATGACAACATTAATTGGCTACACATCACCTAACATCACACATATTTTTGACTTCCGAATCCCCTCATTGTGCTTTCTAAATATTCTTAACCTATACGCACATCCTATTATATCTATTACAACTCAGGAACATTTTTTTACATTTACAATTCTCTTTAATATTCAAGATTCAATCTATACCTGTCAGGAGATTTGCATTTTCACAGTATTGTTTTAAATATTCTTTCAATATTGTCCATTCTTTGCTCACTTTCTGATTTGAGTTTCTTCTTATTCTCCCAGCCATTTTCGCCAGTTCCAGGTATTCTATCATCTTCACCTGCCAGTCAAGCTTTGTAGGAATTAAGTCACCTTTCCAATTTTTTGCTACCAGAATTCTGGCCGCCGCGGTTGCATACATAAAGATTGTTCTAAAGTTTTTTTGTATTTCAGTGGACATAATGCCTAACAGAAAGCCTCTGGGTTTTTTTTGAATGGATAATTTAAATATCTTTTTAAGTTTGTTGTATAATGTCCCAAAATTCTTGTATCCTCACACACCCCACCTGGGATTGGGACAAACTCCTGCCTTAAACCCTGCTACCTTCTGGGCCACATGAACCAATAGGCTGAATCAATATGAGGTATATTCCTATGTTCCTAAATGCTAAGCAATAGGAGCAGTACAGAATTAATATGACCAGAATCCATCAAAATAAATGTGGAAACAACACACTTACTCAACTTGTTCCAATAGCGTGACTGGGAGTTTTGCTAGTTCCACAGTAAAAAGCGGATAGCCACCTTTTACAAAGGTCTGCAGGTATTGTTTGACTCTGGCAATAGTAGCAGGAAAAACAGTTGCCCTTTCAAAATAGATTAAACCCCAGCATCCTTCATTTTACCTGGCCTGTACACTGGTCCAGGTAGTTTTCCAGGGAGAAATCCTCATCCATGCTTGGTTTCTCTATTCCACAGGAGAGCAGGTCAGCGGTTTCCAGTAACAGTATGGATGGAGAAAGAAGCTGGAAACTGCTGTAGCAACCTGGAGAACATCTCTCCAGCTGGTGGTGTTGGGAGTAAATGACTACAGGTGAGTTGAATTAAGAAACCCCCTTAATTGGAGAAAAGGGAATCAGGTGGTCTCAGGAAGCCTGAGAAGCTATTCACTGGGAGATTTCTCCTGACTGCTCTCCAAATCTGTTGGTATATGCAGGAGAATCTCACAGGCTTACCCAAGCAAAGCTGTGCTGGTCACACTATAACACCTGACTTCCATTTGACGGTGTGCAACAAGCACTTGAGTCATACAAAGGCTTCGAAATTAAACTGGCTTCAACTTTCCCCAGCGTAGCCTGGGAATTGTAGTTCAATGAGCCCCTTTACATCACTGCAACAACCTCCAGCGTTTCTCCATGGGGAGCCAAATAGTTAAAACAGGCATGAAAGTAGCTTGTCTGTGAAAAACCGTGTCTGCTCAGAGGCTGGTTCATGGGCATTTGCTAATGTGGTTGTGTATAAAAGCATGCATCTCAGCAAATGAATGTTCATGTACGCTACTACAGCAGCAGTTACTTGCCCCAAAATGGAAAGAAGTAGGAGTCCCAGCAAAGGAAGAATGGATACAAAAACTTATGGAATATGCAGAATGGCGAAATTTGCCGGAAGAGTAAGAAATCAAGATAAGCATTTTTAAAATAAAAGAATGGAAATGGTTGGTTGAATATTTCCAGATAAAATGATTGTAAAATTAGTGAAATGTATAAAATCTGTGAAATGTATGAAGTCGAAAAGTATAAATAAAATAAAAATAAAAAAGCATGCATCTCAGCAGCAGGATAATTTTGGACATGGCCTCCTGGAGAACAAGGAGAGGCTTTGTCTTGGATCACATCCACACCAGAAACAGGCAGCCCTGTAGTTTTTAGTATTTGATGAATTATTGTATTTCAATCTTTTGTTGGAAGCCGCCCAGAGTGGCTGGGGAAACCCAGCCAGATGGGTGGGATATAAATAATAAATTTATTCTTATTCTTATTATTTCAAGAACATGGCTCCCCCAAGTGCTGGGAGCTGTAGTTCACAACCCTCGCTGAGCTACAATTCCCAGCACCCTTCGCAAACTAGTTCCCAGCCCTGTGCTTTGGGTGTATGGTACGGATTGCCTGGTTTTCCGCTGTTCCTCTGGAGATCTTTGAAGGCGATGAAGAGCAGATAGCCAGCTAAAGCTGCGGTACCGGTTGGAAGACTGATCGTCTCCCAGAGCACTTCAACAGAAGGAAAAGAGCGTAGGAAGACACCCACAAAGCATTAAACATGTGGCATGTCAGGTTAGCAGAACCCAAGCGCAGAAGTGGAGTCTCCTTTTCAGCACGGTGCAGGGTGGTTGGACTCAATGGCCCTTGTGGTCTCTTCCAACTCTATGATTCTATGAATAGAATCTGAAGAATGTATCTGAAGAATACGTGTATCTTCTCTGTGTATCTGAAGAAGTGTGCATGCACACGAAAGCTCATACCAAGAACTAACTTAGTTGGTCTTTAAGGTGCTACTGGAAGGATTTTTTTTTGTTTTGACTATGGCAGACCAACACGGCTACCTATCTGTAACTGGAACTATGGAAGGCACCACATTGAGCCGCATGAAATGGAAGTCCATGTGTATCTGAAGAAGTGTGCATGCACACGAAAGCTCGTACCAAGAACTGACTTAGTTGGTCTTTAAGGTGCTACTGGAAGGAATTTTTGTTTTGTCTATGAATAGAGACGTCTTGGGATTTGTTGAGATTAAATGTGTTCAAAAGTAACAGACCATCAAGCTGGACTTCCATTTTAATCTGTGGTGAATGTAGGAAGGTGCCTTCAACCAAGTTACACCATAGGCACACCTTCTCACCAAGCTGATTGGCAATAGTCTTGTAGCCCAGTCCAGCCTTGTGCAGGTCTACAGTCTTGTCCCTGACATCCTTGGACAGCTCTTTGGTCCTGGTCCTGGTGGCTACTTTGGAATCTGCTGGATTGATTGCTTCTGTCGACAGGTGTCTTTTGTACAGGTACTGTAACGAGCTGGGATTACAGGTAAGACCTCTCCCTTACAGTAAGGTAAAGGTAAAGGTACCCCTGCCCGTACGGGCCAGTCTTGACAGACTCTGGGGTTGTGCGCCCATCTCACTCAAGAGGCCAGGGGCCAGCGCTGTCCGGAGACACTTCCGGGTCACGTGGCCAGCGTGACATCGCTGCTCTGGCGAGCCAGAGCCGCACACGGAAACGCCGTTTACCTTCCCGCTGGTAAGCGGTCCCTATTTATCTACTTGCACCCAGAGGTGCTTTCGAACTGCTAGGTTGGCAGGCGCTGGGACCGAGCAGCGGGAGCGCACCCTGCCGCAGGGATTCGAACCGCCGACCTTTCGATCGGCAAGTCCTAGGCACTGAGGCTTTAACCCACAGCGCCACCTGCGTCCCTCTCCCTTACAGTAGGTGCTTCTAATCTCAGCTCATTACACACAGTGAAGATACCAGGTAGCCTGACATCTGGCTGGTCGATAGGGGATCAAATACTTATTTCACTCATTATAATGCACATCAATCTCTGACATTTGTCTTCTGGGTTTCTGGGGTTTTCCCCCCTGTTGTTATTCTGTCTCTTTTGTGTGCATGCACACTTCTTCAGAACAAACTTAGTTGGTCTCTAAGGTGCTACTGGACAATTTTCCTAATTATTTTTATTTATTCAAACTCTTGGACTACACCGAAACAGCAAAACTGACCGGAAAGCTCAGGAACCAAGAAGACAGAAACTTCAATAAAGAATGGGGGAAATTTATAATTTATCTTGGAGACCACTGTAAGCAGATGAAAACATTAGCAGAATGGCAGGAACACTTGTAATGTAGCAAGTGCTATGGAGATAATGGAGTTATATAAAATATGGACTATTGAAAAAATATGCAGTAGAAAATGTTAAAAGTAGGACCCATGGAGGGGAAGGTGAGAAGTCCAGAGATTCGGAGAAATCTTTAAATGTGGATGCACTGTATATGGTTGTATTGTTATAATTTTATACTTGTAAAATCAAATAAAAATAATTTTTAAAGAAAGGGAACACTGATTTGCACATGCTAATTTATACACAGGTGCATTTATGGAAAGAAGATAATATATGCAGAAACACAAGACATCTCACCCTAGCCAGGAAGACGGTGATCAGGTGATCTGTGTGTCTGATTTTTATTGTTATTCATGTTTTTATACTGTATTTTATGCTGCTTTTATAATTGCTTTAAATTTGTTGTTAGCCTCCTTGAGCCTGGTTTTTGAACCGGGAACAGCGGGGTATAAATAATAATAATAATAATAATAATAATAATAATAATAATAATAATAAATTATTATTATTATTATTACTATTATTACAACAATGGTTGCCCCAATCCAAAAGATCCCACCTCAGGTTACTCTGAGGCGACTGTCAGCAGGCAGAGATCACTATGAGGGGCTTTGGTAGTGAAAAAGACAGTACTGTTTGATATAAAGAAAGCATTTTCTGGTACCTTAAAGACTAACAAATGGACTGTGATGTAAGCTTTTGAGGACTCAAGGCCATTTCATCTGATACAGCGGTGTAAGATTTCACTTCAAGCCTTTGGCAAAGTAGGCCTGAGAACACGTAAAAGACTCAAAAAGGGGGGAAACGTCCAGAGGAGTAGAAGTGTTAATCTGTGCAGGAAAAGCAAAGTCTTGTAGCAACTTTAATCAATTTATTATGGTGCAAGCTTTGGGAAACAAAGAGTCAGCGGCATGAAAGCTTACTCTAGAAGGATGGGTGGAGAAAACACACATGCACAAATACTGATAAATTACACATTTTAATGAACTACTGTGAAATAAAACGTTACATTGAGTTTGGCAGAGAACCCTGGAAGTGCGTTTTCAGGTTCTGACAAGTTTTAGAATGCTTTAAATAACAGCAAAGGTTGAAAGCTCAGGCCCTTGTAATGACTGTACATATAAATAAACATTATCATTGGGGTATCATCTTAAGTTGGGGAAGCAGAAGTGGCTGATAGCTTGTCTGCTGCTCCAGAATTGGACCCTTGCTGGGTTGCTTGAATGTGTGCTTCCAGCTCCATCACAGTCCAACCTCAGGAAAAGGGAAGAAGGGAGGGAGGGAGGGAGGAAGGAAGGAAGGAAGTGCCGCAATGCAAACAGGATCCGTGTCTCAGGCAGACTCCTACTTCTCTGTGGAAAAGGCCCTTTTCATCAGGGGCGGGGGTGTTTTCCCAACATCAAACATCATTTCCAATGGAGGATTATTGAGGCAGCACCAGTCGGGGATGCGGCCTGTCTGGTTGTAGTATTCTTTCGACACAGAACGACTGCCTAGGATGTCTTGGAGGGCTCCAAAGATTGCTCCTGTAACACGGAACAGAAAGCAGGAATTAGAGACTCTTGGGACAAGAAGTGTTTATTTCATTGGGCTTCATTCGAACCTGGGCAATGCAGCACCTCTGGATTGATCTTGGTATGGCCTCAGGGCTAGAGTTGTTATTATTATTTATTATTTATTATTTATTATTTATTATTATTATTATTATTATTATTATTATTATTATTATTAGTTAAATTTATATATCACCCTATACCCGGAGGTCTCAGGGGTCTCACATAAAAGATAACAATACATAAAATCAAAGTAAAAACAATAACCCAATAATACCCCCTCCCCCAAATCAGAGCTGCATTTTAAAAGGGTACAGAAAGTCGATCAGGTCAGGCAAAGGCCTGGTTAAAAAGGAACATTTTTGCCTGGCACCTAAAGGTGTATAACAGGGGTTAGCAAACTTTTTCAGCAGGGGGCCGGTCCACTGTCCCTCAGACCTTGTGGGGGGCTGGACTAAATTTTGAAAAAAGAAAAAAAAATGAATGAATTCCTATGCCCCACAAATAACCCAGGGATGCCTTTTAAATAAAAGCACACATTCTACTTGTGTAAAAACACGCTGATTCCCAGACCATCCATGGGCCGGATTTAGAAGGTGATTGGGCCAGATCCGGCCGCCAGGCCTTAGTTTGCCTACCCATGGTGTATAATGAAGGTGCCAGGCAGACTTCCCTGGGGAGAGCATCCCACAGACAGGGAGCCACTGCAGAGGAGGCCCCGTTCTCGAGTTGTGAGCCCCTCAAAGAATCCCAAAGTTAACTCACAGGTGTCTCAGACTTACCTCCTAACCAGGCCACGCAGTTGGGCTTGGCTGGTGGCGTGTGCACTCGGAAGGTCTTGGATGCCAGCGTCTCCTTATACCTGGGCTTCTCCGCCAGGTGCCTTATCTCTGCCATTAATCTGTGCAGGAATCCTGGCAACATGGCGGTGCCGCCAATCACCAGCAAGTTCTCAGCCAGCTGCTTCCTGGTGTCTATCGGGCACTGGCAGAGAAAGGGAGGAGAGAAGATGATTCACTCGGGCCACGGGCTCAACGAGGGCTGGTGTGCAGCTTGCAGGTTTGCTACAATGTCCCTGTGTGTCAAAAGGAAAGGGGCTGCAAATGGCAGGGAGAGCGGCAGATCAACCAGAGGATTGGCAGACAACATAACTGCATGGCTGCCCGGAGGTTCATTGTAGCTTTGCTAAGGAAGCTTATCTTCTGAACTTCCGGCAGAGCCGCGGCCATAAGAAGAAGCGCGAGATGGCCCAGAAATGGAAACAAGAACAAATACCAATGTTGGAGGAATGGAGAACAAAGCTGATGGACTATGCAGAACTTGATAAACTGACTGGGAAGATAGATATCAACGAGATCAAAAATTCATCGAGGACTGGGGGAAATTAGCAGAATACTGGGAATGTATAAGTGATAACGGAATAACGTTAGTGGGATTTAGAGAAGCTCTGTAACAGAATAAGAAATATTGTAAAAAAGCAAAATATAAGAGGGGGTAGGTATAAAGGCAATACCAAAATTTGGAAATGTGTATTTAAGAAACTAGAATTTGAATGATTGGCAGAGAAGCCGAAGGAAGTCAAAAACCGAAAAGTTTAATATAAATTGTAATGTGGTATGAATGCATGGGAAACCAATAAAATATAATTATTTTTTTTAAAAAAAGCGCGAGATAACCCTCTGGGGGGTCTCGAGCGGTGTGGGGATTATTTGAGAGGTTTCGCGAAGGCTGTGTGGACCTCGGAACTTCAGGAAGAGATCCTGAGGGACGTGGTACCCAGCAGTGCCCAGAAGTGCTCTCTTGTTCCCTGGGTCTTAATAATAGACTCGGGGACGGGATTGAGCTGCGGGCACGAAGGGGGAGCAGCTTCAAAGCCACACCGTGAAGTCTCAGGCTTCTTATGACAGTGGCCAGTTTCCAAAATTAATAACGAATTCGGACTTATAACTGGCGGAGCTAATCCGAGCATTGCTTTAAAACTCTGAACTCTTTAAAATTTGGCGACTTACGGGGCGCAAAAAGGGAGTCCGTCCCAGCAACTGGGAGAAAATGGCGCACGACGGAAGGTTGGAGGAAGCTTATCTTCTGCTCCTGGACAGAAGGGCCAGCTAGTTTGCAGGGTGAGTGCGCTCTGTATGGTGGGGGTGGGAGATTCATCCCTGGCGGAGTGGGAGGAACCAAAAGAAGCAAAATGCCAACCATAGTACCTCAACCAGTGAATCCAGGATCAAAGTAGCCACCGATTTTTCTTCGTTGTCCTGCTCAAAGAGTATTTCGACAACAGAATCCCTGTTGGAAAGAAGCAAACGGAGGCTTTTGAGTAATGCAGACTTAGAACAAGGGATCAGAAGACGCCACCTGTAATGGTTATAGGGGTTGCTCGTGCGTAACTTGCCGCCACTCCTGGCTAGGTTGCCTGGTTAAACCTTTTCTGTCTGGACAGCCCTTCACTTCGTGGCTGTTCAGTCACTGGCAGAATCCGTCAGTGGGCGTTTCTTGAACCTCTTCCAGCAAAGAAGTTCTTTGACGCCAAGTCTCCGCCTACTCTCCCTGTGCGGAAGTCTTCTGCGCAGGGTGGGTGTGGGCAGCGGAGGACCCATGCTCTCCCTGCTGGTCTCCGGCGAGGAGTCCTGGAGCCCCCTCGCTGATTCCCCCATCTGCCCCCCTTTATCCCTGGTGTTACGCTGATTTCCTTCCCCAGCCGATGAGCTGCCTCTCTCCCTGCTGGGCCCTTCTCCAGCATCGCTTTGGAGCCTTGCCTCCGCCTCTAGCTCCAATGGCAGTTCCCTGACACCACCCAACTCCTCCCAGCTGAAAAACCGAAGGCACAAAATTGACATTAGGACACCCCCACGGGGCAAAGTTTGTTGCTCCTTCTGTTTGGCTATGTGGGTTTACCAGCTGAGCCATCAGGGATGACAGTGTTTTGGATAGCGGCCGCCACGTTTGCACAGCAAGTCAAAAGAGAGCATCATTTTTCTATCTCTCTCTCGTACTACTAGAACACAGGATAAAACTACCGTGTTTTTCACTCCATAAGGCGCACCGGACCATAAGGTGCACCTAGTTTTTAGAGGGGGAAAATCAAGAAAAGAAAAAAAAAATTATCTAGCCTAATTGCTCCATTCACGTGCAAGATCTTCTCTCCGTCCAACGGATAGTCCACATCTGGAGGTGGAGTGGGGCGCTGCAATACAAGAGAGGCTGTCAGAAGGCGAAAAGCGAAAGAGAAGGAAATCAAGTTCATTCTTATTGAATGGGGAAATCCAGCGCCTTCCTCACATACCTCAGCGCTGCCGTCGAGGTTGAATTTCGCCGCCTGGATTTTCAGCCCCCGCTGGAGGTCGCTCACGAAACAGGTGCGAACTTTGGAGACGAGCAGAAATGGTTTCAGAACTGTTCTCAGCCTAACAGTCCATACCAGTGGTTCTCAACCTGTGGTTCCTCAGTTGTTGGACTACAACTCCCATCATCCCTGGCCTTGCTTGCTAGGGATGATGGGAGTTGTAGTCCAACAACATCTGGGGACCCACAGGTTGAGAACCACTGGTCTATAAAAGCCTTTTAATGGGCGTATGGATGGGAGGTTGCCTGCTCTTGACATGTCGCCTGAGGCCCAGGTGGCCTCACTGTTGCAATGTGCCTTCCATCAGCTTCGACTGGTGGCCCAGCTGCGCTCCTATCTGGAGAGGGATAGCTTAACTGCTGTTGTCTATGCTCTGTATCCTCTAGGCTGGATTACTGCAATGCATTTATATGTGGGGCTGCCTCTGAAGACTGTTCAGAAACTTCAGCTAGCGCAGAATTCAGCGGTCAGTCACTCACCAGAGCAGGCCAGTTTGAGCATATCACACCAATGATTTTTAAAAATATATCCAAAAAATTGGATTTTTTAAATTTAAATTGGATTTTTAAAATAAAATGCTTTTGGAGGAAAAATCTTTCTAAAGATAGTTTTCTGTTTAAGTTACATTATAGTCCAAAGGCAGGAAATCAGGATTTGTTTTAAGTTTTTCACGTGTGCTAAAACTCAGTTGTTGTTGTTTTTTAAAAATTGTTTAACCACATCAGTTAACAAACATGGATACATATGCTATAATGTTATTGTTTTAGTTAAATAAATTATTTAAATAGTTATTAAGGAAATGATTACTTTTCTCCTTCAAATAAAGTACAGCAGAAAAGTTCTCCAAATACAGTTAACTTATTAAACCTCACAATAATTTCATAATTATTTGTCTATGCATTTCTAATAGTATAACCAAATCAGTAATTTTTGATATAACTGTAAATACTACTCTGAAAAATTATTATTCCAAAAATGAAACCTTCATCTGGTTGTAAATATTAAGATTATACCAGCAAGAATGATTTTAATCTATTAAAATTAAGGCAATCCATTTTAGGAATGGTTTGCTCCCTCCACTGAAATGGGAGGTGGAAATTGCCTTGTGAAGTTTACAAATCTGTGCTCCTTTTCCTGGGAACAAGTCCCACTGAACTCAACCTTTCTCCAATCTATTTCATAGCTCTAAAGATGGTGATTTCTGGATGAAAGGAAAGCGAAGATTTGTATGAAGGTAGTCATCTTACCTTTGATGTCTTCTACAATGTCTTCTGGAACAGAACCTAAAATACAGGATTATGATTATTATTATTATAAAGGTAAAGGGACCCCTGACCATTACGTCCAGTCATGACCAACTCTGGGGTTGCGACGCTCATCTCGCTCTATAGGCCGAGGGAGTTGGCGTTTGTCCGCAGACAGCTTCCGAGTCATGTGGCCAGCATGACTAAGCCGCTTCTGGCGAACCAGAGCAGCGCACAGAAACACCATTTACCTTCGCACCGGAGCGGTACCTATTTATCTACTTGCACATGACGTGCTTTCGAACTGCTTGGTTGGCAGGAGCAGGGACGGAACAACGGGAGCTCACCCCGTCGCGGGGATTCGAACCGCCGACCTTCTGATCGGCAAGTCCTAGGCTCTGTGGTTTAACCCACAGCGCCACCCGCATCCCTTATTATGATTATTATTATTATTATTATACCCCACCCTTTCCCCTTACAGGGACTCAAGGCAACTTACAGATAAAATAAATTGCTCAAACAGCATCAACAGAACTGTAAGCACCCAAAGACAGAATGCACTTAGAATTTAGTACAAATGAGCAGAAGAGTCCTTCAGAATAATCCAATTATTAAAAACACATATTCTCTACAGTAACAGGACAACTGCAGTGTGTGGAACTTTGTGCCTCATCCTGCAGACACCTGATAACATCCGCCCCCCCCCCCCCCAAATTATGCAACAGAGCAAGGAATATTGTCGCGGAATATTGCCCTCAGGCCCAACTTGAGGCTTCCCAGAGGCAGCCATCGTGAGAAAAGGATTACCGTATTTTTCGCCCTATAGGGCGTACTTTTTTTGGGGGGGAATAAAGAAGAAAAAAATTTATCCCCCCCCCGAGCCCCAAAGAGCAAAGAAGCCATGACAGCGAGCGGGATGGATCATGGCCTTTGGCTTGGAGCCAATTTGATTCCCTCCCTCCCTCCCTTTCTTTTTTCTTTTCCTTCTCCTCCTGCGATGAGGCTACATTTTAATATTTTAATGTTCCATTATTTTAATGTTGTATTTTATTGTTGTTTTTAAGTTGTAATCATTCATCTTTTTTTATTATTGCTTGTAAGCCGCCCTGAGCCCGGCCTTGGCTGGTGAGGGCGGGGTATAAATAAAAACTATTATTATTATTATTATTATTTTAGCCTCAGGGCTGGGTGTCCGGGAGCGAAGGTGAGGTTGCGCAACCTCGCCATCGCTCCCGGAGCTTGCGCGGCTGGGGCGGAACAGGCTGCTATCTGCAAGCCTTGGGAGCCCGGCGGGAAGTCGCGCCGGGCTCCCAAGGTTTGCAGAGAGCTGCCTGAAGCCTGCATTCACCCCATAGGATGCACACACATTTCCCCTTCATTTTTGGAGGGGGAAAAGTGCGTCCTATAGGGCGAAAAATATGGTCGATGATCCTTTGGTCTGAAATAAGCAACCTGCTCATGGTTGGAAACCAACAGATTCAGTAATGCATGTGGATCACTGCTTCTTAGGGGCAATAAGAATTCATGAACCATTTCTGACACTCCCTTTTCTAACTTGAAAGGGTTTGCTTTCTACTTTTCTTTTAGTAACAATAATCGGATGGGAGGTGGAAAATGAGCGAGGTCCCAACTAAAGAAGAATGGCAACTTAAGCTGATGGAATATACACAGATTTCAGACTTAACATATACAGGTGAAACTCGAAAAATTAGAATATTGTGAAAAGTTCATTTATTTCAGTAATTCAACTTAAAAGGTGAAACTAATATATGAGATAGACTCATGACATGCAAAGTGAGATACGCTTCTACCTCTCAGAGGTCCAATATTGCTCTATTTGCAATCCTTGTTTTGCTGATTTCATTTAATATTCTAATTTTCTGAGATAGTTAATTTGGGGTTTTCATCAGCTGTATGCCATGATCATCACAATTATAACAAATAAAGGCTTGACATATCTCACTTTGCATGTCATGAGTCTATCTCATATATTAGTCTCACACTTTAAGTTGAATTACTGAAATAAATTAACTGTTCCACGATATTCTAATTTTTTTTGTTTCATCTATAGAATAAGAGAACAAGAAGAACATACGTTTAAAGAAGATTGGAAAACGTTTACTGTATATATGGAAAATAATTGTGTGCAGATGAAAACAATGGCAGCATTAAGATTAATTCAACAGCGTAAATAATTTTTGATGGACATAATAATGGAAAACTGACTGGTATACTGTTTGTAAAATATGCAGGGATTTAAGATATACAATCTGAACCAAAGAAAGAGAAGGGTAGTCATTGATATTTCAAGTATGTAAAATGTTTATCTGAAATTGTAAAACAGAAAATTTAATAAAAACTATATTTTTTTAAAACTCGAATGGGAGGAGAGGGGATTTACCCCATTCTCATCTGAACAGTTTCAATAAGCAACACCTGCCTCTCATTAATTGTAATAATAGTTACCCATCACTGAGGGAAGGCTCTTTCCTTTGGTGGTTCCTGTATCCACAGTGCTTTGCTCCAGCAGCTGGTACTCCAGTTCTCTAAAGGATTGCAAAAAAGGTGATTTAGCAAAAAATAGCATTCAGGCAACACGATGCATACGCACAACAAGCCATTTCCAACTTTCTGCTCCTAGTATTTATGAGACGGATAGTGGCTCGCCACCAGCCAGTGTTAACTATTCCACAAAGGCCTGCAAGATGTCATGCTTGGAGGATTGGTGGAAAATATTTCTCCTTATGAGCAGCAAAAAAAAGCTAATGCTATTCTAGGCTGCATCAACAGAAGTCTAGCGTCCAGATCAAGGGAAGGAATACTAATGCTCTGTTCTGCTTTGGTCAGGCCACACCTGGAATACCGTGTCCAGTTCCGGGCGCCACAATTTAAGAAGGATGTTGACAAGCTGGAATGAGTGCAGAGGAGGGCAACCAAAATGTTAAAGGGTCTGGAAGCCAAGCCTTATGAGGAACAGAAGGAGGAGTTGGGTAAGAGGAGACTGAGAGGAGATATGAGAGCCATCTACAAATATCTAAAGGGATATCACGTGGAAGATGGAGAAAGCTTGTTTTCTCCTGTTCCAGTGGATTCAAATGACAAGGAGACTAAACATCAGGCAGAACTTTCTGACAGTAAGAGCTGCTTGGCAGTGGAATGGAAGGCTGTGGACTTTCTTTGGAGGTTTGTAAGCAGAGGTTGGCGGACTATCTCTCATGGATGCTTTAGTTCAGATTCCTGCATTGCAGGATCCCTTCCAACTTTGCGAAAATATTTGCTGTCAACTTACTTGTGAATGGCTTTTCCTCCCAATGGCAGCGCCCCCCAGCAGTTCAGAACTGGAATTCCTTCATAGATCTGCAAGCAGCTAAGGATGTTTCATGAATAGTATTTATGCTAAACCAGGTACAAGAACCACACAAGCACCATCTTTCTAACAGCTGCTTCCTTCTCCATACAATCAACTGACAAGTCAAATGGGCCAAAGAGGAAAGAAGATAAACTTGTATTGTTTGGCTCCAAATACCGCAGCCCTGAGCTCTTCAAAAGCTTGAGAAATGTCTTTTGGAGGGCTGGAAGCAGTCCAGTGACACACAATTTTTTTGTTTTAGTTACAGGTAGGGAGCCGTGTTGGTCTGCCGTAGTCTAAACAAAATTAAAAAAAATATCCTTCCAGTAGCACCTTAGAGACCAACTAAGTTTGTTATTGGTATGAGCTTTCGTGGTCTTACAGGAAAAAGCAAGGGGTGAGATGGCCGAGATGGCTTTATCATGTATAATGAGATAAGAATCCAATGTCTCTATTCAGACCAGGTCTCTCCATGGTTTTAAGTTTGGTAATTAGTTGCAATTCAGCAACTTCTCTTTCCAGTCTATTTCTGAAATTCTTTTGTAATAAGACAGTTACTTTGATATCTTGCATAGAATGTTCCCCTATTTTTAGCTATTTTTAGCCATCTCACCCATTGCTTTTTAATGTAAGACCAATTGCAGTCGTTAACAGTCGTCAACAGGTTTACCACACCTATCAGCCAATCACCCATTCCCACCACCCTTCTGAGTAATACCCCTCCCCACCCTCTCACTATATATAAGGGTCTGGTGACTTCTGTTTCAGTGTAAACAGAAGTCAGAGCCAGTGTGGTGTAGTGGTTAAGAGTGGTAGTCTCGTAATCTGGGGAACCGGGTTCGAGTCTCCGCTCCTCCACATGCAACTGCTGGGTGACCTTGGGCCAGTCACACTTCTCTGAAGTCTCTCAGCCCCACTCACCTCACAGAGTGTTTGTTGTGGGGGAGAAAGGGAAAGGAGAATGTTAGCCGCTTTGAGACTCCTTAAAGGGAGTGAAAGGCAGGATATCAAATCCAAACTCTTCTTCTTCTGCCTGACCTCTCAGAAGCTGCAGGTGCCCCTGGAGATTAAGAACCCACCTTCCATCAAATGCTCGCAATTGTATCTGAAGAAGTGTGCATGCACACGAAAGCTCATTCCAATAACAAACTTAGTTGGTCTCTAAGGTGCTACTGGAAGGAATTTTTTATTTTGTTTCGACTATCTTTTTGTATTCACGATATGGAAAGAGGGAGAATGTGAGACAGAAAGGAATGGAATTGTGATGAAAGCATGTTGCAGAAGCAAGTGTCACCTCGTAAGGCCAGCATGGGTAAGAATCAAGGGTCTTCCGAAAGTTTGGCAAAGACAGACATGAGACAAACAGGCCTCCCGTTGAGTAGGTTGACTGTGGGAGTTAAAAGCTGTCTTGATTAATGTTTTCCTCCTGAAGTAGTCACACTGGAGAGTAAAAAAAAAGATACGGGGAGCACCATGCTTTCTGTATAGCCACAATCCAAGACCATAGCAGAATTGATTCCAAGGGTCAGGAGAGACATCAGGTGGCCCGGGGCAAAGAGCACCGAAGGAACCTGGAAGGAACACAGAGGTGACAAGCTGAACACATTGCAAGAGAATTTAGAAGGTCTGGAAGCATCAAGCACCTGCCTTTCTGAAGCAACTGGCAGCTAGGGTTCAAAAGGATATGGGCCTATAAAACTCTAGACATTTCTATACAGTGGATGCTCGGGTTGCGAACGTGATCTGTGCGGGAAGCACATTCGCAACCTAGTGTTCGCAACCTGCAGCGCCGCGTGTGCGCACAAACGGGCCGTGATTTGTTGCTTCTGCGCATACGCAAGCACCAAAACCCGAAGTAACCAGTTCCGGTACTTCCGGGTTCGGCGTAGTGGGCAACCTGAAATCGTGCAACCCAAAGCGTGTGTAACCTGAGGTATGACTATAGTACCATATTTTACTGTCTTGAGCTCTCATATTCAAATAACCATCATGCAGTGAGACAGGCTACTGCTCTTCCCTTTAGATGTATTTGAAAGAGAGAGCTAAGTCCCATCTGCATGAAACATTTAAAGCAGCACCACTTTAGACAGCCATGGTTTCCCCCAAAGAATCCTGGGAGCTGTAGTTTTCTACGGGAGCTGGGAGTTGTTAGGAGACCCCCATTTCCCGCACAGAGCTACAATTCCCAGAATTCCCTGGGAAGAGTGATTGTTAAATCACTATGGGAATTGCACCCACATAAAACTACATCTCCCAGGATTCTTTGGGGGAAGCCGCCAACATGTTTAAAATGGGTAGGATACTGGGTTGGACATATAGTACAGATGGGACCTTAAGAGTGTTTGTAGCCTGGGGTGCCCAGGACACCAGATTGGAGAAAGCTGCCCTTGTGATAAGCTGGGCTTTTGGACTGGTGGCGCCACTGTTGTGGAATGCCCTCCCTGCCGAAATATGAGTGGCCCCCATCGGTATTGGCATTCCGCCGAAATATGAGTGGCCCCCATCGGTTTGGCATTCCGCCGAAATATGAGTGGCCCCCATCGGTATTGGCATTCCGCCGGCTCTTGGAAGACACAGCTCTTGGAAGACAAGCATTCTCCTGCTCTCTTGATCTGAAGATCCTGTTTTAACCACCATGCTGTTTCAATGAGCTTGCTGCATATTTTAACTATGGATATTCATTTTAATGTTTTGATCGAATTGTGTCTTGATTATGTAGATAGGCTTTTTCAACACTGGCCCCGGCCTGGTGGAACACTCTGTCTCATGAGACCAGGGCCCTGCAGGATCTGATTTCTTTCCGCAGGGCCTGTAAGACAGAGTTGTTCCGCCTGGCCTTTGGCTTGGAGTCAAGCCTTTCTTTTTTCCTTTCTCCTCCTGTGATTGAGGCTGCATTTTAATGGTTCAATGTTTTAATGTTGTATTTTAATCTTGTTTTTAAGTTGTATTCATTCAACTTGTTTTTATTATTGCTTATTGCTTGTTAGCCGCCCTGAGCCTGGCCTTGGCTGGGGAGGGCAGGGTATAAATAAAATATATTATTATATTAATATTTATCAACAATCATAATAATTCAGCACTCTTCTGCAGGTGCAAGGGCTCTGATATACACACAAATCTCCCCCTTGCTCAATAGAGCTTCCTCTTGCCTTTGACTAGCTCTGTGAATACCTGTCTACCCTGCCTATTCAGGTTGGTATGGAAAACTTTGCGAGTGAGGATGCTCCATAAGCACCATTGGGGCAGGTACGGGGTTCTAGGCTGCACCACCCAGCAGGTTTATGTTGGAACTGCAAAGCCAGGTCTCCAGCACCTGGCCATCTTATTAAGCTCCATTTTTAAGGGGATTGCTTTGCAGGTGCTGCTGTGGAACTGAACCGAGATCCAGGCTTTGGCCATTATTCAACCATTAATACAGCAGCTACTGAAAAGCCCAGGTGAGCTCAGCAGCTGCTTTCCCCACAAGCAAGTCAAGAAACCTAGACAAGTAGACAGGCAGCTGCAGCAGACGTCTGGAATGTATTACCTCAAAATATTTGAACAAAACCCTTGTAAGCGTCTCTCTGAAATGGGAAGGGCACAGTACAGACTCCACAATCACGACACGGCGGTCTCGGGGGTTTACCAGCAAGTGCCTGAAAAGTGAATGGATGAGACCAGAAAGCAGAATCAACAGCTGGTACCACTTCTTGTAAAATAAATCACCCCCAGTCAAGACTTTGGTGATTACCACAGTCACTCAACATAAGCTGCAATCCATTGTATGGGATTCAATCCCTTCGAACACAGACAGGACTGCACAGCTAATAAAGAAAACAACAGGAGCCAGAAATAATGTTGTATGGATGGGACTGGAATGGGAGAATGGGCAGAGGCACATGTTGGAACACTGTCCTTGGCACAGAAAAATATGAGGAAGGAGACCCTGCCTTTCCTTACTTACAGGCAGGAAAACAGATTTTGTTGCTCTTTAAAGTTGCTATGACCTTTCTGAGACAGATCGCTTTCCTCATTGTATATGAAGAGTTTAATTCCAAAAGGGGCTTAAGTTAATTTTGACAAAAAAACCAATTTTGACCTGTAGATGTTGCCATGAGTCCTACCAATAAAAAATCTTGTATAAATTTTGGGCCTAAGTCATTGTTAGCAAGCCTTGAAAATAGTGTTTGCATTCAAAAAAGACCCTAGTCAGAAATAATTTTCTTCCAAACGGAATGTAGGTCAAAACTGACTCAAGCCCCTTTTGGAATTAAACTCTTCGTATGGCATGGGAGGAGAAACTTTGGCTTCTGGACTGAATAAGACCCAGCACTGGTCCCAATATGGCTTGCGAGGCAGTCGTCCGTACCCAAATCATGCCCACCTGCCCCACACCTGATATCACATGCAGTAATGCACGGATTTTGCCACGAAGGAACAATCAGGACTTCCAAAAGAGCTCCTGAATGCTAGTTTACTAGCAGGGCTTGCTGACTGATCGACTCTGACAGTGAGCCCCATTTAGATTAGCTGCACTATGGAGTTTCCCACTAGAAACTCCCTAATGCTGTCAAGGTGGTTTGCTGCCTGCAGGAGTCTGTTATTTTGTCTTCAGGCACATTTTTGGGTTCAAGTTGCATTGCAGATGGACATTTTTCTTCTCGAAACACTGTCGTTGTGATGTCAGGTGCATAGCTGTCAACTTACAGATTTGAAAATAAGGGACCAGCAACCTCGGAAATAAGGGATCAGCAGTCAAAATAAGGGATTTTCCAAGCACAGGTATGTTCGACTTCTGAGCCCCTCCGAGCCAAAGGCAGAAAGCCTAGCCAGCAGCCAAACGAAGCCTCAAGCAGTGGTTCCCACAGCACAGCAACCCGGCAAAGGGGATGCAGCAAGGAAAACCACCGTCACCTCTCCGCTCAGAAGCGCTGAGCAAAGGCGAGTCCCCAGGCAACGCGGCTGATTTGATCGGCACAAGGAATGCAAGCTGCACCCCCCAGTCGTTCATAGACTCCTTATTGGGTGAGGAACGCAGCCAAGCAACACAGTTGGAGCCTCCCTCCTCCCTGGCCGGCAAGGAGGGAGGGAGAGGAGCTGCTTCCTTTGAAACCCAGGAAATTTAAGGGACATCATCAATAAGGGGCAGTAGCGGGACACGGCGCTGGGATAAGGGACTTTCCCACCAAATAAGGGACGGTTGATAGCTATGGTCAGGTGACTTGACAGGTGACTGGCTTACAGCGGACGGGTGGGCCCAATATTATCCAGTTTCCAATTCCTGATACAAGGTTTTACACAGACAATCTGAGCTCAACCTCCCAATTCTGGGAGCCTCTTCACAGAGGCAACACCAAATTATGTACAATTCAAATGCTGATGTAGACTTGATACAACCATTATGGCACTGTATTGCAACAGGATACCTAAGCAATCCATTTCCTAGTCAATTGCTTATTAGAGGAAAAGTCATTACAGCGGCATCTCCTACCTGAAGTACAGCATGTGGATGAACTCCTTCAGGTACGAATATAACTCCTCTGTATTGATGTTGTATTGAACAACTTTGACAGGCTGTGAAAGAAGTCCATTTGAAACTGTTTTAACATCATCACCCCACACACTGAACTGGCTTCAAAAATAACAACAGGTTTCTTTCTCGATAGTTGTAAACTAGTGGGAACCTAGTGAACTTTTCCTGTGCAAGACCCCTATGCAAGCAGCCCAATACTGGTCTACCTAACAAAGCTCCTCCTTCTCCTCAGTCCCTCTCTCATCTCCTAATCCAGTCCGCCTTGCTTAGGGTAAGATGCCATCCAATGTCACTACTGCCACCCGACAACTGGTGTTTAGCTAGGAGGATTGTTCGCAAGACCCCAGAGAGCTTAAGCACACCCTTCAACCCCTTGTATTTATGGCTACACCAGTTTAAGGGCACATGACCTGTCATCCTATCCTATGAGGAGGTCTCAGCAACTTACACAGAAATGCAGCATCACTTATGCGAGTAATTATACAGATACTGATAGAGACGGTATTACATCAGATAAATCTGTCGAACGCAGGACTTATTTCAACAGAAGTTGAAAAATAAGGCCCAGCCATTTTTAATGTTTTATTTATTGTAGATGGATGATGTCGGGATGTTTTCGTTACTGAACTCAAGCAACCAAAACAACTAAATCTTGCTTCCCTGTCTTGCCTCCATTTGCTTCCCAGCGTTGAACTTCAGATTATAATCTTCTCAGGACACAATAATACTAAAGAAAAATTAACGTTAGCGTTATAGAAGTTACCACAGATAAAATACCTTAAATGGATTTGCATTCAACAAGCTTTTAATATACAGCAAAAGTTAGCCGTTTAAACAAAAAAAAGGGGCCTACCTTTGAAATTCCAGGTTTCTTTATTTCGCTAGGGATAACACATCTTGGCCCTGTTTCGCCTGCAAAGCCACACCTGGAATTTTAAGATTGAATAGTAAATGTGTGTATTTCTATAAATATGCCAACCTATTCCAAAGAACTTTGACTGGATTGGCAACAGAAGAAAATGCTTTTAGACAGCAACCAACAGTGTCTTTTGTAAAGGCATTGGGATCTTTTTAATTTTGGAGAAAAGGCGAGTGAGAGGCAGCGTGATAGAAGTTCGTAAAATCACATTATGGCGTTTTGGAGAGAGAGCGTGCGAACAGACATACATGCATCAATTTATTTGTTGCTGTTGTTTTAATAATAATAATTGAATTTATATACCACCCTATACCTGGAGGTTTCAGAGCGGTTCACAGAATAGAATCAAAATATAAAACCACAAAAAACATATCATCTCAGGGTGATACTACTACTACTGCTAATAATAATAACAGAATTTATATACCACCTTATACCCGAAGGTCTCAGGGCGGTTCACAGAATAAAATCAAAATATAAAACCACAAAATACATAATCCAAATAAAGGCAACAGCCCAATAAACCCCCTCCTTTATTTAGTGCCCTTTTTGATTCATTTGAATGAAAAGCGGCCTAGAAATAAACCAAAACCAAATTTCCAGGTCTGCAACATCCCTCCTGGGAGTAAATAGGAGTGAAAGGCAAAAATATGACGTCTTGCAAAAGGAGAGACGTCAATACATCAAGTAGTTTTGTGTTTATATCTTGCATTTTATATCTTGCATTTTTATGCTGTGATCCGCCCTGAGATCTATGGATCAAGGGCGGTATAAAATATTATTATTATTATTACAGTGGTACCTCGGGTTAAGAACTTAATTCGTTTCGGAGGTCCGTTCTTAACCTGAAACTGTTCTTAACCTGAAGCACCACTTTAGCTAATGGGGCCTCCCGCTGCCACCCCACGATTTCTGTTCTCATCCTGAAGCAAAGTTCTTAACCCGAGGTACAATTTCTGGGTTAGCGGAGTCTGTAACCTGAAGCGTATGTAACACGAGGTACCACTGTGTTATTATTATTAACGAGAGGGGGAGGGGAGGGCAACAACGACAACAACAACAACAACAAATAAGCGAGGGGGGGCGGGGAGGGTCGGCGACGCCCAGAGGAAGCAGTTGACGGGGGGGGGGGAATAAATCGAGGGACGCCTCTCACTTGGTGAAGGCCGCGCCCAGGTCGATCACCACCGCGGTCTTCTCGCCGCCGCTCCCGAGGCCCTCGTAAAGCGGCATCGCGGCGACTGCCCTCGGGACGACGACGAGGAGGAAGAGGAGCGGGCAAAACCCCAAGAAAAGCCAGTGTGGGAAAAGGGGAGGGGGCTTTCCTGACCGGGTGGCGCGCTCAGCTGAATGGCTGGCGGGGCGGGGGCCTTCCGGCGCAGCAGGCGCGTTTCAGGCTGCCCAACATGCCGCCTGATCCCGGGGGTTATTTATGACGCCCTCGTTTCTTTCCGCACGTCTTCTCCTCAACTCCACAGAGTTGTTATTGTTCGTCGGAAGAGCCACAAGCGCCCCTCGTTTCTCCTCGCCGCCCATAGGTTCGGCAGGTAATGCGGTAGACACCCCACCGCCGTCGCTGGTCGAAGAATTGAGGCTGGCGGAGGAAAAGGGAGAGTAAAGGGGGCGCAGTCTATCGAAGTGGAAGCCACATTTCCGGGTGTCGTTGGGATGCTCGATAGGAAATCTCCCACTTGGGTGTCAAGGCTGGTGGTGCATTCACACGAGCTAAGGGGGCTGCCGTTCTGAGATCCCTTCCACAAGGATGAAGAGTGGTCATGAAATATACTTTTGATCATACACAGGTTTGAGATTTACGGCATGTAATGCCTTGAAAGAAAATATTATGAAAATGATATATAGGTGGTACATGACTCCAGTCAAGCTTGCAAAGATATACCATTTGTCTGACAATAAATGTTGGAAGTGTAAAGAAGCTGAAGGAACATTCTTTCACCTCTGGTGGACTTGCCCTAGAGTGAAGGCCTTCTGGGAAATGATATATAATGAGATGAAAAAGGTATTTAAGTATACCTTCCCTAAGAAACCAGAAGCCTTTCTCTTGGGCATTGTCGGCCAGAGTGTGCAAAAGAAGGATCGAACCTTTTTTATGTATGCTACAACAGCAGCAAGGATACTCATTGCCAAATGCTGGAAAACTCAAGATTTGCCCACACTGGAAGATTGGCAGATGCAACTGATGGACTATATGGAACTGGCTGAGATGACTGGCAGAATCCGAGATCTGGGAGAAGAACTGGTGGAGGAGGACTGGAAGAAATTTAAGGACTATCTACAAAAACATTGTAAATTGTATGAATGTTAAGAAAGATGTAAGATTTGTAATAACATGGCTCCAACAAATTAGTAATAAGGAATACAAATTTGAAGGTAATTGAAAGAAAAGACAAACTTTGGATAAACAGTATCTTATAATTGAGTTCCAATAAGAGAGTCGTTGAATTTCAAAACCTGAGATATTAATAGTGGAAAATTTTATTATATATACTAAATTAAGTTAATAATTTGCTGGCAAAATTTTTATGAGTTTATAAAGCAGGAACAAGAGGCGTTAGGAAGTCCAAGGAAGTATATGAAATGTGGATATTGGAAAATGTTATGTTACTATGTGTCTTTATTGTTAAACAAAAATTTAATAAACATTATTAAAAAAAAAAAAGAAATATACTTTTCATCATAAATGATTGAAACTGCAAAAGAATAAAAAAACATTCCCTGGCGTGTTTTAGGAATGCTAACTACAACTGATTGGTTCAAAATTGAGAAAGGAGTATGACAAGGCTGTATATTGTCTCCCTGCTTATTTAACTTATATGCAGAATTCATAATGCGAAAGGCTGGGCTGGATGAATCCCAAGCCGGAATTAAGATTGCCAGAAGAAATATCAACAACCTCAGATATGCAGATGACACAACCTTGATGGCAGAAAGTGAGGAGGAATGAAAGAACCTTTTAATGAGGGTGAAAGAGGAGAGCGCAAAATATGGTCTGAAGCTCAACATCAAAAAAACGAAGATCATGGCCACTGGGCCCGTCACCTCCTGGCAAATAGAAGGGGAAGAAATGGAGGCAGTAAGAGATTTTACTTTCTTGGGCTCCATGATCACTGCAGATGGTGACAGCAGTCACGAAATTAAGAGACGCCTGCTCCTTGGGAGAAAGGCGATGGCAAACCTAGACAGCATCTTAAAAAGCAGAGACATCACCTTGCCAACAAAGGTCTGTATAGTTAAAGCCATGGTTTTCCCAGTAGTGATGTATGGAAGTGAGAGCTGGATCATCAAGAAGGCTGATTGCTGAAGAATTGATGCATTTGAATTATGGTGCTGGAGGAGACTCTTGGAGAGTCCCATGGACTGCAAGAAGATCAAACGTATCCATTTTTAAGGAAATCAGCCCTGAGTGCTCACTGGAAGGACAGATCCTGAAGCTGAGGCTCCAAGACTTTGGTCACCTCATGAGAAGAGAAGACTCCCTGGAAAAGACCCTGATGTTGGGAAAGATGGAGGGCGCAAGGAGAAGGGGACGACAGAGGATGAGATGGTTGGATAGTGTCTTCAAAGCTACAAACATGAGTTTGACCAAATTGCGGGAGGCAGTGGAAGACAGGAGTGCCTGGCGTGCTCTGGTCCATGAGGTCACGAAGAGTCGGACATGACTAAACGACTAAACAAACTTCATAAATCCTTTGTCAAGTCCTGCATCTTTTGCATTGAACCCCAGACTTCCCGCCCCTTCTTTATATACACACACACACTCTTTTAAAAAGGAAAAAGTTGCTTACAGGACAACTAGGCACGATCTCCCTTAATTCAGTGTCATCAAATTATCTGTTAAGTTCTAGTATTGGAGAGAGGGAGAAAAACGTCTCATCCACTCCCTCCAGAAAAACGCATTATTTTATATACCTCTGTCATGACTGTCTTTCTGGCCTTTTCTCTAAATCAGGGGTCAGCAAACTTTTTCAGCAGGGGCCGGTCCACTGTCCCCCAGACCTTGTGGGGGGCCCGACTATATTTTTTTTTTTTGGGGGGGGAATGAACAAATTCCTATGCCCCACAAATAACCCAGAAATACATTTTAAATAAAAGGACACATTCTACTCATGTAAAAACACACGGATTCCCGGACCGGCCACATGCTGGATTGAGAAGGCGATTGAGCCGGATCTGACCCCCAGGCCTTAGTTTGCCTACCCATGCTCTAAACGCAAATGATGTAAGTTTTCCTCATAGGGCAATTGTTCCATCCCTTTAGTCATCTTTTGTTCTGTGAACCATCCTGAGACCTCCAGCTATACGGTGGTATATAAATTCAATTCATCATCATCATCATCATTGAAATATACTCGGAGTCGAGAGTGGATTTCATGCTCCTTATTCAGCTCATAGTGGTGAGGGGGAATGGAGGTTCCCCCAGAATGTCTGCTTTATATACATTATTTACACAATGAGTCCCACGTGATTGGCTAATTATGGGATTCTCCTGTAGGCCAATCAGGTCGCGGATTCACTTCCACTTGGAGCTGGATTGGGTGGCTCCTGTGGACCAAGCAGACTGCTGCATTCTGGAGCCTATTGTTCTAGGACCAATCAGGCTGCTGCATTGTGAATCCTATTGTTCTAGGACCAATCAGACTGCTGCATTTTGGATCCTGTTCAACTCAGTACATAACAATCATCATCATCTTGGTAGCCCTTTTCTTACTATTTTTTAGCTCTAAAGATTTTTCCTTATTTGAGGTGACCAGAACTGTGCACACTATTTCAAGTGTGGTCTCACCAACATATTTGTACAATGGCATTACGATATAGGAAATTTTATTTTCAATCATTTCCCTAATGATCTCTAATGATTGAATTTGCCTTTTTCACAGTTGCTAACTTCTGGGTCTGCATCGCCATTGGGCTATCCACTACAACCCCAACGTCTTGTTCCTGGTCAGTCACTGCCAGCTCAGACCTCAGGAGTGTATATGTGAAATTAGGATTATTATTTTTTGCCCTGATGCGCACCCCTTTGCACTTGCTTACATTGAATTGCCTTTGCTATTTTACTGTCTATTCACGCAGTTTGGATATATCATTTTGGAACCCCATGCACACAATGGAAGAGTGTGCTCTTGCGGGTTGAGGTCAAACTGAATGGTTAGGTACCATGAGCAAAACTGAAACGTTTGAGAAATTTGTGCTTGGCAGATTGAGTATTTGAAGAATAGGGTGGGATAAGGAAGAAGAGAGTTAAGAATACGGCTGGAGGTTATTGAAGAAACTCTCAGGATTATTAGAATCTCTTTCCAATGGAAGAATGGGCAGATACAAAAATTCATATTTCATTTTTTCCCCATTTCACTTTTAATTTGTACACCACACTTCTGTATTGCTATACGCAAGGCGGTTTACAAGCTGAAGAAACAACAAAATAGACAGCAAAGATCACACACCTAATAACAATCTGATCCAACACAGAAAAGTAAGAATAGAAACATAACCTTAAAATAAACAACTTACATAAAACAAAGCAATATTCAGTCATCCATTAGAATATAATAGTAAACAGTATGATTAAATATCAGAAATTATAATTAAACAGTTTATACTAAACACTAATCAATAAAAATAATGGCAAAATTTGTACAATGGCACTTCATGGGACTTATCCAATAAAGCTGAATAGTGGAAGATTCAAGGCGGTCAAAAGGAAACACAGTAAACTTGAGACTTAACACACATTTAACTTTGTGCATTCAGTTTTACGTGCTTGGGAAAAACACTTTAAAAAAATTAAAAGGGGGCAGAATATGGGTGGGCATCTGGGGGGAAATGACTTCGGCAACCACCTGCCACTGACCGCCAGGTGTTTTGACTATATGGCTTTTGGCACAATCCCTTGAACGTAATCCCTGCATACGTAAGTTACGGACTCCCTGTGCATTTTCACACAGCACAGTTAAACTAGGCAATTTGCTCCCTCCAGGGGATTTGACAAATGCAGGGAAGAAAAGGCTATTGGTGGTTACTACTTGCCATTTTAAGGGACATGGGTGGCGCTGTGGGTTAAACTACAGAGCCTAGGACTTGCTGATCAGAAGGTCGGTGGTTCGAAGCCCCGCGACGGGGTGAGCTCCCGTTGCTCAGTCCCTGCTCCTGCCAACCTAGCAGTTCGAAAGCACGTCAAAGTGCAAGTAGATAAATAGGTACCACTCCGGCGGGAAGGTAAACGGCGTTTCCGTGCGCTGCTCTGGTTCGCCACATGACCCGGAAGCTGTACGCCGGCTCCCTCGGCCAATAAAGCGAGATGACCGACCCCAGAGTCGGTCACGACTGGACCTTTTACTTGCCATTTTGGCCATGTGCATCCTACATACAAGCTTCAGTATCAAATAGAGGAAATAAATGTAGTAGTTGCTGGAAAACAATGCATGAGAAATATTGCACTCATGTCCCCCTTGTGAGCTTTCTGAGAGGGATCTGGCTGCCCTGCTGTGGGAAAGGAAAAGCTGAACAAGATGGACCACTTCTGATCTCATCCCCCGGCAGGGCTGTCCTTAGACACAGTCTGATATTGTTTCCATTAGTTAATAGGCTGACCTCTTGAGATGCCCTTGAGAACATCTTCTTGGGTCGGCTTCCCTTCTCCCTCCCTTGCTTCTTTCTTTCTTTGCTGTGCTTGTCTAATTTTGCAACTCGCTATGTAGGACAGGGAGAGGAAGGAAATAGCTCAGTACTGCAGGGAACCGACAGATGGTGGTTTAAATTTAAGTTGAGATGCTACCGTGTGGTGTGACTATTTCAGTGGGTTCCCTCCACCCCCGAGATTTATTATTTACTTTGGAGCACTTATTTGCTCCATTGATTTATGTACACTCTTAACAGACTCTAACAAACCTTGGTTAGCCCTGGAAAGCATAAAGGTATATCTCTTCCAGGCTTCCTTCCCAGAATTGCAACTTCCTCGTATGACCTTGGGTAGTTCAGCGAGAGTATCTGAGTATTTCTTTTTACTCAGCAGTTCTGCTTCCCAGGTTGTAACTGCTGACTTTATTCACACCAAGTAAACTATTTTCTACTTCCATCAGCACTGGAGAGATCAGGAGCGGAGCTGGACTCTGTTCTTTTGGAGAAAAACAAAAATGGAAATCTCAAGAACACCCACCTGCCGTGCCACAAGAGGGTGGCCTGGGCAGATTAGGTATAAACTGGCTTGCAGGTTCTGCTTTGCTGCTCGTGATGTTCTTGTGGAAATAATTAAGAAAGAAAATCCAGGTGAGCTAAAGGAACATTATATGCATATTGTTATGGATGGAAAGGGAAGGGAGACACAAGGTGAGAAGTTGGGCGAGGGCTGTAGCTCACTGTAAGGTAAAGGTAAAGAGACCCCTGACCATTAGGTCCAGTCATGGCCGACTCTGGGGTTGCGGCGCTCATCTTGCTTTATTGGCCAAGGGAACTGGTGCACAGCTTCTGGGTCATGCGGCCAGCAGGACTAAGCCGCTTCTGGCGAACCAGAGCAGCGCACGGAAACGCCGTTTACCTTCCCGCCGGAGAGGTACCTATTTAACTACTTGCACTTTGACGTGCTTTCGAACTGCTAGGTTGGCAGGAGCAGGGACCGAGCAACGGGAGCTCACCCCGTCACGGGGATTCGAACCGCCAACCTTCTGATCGGCAAGCCCTAGGCTCTGTGGTTTAACCCACAGCTCCACCCGTGTCCCTTGTAGCTCACTGTAAGAAGGCAGCAATTTCTGTTCTGACCTGTATTCATCACTATCAGCACCGTTTTCCTTTCTGCTGCAGTTTGGTTTCCACCAAATACTGTGTTATGTGTATTGCTATCCCCTACCTAAAGTTAAGTTATGCAGATTACATAACTATTTATGTAACTTACATTCATTACAATGTAATGGAAACTTCTAAACAATGTAAAAGAAAGTAATTGCATATATTCTGCACACTTAAATGGCTCAGGGCTTTAATACCTCAAGGACCAACTTCCCCATATAAACTGACCCAGACCTTGTGATCATCATCTGAGGCCATTATTCTACAGCTTTTTAAATGTGTGTGTGGGAGTTATTGTTTCGTTTTACTTTTGTTTTAACTTTTTATTTTGAGCTCCTGTCATGTATTTTTATCTTGTGAACCACTGTCTTCGGATGCAGGTCGGTATATAAATTTAATAAATAATAATAATAACAATTAGGTGAAAAAACGATCTGAGTGAAAACCAATTGCATTCACTTATTGAATTCTCTTCCTGACCATAGACGAACACGCAAACTGCAGCCGTTTCTGCTTCTTTTTCTCTCAGAAATCTCCAGTGGTCCCGATCACTGGTAGAGCACATCCTTTGCATCGAGAAACTCTCAAGCTCGATCTCCTGGTAAGCGCACCTGGATAGAGGCTGCACACCTGTAATCCATCGTGGGATGCATTGAATCCAGGAGGAAGCCATTGTTTCTGTTATTATTGTGGTTGTTGATTTGTCCATCTGGCATCCTTCTAGGCCAGGGGTCAGCAAACCTTTTCAGCAGGCGGCCGGTCCACTGTCCCTCAGACCTTGTGGGGGGCCAGACTATATTTGGGGGGGGGGGAATGAACAAATTCCTATGCCCCACAAATAACCCAGAGATGCATTTTAAATAAAAGGACACATTCTACTCATGTAAAAACACCAGGCAGGCCCCACAAATAACCCAGAGATGCATTTTAAATAAAAGGACACATTCTACTCATGTAAAAACACGCTGATTCCCAGACCGTCCGTGGGCCGGATTGAGAAGGCAATGGGGCCAGATGTGGCCCCCGGGCTTAGTTTGCCTACGCATGTTCTAGAGTCTCAGGTAGGAGTCTTGTCCTACACCTGCACTCTGCTCCTTTAGATGCTGAACTTGGGACCTTCTACATGCCAAGCAGGTGCGCTACCTCTGAGCTATATGGACCCTCCCTTTTGCAACCCAAGCGTTTTTTGCGTTTTTTTTAAGACTTGAAAATGCTGTCCAAGCTCTTGCTATTTATGAGTCCACTGGAGGAACCTGCTGGCGTGAGGAACCCCCCCCCCTCCAACTCCTATAAGCACAGCACAGGTCTGCGGCTGGTGGGCGGGGCGAAGGAGGGCCCCCATGGGTGGGAGTCTTGCTACTGCTGCCTGGGCCAATCCCCGAGCCAGTGAGGAGGAGTGGCTGATGAATATGAACAGCAGCCTCTTCCTTCCCCTCCCTCTTCTCCTTCCCTCCTCCCAGTCTCTCCTGGCCATGAAGGCAGCAGCAGAGCAGCTGAGAGAAGGATGCTGAGGACCAGCCCAGATAGCATCTTCCTGAAGATGCTGCCTAGCTGAAAGGATGGAGGGCGCTCAGGTAAGGCAGGGATGAGACAGAGGCTGCCCTGTTTCCTGGCAACGAGGGAGAGAAGTCTAGGTCCAAGGGAGGCCGAGAACTTGTCTGCAGAGAGACTTCTCCCAAGTCACTTGCCCAGACGCAGCTAAAAGATGCCTAGACAAGGGATGCTCGCTGCCCTGGGCTTTTTGAGAGCTGGGGATGGAAGGAGGCCTTGATGGGAGGATGCACGGTCCTCGCCACTTGCTAGCCTTGCATTCCACAAGAACAGCAGCCAGAGCTTCTTTGTGTACTGTTTCAGCAAATGGAGGCTTGCTGCCTCTGCCTGCCTTTTGTTTGGGAATTTGCTTCCCCCATCCCTCCACCTCTCTCTCTCTCCCCTTTCCTCCCAAGTTTCTTGGGCACAGATCGAATTTCCCCCTCCGATTCATGGCTTTGATTTCATTCATTTCTCTAGCTCTCCAGACTTTGGAGCAAGAGCCTCGTTGTGGAATTCCAAGGTTTAGACGATGGCAAGAAAGGGATAGAAAAAAAGAGATGAGAATTGCAAGCCTTTCTTTGAACTTTTTGTGCGTCGCAGAAATACCTCTGAAGGTTACCGTCTGATGCTGTCCTTACAGCTCCTTTCCTTAGAAAGGAAAATAATAATAAGTGTTTGGCATTTAATGTTCAGAACAGCCACAGGGAATTGCTTTATTCAGAGATGGAAGCGAGCTGGTGGGGGAGGAGCGAAACTTCAGACCATTTGCCATTTGTCTGCTGTGCAGAGATGCTACACCCCACTTTAAAAATAACATAAGGCGGGCACTCTGGTGCAATGATATATAACAGGAGACACATGCTGTGATCTTTGCAGATGGGGGTGTTTTGGAGGAAGGGACGGTCATTTTCGTGTGTGTTTTAATTCATAAAAACCAACAGATCTGCGTCCCGGAAATTTAAGGGGCCATCTGTTTCCCCACAGAGAAATGGCTAAGTGGATTAGTACTGTTTGCATGTATCCCTGTAGCAAATGGATCGCCAGATTTTGGAGAAGGTTGGAGGAACAGGGAGGCGAGGCCTGCAAAGCTAGCCACAGATTCATGCTTAAAAAAAGCAAACAATTTTTTTGGGAGCAGGGGCACCTGTGCCCAACCCCAGATCTAATGCCATCAGTGCTGATGTTCTGCCTGGGGCTTTGACAGGTTTGGGGAACATAAGCTGCTAGCCATGTGTTGGTCCCAGGCCCATGCAGAAAAGGAAGGTTTTTTTAGCCCCTGGTTTGTGCGCTGGGTTTGGCTTAGCTGTGCAGCCCTGAGATATAGGATTGAGGTTCAATCCTGACAAGACAGAAGTACTGTTTTGGGGGGACAGGGGGCGGGCTGGTGTGGAGGACTCCCTGGTCCTGAAGGGGCAACTGTGCCCCTGAAGGACCAGGTGCGCAGCCTGGGAGTCATTTTGGACTCACAGCTGTCCATGGAGGCGCAGGTCAATTCTGTATCCAGGGCAGCTGTTTACCAGCTCCACCTGGTACACAGGCTGAGATCCTACCTGCCCACGGACTGTCTCGCCAGAGTGGTGCATGCTCTAGTTATCTCCCGCTTGGACTACTGCAATGCGCTCTATGTGGGGCTGCCTTTGAAAGTGACCCGGAAACTACAACTAATCCAGAATGCGGCAGCTAGACTGGTGACTGGGGGCGGCTGCCAAGACCACATAACACTGGTCTTGAAAGACCTACATTGGCTCCCAGTACGTTTCCGAGCACAATTCAAAGTGCTGGTGCTGACCTTTAAAGCCCTAACGGCCTTGGCCCAGTATACCTGGAGCATCTCCACCCCCATCGTTCTGCCGGACACTGAGGTCCAGCTCTGAGGGCCTTCTGGCTGTTCCCTCCCTGCGAGAAGTGAGGTTACAGGGAACTAGGCAGAGGGCCTTCTCGGTGGTGGCACCCTCCCTGTGGAACGCCCTCCTATCAGATGTCAAAGAGATAAACAACTACCTGACATTCAGAAGACATCTTAAGGCAGCCCTGTTCAGGGACGTTTTTAATGTATGACATCTTAGTGTATTTTTGGTCTTTGTGGAAGCCGCCCCTAGTGGCTGGGGAAACCCAGCCAGATGGGCGGGGTACAAATAAATAATAATAATAATAATAATAATAATAATAATAATAATTATAATTATAATTATTATCAGTGGTGTAGCGTGGGTTGTCAGACCCAGGGCAAGGCAAGTAATCTGCACCCCCTAACCCGTGGATTTGCGCCCCCTAACCCTAACCCCCAGATGTTGCGCCCGGTGCGGCCGGCCCCCCCTGCACTCCCCATGCTACGCCACTGATGATGATGATGATGATGATGATGATGATGATTATTTTCTCTCTCTCTCTCTCTCTCTCTAAAGCTGAAATTACAAACCCTCCAACATCTTGAGTCCCAAAACTGGTGTGCTTATCTTCCCGCCTGAGTCACATGTGGCCCGCCCAAGATCATGGAACCCCAATGATGCACTTTTTGGGGTTATGCTTTCAGGCGCTCCAAAACATAAGATTGCAGCCCCGAAAGAGAGCTCTTTTTCCGGGTGAGATCTAGGCACAAAATCACAGCACCCAAAATGGCCACCTTGTTTTCGCGCGAGAAAGCAGGATGCCCTGTTTTTTTCCACAGCACTTGCGGAGTATGAAATTAGTTTCGTACTGCGTACTTCTTGGTCATGCTAATTTCCTGCTTTTTCTCTAAGGTGTCCAAATTGTGGAGGTGGATGGCATATTATCTTCTCAGCAGCCCTGCAAAGCGGACTAGGCTGAACAGTAAGGCTACCTAGCAAAGTAGGCCCCATCTTCTCCATACATTTAGAGCAGTGTAACACAACTTTAAACAGCCATGGCTCCCCCCAAAGAATCCTGGGAACTGTAGTTTGTTACGGGTGCTGAGAGTTGTTAGGAAATCCCTTTGTTTCCCTCACACAGCTATGATTCCCAGAGTGGCTTCTCAGGGAACTCGGGGAATTGGAGCTCTGAGAGGGCAATGAAGGGGTCTCCAAACAACCCCCAATACCCTTAACAAACTACAATTCCCAGGATTCTTTGGGGTGACAGAAAGCCATCACTGTTTAAATTGCTTTTAGATGCATAGTGCAGATGGAGCTTAATTCCCCCAAAGTCACTCAGGGAAGGTTTGCGCCTGAGTGGGGACCTGAGCTGGACTCTCCTTGTTCAAACAAAACATTAATCTGAAGAGGTGAGGAACTTTTGTCAGTCTCAGGGTATCACAAGTTGGTAAATAAAATACAGCGCCGTGCAAGAAAAAAAAATAGTCTGGCAAGACTGCTGTCTGGAAGGATTAAAGAAAACTTGAAGTTTATTGCTCTTAGCAAACAAAGACATTTTTATGCGTAGTGAAATATACTCAGAGTCAAGAGTGGATTTCATGCTCTTTATTCAGCTCATAGTGGTGAGGAGGAATGAAAGTTCCCCCAAAGTATCTGCTTTATATACATTATTTACACAATGGGCTGCACGTGATTGGCTAATTCCGGGATTCTCCTGTAGGCCAATCAGGTTGTGGATTCACTTTCACCTGGAGCTGGATTGGGTGGCTTCTGCAGACCAATCAGACTGCTGCATTTTGGATCCTATTCAACTCAGTACATAACACATAGGTTTTCACATGTGGTCAAGGCAGAGCAAAGAAGTTAACACAAACATGTGCTAGCTCAGTGGTGTCCAAACTTTTTTCAAAGAGGGCCAGACTTGATGAAGTGAAGGGCCGTGAGGGCCAACCAAAGTTGTTTAGGATTGAAGTTGTTGAGCTTTTTTTATGATTTTACCCCAAAGTTGTTGAGCCTTTTTTTGGGACTGTGGGTGAACATATCAGACAACATAGTGATTCTTCAAACAGCTCTTGTTTATTCACAGGCCAGAACAGAACTGAACTTTTTTTTTCTTTTTTTTAATAATAATTTTTATTGGTTTTTTAACAAAAAGACAAACAAAACACAAAACAAAAACATATAAAAAACATTAAAAACATGACTTCCCCATACCTCCCTTTCACTGCATCCTTGTTTTACAACTCTTTAGCAACCCTTCAGTCAATTTCTCTAGTAGTTTTCTTTAAATTTCCTTAATGTTAATGTTTACAGCTGTAATTCTCTATTTCTTACCCCCAGACATCTTATCAGTCCTCAATTTTACAACAATTTTTAAGATATATTTTAAATTCCACTCTTCCACTGTCTCTTTCCCCTGGTCACGGATTCTGCCGGTCATCTCTGCCAGTCCCATAAAGTCAATCACCTTTGTCTGCCATTCTTCCAGAGTAGGTAGTTCTTGCATCTTCCAATACTTTGCCAACAGGATCCTTGCTGCTGTGGTCGCATACATAAAAAAAGTCCTATCCTTCCTTGGCACCAACTGGCCAACCATGCCCAAGAGAAAAGCCTCCGGTTTCTTTATAAATGTCCACTTAAGGACTTTTTTGATTTCATTATAGATCATTTCCCAAAAGGCTTTAATCTTTGGGCAGGTCCACCAAAGAAGGTACCTTCAGACTCATTACATTTCCAACATTTATTATTGGGCAAATGGTAGATTTTTGCAAGCTTGACTGGGGTCATGTACCACCTATAGATCATTTTCATTATGTTCTCTTTTAAGGCACTACATGCCGTAAACTTAATGCCGGTGGTCCATAACTGTTCCCAGTCAGCAAACATAATGTCATGACCGATATCCTGTGCCCATTTAATCATAGCTGATTTAACCGTTTCCTCCTGTGTATTCCATTTCAACAGCAAGTTATACATTCTAGATAGATTCTTAGTATTGGGTTCTAGCAGTTCTGTTTCTAACTTTGACCTCTCCTTCTGAAATCCTAATTTCCTGTCCTGCTTAAATGTCTCATTTATCTGATAGTAACGTAACCAATCTCGAACTTTAAACTTTAGCTTCTCATGACTCTGGAGTTTAAACTTTTCGCCATCTTGTTCTAGGATTTCACAATATTTTGGCCAGTTAGGTTCCATATTTAATTTTTTCACCGCCTTGGCTTCCATTGGTGACAGCCACCTAGGGGTTTTACTTTCCAACAAATCTTTATATCGAATCCAGACATTATACAAAGCTTTCCTAATAATATGGTTTTTAAAGCCTTTATGCACCTTTACCTTGTCATACCATAGATATGCATGCCAACCAAAGTTATTATCAAACCCTTCTAGGTCCAAAATGTCTGTGTCTTCAAGGAGTAGCCAGTGTTTCAACCAGCAGAAAGCCGCTGATTCATAATAGAGTCTTAAGTCCGGCAGGGCAAAACCCCCTCTATCTTTTGCATCAGTTAAGATCTTAAATTTTATTCTGGGCTTTTTGCCCTGCCAGACAAATTTAGATATATCTTTCTGCCACCTCTTGAAGCAATCCATCTTGTCTAGAATCTGTAAGGTCTGAAATAAAAATAACATTCTAGGCAATACGTTCATCTTGATAACAGCAATTCGGCCTAACAAGGAAAGTCTCAGCCTAGACCATATTTCTAGATCTTTCTTAACTTCTGTCCAACATTTTTCATAATTGTCTTTAAATAAGTTCACATTCTTAGATGTTAAATTCACCCCTAGGTATTTCACTTTTTTCATTATTTCCAAACCAGTTTCACTCTGAACTGAACTGAAGGGTTTAGCCAGCCTGCTTATATAGAGCTCCAGTACAACGCAACAGTAACCATTTTCTGTAACTATCCAATCACTGAACGTCACTTTCAATCCCTTATTTGCATATGTTGACCTGAGTGAAAACTATCTACAGTATCCCCCTACTGGCCCAGGGTGAGAACTTTAGTACATAACACCAGTTGTTGAGGGTTTTTTTAGGATTTTACCCCAGGAAATAAACTGACACAGGGGCCGGATTATACCGACCGGCGGGCCAGATTAGGCCCCCTAAACGAACTCTGGACATGCCTCTGCTAGCTCATTCTGCCACCGACTGAAGAAGCAGGAGGAAGCGAAGTAAAGGAAGCGATTTGCTTCACCAACAATTAGTTACGAAGACAGGAGGAATCGGTGAGGGGTACCAGGTTTCCTTTCGATCCGTTGCCCCTCCACTGGTTCATGTAGCTTCTTAGAAGTGTTGTTGATTTACTCAGTGTCTCCATGTCCTGGAAAAAAACATAGCATTGTTGTATTGCCTTGCTGTTGCGATTCATTGATTATCTGGGATTCAAAGAACCCCTCTTTTTGTGTGATAAACTTTTTGCTTCCTGTGAGGCTGGGAGCAAAACTTTAAATCGTATAATGATTCCTTTAAAAAGAAATAAATAGAAAAGCAATTTGGGGAGGCTGCAGTTTTAAAGTGAGAAGCAGCATGTGTGTGTTTTTGTTTGTGTGCATGAGGTGCTGCTTAAATTTTCTCCCCTCCCAATATCATTTCCTGCTGCTGGGTTTAATAATAATAATAATAATAATAATAATAATAATAATAATAATATATTTATACCCCGCCCATCTGGCTGGGCTTCCTCAGCCACTCTGGGCGGCTTCCAACAAAATATAAAAATACTGTAATACATCAGAATACATTCTAGCTGCTTATTCAACTTGTAATTGTGCAGGGGGAGTGGATATGTCCCAGGGAGGGAGCGGGATATTTTGTGTATTAAAATAGCTTACCAGTGTAATAAACATAAATCTGCCCTTATTCCCTTATGGGGGGGGGGGGACACAAGAGCCCTTAAAGAGTCTTTTTCAGTTTCTCCATTGGTCGGAGAAAATGACAGGGGCCAACCAGAGAATATTGAGAAGCAAAGCAGCTAGTAAGCCTGATCTTTACTAACTGTTGCAACAGGGTGCTCCCCCCACACACAGGAGAAGGAGGAGGAACCCAGAACCAAGGTGTGTCCGCCCTTATCTAGACATTTTAAATTGCCCGCGCTGGAGTCCAAGACCACCCTCCGGATACATCATACCTACATCACAGAAGGGGCGGTCTACAACAGAAATCTGAGTGCTTTGTTTGCCTCCTTTCTGGCAGGTTACCTGTTAATGCTTACTTGATTGGATCCCCTGGGATCACAGGCTCACCATATTCATACACAGACATATCCTTAAGACAGGATTTGTGAGCAAAAAGACAATGGGGAGACTCCCCCATCTCCTCCCTCCTTGCAGAGAAAACATTTGATCAGTTTGGAAGTGAAAATGGTTTCAGGGCGGTCCTCCTGTGCTGCTCCAGACATGTGGTCCACACATCTACGTATGTGCTTGGTTGGTACATTTATGAATATTTATTATATATATAAAAAAGACCTTAATTTTTTTTATTTCACCAGAAAGGGGTTACGCACACTCAGCTCCTGCTATCAGCTCAGAACGGCAGCTTTCCAAGGCTGCTTTGCAGACTGTCTTGCCAGAGTGGTGCATGCTCTGGTTATCTCTCGCTTGGACTACTGCAATGCACTCTACGTGGGGTTACCTTTGAAGGTGACCCAGAAACTACAACTAATCCAAAATGTGGCAGCTAGACTGGTGACTGGGAGCGGCCGCCGAGACCATATAACACCGGTCTTGAAAGACCTACACTGGCTCCCAGTACATTTCCTTGCACAATTCAAAGTGTTGTGCTGACCTTTAAAGCCCTAAACGGCCTCGGCCCAGTATACCTGAAGGAGCGTCTCCACCCCCAATGTTCTGCCCGGACACTGAGGTCCAGCGCCGAGGGCCTTCTGGCGGTTCCCTCGCTGCGAGAAGCCAAGTTACAGGGAACCAGGCAGAGGGCCTTCTCGGTAGTGGCACCCACCCTGTGGAACGCCCTCCCACCAGATGTCAAAGAGAAAAATTTTAGAAGACATTGAAAGGCAGCCCTGTTTAGGGAAGCTTTTAATGTTTAATAGATTATTGTATTTTAGTGTTTTGTTGGAAGCCGCCCAGAGTGGCTGGGTAAACCCAGCCAGATGGGTGGGGTATAAATATTATTATTATTATTATTATTATTATTATTATTATTATTATTATTAACTGAGCTTTTCGTTCCACTTATGAAGACCTTTTGCCTCATCTGCGGTCTCCAAACACCCTTAACTGGGGAGCCCTGAGCAGGAGTGTGGAAATGATCCGCTTTCCTTGAGGGAAGACGGACTTGTGCCGCGGAGTACGGTATTATTGATCTGCTGGTTTATACAATATACTCGCCTCCATCCTTTTCTAATTAGAAATCACTAAGGAAGACGATTGCCAAACAAGCTGACCTTCTGCTTTTGGGTGCAGAGAGATGTCTTTGTTTTGTTTTAAATAGTTTCAGATCAATATGTTCTACCTCCATGGTTGGAGGCAGTGAAGGCAGAACAGATATAGTTTAAATTTCTATTAATGTTTGATTTGTTTTTTAAAATTATTATTATTATTTCCATGTTTTTAGCTGTTCTGATTTTATCTGTCAGCTGCCTTGAGATGCTGTCGGGGAGAAAATGGGGTATAAATAAATATATGATAATAACATAACATAACATAACAACATAACATAACATAACATAACATAACATAACATAACATAACATAACATAACATAACATAACATAACATAACATAACATAAAACAACATAACATAAAACATAACATAACATAACATAACATAACATAAAACATACCATACCATACCATAACATAACATAACAACATAACATAACATAAACATAACATAACATAACATAACATAACATAACATAACATACATAACATAACATAACATAACATAACATAACATAACATAACATAACAACATAACATAAAACATAACATAACATAACATAAAACATAACATACCATAACATAACATAAAACATAACATAACATAACATAACATAACATAACATAACATAACATAACATAACATAACATAACATAACATAACATAACATGATAATAAACATTCAGCCAGTAATTTAAAGGGCTTGTTTGTATGGTTCAGTCTAGAACAGAATGGTACAGTCCTCTTCAGTCTGTAGAAATCTGATATGCAGGAGAAGAAGAAGAAGAAGAGTTTGGATTTGATATCCCGCCTTTCACTCCCTTTAAGGAGTCTCAAAGCGGCTAACATTCTCCTTTCCCTTCCTCCCCCACAACAAACACTCTGCGAGGTGAGTGGGGCTGAGAGACTTCAAGGAAGTGTAACTAGCCCAAGGTCACCCAGCAGATGCATGTGGAGGAGCGGAGATGCGAACCCGGTTCCCCAGATAATGAGACTACCGCTCTTAACCACTACACCACACACCACACACCACATAATTATCATTATTAACTTGCCTGTTTATAAGATTACTTACCTGCCATTCGCCGTAAGGTACCAATAAGGGTTGCGAGTTTATAATAACACAACAGAAAACCTAATAAAAGAGTTGATGGATTATTAAAAAAAATAAAACAAAACAATTCCCAACAAAAGCAGTGCAGTGTAGGTTCAATGAAACAGAAATTGCCGGTCTAAGGCCACAACTGAGTGTCTTGTGAAGTAGAAAAGTCCCTTGCACGTAGAAAGCTAGCCTCTCCTGGAGAAGTGTCTTGGCCTGACCTCCCTGATGTGCTAGTTTTCCACATGCAAGGAGATTTCCTATTTTTCTTTTTATGGAGGAGATGCACCTTCTTAGTATGTTTGCATTTAAATTTCTCCCACCCCTCACCCCTTTGCAAAGCAGCTGACCATGGATTAAGGGCGAAAGTATTGTAGCGAAGCACTGTTGGGATGCTTTAATCGCTGCACCTACCAGTGTCCCTGACTGAGCCTGGCACCACAGGGTGGCGCGCTGAGAGATGGCAGCTGCTTGCAGTTCTCTCCATCAAGCCTGTCAACAGGCTGTCATGTTCCTTGAACTTCAAGCATGGAGGTGTTTGCGATGAGCAGAGCAAGCATCTGCGATCATCATGGGCAACTAGTTCAGACAAATGGCAACCAAACCTTTATCCCAGCTTCCAAATCTGCATCCTTTTGGTGGCATATCTGAACTGTAGGTAAAGGTAAAGGGACCCCTGACCATGAGGTCCAGTCGTGGCCGACTCTGGGGTTGCGGCGCTCATCTCACAGCTTCCGGGTCATGTGGCCAGCAGGACTAAGCTGCTTCTGGCGAACCAGAGCAGCGCACAGAAACGCTGTTTACCTTCCCGCCAGAGTGGTACCTATTTATCTACTTGCACTTTGACGTGCTTTTGAACTGCTAGGTTGGCAGGAGCAGGGACCGAGCAACGGGAGCTCACCCCATGGCGGGGATTTGAACCACCGACCTTCTGATTGGCAAGTCCAAGGCTCTGTGGTTTAACCCACAGCGATACCCGCGTCCCTATATACATATAATAAATGTTCATAAATGTACCAAGCAAACACGTATATAAATATATAAACCACATGTCTGAAGCAGCACAGGAAAACAGGCCTGAAACCATTTTGCCTCCCAAACTGACCACCCCCTCCCAATCCCTCACTTTCTCAAAACAATGTCCAACAGCAAAGAAGGTACCCAGCATTATCAATTAACCTCCCGACTGATTAGGACATTAAAGGCTGTTCTCATGCCATCAAAGAAGGTAACAAGAGATAAGAAGGGAAAGGAACCGAGGCAGGAAGGGCAACCATGTTAGATCACGAGCCTAGGACTTGCTGATCAGAAGGTCGGTAGTTCGAATCCCCGCGACGGGGTGAGCTCCCGTTGTTCGGTCCCTGCTCCTGCCAACCTAGCAGTTCGAAAGCATGCCAGTGCAAGTAGATAAATAGGTACCACTCCGGCGGGAAGGTAAACGGCGTTTCCGTGCGCTGCTCTGGTTCGCCAGAAGCGGCTTAGTCATGCTGGCCACATGACCTGGAAGCTGTACTCCAGCTCCCTCGGCCAATAAAGCGTGATGAGCGCAAGAACCCCAGAGTCGGCCACGACTGGACCTAATGGTCAGGGGTCCCTTTACCTTTACCTATTATATGTATAAGACCTTAAATTTTTTATTTCAAGAGCTTAACTGAACTGAGAGCTCTCTTTTACTTCTTGCTTCCAGGTCTTGCTCCCCGGCACCGCTTGTTCTCCTCGTTCCCCCGCAAGGCGTTCCTCCGGAATGGGCCCCCATCCGATGGGTTACCCCATCTGCCTCTCCCTCTGCCTCATCCTGCTCAGCTCCTGCAGCCCGCAATGCCTCGCTTTCTGGGAGGCGGAGGGGCGGCCTGCGAGACAACTACGCCAGGCCTTTCCGGAAGACCCTGGAAACGTGAGTGTCCCGGGTCCAGAAAGCTCCTTCAGCTCACCTGCGCAAGCAGCCGGCAGTGCGGCTTCTGGAAACCTCTACGAAGGCGCCACAGCCGAGCCGGCCGGAGAGCCGTTAAACACCGCCACCACCATCAAAGCCACGCTACCAACCAGCCTGGATGCTCAAGGTCCTTCAGGGCGCCAGGGTTTGGATGTTGACGCCACTGCCTCAACCCTAGAGGTGGGTGGCAGAGAGCAGCAGTTGGACCCCAGTGTGCCCAGTAAAGAACTGGGGAGCAATGGGCAAAGCGAAGTCTTGCTAGCACCGGTTGTGATGGCTCCAGACCCGAACGCCAGGGGTGATGAGCTCAGCACCACCGCAGGAGAGCTGGTGGAGGGTGGCGGGCCAGGAGACGGGCTCGGTTCAACGGCGGACATTTTCGCGCCAGGCGTCATGGAAGGAGGCAGAAGTGCCACATGGCAACCAGCCACAGAAGAAGCGCCCATTTCCGAAACGATAGCCAGCGGCCGCTCCGTAACTCCTTCCCCTCCAGCGGGTCAATACGTTGATTCTGAGCAAGGGCCGGACAGAGATGACCCCTCGGTTTTGAGCAACACAGAGGGTCCTGTCTTGGCTCCGACTGACGCTGCCTCGGGTTTGCTAAAGGGGATCTCCACGGATCGGGAGCTCTTGGAAGGCGTTCCTGGTGCCGCGGCGACTGTCACGCCGCAAAGCGACGACTGGGATGATACAAAATTCGGGCCCGCCAGTCGGGTGGGCGCTCTGGGACCCGTGGCGGAGCTTTATCCCTCCATGCGGGGAGAAGAAGAGGAGGACGATGTGAAGAAGGCTGTGCCGCCGAGATTATTGGCAGCCACAGTGAAAGGAAGCGAAAATGTTCAGACCGGGTTGGGCCTCGCGTCCACGGCAAGCGGGGAGCCCACCTCGCCCTCTGCTAGCCTGGATCCTGCCCGTGTCGCTGACCCGTCAGCGAAAGCTGCAGCCCCCTCTGGGAGCGCGGTGGAAAATGGAGACCCCTTTGCCACTTCCCGTTCCAGATCCGTCGCAGAGACCACCGCTACGACGGACGCGACCAAAGCAGATGTCTTCCAAACCCCGAGAGATTCATCAAAAGGTAAATAAATTCCTCCTTTTGCTTTCAGTTTATTTGGTATGCGTCCCTATGACCCGGAAGCTGTACGTCGGCTCCCATGGCCAGTAAAGCGAGATGAGCGCCGCAACCCCAGAGTCGGCCATGACTGGACCTAATGCGCAGGGGTCCCTTTATCTTTACCTTTACCCTATCCTGCCTTCCCTTCAAGCTGCTCAACAGGGCATACACAGTCCTGCCCCCCTCCCCATTTTATCCTGAGAGCCAGTCCATTGGGATGGGTTATGCTGAGCGGTGGTTACTGGCGGAGGTTGCCCAGTCACCTTCATGGCCAAGGGGTGGGGGATTTGAACACTGGCCTTCCAGGTCCTCATCTAGCACTCTAACCATTACACCACACTCCTCCTCCTTTGCAGCTTTTCCCCCCAAGAAGGCCTTGGAATAAAGAGCCATTGGCGCAAGAGGACTTGTCTTAGACCACTGAACCTCTTGGGCTTGCTGATCGGAAGGTCGGCGGTTCAAATCCCCATGACGGGGTGAGCTCCTGTTGCTCTGTCCCAGCTCCTGCCAACCTAGCAGTTTGAAAGCACGCCAGTGCAAATAGATAAATAGGTACCGCTCTGGCGGGAAGGTAAATGGCGTTTCCATGTGCTCTGGTTTCCGTCACAGTGTCCCGTTGCACCAGAAGCCTTTTAGTCCTGCTGGCCACATGACTTGGAAAGCTTTCTGCGGATAAACCCCAGCTCCCTCAGCTTGAATAGCGAGATGAGTGCTGCAACCCCATAGTCACCTTTGACTGGACGTAACCATCCAGGGGTCCTTTACCTTTTTTTTACCTGCACTTTGGAATTCCCTCCCTGTTGATATCAAGGAGGTGTCTTCAGTGTGCCCTTTCTGATGCCTGTTAACAATGTTTTTGTTTAGGAAGCCTGCCTAGATTTTGCGAAAGCTGACACGTGTTTTAGTCTGTTTTTAGTCTATTGTAGTTTTTTAAAAATATAAAATTCTGGTTGATTTTATTGTTCTATCTGTTTTGAAAGCTGCTTTGAGGGTTTGTTTGATTTTTTTACAGTCAAGTGGCATATAAATTTTATGAAATGAAAAAATAAATAAACCTTCCTTACTTACTCTGTGTCCCTTATCTGCCCAAAATGATCAGAAGAGATTTTATCTTCTCTGAGCCTCTTCCTTGATTCCATTCCCTGTTTGCTGGCTGAGGTCTGGAACCAGAGCCAAGAAGTTTGCTTTGGTGTCCCAGACTTCCTTTGTAGCTGGAGTCTTTGGTATTTGACCTGTATTATAACACTGTGGCTGGCAGCATTCGCTCATTCATTGGCCCAGATTGCTCAATAGAAGGTTTGTTCACTGTTGTGTATTGAGTCAAAGGATTTTATATCTGTATTATTATTGTCTGTATTGCATTAGGGTAAAGTAACTGCCTTTTGGTTCCAGAGGGTACAGCTACTATTGGTTCATTTAAGCTGCTGTATTTGGATCCTCTGTCTTATTGGTTTCCTCCAAAAGGCAGGACTGTGATTGCCTGAGATTGTTCCCTCCAAAATGTATCCTTTCTAGCTTGTTCCCTGTCCCTATAAATGTAGCTCTCCCCTCCTCAAGTCTCAGTCTTGTTTGCTTTAATAAAGAAGTGTTACTAGAGAACTGTCTCCAGCATATTATGTCAAGAGAGCTGAAATCACAAGCCCCACGTCACAACAACTGGCGACGAGGATGGGATCCGGAATGCTGAGGAGCGGTTAATGCAGCCCTGCCTCAGAGTCCGGATTGTAGCTAAAACAAGACTCACTGGCCAGCTGAGAAGACGACCCTGCCCACAGGACAATGGAGAGTCCAAGGGTATTGGAGCCCTTCCAGCCATCAGAGCCCCACACGTGGGAAGACTACGTTGAACGCTTCGAGTTCTTCGCGGTGGCTCAAGGGATCACCGATGCCAGCAAAAGAAGCGCCACATTCCTGAGCTACTGTGGGCCTGAGATCTTCACGCTGGCCAAGGCATTGCTTGCTCCAGTGAAGCTAAGTAAGACATCTCTCAAAGATATTATTGCCTGCCTAACAAGCCATTTGGCGCCTACTGAGACCAAGATGGCCCGGCGGATGGAGTTTCATAAGAGGCAGCAGCGTGCTGGGGAGTCTGTATCTGCATTTCTAGCTGAACTGCGGAAGCTCGCTCAGCACTGCGACTTCCAAGATCTGGAAGAGACTCTCCTGGATTGTTTTATCGGTGGTCTGAGCAGCAAGAAAGCCAGAAGACGCATCGTGGCTAAAGAAGAGGTTACCCTTGCTTCAGCCTTGAAGGAGGCCACCGCCACAGAGAATTATGAAAGAGAGGAGCTTGATGCCAGTCGCAGGGCCCCTAAGAAGTTGCGCATGCCATGGACGAGCTAGAGGCTACTTCGAGCCAGAGCCCAGTCCGTGGGGTCGAGTGAGTGCGTCAGGCCTGCACAGTGCACAAAGATCACCGAGGCAGGTGCCCTGGTTGTGGCGGAAACCATGAGCGGAAGAGTTGTCGTCTCCAGGATGCTATGTGCCGGACGTGCGGGAAGACAGGTCACATCGCCAGGGTCTGTAGATCGGCGGCGTTGGGAGCGACAGGAGCACCTAGACTGGAGCATCGCAGACCGCCCACAGCAACCCACGTTCTACAGGACTGCCACTACATAACGGAGATCAACGGGAGGGTCGTGCAGTTTCCAGCGCAAGGCAAGGCACACGTCAAGGTGAAGATTGAGGGTCAGCTGTGCGACATGGAGGTGGACTCCGGATCTGGATTCACTATCGTGTCGGACCAGACCGCGAGGACATTCTTCCCCAGGGGTAAGTTGCCCCCTCTGGAGCCCTTCCCGGCAACTTTGCAGTCATACTCAGCGGGCTGCATCCATGTCATGGGAATGTGTGCCGTGAGAGTACAGTTCCGGGACAAACAGGCGGTACTCAAACTGGTGATTGCGAAGGGCAGTCGCCCCAGTCTCCTGGGCACTGACTGGTTCCCCGCCCTGGGACTGAGTATATCAGGGCTTAATTCAATCCAAACCTGCCCTGAGATGAGCGAGGCATTATGCAAAGAATTTGCTGGTCTCTTTAATGGAAAACTGGGTTGTTATAAAGGGCCCCCAGTTGACTTCGAATTGGACCCTGGGGTGGCCCCAATCCGACTCAAACCAAGGCGAGTGCCATTTGCACTGCAACCCAAGATCGAAGCAGAGCTGGATAAATTGGTCAAGCAGGGAGTTCTCTCACCCGTGGACTCTGCTAAGTGGGAGACTCCAATCGTCACGCCCTTTAAAGCAAATGGGGAAGTCAGGATCTGTGCTGATTACAAATGTACTATCAATAAGGCACTCAGGGGAAACTCATACCCCATTCCAGTCGTATCACATCTGTTGGCTAAACTGGCTGGGGGCAAGGTGTTCGCCAAAATTGACCTGGCACAAGCTTACCAACAGCTGCCAGTAACCCCACAATCAGCGGAAGCACAGACTATTGTCACACATAAAGGGGCGTTCAGAGTTAACAGATTACAATTTGGAGTTTGTGTGGCCCCAGGGATTTTTCAAGGGCTCATGGAACGCCTGTTAAGAGGTCTGCCGGGGGTCTTGCCATTTTTTGATGACATTTTGATTGCTGGAAAAGACCCACAGGAACTGGTTGTGCGTGTCCGTGCAGAGGTGGGGTTGCAACTAAAAAAGGAAAAATGCAGTTTTGGGGTGCCAACTGTGGATTTCTTGGGGTTTAAAATTGATGCATCAGGCATCCACCTCACAGATGCTAAGGTTAAGGCCATTATCGAGGCACCACGACCACAGAACAAGACGGAGTTGCAGTCATTCCTGGGACTTGTTAACTTTTATCATTCATTCTTACCCCAGAAAGCTTCGGTAGCTGAACCATTACATAGACTGTTGCAGAAAAAGAATGTGTGGCGATGGGGGCAGGAGCAGCAGAAGGCTTTTGACTCCTTGCGAGGAATGCTGAGTAGCAGGAGCGTCCTTGCTCATTATGATGAGTCGAAGCCGCTGGTCCTGGCATGTGATGCCTCTCAATACGGTCTGGGGGCGGTGCTGAGTCATAGGGAACTGGATGGGTCGGAGAAGCCCATCTCTTTCTATTCCCGTACGTTGTCGGTCACGGAGCGCAACTATGCTCAAATTGACAAAGAGGCGCTTGCAATTGTGGCAGGAATCAAAAAGTTCCATGATTATGTGTACGGTCGCCATTTCTCCATTGAAACGGACCACAAACCACTGTTAGGGTTGTTCAACCCGAACAAACAAACGCCACAAATTCTCTCCCCCAGATTGTTGCGTTGGTCTATATTCCTGAACGGGTTCCAGTACACCTTGACCCATGTGCCGGGGAAACGGTTGTGCCACGCTGATGCGCTGAGTCGATTGCCCCTTCCTGGCGGAAGCAATGAGGATCCTGCTCTAGCGGAGCACATAATGATGCTGGAAACACTTCCGGGGGCTCCTGTAACGGCTACTGATATAGCTGAGAAAACGAGGAAAGATGCTGTTCTCTCCCGTGTGCTCACTTGGGTGGGGAGGGGGTGGCCAGGTGGTCCACATGAAGACAAATTCAGGCCTTATGCGACAAGGCAGCACGAGTTGTCCATGCATAAGGGTTGTCTCGTGTAGGGAGACAGGGTATCATCCCAGCACCACTGAGAAACAGGGTTCTTGAGACGCTTCACATGGGACACCCGGGAATGGTCAGGATGAAGTCACTAGCCCGATGTTATGTGTGGTGGCCTGGAATGGACCAGAACATAGAACAATGGGTACGAACATGCAAGGCATGCCAAGAGGTGTGGCCAGAAGTGGCCAGAGCACCAGTTCACTGGTGGGAGCAGTCCAGAGCTCCCTGGAGCCGGCTGCACTTAGATTTTGCTGGGCCATTCCAGGGGAAGGTCTTTTTGGTTATCGTCGATGCATATTCCAAATGGTTAGAAGTGGCGATGGTCCCTAGCATGGCATCAGCTGCCGTAATCAAGGTGTTGAGGCAGCTGTTTGCAACCCACGGGTTACCTGAGACCATTGTATCAGATAATGGGGCAGCTTTTGTATCCCAAGAATTCAGTGCATTCTTGGCTGATAACTTCATAAGAGGGGTCACATCCGCACCCTTTCACCCATCTTCCAATGGGCAGGCGGAGCGCATGGTAAGAACAGCCAAAGAATCCATTAATGGAGGGTAACTGGTCAGCTTGCATTGCGCGAATGTTATTTTTGCAGCATGCGACGCCGTGTACTGCAACGGGCAAGTCACCAGCTGAGCTGCTCTTGGGTAGAAGACTGGTAACGGTGCTGGATTATGTCCACCCGGATAAAATGCCAAACCGTAATTCAAGAGCAACCCCCCAAGCTGAGACTGACACAACAAGGTATCTCGCCCCTGAAGATCTGGTCTGGGTGAGGAACTATTCACGAGGTTCGCGGTGGGTGGCTGGTGTGGTCACCCGGGCTAGTGGACCTGTGTCCTATTATGTGACCTTGGAAATGGGCAAGTTTGGAAGAGACAGATAGATCAGCTGAGGCGCCGGGTGCTCAGCAGAGAGGAGTCTGATAATTCATCTCTGGCTAACGACGCAGAGCTGCAAGACCAGGGTGAAAATGGCCCAGAGGTGCAGTCACCAGGGGCCTCAGCAAATGAACCAGGGTCTGCTGGTCCTCAGGATGATGAGGTACAGGTAGGGGACCCTGAGATGTCTGGGACTCCATCTGTTCCTGACGAAACCCCTATAGCAGCCCCCCTACCACAGGTGACACCCAATCCAGAACCGGCAACACCTGTTGTCAGGAGATCAAGTAGAAGTTGTGGGACCCCACAGTACCTGAGAGATTACGTCTGCTGTGCTCACTGGGGGGGGAGGGGTGTTGTGTATTGAGTCAAAGGATTTTATATCTGTATTATTATTTTCTGTATTGCATTAGGGTAAAGTAACTGCCTTTTGGGACGCAGGTGGCGCTGTGGGTTAAAGCCTCAGCGCCTAGGACTTGCCGATCGAAAGGTCGGCAGTTCGAATCCCTGCGGCGGGGTGCGCTCCCGCTGCTCAGTCCCAGCGCCTGCCAACCTAGCAGTTCGAAAGCACCTCCGGGTGCAAGTAGATAAATAGGGACCGCTTACCAGCGGGAAGGTAAACGGCGTTTCCGTGTGCGGCTCTGGCTCGCCAGAGCAGCGATGTCACGCTGGCCACGTGACCCGGAAGTGTCTCCGGACAGCGCTGGCCCCTGGCCTCTTGAGTGAGATGGGCGCACAACCCCAGAGTCTGTCAAGACTGGCCCGTACGGGCAGGGGTACCTTTACCTTTACCTTTAACTGCCTTTTGGTTCCAGAGGGTACAGCTACTATTGGTTCATTTAAGCTGCTGTATTTGGATCCTCTGTCTTATTGGTTTCCTCCAAAAGGCATGACTGTGATTGCCTGATATTGTTCCCTCCAAAATGTATCCTTTCTAGCTTGTTCCCTGTCCCTATAAATGTAGCTCTCCCCTCCTCAAGTCTCAGTCTTGTTTGCTTTAATAAAGAAGTGTTACTAGAGAACTGTCTCCAGCATATTATGTCAAGAGAGCTGAAATCACAAACCCCACGTCACAACATTCACATTACTGCCTTCAAGGGGTAAGTTGCTAGACTTTTTGGTGTGTGTGTGTTTCACATCTCCTTTCTGCTCACATCAGCACAGCTTCATTAGAAGAAGAAGAGTTTGGATTTGATATCCCGCTTTATCACTACCTGAAGGAGTCTCAAAGCGGCTAACATTCTCCTTTCCCTTCCTCCCCCACAACAAACACTCTGTGAGGTGAGTGGGGCTGAGAGACTTCAAGGAAGTGTGACTGGCCCAAGGTCACCCAGCAGCTGCATGTGGAGGAGCGGGGAATCGAACCCGATTCACCAGATTACGAGACTACCGCTCTTAACCACTACACCACACTGGCTCTCCTAGTGTCAGATTCAGTCATTTCTTTCTTTCTTTTTTGTATGGAATCTCCTGGCCCTTCAGGAATTTTATTTACAACATAACACAACCCCCCCACCCCCCAATACACAAACCCACCCTCATTAAACGTGAACATAACATGCAGTGCGCATTACATACAACAATACAAACAACCAAATAAAAGACTTCCTTTATCTGGCCTCCTTATTTACTTCTTATAATCTGTTTCCTTTATGAATAATTATTAAGATTTTTCTAATTGTAACTTAAATATCCACAAAGTCTCCTGCAGACATTATTCAAAACAAGTCCAGGTATGTATTTTAGGGCACTGTTTTGTGAAGTATTCTCTGCATTTTCCCCATGCTTTTTGAAACTCTTGTCTAGTGTGATCTCTAATTGCCTCTGTTAATCTAGCCTAATCTATCCATATACTCTAACAGTTTGTCTTGCCATTCCTTTTTTGTTGGCACAGTTTCTTTTTTCCAGTTTTTAGCAGTTAGGATCCTTGCCGCCAGTGGCGAAGCGTGGGTTGTCAGCACCCGGGGCAAGGCAAGTAATTTGCGCCCCCTAACCTGTGGATTTGCGCCCCCTAACCCTAACCCCCAGAGGTTGCGCCCGGTGCGGCCAGCCCCCCATGCACCCCCCACGCTACGCCACCGCTTGCCGCTCCTGTGGCATAGAGGAATATTTTCTGATCTTCTCTTGCTATACCTGTGTCTGCTATCCCTAGTGGATTCATTTCTGTGCGTTCCAGAGAGTGTTGACAGGGCAGGGATGCTGTTTATCTTACTGAAAGGTGTTCACACCTTGGCTTGAGATGAATTAGGTTTAAGGACTCCAATTGGTGTGAAATTGGTTGGAGAAACAACACATCAACCAACGGAGATGTATGCATTTTGGATAATGTCATGTTGACACAAACTAATGTTAACGGAGAAATCTGAGGGCTCCCTTGGACAAAAAACAAGGACACCAGCCAGGAATACCAGAGCAAAACAGCAGCCAGTAGGTTTGGTCTTGATTGAAGACTGTCGCGACAGAGGACGAGATGGTTTGACAGTGTTCTTGAAGCTACCAACATGAGTTTGACCAAACTGCAGGAGGCAGTGGAAGACAGGAGTGCCTGGCGTGCTCTGGTCCAGGGGGTCACAAAGAGGCGGACACGACTAAACGAATAAACAACAAAGGATAAGTGGTGTTAGGTTTGCATTCTACAGCTCCCAGGGTTCCTGATGCCCTTGCAGGAAACAGAGACTGGTAAATAGGATTGCCAGGGTATATATTTTGCTTCCCCTAAAGTTTCATTCCCTTGATTCCCAAAGAAGAGGCAGGGGAGCTTTCAAAATTCTGGCAAGTTTGCATTTTTAGCCGGCTGCCACAATCAGATGCTGGTTTGGCAGCAGCAGGAGGAGGAGATTTTTTTGACCTTCAGGCTCTGCATTCTGGAGCAACTGCTGCCGCTGTGGAATTTTTTCCTGCAGGCAGCACAGAACTTCTGCAGCCTTGATCCAGTGTTTTTGGGCTGTTTCTTTGCCACTGCAGTGAGCTAGTTTGGGCAGGCCCAGATTCTGGCGGCGGCCGGCTGCTTTGATGGAAATGTCCCCAAATGAAAAATGGAAACAAACACAGAGGACGTGTCATTGCAGGAGGGGAGCCTTGATCACGCTAGGCTCTGACGCAGCTGGAGAGATGGCAATCGCTGGCATCTGTCTAGCTCTCGCTTTCCGGAGGGGAGGCCGGGTGATCAATGGAGACCATGTGGGTGTGAGGATATTGGAACATATCCGGCTCGGCTCCTGCAATGAATGTCTGTTTCTGCAGCGGGAAGAACAGGTCAGCAAACACTTGCTGCAAGAAGAAAAAAGGGGGAAATTCCTGGCAACTTCTTGCACACGTTGTCTCCTGTACAATATGCATAGGGGATAAAATCTGTTGTGGCGTGGGGTTTGTGATTTCAGCTCCCTTGACATAATATGCTGGAGACAGTTCTCTAGTAACACTTCTTTATTAAAGCAACAAGACTAAGACTTGAGGAGGGGAGAGCTACATTTATAGGGACAGGCAACTAGCTAGAAAGGATACATTTTGGAGGGAACAATATCAGGCAATCACAGTCCTGCCTTTTGGAGGAAACCAATAAGACAAAGGATCCAAATACAGCAGCTTAAATGAACCAATAGTAGCTGTACCCTCTGGAACCAAAAGGCACTTTACCCTAATGCAAATACAGACAATAATAATACAGATATAAAATCCTTTGACTCAATACACAACAAAAATTGAACCCGGAAGAACCCCATGTGGCTCCATGTGGCTCCAAGGCTCCATGTGGCTAAAGAGCACTCCCCAAGCTGCTGCTTCTTTGGCAATCACCCGTAGCCGAGTAAGACTGTCTTCCATAAACACAGTTTTAGCAATGGGTCTGTAAGTGACTGTGGAGGCCAATTCTGGATCCACACGTCCTTCCACAGTGGAGACATTGGTTTCCGGGCGGGAGTTGATCACAGTGAGGGTTTGCCAAGCATGCCTTCCTCTCAGCACGTTTCTCCCTTGCGTCCTGCGTTCGAGTGTCTTCAAAGCCCGTGACACCCTTGGTAAAGGCTGTTCTCCAACTGAAGCGCTCGCAGGCCAGTGCTTCCCAGTTGTCATTTTTAAAGATTTGCCTTGAGAGAGTGTTTGAGCCTCTTCTGTTGACCACTGGCACTACGCTTTCCATTTTTAAGTTCGGAATAGAGTAGTTGTGCCCCAAGTATCACCTTCTGGAAGTGTCTATCCAAGTAGGACTGGAAACCACTGCAAAAAAAACCCTGGTTTGGATGGCCGCTCCAGAAGGATACCATGGTTGATGGTATCAAAAGCCACTGAGAGGTTGAGGAGAATTAACAGGGACACATCATACAGTTTCTGTGCCAAAACCAGGCTTAAACCCCGACTGGAATGGACCTAGGAAATCAGTTTCCTCCAAATACATTTTAAAAAGAATAAAAAATGAATGAATGAATGAATGAATGAATGAATGAATGAATGAATGAAATAAGGGTGCTCTAAATACATTTGGCTTCCCCTTAACAGATATTTTATCTTCTTCTGTGTTTGCCACCCCACACCCTCCAGGCGTTACTCCTGGGGCAGCAACATCCTTCCACGAGGCGGGTGCCGTGCTTCTTCCAGCTGTGACACAAGGTGACATTAGCACCCAGCAAGCCGCAGGGCCAGAGAAGGGGATGGAGGGAGAAACAGCAGCAGCTTTCAGAATCTCCCAGCTGCCAGAAGACTCTGTGGCTGCTGCTTCCCCCCTTGCCACCAGTTTGCCTGTTCTTAAAACACCGGATGCAAAAGGTTGGTAGACGCTTCTTTCTTTCTTCTTGGCCGTGACTCCATAATAATAATATTACTTTTATTATTTATACCCCACCCATCTGGCTGGGTTGCCCCAACCACTCTGGGCAGCTTCCAATACAGTCATACCTCGGGTTACAGCCACTTCAGGTTGTGTTTTTTCGGGTTGTGGACCGCCGAAACCCGGAAGTACTGGAACGGGTTACTTCCGGGTTTCGGCGGCTGCGCATGCGCAGAAGTGCTAAATCGTGCTTTGCGCTGCGCTGAATTGCAACCCGTGCATGCGCCGATGCGCCACTGCGGGTTGCGAACGCTGCAGGTTGCGAACGTGCATCCCGCATGGATCACGTTCGCAACCCGAGCGTCCACTGTATATGCAAAAACATGATAAACCAGCAACCATAAAAAAACACTTCTTGATACATGGTCCCGCCTACAGCTTGTGTTATAAGAAAAATACTGTTCTCTTTCCCTTATGGGGTATCTAAGAGCCCATCTAGAGTCCTTATGTAGGTTCTCTATCAGTAGGAGAAAATAACAACCAGAGAATTTTGAGAAGGAAAGCAGCTAGTAAGCCTGATCTTTATTAAACTGTTGCAACAGGGTCCCCCGCTCACCCCACGCAGGGAGGGAGGAGAGGAACCCAGAACAATGGTGTCCAAGCTTTTATATAGACTTTTGAAATTGCCTCCCCTGTAGCTCAAGACCACCACCCCGAAACATCTTACATACATCACAGAAAGAGGTGGTTCTCAGCAGAATATTTGAGTGCCTGGCTTCTCTCCTGTCTGCCAGGGTACCTGATAATTCCTTATCTGGTTGCCTTTTCTGGGTAGCCTGGCTATTCCTTTGAGATGGTAAATACCGTAGATTCCGGCGTATTAGGCGACTGGGCGTATTAGACGACCCCCCAAATTGGCAGCTGCAATTTGGGGATTTGGTTTATAAGCCCAGTCGCCTAATACGTTGGGCAGCAACAGGGGGCGGGCTCAGCTCCGCGCCGGGAGAAAGCCGCCCGGCGCGGAGCTGAGCCTGCCGCTCTCTGCTGCTGCTTCGGGCGCCACCACCAAGAAGGTCTTCTGCCTGGTTTCCTGTAACCTCACTTCTTGCAGGGAGGGAACTGCCACAAGGCCCTCAGAGCTGGACCTCAGTGTCTGGGATGAATGATGGGGGTGGAGACGCTCCTTCAGGTATCCTGGGCCGAGGCCATTTAGGGCTTCAAAGGTCAGCACCAACACTTTGAATTGTGCTCGGAAACGTCCTGGGAGCCAATGTAGGCCTTTCAGGACCGGTGTTATGCGGTCCCGGCGGCCGCTCCCAGTCACCAGTCTAGCTGCCGCATTCTGGATTAGTTGTAGTTTCCGGGTCACCTTCAAAGGTAGCCCCACACGGAGCGCATTGCAGTAGTCCAAGTGGTGTAGACAATATTGTATAGCCAGTAACCAGGCCTTGCATGCATGATGAAAGACTTCAGTTCATTTGGCTTCTTCTGACAGTAAGAGTTTTTCGACAGTGGGACAGACTCCCTTGGGAGGAGGACCATGGACGATCTTGCGGTCTTCAAACAAAAACATCTTGGCGGTCCCGGGCCATAGGGAGGTTAGGCTGGCCTCAACCAGAGCCAGGGCCTTTTCGGCTGTGGCTCTGATCTGGTGGAACACTCTGTCAGAAGAGACTAGGGCCCTGTGGGACTTGACATCTTTCCGCAGGGCCTGCAAGACAGAGCTGTTCCACCAGGCCTTTGGCCAAGGCACAGTCTGACTCCCTCCTTTGGTAATTCTCATAGAACTCTGGCCCAATTGTTGCCATCAATTTGGTTTTGAATTGATTTTAGAGTGAATTGGTTTTAGAATGCATTTCAATCAATTGATTGTGATTTTATGTAAATTGTGTTACTTTTATTGTTGTTAGCCGCTCTGAGCCTGGCTTTGGCGGGGGAGGGGGGGATAGAAATAAAATGTTGTTGTTGTTATTATTATTATTATTATCTGCCATGGATGCTCTAGTTGAGATTCCTGCATTGCACGGGTTTGGACTAGATGACTCTCGGGGTCCCTTCTAACTCTGATCCTGCGTAAGAGGTTGTATCCTACCTCTTCCAATAATCAATATTCCATCCCCACCGAGCATGCTCAGTTCTTGGGCTGTTTTGAGGGGGTTCCTCCCCTCACTCTTTTAGGGTGTTTCTCCTAAAGATTTTGTGGTACTTCTGCAAGTCTAGAGGTCCCTGTCACCTGCTGATAACTGCGAACCAGATCCTTATATTTTGCGCCCCTCGTGCGCTATGCTTGACAGGTGTGTCGGGTCACGCAGCTGCCAATTATCTTAGCATCCCGACGATGTCATGTGAACCGTTTTCCTTCCCCCCCCACTTAATTTATTTATTATTAATGTCTCGATACATATATGAAATCTTTACATATTGATACATATCCATTGTATTTGTAATAATAATAATAATAATAATAATAATAATAATAATAATAATAATAATAATATATTATTTATTGTTTATACCCCGCCCATCTGGCTGGGTCCACCCAGCCACTCTGGGTGGCTTCCAACAAAACACTAAAATACAATAACCTATTAAACATTAAAAGCTTCTCTAAACAGAGCTGCCTTTATTTTTCTCTTTGACATCTGATGGGAGGGCGTTCCACAGGACGGGCGCCACTACTGAGAAGGCCCTCTGCCTGGTTCCCTGTAACTTGGCTTCTCGCAGAGAGGGAACTGCCAGAAGGCCCTCAGAGCTGGATCTCAGTGTCCGGGCAGAACGATAGGGGTGGAGACGCTCCTTCAGTTAAACTGGGCCGAGGCCGTTTAGGGCTTTAAAGGTCAGCACCAACACTTTGAATTGTGCTCGGAAACGTACTGGGAGCCAGTGTAGGTATTTCAAGACCAGTGTTATACGGTCTCAGCAGTCGCTCCCAGTCACCAGTCTAGCTGCCGCATTCTGGATTAATTGTAGTTTCCGGGTCACATTCAAAGGTAGCCCCACGTAGAGCGCATTGCAGTAGTCCAAGCGGGAGATAACTAGAGCCTACACCACTCTGGCGAGACAGTCCAGGCAGGGAGGGTCTCAGCCTGCGTACCAGATGGAGCTGGTAAACAGCTGCCCTGGACACAGAATTGGCCTGCGCCTCCATGGACAGATGTGAGTCGAGAATGACTCCCAGGCTGCGCACCTGGTCCTTCAGGGGCACAGTTACCCCATTCAGGACCAGGGAGTCCTCCACACCTGCCCACCTCCTGTCCCCCAAAAACAGTACTTCTGTCTTGTCAGGATTCAACCTCAATCTGTTAGCCTAGCCACCATTCACCCTCCAACCGCCTCCAGACACTCAAACAGGACCTTCACCGCCTTCACTGGTTCCGATTTAGAAGAGAGGTAGAGGTGATTTCGTAAATTCACATTTTCACATTTCCTTATGTACCATCATTTATCCATTTCTTATTTCTTGTCCTGTGTCTTCCCTCCACCCGTGCGTGACTTCCTCGCTATTATTTTGTAACTTTATTATTGAGATTGCAATTTTGTATCTTAATAATTAAACATTCAATCTTAGTGAACTGTTTTCTTTTCCCTGTGCAGTTTGAGATCCAGTGGTGCGGGCAAAGGGACAGCCCGTTGCAACCGTCAACTGTCAGCTGATTTTATGCGCTGGCAGAAGTTCTGGCCTCTGCCGGAACTGCCCTGCACACCTGATATCATATAGGATGTTATAAGTAAAGGTAAAGGGACCCCTGACCATTAGGTCCAGTCGTGACTGACTCTGGGGTTGTGGCACTCATCTTGCTTTATTGGCTGAGGGAGCCTGCGTTTGTCCGCAAACAGCTTCCAGGTCATGTGGCCAGCATGACTAAGCCGCTTCTGGCAAACCAGAGCAGCACACGGAAACGCCGTTTACCTTCCTGCCGGAGTGGTACCTATTTATCTACTTGCACTTTGATGTGCTTTTGAACTGCTAGGTTGGCAGGAGCAGGGACCGAGCAACGGGAGCTCACTCCGTCGCGGGTATTCAAACCGCCGACCTTCTGATCGGCAAGTCCTAGGCTCTGTGGGTTAACCCACAGCGCCACCCGCTGTCATGCAGAGGGCCAAATAGGGAGTCTGGTGCATTGGATTAGGCCTAAGGGCCAGAGTTTTTCCACCACTGATATAGGATGTAGTCCTATTCTCAGCTCCTGCTTCCATCTGCATGTTCCAAAGTGTAAAGGCATAGGATCCAATTGAGATCTGAGCTCACATTATGAGCCTTCCCCAGAGGTTCGGTTCGCTTTGCCTCACGGTCCACGAAAACGGAACCCTTTGTGTTTTTTAAAAAATAATTTTTATTAAGTTTCTTACAGATATAACACATATCACAACAAAAGAAAAACAGAGAAAAAACAAAAGAAAAAAGACAAGATAAACAAAAAACAAGGTACCTAAATACCTAAACACCCTAATCACCTAAACAACACAAATTAATTATTATTTAGATTTCTAACCTCATAAACATATTTTGGGCTTCCTCTGAGCCCCCCCATCTGAATTTCCTTGTAATTAAAATGTAGCAGTTTTCTGGAATCATTTTATTTTTTAAAAAAACCACAGTATTCCAATTAAAATAAAATTTCTTAACTTTCCTTTAGGTTCTAAATCTTTTTACGAAAACGGAACACTTTGGAGAAGGAAAATTAAAAAAAAACCAAGGGGAGCATCTTTCTTACCGCGCGGCTAAAATATTTAATAGGGATGCATTTCTAATTAAGCTTGCTGGAAGCAAACTAATTGCGTGGGGACTCTGACGGTAATCTGTTAGCGATGGGCCCTTGGTGTGGCTCAGACCAGCTCCTTGGGATCACCACAAAGAAGACTTTGAATAATAATAAATAATAATAATATTTTTTTATTTATACCCCGCCCGTCCCCGTTTAAAAACTGGGCTCAGGACGGCTAACAGCAAATATAAAACATGGATTAAAATGCGACTTTAAAACAGCATAGAATCCAACATACATTGCAGCATCAATATCAATAAAATTCTAAAATTCAGGGGTCATTTTGGGGAGAAAAAACAACAACCCAGTCAGTAGACATCAAATGATCAGCAGGGCTAGCTGGCTGAAATGGTCCTACTTGGGCCAGCAAGGAGACCAGGGAAGAATTTAAATGTGGGATCCCAGAAAGGGTTTCTTCATAGAAGAGGAAGGGGAAAAGGGAATAAAGGATCAGGCTAATTCAAATTGAAGGCCAGGTGGAATAGCTCTGTCTTACAGGCCCTGCGGAAGGAGATCAAGTCCTGCAGGGCCCTAGTCTCATGGGACAGAGCATTCCACCAGGTCGGAGCCATCACTGAAAAGGCCCTGGCCCTGGGGGAGGATATTCTGGCTTCCTTAGGGCCCGGGACCTTTAAGCTATTATTACAGTATTCATTTGAAGGCATTTGCACACACAGACCCTGATGTTGGGAAAGATGGAGGGCACAAGGAGAAGGGGACGACAGGACGAGATGGTTGGACAGTGTTCTCGAAGCTACCAGCATGAGTTTGACTAAACTGTGGGAGGCAGTGGAAGACAGGAGTGCCTGGCGTGCTCTGGTCCAGGGGGTCACGAAGAGTCGGACACGACTAAATGACTAAACAGCAGCAGCAGCAACACCACCACCACCACACACACACACACACACACACACACACACACACACACACAGTGTTTACAAGTGAAAATCCCCACAGGGAGCTGGGTAACAGCCTCTACCAGCACTCATAGCTGGAGCGTGTGATTCCTGGTGCTTTGACCCCACTTTAGAGATAAACTTTTTGGCTCATTCCATGTTCTTTTGGCAGTTAAACATTGTGTTTCCTGCATATAAAAGCAGATCTGGTGTGTTTTAAAAATTGTGTCCTACCCTATCAGCATCTTATCTTTTGGCTTGTCATAGAACAGGCATCCCCAAACTCAGCCCTCCAGATGTTTTGGGACTACAATTCCCATCATCCCTGACCACTGGTCCTGTTAGCTAGGGATGATGGGAGTTGTAGTCCCAAAACATCTGGGGATGGCTATCATAGAAGCATAGAATGATAGAGTTGGAAGGGATCCTGAGTGTCATCTTGTCTAATTCCCTGCAATGCAGGAATCTCAACTAGATCATCCATGGCAGGTGGACACCCAACCTCTGCTTCAAAACCTTCAAGGAAGAAGACTCCACCTTCTCCTGAGGGAGACCGTTCCCCTCTCGAAGAGCTCATACTGTTAGAAATTTCTTAGAGAGATAGATAGATAATTTATTATGGTTCTGAGACCAGCTTATAAAACACACTTGGGGTACAATCCCAGAAAGAGAACAAACAGTTAAAACAATGTACAACAATAAATTTAAAATTTATAAATGCGATAAGCATGTTGTTGTTTAGTCGTGTCCGACTCTTCGTGACCCCATGGACCAGAGCATGTCTTCCACTGCCTCCCGCAGTTTGGTCAAACTCATGCTGGAAAAGCCCCGAAGAGCCACACACACACTCCCCATGGCTCTTTAAAGGGAGCACTGAGCAGAGCCTCCCGCCTACATTCGCTCCATAAGACGCACACACATTTCCCCTTACTTTTTAGGAGGGGAAAAGTGTGTCTTATAGAGCAAAAAATATGGTATGTGTTTATGCCTTTATTTTTGGTGACTCACTGGTCCCAATTTTTTTTGCTTCCTGTTCCAGCCATTTTGGGATGGCAGCCACAGCACTTTTATCAAGATATGCGTGCCAGCTGCTCATTCTTTATCCTCCCCCCCTCCCAAAAAAGCACCACTCAAATCACTAAAGGAAATTAAAAGAAGATAAATGCAGCAAACAAATACTCTGTCTGGCTGCTCTTCAGAAGAGAATGCCAGACTAGGCAGGAGAGCTCAGCCTGAACCAGGATGACTGACTCATGATGATGACAAATCCTTTGGGAGAATACTTTGTTCCTAAACTCTAGTATGCAATAAAGTTTCCTTAGTTAATAGCATCTGTGGGATGTAATCCACTGAGAGCAGTCAAGTATAACATTCTTTGTAATGCTAGAGAAGACATGCTGGGTAATGTTTGGTCCAGCCAGTCGAAACTTCCTGTTTCCTCCTGGCTGGAGCATCCTTCCTTTGCATGTGACTAGAGGTGGGCGTGACCTTACCTGTCTAGGTAACAAAAGGACAAGTCACACAGCACTCTCTCCCTCTTTTTCACTTCTTCGTTTGACCAGCTTCTTAGTTAGGAATGCTCTGCTAGCTTCTCAGAAGCACTGGGATTATTCCCCCATATGGGGTAGATCCTCATGTACATATTTGTAACTTAAGTCTGCCTTCAGGAATCCAACTGTGAACTGATGTGAGTAAACTTCTTTTATTGACTTTGAATAAGACTGCCGTGTCTTTATTCTTTTAAGAGCGATTAAAGGGAACTTACCGGGAACATACAATTCAATACTGAATTGTATAAAAGTGAGAGGCTCACACAAGCCTGCAACTAGCTATCTGCTGTGCATGTATGGAAGGGGAATGTAAACTCTGCTACATAAAGAAACTTGCTAGCGCAAGTGAGGAAGGATATTAATAATGCTCTTGGGCTAGTTTGTGCTCATTATCCTTTTTTTATTTATTTCCAAAACCGAAAAAAGAAAAATTACAAACATCAAATTCAACATCCATATTCCTTTTCTAACATAAACCTATTACATAATTAACTAAATTGAAATATACCTAATTACTCTAAACTTCCCTTTGCTGTATACAAACACAATGCAGTTAGAAATTTTATGTTAAAGCTTTTATATTATAAATAATATTTCAAATTCCCCTATACCCCCTGTTCCCCTTGTGGTAAGCAAGGAAATAATAAAAGAATCAGCTGAACAAGGATTAAATTACAGATAGGTAGCCGTGTTGGTCTGCCATAGTCAAAACAAAAAAAATTCCTTCCAGTAGCACCTTAAAGACCAAATCTTTAAGCTTTCGTGTGCATGCACACTTCTTCAGATACACTGAAACAGAAGTTTCCAGACCCTTCTATATAGTGAGAAGGTGGGGAGGGGTATTACTCAAATCACCCATTCCCACCACCCTTCTGAGTAATACCCCTCCCCACCTTCTCACTATATAGAAGGGTCTGGAAACCTCTGTTTCAGTGTATCTGAAGAAGTGTGCATGCACACGAAAGCTCATACCAAGAACTAACTTAGTTGGTCTTTAAGGTGCTACTGGAAGGAATTTTTTTTGTAAGGATTAAATTATAACAACACAACAAGACGGAAGAAGTAAAAATAAAACTGAGATCACACATGGGTTTGCGCTCATTATCCATGTGGGTGTCGGGTACACACCAATCTCCTGTTTTCCCTTCCTCTTGCACAGGGTCCGTCACTGCCCTTAGCGGAGAGGAGGAGGAAGATGTTTCTGTTGCCAGCTCTCCTGCAACTCTGGGGGACCGGAGAGCGCAGGACGAAGGGATTCTGGGAGCGACCGAAGCCATGACAGTTCCGCCAACCTTGGCGTCCTTGACGAAGAGGACCACTGTCCCAGCCACGCACCGGATCACCACGGCTGCAACCTATGAGCTGGATAGGCTGGAATCAGAAGGTATCTATGTTACGGCCTTGGATCTCAGCGCCAGACCACCTGCTCTACGTGCAGAAGGTCCTGGGTTCAGTCCCCATTAGCATCTGCAGGTAGGGCTGGGAGAAACTCTCCTGCCTGGAGAGTCAGTGTTTTGCAAGCTTGGTTCCCCAGCTGTGGTTGGACTACAACTCCCATGATCCCTGCTAGCTGGGGATGATGGGAGTTGTAGTCCAACCACAGCTGGGGACCTAAGTTTGAGAAACGCTAGGTGGACAACACTCAGTCTGGTGGACTGCTGGTTTGACTTTGGTATAAGGAAGCTTATCGTGTTCCCAGGTCCAGTACAATCTCAGTTAACTTGTGCATTTTGACTTTGCACCGGTTGAAATTGTCCAGATTACATGCACACATTTAAGCTCTTTTGGCACTGAATTTTCCCAGTGTGGGAAGAGCTTTTGTTAAAGAAATTTATTAGAGTTTCCAATTTAGTACAAAAAACAACAACAAAAAACAAGTAATGCACAAAAAATAACAAAAATACAAAAATACACAATTAAAACAAAACAAAACAAATGTAATTCCCATTACTTATTTCCATTACCTTATATCCTGGACCTCCTCTCATTTCCCCCTTTTGTATTCCAGTTCAGATTCTTAATTCAGCAAATCCTTATTATAACTTAATATAACTTATTTTAGCTTGTTACTCAACCTTTGCTTTATAGCTGGTAACCACTTAATTTCTGTCCAACATCATTCTAGCATTCATTAATTTTACAATATTTCTGTAAGTAGTCTTTCAATTTACTCCAGTCCTCTTCCACCGACTCTTTTCCCTGGTCTCGGATTCTGCCGGTCATTTCTGCCAATCCCATGTAATCAATCATCTTCATCTGCCATTCTTCCAGAGTGGGTAGATCTTGTGTCTTCCAATATTTTGCGATGAGAATTCTTGCTGCAGTTGTCGCACCGGTGTGGGAAGAGCTTTTGAACTCTCCTCCTTGCTTACTGCGCAAGTCCCGCTCAGCGTGGGGGCACTGGGATGCTCTCGCGAGATCTCACAGGAGCTCGGACAGCCCCCGTGAGATCTCGCGAGAGGAGGATCTCAGAGCCCCTGTGCTTAGAAGCTCTCTGCTTTGCTTTGGAGGTAAAGACCACTGAGAATGCTGACTCTGGAAGGTAAGGAGGCCTGACCAGGCCAGGCCAGTAGGGCTTATGTTCTGCACACAGAAGGTGCACACAGTCAGACCCCGGTACCTCCAGCCGAACGGATCAGGGAGTAGCTGATGGAAAACACCTCTGTTGGGTAACGTGTGGAGAAGTGATGGATAGTTGTCGAAGGACCTTGTGTGAGAGGCAGGGAAGAAGAGATCTCCCAGGTTGGGAGGATGGGAGAAGAAAGCTGAGAGCTGGTGGGGTCCAACTTCCTCTGCGTGGGACAAGTTAAGATTTAGCAAGAGGTGTGGGATATCCCATATATTTTGCTCTATAGGACGCACCCGACCATAGGACGCACCTTGTTTTAGAGGGGGAGAACAAGAAAAAAAATTTCTCCCCCTCTCTGCTCAGCGCCCCTTCAGCGGAGCGGCAGGAGAAATGGAGCCCCTTCCATTTCTCCTCCCACTTGGCTGAAGGGGCACTGCGCAGCTCTCCCTCTCTGCTGAAGCCAGGAGAGTCTTGCTTTCCCAGCTTCAGCAAAAGGAACCCGAAGCCTCCGGAGCGCAGTGACTCCTCTCGCTCTCCAGGCTTCAGCGAAAGCAACACAAAGTCTCTGGAGCACGGAGGGAGCGCTCCCTCTGCGCTTCGGAGGCTTCGCGTTGCTATCGCTGAAGCCAAGGAGCCTGCATTCACTCCATAGGACGCACACACATTTCCCCTTAATTTTTGGAGGGGAAAAAGTGCATCCTATAGAGCGAAAAATACGGTAGCTATTAATGATAAATCAACGTGTGCCATTAAGGTAAGAGGGGGAATACGCAGGAGAAATGATTTTGAGGAGATATGGAGGGTGTTTGTAGAATTTGTACTGTTAAAACGGAAAGGGGTCAAACCATCGCAAGAGGTGTTGAAATTTTGGGAGGTTGCATAGTTCCAATGGAATGGTCTCAGTGGCGGGGTGCACATTTTTATTCTTATTTATTCTTATTACTTTGTCAAAATAAAAGAATAATAATAATAAAGTAAATAAAATAAAACAGTTAAGATTTATCTGCCAAAAAGGATTCCCCCCCTTTTTATGTTTTTGTTTAGATTAGTTGCTCTTTTACTGTAATATATTAGGAAAGGTCTTAATAAAAACTTATATTGATAAAGGGATTTAACAGGAAATAAAGTAGAAGAATCAGCTGAATCTTCTAGTGGCCCATCTAGTCCAGCACGCTGTTCTCACAGAGGCCAACTAGATGCCTGTGGGGAACCCAAGCACAAAAGAACCTCTTTTGCTTTTCAACCATGGAGGCATAGGATCACCTTCCTGGCTAGTAGCCATGGGCAGTTTGTCCTCCCTGATTTTGTCCAGCCCACTTTTAAAACTTTCCAGTTTGGTGGTTACCCCTGTGGGAGGGAGTTCCATAGTTTAACTATGCACAGCATTCCTAGTTTTACTGAACCACCATTCGCCTCTACCCAGTTGAGTCTTCTTCTTTGGCGATCCCTCGTAGCTGAGTAAGATTGTCTTCCATAAACACGGTTTTAACAATGATGTCACGGTCCAGTTCATGGGCGCTAGAAGTCCCTGCAGGGGACTTCAGGACCGGGGGCAAGATGGCGGGGTGGGAGCAGGAACGGGGGTCTAGAAGCCAGGAGTCAGGAAGCCAAGGGTCTGAGGGTCAGGAAGCAAGGAGTCAAGAAGCTGAGGTTCAAGGATCAGGAAGCAAGAAACCAAACACAACAAGGCAGGAAGCATGTTGCTGTGGCAAAGAGCCAAAGGGAAATGCTGACCTTATATACCTTCCTAGCTCTTGCCACCAGGTTCTGTGAGTTACCAATCAGCCTCACCTGTGGGGCCCTGCCTTGCCTCTTCAGAACAAACTTAGGAAGGCTCCAGTCCTGCAAAGTCCTATTGGTCACAGGGCCTGGCTCCTGCATGCACACCTGACCAATGAGTCTGTAAGTGACTGTGGAGGCCAATTGTGGATCCACACGTCCTTCCACAGTGTGGACACAGGTTTCTGGGTAGGAGTTGAGGGTTTGCCAAGCATGCCTTCCTCTTAGCACATTTCTCCCTCGCGTCCTGAGTTCGAGTGTCTGCAAAGCCCATGACACCTTTGGTCAAGGCTGTTCTCCAACTGGAGCGCTCGCAGGCCAGTGTTTCCCAGTTGTCAGTATTCATACTACATTTTAAAAAAGATTTGCCTTGAGAGAGTCTTTAAACCTCTTTTGTTGACCACCAGCATTACACTTTACATTTTAAAGTGTGGAACAGAGTAGTTAGTTTGAAAGACGATAATCAGGCATCCACACAACATGACCAGTCCAACAGAGTTGATGTTGAAGAAACGTTGCTTCGACACTGGTGATCTTTGCTTCTTCCAGTACACTGGCATTAGTTTTTCTGTTTTCCCAAGTGATGTGTACATTTTTTTGGAGACACCAGGAATCTTTTGAGGAGTTGGAGATGGCATTTATAAGTGGTCCATGTTTTGCAAGCATACAGTAAGGTTGGTGTTACAATAGCTTTGTAAACAAGCAGTTGAGTAGAACTGGGGTAGCCAGGGTGGAAACCTGTTGCGGAGAACGACTCCCAACCCCCCAAAAAATCCTGGCCATGGTGGCTGCAGCAGCAGCTTGAAACATCTGGAGAGCAGTGAGTTGGGGAAGGCTGAGCCCAGTTCCTGCTCTTCGTGGCTTAACTACATCAGCTCTTGTTTACAACATGTTCACCAGAACGGTGTTATGAAAGCTGTTACCTGCCTGGGCCCTAGTGGGACAGATGGACTATGAATCATGGAGAGAGAGAGAGAGAAATAGGACGTTCCAATTATGATTTTCCTTGCTTGAGGATAAGACTGGACTTGTTTCCTGCTTGTTCTTCCAATTAGCAATCACTCTTTGGACTGGGCTGTGGGCTTGTTCCTTTGATATAATAACCAGCATCCCATTTGGGCTCTTATAATTAATGTGCTAATGGGCTTCTGAGCAGGATTTGTTCCAAGGACTGGTTTCTCCCAAGCAACTTATTAAGAACCGCTGCAGCTTAATGGGTGATTTGTGGCTGTGTGTGTGTGCGTGCTGGAAGCAGTAATGCTTCTGAAAACTGTTGCTGGAAACATTGTGAAGGGAGTGTGGCTGGGGAAACCGAGCTAGATGGGCAGGGTATAAATAAATTGTTGTTGTTGTTGTTGTTGTTGTTGTTATTAGTGTGCTATTATTCAAAAGGGACGCGGGTGGCACTGTGGGTTAAACCACAGAGCCTAGGACTTGCCAATCAGAAGGTCGGCGGTTCGAATCCCCACGACAGGGTGTGCTCCCGTTGCTTGGTCCCTGCTCCTGCCAACCTAGCAGTTCAAAAGCACGTCAAAGTACAAGTAGATAAATAGGTACCACTCCGGTGGGAAGGTAAACGGCATTTCCATGTGCTGCTCTGGCTCGCCAGAAGCGGCTCAGTCATGCTGGCCACATGACCCAGAAGCTGTACGCCGGCTCCCTCGGCCTATAGAGCGAGATGAGCGCCGCAACCCCAGAGTCGGTCACGACTGGACCTAATGGTCAGGGAGTCCCTTTACCTTTACCTTTACCTATTATTCAAAAAGATAAGAACCCATATTAAACAAACAACAAATAAAAAGCATCTGGATAGGCTTGTCTAAACAAAAATGTTTTCAGTAGGCACCAAAAAAGAGCACAGTACAGGTAGGGATGTGGGTGGCGCTGTGGTTCGAGCCTCTTGGGCTTGCTGATTAGAAGGTTGGCGGTTCGAATCCCCGTGACGGGGTGAGCTCCCGTTGCTCTGTCCCAGCTCCTGCCAACCTAGCAGTTGGAAAGCATGCCAGTGCAAGTAGATAAATAGGTACTGCTCCGGCGGGAAGGTAAACGGCATTTCTGTGCGTTCTGGTTTCCATCATGGTGTTTCGTTGCGTCAGAAGCGTTTAGTCTATGGACAAACACTGGCTCCCTCATCCTGAAAATGCTCTCATCATCCCCAGCCAATACAGCCGGTGATCATGGATGATGGGTGTTGTAGTCCAACAACATATTGTGAACCGCACTGAGATCTATGGATGAATGGTGGTATATACAATAAAACCAACAAACAAACGTGGGGGGCACAGGTGTCTCCCTCTCCCAATTCTACATGAATCTACATATGTCTTTCAACAGAGGCTTTCCCGTGGGGCCTCTCAATCTTCCTTTTTTTTAAAAAAAGATGCAAAAAGTAAGAACGTTTTTGTTCTGAATGCAAATCATTGGGAAGGAGATGCATGTATACGAAGAGAAAAGAATTAGAAGGCCATCCGAGCCCTAAATTACAAACTGTTTTGCAAAAAGCAAACGTTCTGCTGATTCTCTGCAGTGCTGCTGAAAATGAAAATGAGTTTGCAAAGAAGGTCGTTTGGCTCAGCAAACTTCTACCTTCTCTCTCTCTCCCTGCATTTTCAAACAGCACCCAAAGAAACCCAAACTTGTGTGAAAGGCAGGGTCTTGTGTGATGTATGAAAACTGCCTGATACTGAATCAGACCATTGTCTAGAATCATAGAATCATAGAGTTGGAAGAGGCCAGAAGGGCCATCGAGTCCAACCCCCTGCCAAGCAGGAAACACCATCAGAGCACTCCTGACATATGGTTGTCAAGCCTCTGCTTAAAGACCTCCAAAGAAGGAGACTCCACCACACTCCTTGGCAGCAAATTCCACCGTCGAACGGCTCTTACTGTCAGGAAGTTCTTCCTAATGTTTAGGTGGAATCTTCTTTCTTGTAGTTTGGATCCATTGCTCCGTGTCCGCTTCTCTGGAGCAGCAGAAAACAACCTTTCTCCTTCCTCTATGTGACATCCTTTTATATATTTGAACATGGCTATCATATCACCCCTTAACCTCCTCTTCCCCAGGCTAAACATGCCCAGCTCCCTTAGCCGTTCCTCATAAGGCATCGTTTCCAGGCCTTTGACCATTTTGGTTGCCCTCCTCTGGACACGTTCCAGTTTGTCAGTGTCCTTCTTGAACTGTGGTGCCCAGAACTGGACACAGTACTCCAGGTGAGGTCTGACCAGAGCAGAATACAGTGGCACTATTACTTCCCTTGATCTAGATGCTATACTCCTATTGATGCAGCCCAGTCTAATCTTGCTCAGGACTGTCTGTACTGGTATTGGGTCCCTAGGGTGTCAGGCAGGGAATATTTCCCAGCCCTACCTGGTCATTGAATACTGACCTTTCTCAGTGAGCTTCTTGGCCAAGTAAGAATTTGAACCCTGGCCTCCCAGATTCTCCTCTGATGCTCTAACCGCAATACCACACAGCCCCTCAATCTGGCGAATAATCCTTGCATGCAAATCCGAATGAACACACAAGCTTTGTGTTGAGAAAACCAGGATGAATATTCAGTAAAGAAGGTTGTTTTAAGGAACCTTTGGCTCAGTCGGTAGAGCACGAGACTCTTAATCTCAGGTTTGCAGGTTCGAGACCTGCCTTGGACCAAAAGTTTCCTGTGTTGGACTAGGAAACCCTAGTCCAGCTCTACAGTTCTATGGTTCTGATTTTGTTGCATTTCTGCCTGCAGTTACTGTATTTTTTGCTCTATAAAATGCACTTTCCCCCTCCTAAAAAGTAAGGGGAAATGTGTGTGCGTCTTATGGAGCGAATGCAGGCTGTGCAGCTATCCCAGAAGCCAGAACTCCCTCTTGCTGTTCTAGCTTCTGGCTTAACCCCTCATTCCCTTCCCCCACCTCCCGGAAAAGCCCCCAAGAGCTGCGCTCCCTTTAAAGAGCCGTGCGGAGCGTGTGTGCGGCTCTTCGGGGCTTTCCTCCCTCCTCAGGGAAAAGCCTGCAAGCGCCGCACACAAACTTCACACGGCTTGTGCAAGGGAGTGCTGAGCAGAGCCTGGGATGCATACAGGCTCTGCTCAGAGCTCCCTTTAAAGAATATTTTTTTTCTTGCATTCCCCCTCTAAAAACTAGGTGCGTCTTATGTTCAGGTGCTTCTTATGGAGCGAAAAAAACAGTAGGTGACGACAACCTCTGCGCTGGCGAAACTTTATCTGGAAGACTGCACTGCTTCCTGGTGACCAAGAGATGGCAGTGTTTCCTATTGTTTCTGAGCAATTTAACCAGGAGCAGAGCGTTAGGGCAAAATGTTTTAGGAGAAAACAGAGCCATTCTGTATAGAATCGTAGAATTGTAGGTTTGGAAGGGACCCTGTAAAGGTAAAGAGTAAAGGGTCCCCTGACCATTAGGTCCAGTCGTGACCGACTCTGGGGTTGCGGTGCTCATCTCGCTTTATTGGCCGAGGGAGCCAGCGTACAGCTTCCTGGTCATGTGGCCAGCATGACTAAGCCGATTCTGGCGAACCAGAGCAGCGCACGGAAACACCGTTTACCTTCCCGCCGGAGCGGTACCTATTTATCTACTTGCACTTTGACGTGCTTTCGAACTGCTAGGTTGGCAGGAGCAGGGACCGAGCAACGGGAGTCAAACTGCCGACCTTCTGATCGGCAAGTCTTAGGCTCTGTGGTTTAACCCACAGCACCTCCCGCGTCCCTAAGGGACCCTGAGGTCATGTAAATCCACCCCCCTGCAGGAATATGCAGCTGCCCCAAACGGAGAATCGAACCTGCAACCTTGGCGTTATCGGCACCAAGCTCTAACCAGCTGAGCTATCCACTGGCCCCAAATGCCAGGGAGTATGGGGCTGCAGCAACGCACAACTTCCCGATGAGACTTCCCGATGACTGTGGTTCCTGTCTCTTTTTTGCTCCCTTGGGGGGTTCCCCAGCTGAAGCCCCCCCCACTCGTCGGCAGCACCCAGCCAAGCCAGCCATGACAGGGGCTAGTTGCCCCTGGTAGCACCATGGTGTTAAATGTGTCATTGCATCAATACGCCTGGTGTTTTGTTCTTAAATGGGAGTAGCCGCGCAGCCCTTCTCGAGCAGAATCAGGACTGCAGTTCTTTAACCCTTTCCCTCCATGTGACCCTGATTAAAATTGTTGCAGGAATTTATGTATAGGTTTGGGGGTGTTTGCCCCTCCAGCAGATATCATGCGCACGCAGCCCACTACTAAAATAAGCACAATCACTTTTGTGACTTTTGTGATTTGTCCCCACAAAACACTTCATCACAGTTTCTTCCTATCTATTCAAAGGGCCTTTGCTGCATGATACCAAATGTAAGAACTCTCTGATAAATGTATCTATGTACTGGCTCACTGGGAAAACTTCAGAAATTCATATAGACATGTGAGCTCAGCTACTCAGCAGCCCCTCTGCCTGAGTGATAATTCCTGGCATCCTGATACCTGAGTGCCAGACAGGTAGCCATTCCAGAAATAACAAATCCAGATGAAGACAAAAGGGTGTGATTCACTTGGCTGGGAAACAGGGAAATGTAAATATCTCTTTTGTTTACACTTGATGGGTGTTTGGTGGAAGGCAAGGAGAACCATGGGGCAGGGTCCAGGATGCTCAGATTACTGCCACCAGACCTCCCCTTTCATGATGTAACCATGATGTATGAGTGATGTAGTTTTTTTTGGGGGGGGTTGTTACATGGGCATTAGCAGCTAATAAAAATTTGGGGGCTCTTTTGTTGGGGGCTTCCATCTTGTTCCACCTGGTGGCAGGTGGGAGTCCTGTCACGACTGTCTTCAATAAAGACCAAGCCTACTGGCTGCTGTTTTGCTCTGGTATTCCTGACTGGTGTCCTTGTTTTTTGTCCAAGGGAGCCCTCAGATTTCTCCGTTAACACAATAAAAAAAAATATATATCCAGGAAGGGCTCCTCCATGGAGAAAATGGCTACTAGCCAGTTTTGATGGCTCGGCTTGGCTTCCACAGTTGGAAGCCCCCAAGAGCAGTTGCTGAAAGGAATTGCAAGAAAGGTGAGTGTCTTTGCCATGGGTCCCACTTCTGGGCTTCCCAGAGATATCTGATTGGCCACTGAGAGCAGAATACTGGACCTGATGGGGCATTGGTATGGCCCAGAAAGAGTTATGTTCTTCCTGGAGGGCTTTTCCTTGCAGATTTATCCTGCAACATGTCAGATTAAGGAGCTTCTGGGTGAGATCCCCTGGTCGGAAATACTGAAAGGGACGGGAGTTATTAAACCGCTTCTTTAAAAAAACATATTTGGCCAACTATCGCCCAGTCTCAAATCTTCCATTCTTGGGCAAGGTGATTGAGCGGGTGGTTGCTGAACAACTCCAAGCATGCCTGGAGGATGCGGACCATTTGGATCCCTTCCAATCAGGATTCAGGCCTCATCATGGGACTGAAAACGCCTTGGTCGCGCTGGTCGATGATCTCTGGTGGGCTAGGGACAAAGGTGAGAGCTGTTTCCTAGGTCTGCTGGATCTCTCAGCGGCCTTTGACACCATCGACCATAACATCCTTCTGGACCGTCTAGAGGGGCTGGGAGCTGGGGGCACTGTCATACAGTGGTTCCGCTCCTTCCTTCTGGGCTATGTCCAGAAAGTAGTGTTGGGGGATGAGTGTTCAGACCCCTGGGCTCTCACTTGTGGGGTGCCTCGAGGTTCTGTCCTCTCCCCCATGCTTTTTAACATCTACATTGAGCCACTGGGAGAGATCATCAGGGGGGTTTGGGCTGGGTGTCTACCAGTACACGGATGATACCCAGCTCTACCTCTCTTTCAAATTAGAACCAGTGAAGACGGGGTATAAATAATATATTATTATTATTATTATTATTATTATTATTATTATTATTATTATCTGCCCTGGCTGCTGTAACTGAGATTCCTGCATGGCCTCTGGCACAACAAAATGGTCATCAACTGTCCAGCCTTTCTGCATAGATGCTGTCCTCTCGCGGACTCCAATTATATCAATGGACCGCTGTGTCTTTCTCAATATTGTGCTTGTTTTTCTCTCTCCTGCCTTTCTAGAGGAAGAGGAGGAGGAGGAGGAGGAGGAAGAAGAGGAGGAGGAGGAAGAAGAAGAGGAGGAGCCGGAAGAGGAAGAAGATGAGGAAGATGATGGCAACGAAGAGGAGAGGGACCCAAATTCCATGGACGAAAGCTTGGACGACGACGCTAACCTGTCCAGCTTCACTCTTCCTGGGGAGGCGTCTCAGGAACCCCTGGAAGGGCTTGAGAACCCAGCTGGGGAGCTCTCCGGGGTCTCCTACCAAGTGCCAAGCGCCATTGAATGGGAACAACAGAACCAAGGGCTAGGTAAGTAATGCATTCTCTGCTGCGGCGGGCAAGTTTTGCGGCAGCGATCCGTCCCAGTCCTTTTCTGAGCACAATTCAAAGTGTTGGTGCTGACCTTGAAAGCCCTAAACGGCCTCGGTCCAGTATACCTGAAGGAGCGTCTCCACCCCCATTGTTCTGCCCGGACACTGAGGTCCAGCGCCGAGGGCCTTCTGGTGGTTCCCTCACTGCGAGAAGCAAAGTTACAGGGAACCAGGCAGAGGGCCTTCTCGGTAGTGGCACCTGCCCTGTGGAACGCCCTCCCATCAGATGTCAAAGAGAAAAATAACTACCAGACTTTTAGAAGACATCTGAAGGCAGCCCTGTTTAGGGAAGCTTTTAATGTTTAATAGGTTATTGTATTTTAGTGTTTTGTTGGAAGCTGCCCAGAGTGGCTGGGGAAACCCAGCCAGATGGGCGGGGTATAAATAATAAATTATTATTATTATTATTGAAAGTTTGCCGGGGTGGGATTCATTCTCACAAACTGAATACCCGCACCCCCAAACCCCGCTGTAAATGTTTCAGGCAGCAGTTCAGAGTTAAGCCAGATGTTTGGCTGTGTAGGCGACCGACACCCTGTTTAGCTCCCTGACTGAAACGCTGCTCCAGTTTGGGAATTTGACATACTGCAATGTTTGCCTTGCACTGGGGCCACATTTCAGGTGTTTGGAGCCTGTTTTGGGGGGATTCGGGGTTGGGGAAGGCATCTAAATATTGCTTGGCAAACCTCACCGTTCCAGTCCATCATTTCCCCTCGTTTTTTAAAATATTAAACCATGCTTCTAGCCCTCATGTTGGGTGTTTGTGCACAAGGCAGCAGCCGGGAAGGACTTCCAGTGTTTGGATCACTGTTCTGTTTGTTTTCTTTTTCTATTTCCTATTTCTCTTGTTTTCTCTTGGTATTTTTAACGTTCATAAAAAGCTGGGGGGAGGGGCGGGGGCGGTGTGGAGAAAGAATTCCTTCTCATTGGACTGAGAGGGACACAAACAGGAAGGGGACAGTCAGAGGAGGGGAGTCACTGCAGGAAAAGCAGGGTAGAAAGGATCTCCCAGGTGGGAGATGAGAGGGTCTATATCTCTGTTTGTGGATAAATGACAGGATATATCTGATATAAGGGATGCGGGGTGGCGCTGTGGGTTAAACCACAGAGGACTTGCCGATCGGAAGGTTGGCGGTTCAAATCCCCGCGATGGGGCGAGCTCCCGTTGCTCGGTCCCTGCTCCTGCCAACCAAGCAGTTCAAAAGCACGTCAAAGTGCAAGTAGATAAATAGGCACCGCTCTGGCAGGAAGGTAAACGGCGTTTCCGTGCGCTGCTCTGGTTCGCCAGAAGGAGCTTAGTCATGCTGGCCACATGACCCGGAAGCTGTACGCCGGCTCCCTCGGCCAATAAAGCGAGATGAGCGCCGCAACTTCAGAGTCGGCCACGACTGGACCTAATGGTCAGGGGTCCCTTTACCTTTTCCTATATATGATATAAAGAGAATGAAGGGCCTTATAGGTATTTTCCCCCATCTTTTTTCTCTTGCTTTTATATCTTTTGGTTCTTTTTAATATTCTTGTTCTCCAAACTAGTTTGATTCTTACTGTATTTTACATCAAAAATTGCCAATATATATATCTTTAATGGAAAGAGTGAGGTGGAATAATAATAATAATAATAATAATAATAATAATAATAATAATAATAATAATATGGGAGGGAGATGGTCCTTGAGTAATTGGGGTCCTGAACTGCACAAGGCACAAGGCAAAATGTGGGAAATAACAACAACAGCAGCAGCAACAACAACAATAATAATAATAATAGGGGAGATGTGGTTCTTGAGTTATTGGAGTCCTGAACTTCACAAGGCTTTGCAGGTCGAAACCAACACTTTTAATTGGAAACTAACTGGTAGCCAGTGCAATTCCGCCAGGAATGATATTTAAAAAACCAGAACAGAAATAGGAGCATTATGTGTGATGTAGCTGTCTTGCGAAAAGTCTTCGTAGCAACACAAACATCAACACACCACATTCCTATCATCACGATACCTTCCTTCCGTTTATGATATTTTGCCCTTTTTGTGTGAAAAGCTTGGAAGGGGTGGGTGGGCCACCTTGAGAAGAAGGGATATGAAAACCTCCCACAGAAGCCTTTCTTTTTGGTAAACAAATCAATCACATTTTGTTTGCCCTGAGACTCCGAGAGAGGGTTGCGCTGGAATCCATTAGGAAAAAAAATAATGTACGAAACCATGTAGTTCTGGGTTTCCAATAACAGGATAATTGCCTCTGACCTTGAGCGGCTGTTGCCTTTCAAAACTTGGAGATCGGCATTAATCAGCAGGGGGAATCGATAGAGCGGGTCTTTCCAGAGAGGTTGTTCTGGCATTGGTACCTGATAAATAGAGATCAAAGCGCTTCCCAAGCTCCAAACTGTTTCCCATTAGTCTATTAGCAATTTGGAACCACCCGGCATTTTGCTGTCAGCAGCGGCTGGCCAAGAAGGTTTATTGATCCGTGGGGATCGTGGCACAGTCTCCTTCAACCTGGTGCCCTCCAGCTGCCAAGAAGGACATTGGAAAGCTGGAAGGTGTGCAGAGTAAGGCGACCAAGATGATCAAGGGTCTGAAAGCCAAGCCTGATGAGGAGAGCGTATTAACCTATGGTCCGTGTGTGTGGTTTGGGAGCTGCATGGCCAGGGAAAAAACAATGCTATCCAGGGTTGTAAAGACTGCAGAGAGAATAATTGGGTGCACTCTTCCCACCTTAGATTAAATCTATGCTGTCGGGTGCCATAAGAAAGCGGCAGAGATAGCGCAGGATAGTACGCACCCCGGAAACGATCTCTTTCAGCTTCTGCCTTCTGGAAGAAGGTATAGGGTTGTAAAGGCCAGGACTGGGGGCCACTAGGGGGCGCATTGGAAGATGGCCGACAATACCATCTCTCCGACCCACACGGGGTAATTAAGAGGCTGTTATGGGAGTAGGCAGCCTCCCTTGTTGCCCCAAGGAAATGGGGAACACTGCCCTTGCCTGCTGTGCCCATAAATCACCCCCTAATTCGAAAGAAGGGGGTGAGGGCCCTAGGCAGAATGCCCCCTTGTGGACCTCGGCTCTCCTGGACGCTGTCTCTGATCGTGCACTAGTTGCAGCAATTTGGAATAATTAATTACAAAAGAAGCAAATGCACATATTTCAAGTGAAGAAGGGGAGTGAAGTCTTCTAATTTAAGTGACCTCTGCGAAAGAAGACGACGGGCTGGAGAAACAGGAATATTTTACGATGAAGATACACCAAAGGCTGGGTATGTTGACAACGGGGCTGAATGGGGGGGGGGAACCTTTTTTACTTTCCTTCTATGTGATTTACAAGAACCCCTCCTCATTAGAACCGTCGGTTGAACTGACCCAAGCAGGATGATTAAGGTCTGTGTGGAGATAAACTTTAACCAAAAGTATGCTTTATGGAGACCGAGAAGCAATAAGAGCTTTTGGGAATGGCGCAGCAATTAATTTGGAGGCGCCATCTTGCCAAAGGATTTATAGCCGGGAGGAAGAATGGACTTGTTTTCAGACTGCATTCCTGGTGAATCTCCTCAGAGGTTTTGAGAAAGGAGGCAGATTGGTGAAGATTAATGACGCTAAGACTGTTTTGATGTATGGAAGTGATGTTATATGGAAAACGTCTGGATATGGCTATGGGTCATGTGGCCAACATGACTAAGCTGCTTCTGGCGAACCAGAGCAGCGCACGGAAACGCCGTTTACCTTCCCGCCGGAGCGGTACCTATTTATCTGCTTGCACTTTGACGTGCTTTCAAACTGCTAGGTTGGCAGGAGCAGGGACTGAGCAACGGGAGCTCACCCCGTCGCGGGGATTCGAACCGCCGACCTTCTGATCAGCAAGCCCTAGGCTCAGTGGTTTAACTCACAGCGCCGCCCGCGTCCCTGCAACTAGAGGTACCACTGTATTATTATTTACCCGTACAGTTCCCTATTACCCCCACTTGCTACTATAATACTATATATAAATATTATAATTATATTAAATATTTTACGTACTTATAAAGGGCCCCATTACCTTCAGTAGCTTAGGGCCCCATCAAACCTAAATCCAGCCCTGTATTGTCCTGTGGAGTCCAGAGGCCTGCGTGTCTGTATTTGTCGTGAATAAGGTACAAAATGTAGTGAAATAGCTCTGAGCATGCAGATCTGAGCTTGTAGAGAGGGGGCTCAGGCATGCCTATCTAGGTGAGTTAACATGGCAAAAGGGAACAGGAAAAGCAGGAAACGTAACTTCCTTCCTTCCAGGTGAGGGGCGTGGCCTTATTGAGTCTAGGAATACACCTCTGTGGTCTTAACCCTTTCATGCATTAACTAGCTCCGTGCCCTCTGGTTATATTTGACTACAATTTCCCACACGAGCTTCTGAGCTTCTGAATGACTCATGAGATCTTAGCGACACTTTCACCTTTTTTTTGAAAACCAAATTTTCATTTTCCTTCGCTCAGTTGCACAAACTCTGCTCTGGTTCATTATCCCCCATTATCCCTTTGAATCTTAATGAATAGCTGCGGTTGTAATTGCAGCCTTGGTGGGAAATGTCACATTAACACCACTCTATGTTTACAAAGCCCCAGCGTTTCTCTAAACGGGGAAAGGTGGAATAATTATTGCTTTCACTCGGTCCCGTGATGGATATGTTAAAAGCCGGCGCTCATGAGAGAGGAGCTTCCCTGTGATTAAGGGAACCAGGAAGTGTCTGTCAAAAGTCTGACACAATGCGTTGATAAATTGTTTTGCATGGTGTGCAGCCAGCATCCGATTAGGACCTGGGAGACAAGGGTTTGGCTCCCGCACTCAGCTGGGAAATTCATACGATGACCTTGAGCTAGACACCATCTCTCGGTTGCGACAGTAAGAACGAGGAGGGAGGGAACCAGGTACACCGCCTTGAGCTATTAGCAGGAAGAGTGGGATGTTAATGTAGCAAGCAAATAAAAATAATAATATCATAGAATTGTAGAATGCAGGAATGTACAGCTGTCTCATGCAGGGATCGAACCTGCAACCTTGGTGTTATCAGGACTATGCTGCGTCTAACCCACTGAGCTATCCAGGCTTCATGTAAAATGTGGGAAGGTTTTCTACCATAGTTTTACTCGGTTGTCTTTGCTATTTAAAATGTGTGGTGTGGTGTAAGTGGGCATTATTGTCTTGGAAGATGTTTAGTAAGGCCAATTCTGGGGTGCTTTCTAATACTTGCTTGGTTATTTTACTTATTTCTCGTATGGTTGTTGTCTAGAATAGTTGGATTTTGGGGCACTCATCTTTCCCTCCCTCTACCTCTTTCCCCCTTTTCTTCCTAATGTCTCAACAAATGAAACCGATTTGTAAAAATGTTACATGGGGAAAAAAAATATGAGAGAGGGACATTGCACACACTTTTGTAAATCAACAAGATCTTTAATAATAATAAAAAATAAGTATACAGAATGATTTTTTTAAAAATTTTTAAAAGTACAATGTACCAATACAGTTACAGTTCTGGAATGAAAGTGAAAGCAATTGTAATTAAAAGTTAATTTGTTTTAAAAAAATGTGTGGTGTGTCGCCCCCCCCCCCTTTCTCTCTTATCAGAAGAAGATTGCAAACCTAGATGGAGATTTCGTTTTGCTATTAACCCAAAGCTGGGAGGTTAATATTCCCCCTAAACCCTGTTAATCTTTTTAAAAAGTCGTCATTGCAAGTTGCCACGGTTGATGCCGTAAGTTATGGGCTTATGCTGCAGGCATGTCCAAAGTCCGTTTTGGGGACCTAATCTTGCCCTCTGGTCGATTTAATTTGGCCCCTGTGGCAGTATATGTCCCTGGGGTAAAATGCCCCCCCCCCAAAAAGCTCAGGAACTTCAATCCTAAAAAAAGTTCAACAGCTTTGGGGTAAAATTGTAAAAAAAGCTCAAGAACTTAAATCCAAAAGAAAGCTCAACAACTCTGATCAGCCGTCACGCATGTTCACTTCATCAAATCTGGCCCTCTTTGAAAAAAGTTTGGGCGTTTTATCTGAGAGAAATAATTGTCTCCCTACAGCCTTATCCCTGTTCCAGGTACCACATAATACCAGTTCTGCATTTGTAAGAAATCAACCCCCACTTCTTCTTCTTTTCCTCCAGAGGTTTCCCTGTGAAAGCCTGCTCTTTAAAGCTCAATTGGAGCAAACAGCAATCCACAGAAAACCTGGGTGCTAAATGAATGAATGCTAAAGAGCAGGTTTTTATGGGGAAAACGTGGGGCGCTGAATAACTGTGAATACTGGTCTACCTTTAAAAAAAAATTAAGAAAGTTTGCTAACAGTAAACATCGAGGTAGCTTGTCATGTGGCTTTGTTTGTTCTGCCTCTAGCAAAATTCAGTTTTGTTCAGGATCGTGTTGTAAATTAGGACTTTAGCATTCGGGTGTTTTTTAAATCAGCAACTGGCTGGTGCCTAGCCAAGATTTCACACTGCGCCGCATGTTGTTATGGCTAATGGCTCAAACAGTAACACTGCACCGAACTGATCAAGGGGAAAGAATAAAAAAGCAGAGAGAGGAGAAAGTAATATTAATAAGGGATCTTTCTGTCTAACAGGGAATGATGGCTTTTGTTGATTAAATCTAAAGTTTTTTCACAATTCCTCTCTCAGAAAGGGCACTCGCTTGGGGTATTGCATAGTAAGGAAACTGATTTCAATTAAATTGATTAACTGGAGAAAGGCGGTGACTAATACACTAAAAATGATTTTGTCAGTTGACTGCCCTATTGGAAAATGGATGTTCGAGAGCTGAGTCACACCTAATGAAAGCCGCCAGGGATCATAGGTGTTTATAGGAATTGCAAATATTTTGTAGCCTGCCTTCTGTTCTTTCATTTGATTTTTTTTTCCAAAAAAAGAGAAAGCATTATTGGCCATTAATTAAGTTACACAAGAAAGGTTATGTGCCGAAGAAGGACTTCCAGTTGAAAAAGACAAAACTTGTTCCTATAACTAAACATATAATTATAGACACCTGTCTTCATTGAAAAAAAAACAACCCATTAATATTCCGTGTACACAATTCAACAAATTATTAGATTTCGACCTGTGCAATCTCTGGAGTTGGGAGGATAGCTTCATATTTCATTTTCCTTACTTTCTCATGCTTAGAAATATAGAAAATCTATTCCCTGCCCAAAGTACCCAGATCTTTTATTTCGACTTGGCAAGGCAGGTCCCTGCCAATTTTTGTTTTAGCAGACAAGGAGACCGAAAGAAGAAAATGAGTCTGAGTTAGAGGGGGGGGGGTTTAACCTCCGTTGTCAGAATGAGACTGTGTTGTGTTAGTCCTGTGTCCAGGGCAGCTGTTTACCAGCTCCATCTGGTACGCAGGCTGAGACCCTATCTGCCCGCGGACTGTCTCGCCAGAGTGGTGCATGCTCTGGTTATCTCCCGCTTGGACTACTGCAATGCGCTCTACGTGGGGCTACCTTTGAAGGTGACCCGGAAACTACAACTAATCCAGAATGCGGCAGCTAGACTGGTGACTGGGGGCGGCTGCCAAGACCACATAACACTGGTCTTGAAAGATCTACATTGGCTCCCAGTATGTTTCTGAGCACAATTCAAAGTGTTGGTGCTGACCTTGAAAGCCCTAAACGGCCTCAAAGGCCCAGTATACCTGAAGGAGCATCTCCACTCCCATCGTTCTGCCTGGACACTGAGGTCCATCTCTGAGGGCCTTCTGGCTGTTCCCTCACTGCGATAAGCCAAGTTACAGGGAACCAGGCAGAGGGCCTTCTTGGTGGTGGCACCTGCCCTGTGGAACACCCTCCCACCAGATGTCAAAGAGAACAACAACTACCAGACTTTTAGAAGACATCTGAAGGCAGCCCTGTTTAGGGAAGCTTTTAACGCTCCTTCAGGGATACTGGGCTGAGGCCGTTTAGGGCATTAAAGATGATCCTCAGGGTCCCTTCCAACTGAGCCTCTTGGGCTTGCTCATCAGAAGGTCGGTGGTTCGAATCCCCGTGATGGGGTGAGCTCCCGTTGCTCTGCCCCAGCCCCTGCCAACCTAGCAGTTCGAAAGCACACCAGTGCAAGTAGATAAATAGGTACTGCTGTGGCGGGAAGGTGAATGGTGTTTCCGTGCACTCTGGTTTCTGTCACGGTGTCCCGTTGCGTCAGAAGCGGTTTAGTCCTGCTGGCCACATGACCTGGAAAGTGAGATGAGTGCAGCAACCCCATAGTTGCTTTTGAGTGGACTTAACATGGGACGCGGGTGGCGCTGTGGGTTAAACCACAGAGCCTAGGACTTACCGATCAGAAGGTCAGCAGTTCAAATCCCCACGACAGGGTGAGCTCCCATTCCTCGGTCCCTGCTCCTGCCCACCTAGCAGTTCGAAAGCACGTCAATGTGCAAGCAGGAAGGTAAACGGCGTTTCCGTGTGCTGCTCTGGTTTGCCAGAAGTGGCTTAGTCATGCTGGCCACATGACCCAGAAGCTGTATGCTGGCTCCCTCGGCCAATAAAGCGAGATGAGCGCCGCAACCCCAGAGTCGGCCACGACTGGACCTAATGGTCACGGGTCCCTTTACCTTTAACTGTCCAGGGGTCCTTTACCTTCACCTTTACCTGTAATGTCACCTGACATCAGGGGAGATGCTTTTCATGCCCACATCAGTCAAATAAACTTCATAGTAGCGCCCTTTGTATATGTGTTTGGGTGGGTGTGGGTGTGAATCATCTCTGATATCAACATCTACCCCTTGATCAAAGCCTCTGGCCGGATAGAAAGCCATTGATTCTTCCCAGGAAAGGACAGCGCTTCATTTATGCGATCACAGCGTGAGTTCCTAAGGGGAGCCTCGCTTTATCTTCCATGTAGGCTTAGCGAAAAGAACTCCCTCTGTTCCGTCGCTTTGATCGCTCGCAAAGTAGCACAGATGGTTTGTAAGTGCCACCAAGAAAGACGTTGCTAAGTTGGCAGGTGGGACAAATTGTGGTTCAAAGCCTCCCACATCTGTTGCTGCTTGGGGGAGAAAATGGTTTTCTCCCTTTTGCACCGGCCTTCGCCAACCCTTAGAGCTACATTAAGTATGACTCCCGAAATTGGGAGTCCCCTCCAAACCTGGGCCAAACCTTTGCAGTCATTTTGCAGGAAAAAAAACCCCCCTGTGTGTTTTGCAGCGCCCGGCACAGGTTTGGACATAGGTACCACTAGAAAAGGGACACGGGTGGCGCTGTGGGTTAAACCACAGAGCCTAGGGCTTGCCGATCAGAAGGTCGGCGGTTCGAATCCCTGCGACGGGACAAGCTCCAGTTGCTCGGTCCCTGCTCCTGCCAACCTAGCAGTTTGAAAGCTCGTCAAAGTGCAAGTAGATAAATAGGTACCGCTCCGGTGGGAAGGTAAATGGTGTTTCCATGCGCTGCTGTGGTTCGCCAGAAGCGGCTTAGTCATGCTGGCCACATGACCCGGAAGCTGTACACCGGCTCCCTTGGCCAATAAAGCGAGATGAGTGCCGCAACCCCAGAGTCGGTCACTACTGGACCTAATGGTCAGGGGTCCCTTTACCTTTAAGTTATTAAGGAGGGACGCAGGTGGCGCTGTGGGTTAAACCACAGAGCCTAGGACTTGCTGATCAGAAGGTCGGCGGTTCGAATCCCTGCGACGGGACAAGCTCCCGTTGCTCGGTCCCTGCTCCTGCCAACCTGACAATTCGAAAGCTCGTCAAAGTGCAAGTAGATAAATAGGTACCGTTCCGGTGGGAAGGTAAATGGTGTTTCCGTGCGCTGCTCTGGTTCGCCAGAAGCGGCTTAGTCCTGCTGGCCACATGACCCAGAAGCTGTACGCCGGCTCCCTTGGCCAATAAAGCGAGATGAGTGCCGCAACCCCAGAGTTAGTCACGACTGGACCTAATGGTCAGGGATCCCTTTACCTTTACCTATCACTTGAAAACCCTTGGAGCATTTGTGACTATATGTGCTGGCTGAGGGCTGATGGGAGCTGTAGTCTGAAAACAGCTGGAGGGAGGGTGGGGTGGGGAGGAGGACTACTTGACCCCCCTCGCCTCTTCTTCCCGCTCCCCTCCCGTACTGTTTCTCTGGTCCGCCACATGGTCTGAGGGACAGTGGACTGGCCCGCGGCTGATTTTTTTTGCCGGCCCCTGGGTTGGAGCATGGTGCTGATAATGCAAAAATTGCAGGTTTGATCTGTTGGCTATTTGCAGTATAGTAGCGCTGCAGAGAGCTTGCTGGGGAGACCATGCATTAAAAAGGGACTCAAAAATAACTTAAACAAGGCTTTAATAACAAAAACAAAAACTCCTTTTACACTAAATACATCAACAACCATGACACAACCACCAACCCATCCCCCAGGGTAATGGCAGAGCTAGGTGCTGCTCCTTATATACTACACCCAAATGCTGACACACCGTAATCAAATACAACTCAGCAGCACCTGCTATGTTTCACAGCTGTAAAGCTGGGTCTCGTTATTTTGCTCTGGCCCTTGCTCTGGCCCCTTAAAGGCATACACATCGGGTGGAACAATGATGAACCTTTACATTTAAAGAAACCATTCAACATGATCCCCGTACAGGGCAGCTGAGTGGTCCTGCATTGCAGCGGGTTGGACTAGATGACCCTCGGGTCCCTTCCAATGATTCTATAGTTCTATGATTCCATGCAGCTGCCCCACAAGGGTAAAGATCCCCTCCCACAGAAACATAAAGGTATCTTGGGTCTTTGTGGTCTAGCCTCGCCCCCTGGCCCTGGGGTCTCTGCACCCAGCACACATTACAGTGGTACCTCTGGTTGCGAACGGGATCCGTTCCAGAGGCCCGTTTGCAACATGAAAATAGCACAGCTCACAGCGGCTCGTCTGCGCATACGCGGGTTGCGATTCGGCGCTTCTGCGCATGATGTCATTTTGCGCTTCTGCGCATGCGTGAGCGGCGAAACCTGGAAGTAACCCTTTCCGGTACTTCCGGGTCGCCGTGGGATGTAACCTGAAAGAACGTAACCTGAAGCAAACATAACATGAGGTATTACTCTATAGAAGAAACTTTCGTGGAATAAATTAATGCAAGAAGGAACTCTGCGTGCATGCCTATAATGTGCAGGGAGCATGGCTGCAGGGGGGCTTGGCAGTGAGGGCAGGGGACCCCTTGACCTCCTCTCCCTGCATTCCTTGAATCTAGATATATGTTATCCCCGCCAGGCAAACTGCAGTAACTTTTAACAAACTTGTTTTTCGATCTCACGCCCTGCTGCTGCTGCTACAGTGCTGTTCTAAGGTTTATGACTGCCACTAACGTTTATGTCGTTGTTTTTCTAGTGAGAAGCTGGATGGAAAAGCTGAAAGATAAGGTAGGGAGATCTACCTTTGTCTCGCTTTGCTTTTGAAGGCAGGTGCTGTCTTTTCCTTTCAGAAACCAGGGCTCCCAAAGGGCGAAATTTGTGGTTTCTGGTTCAGGGGGTCCTTCTGGGTGGGCAGCTGGAGAGCAGATCATGAAAAAAGCACACCAAGAACTCAGGCCAATGTAAGTTTCAATAGTGGGAGTAGTCCCTATTCTCAAATCAATAGTCAATTGTCAAAAACTAATCAATTGAAAAGTATGTATTCAAACAAGGATTACAAACTCAAATAGAGATTGCAAACTCTAACAGAGATTACAAACTCAAACTCATAAAGATATGTGTAACATCATGGTCTGAAGCTCAACATCAAAAAAACGAAGATAATGGCCACTGGTCCCATCACCTCCTGGCAAATAGAAGGGGAAGAAATGGAGGCAGTGACAGATTTTACTTTCTTGGGCTCCATGATCACTGCAGATGGTGACAGCAGCCACGAAATTAAGAGACGCCTGCTTCTTGGGAGAAAAGCAATAACAAACCTAGACAGCTTCTTAAAAAGCAGAGACATCACCTTGCCAACAAAGGTCCATATAGTTAAAGCTATGGTTTCCCCAGTAGTGATGTATGGAAGTGAGAGCTGGGCCATAAAGAAGGCTGATCACCGAAGAATTTATCCTTTTGAATTATGGTGCTGGAGGAGACTCTGGAGAGTCCCATGGACTGCTAGATGATCCAACCTATCCATTCTGAAGGAAATCAGCCCTGAGTGCTCACTGGAAGGACAGATCCCTGGAAAAGACCCTGATGTTGGGAAAGATGGAGGGCACAAGGAGAAGGGGACGACAGAGGACGGGATGGTTGGACAGTGTTCTCGAAGCGACCAGCATGAGTTTGACGAAACTGCGGGAGGCAGTGGAAGACAGGAGTGCCTGGCGTGTTCTGGTCCATGGGGTCACGAAGAGTTGGACACGACTAAACGACTAAACAACAACAACATAATTCATTACAGAATTAGAGATAAGAGTTTATGAGTAGAGATAAGTTCATGTTAGTCCATAGTAAGATTTGACATGGAGGTCTTAGTTTCAATCATTGAGCAGAAGTCAGAAGTCAATAATGGATCAGAAACCAGGACAGGGCCCATTTTCAATGTATTCACCTTCATCAGCTATTGAAACTTACATTGGCCTGAGTTCTTGGTGTGTTTTTTGCTTGGAGACCAGATCCTGACATAGGTTTGAAGGATGGTGGTGACAACCTTCTGCTGTTTGCAGAAAATTGGAAGCACTGACACCGTTTGCTGAGAGTCTCCGGATTTGATCCTCCTCTCTGAGAACCAGAGAATTTTGACCGTGCTGGTCCTCAAGTCAGCTGCTCCCCACGCTGATCACAACTGATCGGAGTAATACGAAAGACACCCATGCTGATCACCGCTAGCCAAAATGGAGAACGTTTGTGGTCCTTCTACTGCTGCTAAGGCCCCAAGTCCCATCAGCCACTGCCAACAGCTGGGAATTCTGGGATTTGGAGTCCATCAACACCTGGAGGACCACAGTTTCCCCATCCCCAGGCCAAGGGCTGGTTTGCACTTCATTTTGGCAACACACCATCTGTTGTGTTTGAACCGGTATTGATTGTGGGGTATTTATGGGAGTGTTTCAACATTGTGCTAAGGAGATGGTTCTGCCAGAGCAGCTCAGTCACAGAGATCACCTGCGGGAGCATCTTTGGGTGTTCCACCAGATCTCCAATCTTGGTTGTCCCTCATTTCCCATCCTCTTGGCGTGTTACTCATCTCCTGACTACTCCTGGTTTCACCACCACCACCAAAACAGCTACCTAGTCTGAGTAGCATTCCCATGTGCCGACATTCTTTCCTAGACTTGCTATTTTCATTCCCCATTCTTGCTTGAACATCCACAATCCCATTCAACACTTTCAGAGGCAGCAGCCCTCTTGCTGGAAACAGCAGCAGGGGAGGGTGCTATTGAGTCAAAATGGCTTCAGGATTGTTCTCCTGTACTATTTCATACCCGTGGTTTATACAGTGGTACCTCTGGGTGTGAACGTGACCCGCCTCCACGCATGTGCGTGACAGCATTTTGGCCGTCTGCGCATGCGCGAGCGGCAAAACCCAGAAGTAATGTGCTTTGTTACTTCTGGGTCGCCGCAGGGCGCAACCCGAAAATACTTATCCCGAAGCTACTTCAACCTGAGTATAACTGTATACTTATGTATGTGTTTGCATTGTACATTTGTGAACATATATATATGACATATTAGTGTATTTTTGATCTTGTGGAAGCCGCCCAGAGTAGCTGGGGAAATCCAGCCAGATGGGCGGGGTACAAATAATAAATTATTATAAATCATTATATATATATATAAGACCTTAGAATTCCTATAACACTGAAGTGGCCTCTTTTCCCTCCCCTCTTCTGCAGGCTGGTTACATGTCTGGAATGCTGGTGCCCGTCGGGGTTGGCATTGCGGGGGCCCTTTTCATCTTGGGCGCTCTCTACAGCATAAAGATCATGAACCGCCGGCGAAGGAACGGCTTCAAGAGACATAAGCGAAAGGTAGGCTCCCAAATACCTCCCCCCCCCCCCCGAGCTGCTCAGCCTTTGTGATTCTCTGAGGCCCCAGACAATTTTGGCTCGTGGAAAGTGCCGCTCTGCCATTCAGACCGGAAAGGGCAACCCCAGGCTTCCTCAAACTCGGCCCTTCAGATGTTTTGAGACTACAATTCCCATTATCCCTGACCACTGGTTCTGCTAGCTAGGGATCATGGGAGTTGTAGGCCAAAAACATCTGGAGGGCCGAGGTTGAGGAAGCCTGGGCAACACCGACAAACCATCAGTGGCTGTTTAAACTAATAGAATTTTCTACTTCTTCTTCTTTGGCGATCCCTGGTAGCAGAGTAAGATTGTCTTCCATAAACACGGTTTTAACAACAAGTCCATAAGTGACTGTGGAGGCCAGTTCTGGATCCACACGTCCTTCCACAGTGGGGACATTGGTTTCCGGGCGGGAGTTGATCACGGTGTGGATTTGCCAAGCGTGCCTTCCTCCTAGCACGTTTCTCCCTTGTGTCCTGAGTTCGAGTGTCTTCAAAGCCCACGACACCTTTGGTAAAGGCTGTTTTCCAACTGGAGCGCTCGCAGGCCAGTGTTTTCCAGTTGTCGGTGTTTATACTACATTTTTTAAAGATTTGCCTTGAGACAGTCTTTAAACCTCTTTTGTTGACCACCAGTATTACGCTTTCCATTTTTAAGTTTGGAATAGAGTAGCTGCTTTGGAAGACTAATAGACTTTAACTAATAGAATTTATAGAATGAGCCAATATGACGGCTGCAATGAGAAAATAATAATAAGTAAGTGGGAATTACTGGAAAAAATAGTTCAAAAGAGCAGAATAAATGTTAAATATACAAGCGGGGATCAATTTATGAACACCAGATTAAAAAGGGGAAAGGGGGTTGGGAATGGCGGTGAATATAAACCAAGGAGTTGCAGCAAAGTTAAGTGAAAATGTAGGCTGTCAAGGAAAGATAGACTGGGAAGTCTTCTTATAACAGGAAATGGCTAGAGATGTTTTGTGGTTGTAACCAGTGTAACCTTCAGGCCATAGGTGCCAACTCCCTGGAGCCCTGAGTGCCCGAGCGCCCACAAAATTCCCCATGAAGGGGCCGGGCACCCACAGATTTCTGTGCCAGGGCCATGCACGCTGCATGGCACCCAGGTCACAGGGCAAGCTGGGACTCCTGCTTCAGGTTTCATCAGAAATTTCCCCGAAGGGCCAACGTCCATCTTCTTTGGCACTCTAGCAGTCCTGCCCGATCCTAAGCCCAGTTTCTGACCTACCCACCCCTTTTCAATGTGCCAACGTACAGTGGTGCCTCGCAAGACGAAATTAATTCGTTCTGCGAGTTTTTTCGTCTTGCGAATTTTTCATCTTGTGAAGCACGGATTGCCGGACGAGGTCTGCATGCAAGGCCTTGGAAACAAACTTGCAAGACGTTTTCGTCTTGCGAAGCAAGCCCATAGGGAAATTCGTCTTGCAAAGCAACTCAAAAAACGAAAAACTCTTTCGTCTTGCGAGTTTTTCGTCTTACGAGGCATTCGTCTTGCAAGGTACCACTGTACCAGGCAGGGAGTTTGGGGAACAAGCAAATGAAAGAAGGTTTCATTCCTTGTCGCTGATGTCTTCCCCTCCCCCCCCCTCTCTCTCCCCACCACAGCAGAGAGAATTCAACAGCATGCAAGACCGAGTGATGCTTCTAGCGGACAGCTCTGAAGATGAATTCTGAACCAGGCTGCGGCGCCTTGTTTCGTGCCCTCCTGGGACTTTTATTTCCTTCTCCCCCCCCCTCTATTTCCCTTCTTTCTTGTCGCCGAGGGAGGTGTGCAAGCGTTTCTGCTGCGCCGCCACAGAGGCCGGCCACCTTCCTCTCGCTCACGGGGCAGCGGTGCTTTTACACAACCTGCCCCTATAAGAGGAAAACACACACACACACACCGATAACAGCATGCTGCAGCCACAGTGTAACACACAAATATTGTTATTTTAAAAATATATGCATCTCTGTACGGTCGCGCACGTTCATTTTCCACACACGGCACGCCGTTCCGAATGCGCAGCAGGCAAAGGCGTGGACCCAAAAGACAAAGGACGTTTGTTGGGTGTTTTTATTCCATCTGCTGGCCGTTGTGCTGCCGTCCTTCTGGTGTGAGTCCCTGGAGAGGGCAAGCTTCAACCCAGATAACTCTTCTCTCTCTCTCTCTCTTTCTCTCACTGGGGAGTGACTTCTGAATACGTTGCGTTACCTGAACTGGAGTTCGCAGTTTCCAAAATTAGCAGCTCTGTTTAATTGATGAAGTGCCGCCCCAAAGTAGATCCCGCCCCCATTGTCCAGGTAGGAACTAGGTAGAGTACGACAGAGTGATATGTAGATTAAGATACACCGAAGGCCCAAACTAGACGTTTATGTGGGAGACACACGGAGGGCCCCCCACTTTTGTAAACTGCAAAGCAGTTTCGGAGGCTGCAGTTATAAGATAGGGAAACAGCTCTCCAGGGTTTCAGATAGGCGGCTTTCCCCATCCCAGAACTTGTGTTCTGGGATCTATTGCAGGCAAAGCAGGTTCTCGTCCACAGATCCCTTAAAAAATAACACTAAGGTCCTAGTCCTCATGGATCTGAACAAAGGACTGATTGATGCGGTCTCCACTGGCTGGCAGCAGGTCTTGAACCTTGGACTTGCTGCATACAAAGCAGATTTTCTGCCGCCGAGCTATGCTCCTTCCCCAAATCTGGCAAGCTGGGAGCAGAGAATGGCAGGGGGAATGCTTAACCCGTTTCCTTTCCTCTGGTTTTTTCCCCCTTCCCTCCCTCCAGCTGCTTTTTCACCCGTGGAGGAAAAGATACAGGACCCCTGCATCTTTTTCCTTGACAAGGGAAAAACAAGGGAAAAACAGCAGGGTGTGTGTGTTATGATGATTTTGAGTGGACAAACAGGAGGATCCGCCCCGCTTTTTGAACTCCTACTGACCTTCCAACTTATCGTGAGGTTTAGCCTTCTAAGCATGCCAGCCTACATTGCAGAGCTGCTTATTTAAAGGCACAGACAACCCATTGCTATGTGGGGTTTTTCCAGGGCTTTTTTCCCCAGCTGGAACTTGCCAGAGCTCCTCTCATGTGTCGCCATTGCCATTATAAGAGAACAAGAGACATTCGCGGTGAGTTCCGGTGCCTCTTTTCTTAGAGAGATAGCGCAGGGATTTTCCTCCCATTGTGAATAGCAAGCGCATGGGGTGCTGATTCTTTTTGGAACCATGGTGTGTGGGGTCCCTTTGCGCCCCCCCCCATGCTCCCAGTGCATCAAGGCCCTCCCCTTGCCAGCTGCTGAGTTTTCTTTAACCATGACAGCACCGTGGTGTCAAAGTGCACGGCAAACACCACGTCTCGCTTGGCCCTGAGGTCACAACCCTGATGATGACGGTGCTGGGATCAATGCTGTCATGGGACACACCCCCTTCCCCCTGTGGCGGATGCTTCTGTCAAGGCAGCCTAGCTCGTTACCGGTATGCCGCCCGTTGGCGTGGGAACTGCCAGCCAAAGGCTTCTGCAGCCCGTCACCTGCAGTCGTGTAGCGTCAAATTTGGAAGGGCAGAGTTCCCTTTGTGATAGTCACAGCCACTCACCTCTTCTGAGATTATGCAACCTTCTAAGAATATACCATAATATTATAATGATACAAGAATAAGAATAAATAGAGATGCATTGCAGCGATCAATGCAGATCTCCGTTGTGTTGCCTTTGAGCCAGATCTGCTACTTTCTGTGCACGTAAATATTTTGGACGGCTCCAATAATATCTTCCGTTGGAGAGACTGACGTTGCGTTTTCCGTAAAGTTCCGTTCCACGTAGCAGAACTTCCAAGCACGCGGTGTTGTTGTTTTTCTTAAGCTGGAGCACCTTACGTTTTCAGTGCTCCTAAACGCTTAGTTTTGCAGCATGCAGAATCATTCTTTCTCGGTCCTTCTCCAGATTGTCCACCAGGAGCCCATCCTCAGTGGCCGACTCACGTCCTTTCCCTTTGCTTGTTTCCGGTCAGCACAGAGGGTGAGAAGATGTCTTCTCAGTGGATAAAAAGCTCTCCTTTTATGCTGACCGGGCAGCTCTAAGATGCTGGAGACAGGTTCTGCAGAAATAGTATCAGGTCTTTCCCTACACCTGGAACTTAAACCCACGGCACTTTGCCTGGTGTAAATACACCCCACATGTGTTCGTGATCACTTGGAACATTACCAAGACTGTACTCATCTCCGTCCTGTTGTTTCATGGGTTCTCCTTTACGGCTCCATCGAAGTGGACTGGAGGAGGACATCTGCAAATGGCTGATACCTTCAGCCTGTGAAAGGTCACCCAGGGCCCCCGACCACCTGAGAAGCAGCAGTCAGCAAGCAGCTTTTGGGGTGGTAGGGAAAGGGGAACGTGTGTTTTGGGTTGCTTTCTGGAGAGAAGCAGTGTCAGCTGAATGAGCGTGAGCCCAAACAAGGCCCCAGGAAACCATAACGTAGTGGAGGGGAAGCGGTTTCAAAAGCAAGACGGAAGTGGATCGGAGCTGGCTTTCGGGCTTCTAGTCCATAGTGAGTAATTCGTAGAGCTGCGCTAAAAAAAGGTGCAAGGGAGGTGGACTACATATGCTGAGAGCAGCTTCCCAGACAAGACGGCAGATGGCGAGGCCAGGGTGAAGCTAAGTGGCTACTTTGCAGGGGTGTGGCAGTCGTGCATCAGTCAGGATTGGTGGGTGCTGTTGGACTACAACTCCCATCGCTCCCAGCCGGCTTAGCTGAGGAGTTGCAGTCCAGCAACATCTCGGCGGGCCGAGGTAAGTGGGGCATTGCCCAGTTTGCCCTAATGGACCAACCTCTGCTGATAGGAAGCTTAGGACTAGGTTGTTTACCCCACACAGCTCAGCATTGTCCATCCCAGCCTGGTGCTCCCTTCCGACTGTTTTGGACTACAACTCCCATCAACCCCAGTCAGCACAGCTGGAGGAGAGGTACTAGGTTGGGGAGCTCTTGTCTTCCTCAACTGGCAGCTGCTCTTCAGGGTCTCAGGTAGAAGGAGAAAGGTCTTTCCCATCACCTGTTAACCGGTCATTTAGCTGAAGGTGGTTAGAGCAGAATCGGCAGGCTGGCCCAGGAATGGCTTAGAAAGCTACCGTATTTTTCGCAGTATAGGACACACTTTCTCCCCTCCAAAAATGAAGGGGAAATGTGTGTGCATCCTATGGAGCGAGTGCAGGCTTTCGCTGAAGCTTGGAGAGCGAGAGGGGTCGATGCACACTGACCCCTCTTGCTCTCCAGGCTTCAGGCAGCTATCCGCAAGCCTTCTGAGCGCGACGGGAGTTCCTGCCGGGCTCAGAAGGCTTGCGGATAGCAGCCTGAAGCCTGGGGAGCGCAGCACCAACTCCCGCTGCGCTCCCCGGGCTTCAGGCAGCTATCCGCAAGCCTTTGGGCTCCGAAGGCTTGCGGATAGCAGCCTGTTCTGGGGGCTGGGGTCGGGGGAAGCTCGGCTTCCCCCATCCCCAGCCCCGCAAGCTCCAAGTGTGGCGGTGAGGTTACACACAATCTTGCCGCCGCTCCTGGACCTGCTCTGGGGGCTGGGGGGGGGTATAATGTTTTTCTTTATTCCCCCCCAAAAACTAGGTGCACCCTATGGTCTGGTGCGCCCTATGGTGTGAAATGACCAGGATGGCCTATCCAGCTTTATAATGCCCACACAGACCGGCAGAGGCTCTTTGGGGTTTCTCTAGCCCTACCTGGGACCTCATGCACACAAATCAGAAGCGCTACTGCTGAGCAACGGCACTTCCTTTAAAATGAATAGTAAGTGTCTAGTCCTCAAGGTTCTGAGGGAAGGGCTGATTTAAATTGGAACAGAAGCTGCCTTATCTTGAACCAGATCATTGGCTTAGTATTGTCCACACTGACCTGCCAAAGGAGATGTTCTGCCGTTGAGCGACTGTTTCTCCTGCAGCTCAGACCATCTAGGCTTTCCCAAACTTGAGTCTCCAGCTGGTTTTGGACTACAGTTCCCATCATCCCTGACCATTGGTCCTGCTAGCTAGGGGTGATGGGATTTGTAGTCCAAAAACAGCTGGAGTTTCACAAGTTTGAGAAACCCTGATCTAGGAAATCACTAATGCCCACTGATATCTGAACCGTCCCCTGGTCTGGAATGGGATGCCTCTGAATATGTTTAATGTGGAAAGGCAAAAGAAAAGAAAAAAGAAAGTTCATGGCAAATGTATATCCCAGCTAGTGTAGACTTTACATTTGAATTATGCAATGCCTACTGCAGTGGAGGGAGGAAGGGGGCAGCATGGGGGGGGGCCAGGTCCAAGGTCCGAGACCCATCACTGTCATGGAACCGCCTCAGGGCCTCGGGACGTGTCACTTCTGCCCGTTTCCCCACCTCTGCGGCGGGGATTTTAGTGACCTACCTCACAGGGTTGTTGTGAGGGCAAACAATAAAGCTTGAGAAGCACTTGGCAAATGTAAAGGGCTTTCTGAGAGACACAAAGCAGCGGCGCCACAATAAATGGATTTAGGTGTTGTTAACAGAAAAATCCGAGGGCTCCCTTGGACAAAAACAAAAGACACGAACCAGGATTACTTGGAGCAAAACAGCAGCCTGTAGGCTTGGCCTTTATTGATCTGTTGCAACAGGGTGCTCCCCTCACCTGCAGGAGAGAGGAGGGACCCAGAAAAATGGCATGCAAGGCCTTATAAAGACTTTTGAAATTCCCATCCTGTAGATCAAGACCACCCCCAGAAACATCATACCTACATCACAGAAGGGGTGTAACCTAAGACCACCTTCAGATACATCATATCTACATCACATTTGCTCAGTTTAGGAATCAAAATGGCTTCAGGTCGTTCTTCCTGTGCTGATCTATGTACGTGCAGTTATGAACATTACTGTATATCTAAGACCATAAAATTTGTATCACAATATCACGTGTGGAAATGGACACCGAGGGGAACGCTACTTGGAAGGTGCAGTTTAAGGGGGCTACGTGAGCTGGTCTGGCTACAGCCAGTTATGTGAACACAAAACAACAAGGAACAATCCACTCCGGTGAGCAGGAAGAGGGTGTGGAAGATTAACTAGGTGGTTTCTGTTCCTGGGGATACTTCCATTCCTCTGACCAGGCCCTGGAAGCTTTCAAATGCAGGGCTAGGGAACCTGAGACCCATAAGATCAGTGTTTCCCATATTTGAGTCTCCAACTATTTTTGGACTACAACTCCCATCATCCCTAGCTAGCAAGCCCAGTGGTCAAGGATGATGGGGATTGTAGTCCAAAAGCAGCTGGAGACTCACGTTTGGGAAACACTGCGCTAGAGATGTTGTTTGGACTCCAGATCCCATCAGACTCAATAGGCAGCCAGGGATGATGGGAGTTGTAGTTCAACTAACACCTGAAGGGCAAAAATGAGATTTCCTCATTTCTGTTGTGAAGAAAACCACCTGCTCCTCCTGAGCGATATGGAAACGGTGACTCTACAGATGTTGTTGGATCCGTCTAATTCAGGATCCTGTTCTCACAGTGACCAACCAGATTCCTGTGAGAGATCTGCAAGTAGGATTCGAGCAGAAGAGCAACTCTCCCCTTCTGTGGTTTCCATATTGAGTTTTCCATATTTAATTACATCTCATTACACAAATCTATAACATGAAGCATTGCTCAGACAGAGCCAGTGTGGTGTAGTGGTTTCAGAGCGGTGGACTCCTAATCTGGTGAACCGGGTTCTCTTCCCCGCTCCTCCACCTGCAGCTGCTGGGTGACCTTGGGCCAGTCACACTTCTCTGAAGTCTCTCAGCCTCACTCACCTCACAGAGTGTTTGTTGTGGGGGAGGAAGGGGAAGGAGATGGTTTGCCCCTTTGAGACTCCTTCGGGTAGTGATAAAGCGGGATATCAAATCCAAACTCCTCCTCCTCCTCTTCTTCTTCTTCTTCTTCTTCTTCCCTCCCTCCCTCCCTCCCTCCCTCCCTCCCTCCATCTTTCTGACTTCCAAACATCTTTTACTAAATTCTCGCATTTCTATAACCACTTTTTTTTTACCTCAAATAATCTTTTTTTTAATAAAAATTACCTCTTTATATGTAAATCAGTTCCTTATTTTCACGTTACAAAGCATTTCAATTCAAACCTACAAACGTTTTCAAATGTTACAATTTTCTTTAATATAGAATATAAATTTGCTCCAGTCTTTTTGAAACAGTTCATCTCGCCGATTCCGGATCTTCCCGTCAGCTTTGCCATCTCCACATATTCTACCATCTTTATCTGCCAGTCTTCCAATGCAGGAAGAGCTTGTGAATTTGTCTAATCATTTTAAAAACCATCCAAGTTGGTGGCCGTCACTGCAAGTTTCATAGTGTGAAGAAGGACTTGCTTTTATCCATTCCTGAATCTTCCCAGGCTCTGCTTCGCAGGGTGTCCAGGAGTTCTGGTGTTATGGAAGAGGGAATACTTCCCCCTGTACAGTTGTTGTTGTTGTTTAGTCGTTTAGTCGTGTCCGACTCTTCATGACCCCATGGACCAGAGCACGCCAGGCACTCCTGTCTTCCACTGCTTCCCGCAGTTTGGTCAAACTCATGCTGGTAGTTTCGAGAACACTGTCCCACCATCTCATCCTCTGTTGTCCCCTTCTACTTGGGCCCTCCATCTTTCCCAACATCAGGGTCTTTTCCAGGGAGTCTTCTCTTCTCATGAGATGGCCAAAGTCTTGGAGCCTCAGCTTCATGATCTGTCCTTCCAGTGAGCACTCAGGGCTAATTTCCTTCAGAATGGAGAGGTTTGATCTTCTTGCAATCCATGGGACTCTCAAGAGTCTCCTTCAGCACCAGAATTCAAAAGCATCCATTCTTCAGCGATCAGCCTTCTTTATGGTCCAGCTCTCACTTCCACACATCACTACTGGGAAAACCATAGCTTGAACTATACAGACCTTTGTTGGTAAGGTGATGTCTCTGCTTTTTAAGATGCTGTCTAGGTTTGTCATGGCTTTTCTCCCAAGAAGCGGGCGTCTTTTAATTTCGTGACTGCTGTCTCCATCTGATTTGGTATGGGGCACCCCAAAAGCCAGCGAGGCACAACCGCCAGGTTAGCAAAGGACTGGGAGCCCCTGGGAGCCTTTGCAATGGTGCGGAAGGTGGTTAAGGCAGGTTCCTAGGTTCTTGTTTGAATGGATCTTCGTTTTTTTGATGTTGAGCTTCAGACCATATTTTGCGCTCTTCTCTTTCACCTTCATTAAAAGGTTCTTTAATTCCTCCTCACTTTCTGCCATCAAGGTTGTGTCATCTGCATATCTGAGGTTGTTGATATTTCTTCCGGAAATCTTAATTCCAGTTTGGGATTCATCCAGTCCAGCCTTTCGCATGATGAATTCTGCCCTGAATGCGACTATTTCTTCCCTGTGTTTGTAGACCTCACCCAGGTTGGTTGGTTGACCTTTGAAGAAACAGCAACCTTAAAATATAATACCTAGAGACAAAGTCCATAGCCACTGACTCCTCCTGCCCCTCCTTGCAGCTGCCTTTTGTTTTTTGTTCCCCTTGAGAATCTGGCAGAAAGCAAGTTGGGCTCTAGTGAGGTTTCCTCCCCAGAGACCTTGCTCTTTCCATTTTTCAAGCTTTTGCTTCTGCCTGAGCGCAGCAGCTTCCAACCTGTCTGTCATCCTGTGGGACAGAGACAAGGCAGGCATGAAAACCTAGTGAGGTGGGGTGGGGAGGAAACAGCCAGGTGGAGGGGAACATCTTTCTCTCCAAGCACATTTAAAAATATATATATATTTTAAAGGGGCCCTTTCAGATGTCCCTCCCCTCAGTGAGGGAACTACACTGGAACCCACAAACCAAAGTGGAATACGTTTTCTAACAAGGATGAGAAAACTGTGCCCCTCGGAAGGCTGTCCAATTCCAGCTCCCATCGTCCCACTGAGCATGGGCACAGGGCAGGGATGATGGGAGCTGGACCAGAATGATCTAACAGGATGGAACAGCTATCGATCATTGATCTGGAATTGAAGCCTGATGAGGAACGGTTGAAGGAGCTGGGTATGTTTAGCCTGGAAAAGAGGAGACAGGAGAGGCACCTTCAAATATTTCAAGGGCTGTCACACGGAAGATGGAGCAAGCTTGTTTTCTTCTGCTCCGGAGGGGAGGACTCGAACCCATGGCTTCAGGTTGCAAGAAAGGAGGTTCCGGTTGAACTTTCAGAAAAACGTTTGGACATCAAGAGCTGTTTGGCAGTGGAACAGACTCCCACGAGAGGTTGTGGAGTCTCTTTTAAGCAGAGGTTGGCTGGCCATCTCTCAGGGATGCTTTAGCTGAGATTCCTGCATTGCAGGGGGCTGGACTAGACCATGGGTAGGCAACCTAAGGCCCGGGGGCCAGATGCGGCCTAATCGACTTCTCAACCCGGCCCGCGGACGGTCCAGGAATCACCGTGTTTTTACATGAGTAGAATGTGTGCTTTTATTTAAAATGCATCCCTGGGTTATTTGTGGGGCATAGGAATTTGTTCATATTTTTTCCCCAAAATATAGTCCGGCCCCCCACAAGGTCTGGGGGACAGTGGACCGACCCCCTGCTGAAAAAGGTTGCTGATCCCTGAACTAGAGGATCCGTGGGGTCCCTCCCAACTCTACAATTCTATATGATTCCAGCGAGGAAATGTTGCAGCGTTTCGGGCTTTTTAGTTTAGAGAAAAGGCGAGTGAGAGGCATCGTTATAGAAGTTTATAAAATTATACATGGCACGAAGAAAGCCTTATCAGAAGATATGAAGAACGTATCTGAAGAAGTGTGCATGCACACGAAAGCTCATACCAAGAACTAACTTAGTTGGTCTTTAAGGTGCTACTGGAAGGAATTTTTTTATTTTGTTTTGACGAAGAAAGCAGATACACTAGTGGCCAGAACTGTGGGAAACCTTGTGGGAAAAGTGTATTTGTGAGGTTTGATGGCTCATAACACCTGATTGGCTCTCTAAACACTCATGCTCATTGGCTACATTCAAATGAAGACAAACTACTGCATATCAACCTAAGCAAGTTGGGCTTCCTTTTTCTGTTATTTGGCTATAACTTTTGACTCTTCAGGCTCATGCCCCAGCCCTGGCTCAGCTGGTTCTGGAGGCGGGGAATCCTGTGCAGGCTGGGATCCCTCAGGTTCAGCACCCGAGTCCGAATCCCAGGCCATCACAGCTGCAGGCTTTCAAGCAAGAAAGTAGTTTCTCTCTCTTACAGGGAATCAAGGCAGCCCCCCCCTTAAATGCAACTGTTCACTGGCAAGACAGCCTTAATCAAATGAAGTGAGGCTGCTCATTTAGCTACTTAAATCCCTCTGGCTCTGAGGGAGGCAGAAGAGATAAAGGGTTTTGAGAATCTGATTGCGGGAGAGGATTGAATTCTTTGCAAAGGTGAAAAGGGCTGGCTGTTGGCCAAGGAAGGAGCGCAGAGACATGGGAAGAGACTGCAATGCAGGGAATCCGAAACTGAAGAAATCGGTGGAAGGCGGAGGCTCGCTCTTTCAAGGTGGCACGCCAAGAGTACTGACACCCAGGGGTGTAGGCACACCCCTTATCACTCCCATTTGAGCAGTGACTGTTGTGATGCGTCCAGGGGAACGGGGGCAATTGGCAGGCCCCCAGCTGGCTCCAGCCCACCGGCTGGTCGAACTCCAGTTCTTGGTTCTGCATCAATTAGTGACTCAGCGATCAGTTTGTGGATTTATTTATTTTTAAGTCCACATGAAAAAGTCCTCCTAATGTACATATCTCACTATGTACTGTACATTTGCATGGAAACCAAAATCCTTGTTTACAAAGCTATTGTACTACCAACCTTACCGTATGTTTGTGAAACGTGGACCACTTCTAAACGCCATCTCCAACTCCTCTAAAGATTCCATCAACGGTGTCTCTGAAAATTTTTATACATCACTTGGGAAGACAGGTGAACTAATGCCGGTGTACTGGAAGAAGCAAAGGTCACCAGTGTCGAAGCAACGATTCTTCAACATCACCTTCGTTGGACTGGTCATGTTGTTCGGATGCCTGATGATCGTCTTCCAAAGCAACTATTCCAAACTTAGAAATTGAAAGTGTAATGCTGGTGGTCAACAAAAGAGGTTTAAAGACTGTCTCAAGGCAAATCTAAAAAAATGTAGTATAAACACTGACAACTGGGAAACACTGGCCTGTGAGTGCTCCAACTTTGCCAAAGGTGTCATGGGCTTTGAAGACACTCGAACTCAGGAAGCAAGGGAGAAACGAGCTAAAAGGAAGGCACGTTTAGCAAACCACCATGATCAGCTCCCGCCCAGAAACCTATGTCCCCACTGTGGAAGGACGCATGGATTCAGAACTGGCCTCCACAGTCACTTATGGACTTACTTTTAAATTCGTGTTTATGGAAGACAATCTTACTGGGCTAGGAGGGATCGCCAAAGAAGAAGACATATCTCAACACTTTCTTTTAAAATACACAATTTTCCTTGGAAATCTCCACTGCGAAGCCTGGAGAAGTGTGAATTTTTGAGGGACGGCTGCATTTTGATGCACAAACTGGTTTGGGAACTGGGAATGAGGTGGGTTCAAATGAAAGCAAACTCTGAACATGTGTATCTGAAGAAGTGTGCATGCACACGAAAGCTCATACCAAGAACTGACTTAGTTGGTCTTTAAGGTGCTACTGGAAGGAATTTTTTTGTTCTGAACATTAGGTGCAGATAAATCAGTCCCCTTTGCTTAAAATAAAATACTTTTCTATTGTGCAGATAAAAAAAATGAAAGGAAACTCTCCCATCCCTAGGTGAGGGTGAATAGGGCTCCCTTCCCAAATAATCTCTTGGGAGGGTGGTCTCCTTGCTACTTAGTTGCTGTTGCAGTTGACGATAGAGTCTTAAACCCCAGGAACATTTTCCCTGTGAACCTGCAGGTTGGGCTCTTATGCTGCAACCTTTCTGAAACTGATGAAAGTGTTGCTGTTGCTGCAGCAGCAATAATCTACTGACTCAGAAAAGGGCCGTCTGTTATTTGTTGACATCTCCACCTGGCATTAAGGATCTCTTGTAGAGCCTCGGTTTTGTCTCAGGATGGAAAAAGGAAGCTGGCAAGGTGACGCTTCACCTCCAAAGGGAGAAACGTGCAGACTTTGTGTGTCAGGCATTTTGACAATGGAGGCCCTTTGCTTCCGACCATGCTCCTGGCTTTCAGAGATGTCCCAAATGCCCGATGCTCACCTGCTTGTAGATATTTCCTTGGACTGCGATGCTTCCTGCAAACGGCTGCCAGGATACTTACAATAACAACACCCCCACTGAAGCACCAGGGTTGCACTCCAGAATGGCAAATCGCAGACTATCTGTGCTTTCAGATGCATCGCCAGACTTTTGCAATTAAAGTGGTGCAACCGATCCAATGCAGACAGACATAACAGACTTTTGGAAAATAGGGAAGAGAAGGGGAAATGAACTGAAAAGTGTGGGATGAATGAAGGATCAGTAGGAAGACATGTAAACACCATGCAAGCAAATCTCGACGGATGCTCTTTGCCGTATCACCTCCCCACAAACAAATTAGTAGGAATAATCCGTGTATAATCCATTCTCCATGTAAACTTTGCACAGGCATTCCTCTGGGGAACTACACACAGAGACAATCTAATCTATAAGAGGTTATACCCCATAATTTATTGACTGTATTTATTTTAGGGATTTATGCTCTGCCTTTCAACAAGTTCCCAAGGTTGATTTGTTTGCGGGCAGGTTGCAAAACGTTGTGAAAAATAAGTGTCACCCCACACATTTCCAGGACACTTTTCTTACTGCAAAAAGTCTAATTTCTGTTTTAGGGGGTGACATATTTGTTATGCAAAATCAATTTAACATAAGAACATTAGGAGAGTTCTGCTGGATCAGGCTAAACTAGCATGAACCTTCTGGCAGAAGGGGAGATCTTGCTTCTTTTAAAGCGGTGGGGGGGGAGTTTTTCAACCTGGGGGCTTCTTCCCAGTGGGCAGCTTTCTTAGGGCTACATGCCAATGGTGGGTGGGGCAGCTAATAATTTTAATAATAATAATAATAATAATAATAATAATAATAATAATAATACAGTGGTACCTCAGGTTACATACACTTCAGGTTACAGATGCTTCAGGTTACAGACTCCGCTAACCTAGAAATATGACCTCGGGTTAAGAACTTTGCTTCAGGATGAGAACAGAAATCGCGCGTTGGCAGCGAGAGGCCCCATTAGCTAAAGTGGTGCTTCAGGTTAAGAACAGTTTCAGGTTAAGAACTGACCTCCAGAATGAATTAAGTACTCAACCCAAGGTACCACTGTAACAACAACAACAACAACAACAACATACCACTTAAAATAATCTCTAAGCAGTGTAAAGGTAAAGGGACCCCTGACCATTAGGTCCAGTTGTGACTGACTCTGGGGTTGCGGCGCTCATCTCGCTTTATTGGCTGAGGGAGCCGGCGTACAGCTTCCGGGTCATGTGGCCAGCAGGACTAAGCCACTTCTGGCAAACCAGAGCAGCGCACGGAAACGCTGTTTACCTTCCCACCGGAGCGGTACCTATTTATCTACTTGCACTTTGACGTGCTTTTGAACTGCTAGGTTGGCAGGAGCAGGGACCGAGCAACGGGAGCTCACCCCGTCATGGGGATTCGAACCGCTGACCTTCTGATCGGCAAGCTCTAGGCTCTGTGGTTTAACCCACAGCGCCACCCGCGTACACTAAGCAGTGTATAAGTGGCTTAACACAACTAAAATTCAAACCAGCAGTTAAAACTGTAAAATCAAAATTCGGTTAAAATGCCTGCATGAATTTTTGTTTCAAGTTTTCGGCAGCTGCCAGAAGTTCAACAGGTAGCGACTCTTACCTTTGCATAGTAGGCTATAGCCTAGCCATGCAAAAGTCAGGGGTTTCTATTCTACACCTTTCTCCCTCCAAGCATTCAAGAGGCATCGTTCATAGAATCATGGAACCGTCAAGCTGGAAGGTACAACGCAGGAATCTCATCTAAAACTAAAGCATCCCTGACAGATGGCCATCCAACTTCTGCTTAAAAACCTCCAAGGAAATGAGAAAATCCAAAAAGAATGGTTCAGATTTATGGTATACTTGGAGAAAACCGTACATCAATAAAGACACTCACAGGACTGAAATAAAACTCATAACGTTTATTGTAAACATTTAGTTAGACCACAAGATGCAATGCCATAATATAATAAGGAATGTATGTCTAAAGTATAATACAAAAATTTATTAAGGAATTATAGACATTTATAGAATGTATATATATAGTAATCACGCTTAAGCAAGAGCAATGTAGACAAGCCAGTTAATTCGAATAAGATACTGTATAGATTTAAAGGACAATAATATTGTTAAGCTATATTGTGTTTAAGGTATTAGGAAAAAAAATAATAAAAATTATTGGGGGGAACCCTCCAAGGAAGGCAAGCAAAAAACCAGAGGGGTGTGGCTTGGGTGTTTCCCCCATCTCCAGGCTGCCAGGTAAAAAGAGGTCTGGTGGGTTATATTTGTCCTGTGAGACTGAGGCTCCCTGGACTTTAAATGATGCCTGATTGATGGATCACTCTCCCAAAGCAAATAAATAACAAGGCATTTCTTTGGGGCAAAAATTACAGATTGCAGCTGCGAAAGCAGCCAGAGTAACGATGGGCTGTTCATCAACTCCCCCATTTTCCAAGGCAACCTGTCGCACATTCGGATAGATAGACGGAAGACGACTGATGCTATCGGCCCATTTGCTGAAGCAGAGACACTGAGTTAGCTTCCTGTCAGTTTTACTGTCTCATTGTCCCGAGTTAGGAGGACATTGTCTCTAGTCAGCAGGTTTCTTCAGCGGGTACCAAGCTTGGAGACCTGACAATTAGGGGATGCGCTTGGCTCTGTCAAACATGGGCGGATGCCTTAGGTTGAGTCAGACCAAATCTAGCACAGCATCATCTGCAGATAGGGCTGGCGATAGCCTCTGCCTGAAACTCTGGACAGCTGCTGCCAGTCAGTGCAGGGGATATTGAACCAGTTGGATTATCATTTGTAGTAGCAATAATCATGCTTCAATTTATTATCCGCCATCAGGTCCCAGGGTGGGCTACAGCTGCTTAAATTTCAATACTGGAAACAGTTAAAGCGAATGGCAGTTGCGGGAATAGTGCCCTAGGAATTATAGGTATCGTATTTTTCGCTCTATAAGACGCACCAGACCATAAGACGCACCTAGTTTTGGGAGGAGGAAAACAAGAAAAAATATATTCTGAATCTCGGAAGCTAGAACAACAAGAGGGATCGTTGCGCAGCGAAAGGAGTGATCCCTCTTGCTGTTATGGCTTCTGGGATAGCTGCGCAGCCTGCATTCGCTCCATAAGACGCGCACACATTTTCCCTTGCTTTTTAGGAGGGGAAAAGTGAGTCTTATAGAGCAAAAAATACGGTACTCAAAATACGCACAAGAAGGCCTGAGCAAGGGAAGTTTGGAACGCAAAGGTTGAGTTTGCAAGAGGAAGGAGGGAAAGATAAAAAAGTTGCTATTCCTTGTGATTAAGACAGTAGAAACTAGGAGAAGAAAGTGCTGCCATTTTGGTACATAACTTCCCTTTTAAATGATGATGATGATGATGATGATGATGATGATGATGATGATAATAATAATAATAATAATAATAATAATAATAATAATAATAATTTTTTAATGTATTTCCCGCCCATCTGCTGTGTTTCCACAGCCGCTCTGGGTGGCTTACGACTCAACAAAGCATCAAACATTACAAAACGACAACAACAACAACAACAATATTAGCAATAATAAACAGTTTACATTTTTACCCAAATTAAGATAATTGCCAACCCCAACTAAACATTTAAGCAACATCAACCTTACAAAAACAAAACAGGAACTTCCTTTTGCTTGTAAGTATATATATACCGTATATATATATATACACACACACACACACACACACACACACACATATACACACACGCTTGCTTGCCCCCCCATATTTGCATACCCTCCAACATTTCTCTGATGAAAATGGGGATAATAATAATAATAATAATAATAATAATAATATACCCCATCCATCTGATTGAGTTGCCCCAGCCACTCTGGGTGGCTTCCAACATATATAAAAACATAATACAACATTAAACTTTTTAAAACTTCCCTATCCGGGGCTGCCTTCAGGTGTCTTCCAAAGGTGATAGGGGGGTCGCATAACTCCATACCCTCCAACGTTTCTCCGATGAAAATAGGGACACCCTAAGGATAAGTGGGACATTCCAGGATCAAATCAGACCCTGGGACGGCTTGGGGGTATGTGTGTCTGTATTTGGTGTGCCCCCTCTCGGCTCCTTGCTTAAGATGGTGTTGCTCTGGCAACATCCTGCTTGACCAGGGCCGGCCCAAGACATTTTGGCGCCTGAGGCGAACCACAAAATGGCGTCCCTTCCCTTCCAGCCAGGGAAGAAGGGGCGAGTGAAGATCTACATTGGGAACAAGGCAGGGAATAACAATCTACATTGGGATCTGCTGTCCTTGTGGATCCTTCTGCCTGAGGTGGTCTTCTCACCTTGCCTCATGGGTGGGCCGGCCCTTCGTTTGACTGACAATTGCTGTCTGGGTTCTTTTGGCATCTGAACTGAATCCAGAGGGTATTGGGCATTGAACCCCAATATTTCCCCAACAATAGGGTCTGCCTTGATACGTGGCAACTGCTTATATTCCTATGACCAGCACTGTGCCAATTATTCTTGTTCAAACTGCTGTTATTCTTTTAGTCATGCTGTACTGCCACATTTTTATCACGTCGTCCTGGCGTTAATGGATTTCCTTTTATGTCCTTATGCAGCCAACTTAAGTTCAACTATTTTGTCCGTTTTCCTTTGTGCCTCAATGAACTGTTTATTCGGTCCAAGGTATAGCCGCATGTCCGTCTGTGGTCCTTGCCCCCGGATTCAAGCTTTATCTGCTGGGATGGACCCGTTGGTCTAGATTTACAAAAGAGAGAACACCCCACTTGCTTTTCCCTTTGTGGCAGCACATTCAAATCGATTGCTTCTTGGCCGGATTAACAGTTACCTCCACCTTTTCACAATCGTGCGCAGAGGCCCAGAGAGCGTTTGGCAAAAAGACATCTGAAGCCTTATCCCTCCCTTCTCAACCAAAGCGCTGCTCGAAAGGGAAACGGTGACCACAAATTCCTATTAAAGGGGGGAATTAGATAAATTCATACGTTTAAAGAAGATTGGAAAATGTTTATTGAATATATGGGAGGGGGGATTGTGTACACTTGAAAACGGTGGCAGCATGAATTCAACAGTGTAATAAGTTTTGATGGATGTAATAATGGAATACTGAATGGTTTAGTTTATGTAAAATATGCAGGGATTTATGTTATCCAAAACGAACCACGGAGAGAGAAAAAAGGGAAGTCATTTATTATTATTATTATTAATAATAATAATAATAATAATAATAATAATAATAATAATAGATTTATACCCTGCCCACTGGCTGGGTTTCCCCAGCCGCTCTGGGTGGCTTCCAACAAAATATTAAAAATACAACAAAACATCAGACATAAAAAACTTCCCTAAACAGGGCTGCCTTCAGATGTCTTGGAAAAGTCAGATAGTTCTTTATTTCCTTGACATCTGACATTTTAAGGTTGTTTAAACGAATACTCTAAATTGTAAAACAGAAAATTTAAGAAAAATTACTTTTTTTAAGAGTCATAATGGCTCTGTGGAGCACTGGGATAAGGGCAAACGGACTATAGCTCAGTCCATCTCTCTCCTGGCCTAACCTACCTTGCAGGGATGGTGAGAGGCTGAAAGGATGCGGTCATGTACTTCACTGTGTTTGATAGATGGCCAAAGCCCAGCTGCAGCTCAGAAATGAGAGCTTTTAATATTGGGCACTGTTGCTGTCCAGAGAGTCTTTTCATTAGACTATAGACAATCTATTGCTTGACAGCCTGGGTTACTCTTGTCATATTATTTACTACCTAAATGAAATATTTCTATTGATTGCTCTCCGTGTGGTGGAGTACAGGCATTTTCCACGCAGATCCAATGCGCTGGAAGAATTCCCGGAACGGTTGCTGTTTTAAGTCTGTTGTAGCAAGAAGCAAAACACAGAGACTCTTGTGGCACCTTAAAGACGAACAAATTTAGGGTGTTGTAAGCCATGCTTACAGGGATGCGGGTGGCGCTCTGGGTTAAACCACAGAGCCTAGGACTTGCCGATCAGAAGGTTGGCAGTTTGAATCTCCACGACGGGGTGAGCTCCCGTTGCTCGATCCCTGCTCCTGCCAACCTAGCAGTTCAAAAGCACATCAAAGTGCAAGTAGATAAATAGGTACCACTCCAGTGGGAAGGTAAACAGCGTTTCCGTGCGCTGCTCTGGTTCGCCAGAAGCGGCTTAGTCATGCTGTCCACATGACCCGGAAGCTGTCTGCGGACAAACGCTGGCTCCCTCGGCCAATTAAAGTGAGATGAGCGCCACAACCCCAGAGTCGGACACGACTAGACCTAATGGTCAGGGGTCCCTTTACCTTTACCTTAATCCCTCTTGCTGTTCTGGCTTCAGCGATAGCTGCGCAGCCTGCATTCGCTCCATAAGACACACACACATTTCCCCTTACTTTTTAGGAGGGGAAAAAGTGCGTCTTATAGAGCAAAAAATACGGTATTCCCGGTGCTCCTCCGACCCAGAAGTGGACAGCCGTGCAGTGTAGCGCCAGTAAGAGTGGGCGGCGGCAGCAGGCAGCAGGGGTCGCCATGGGCCGGATAAGCGAGTCCCTCAGGCCTTATCCGGCCCGCAGGCCTTAGTTTGGGGACCCCTGATGTAGAAGGTGCAGCTGGAGCAGGCCAGATTCTTAAGGGGATCACATGGTGTCAGGGAACTGCCATCGGAGCCAAAGGAGGAGGGAGGGCTCCAGAGGGATGCCGGAGAGGGTCCCAGTAGGGAGAGAGGCAGCCCATCCGCTGGGGAAGGAAATCAGTGTAGCACCAGTGGAGAAGGGGAGCAGATGGGGGAATCAGAGAAAAGGCTCCTGGACTCCTCACCGGAGACCAGCGGGGAGAGCACGGGTCCTCCGCTGCCCACACCCTCCCTGCGCAGAAGACTTCCGCGCAGGGAGAGTAGGAGGCGACTGGGCGTCAAAAAGCTTCTTTGCTGGAAGAAGTTCAAGAAACGCCCACTGACGGATTCTGCCAGCGACTGAGACAGCCACGGATGGGTGGCTGTCCAGAGGGAAAGGGTTCAACCAGGCAACCTAGCCAGGAGTGGCGGCAACTTACACACGAGCAACCCCCTTAGAACCATTACACATGGCTTTAGGATAGGACTGCCATATGTCCAGAATTTCCCGGGCATAGCCGGGATTCGTCCGTCAAAAATGGCATCTGGGCAGAATTTTCATAAAACAGCTAAAATGTTCGGGGAAGCCCAGGCATATCAACAACTTTTGCGTCTGGGTTTTTGAAATATGGGAATCCTACTTTAGGATGGGAGAGAGGTCCTCTCTGGGAAGGAGTGGTGAGTGAAAGAAGAGATGGAGAAGGAGAGAATTTGCCCAGGGGAAGATGTGGGTGGGAATCCGTCAGGGATGTTTTTTTTTAGTTGGGGTTCCTGCATTGGCCTGGATAGCCCTGCCTAGACTTTGTAAGATCACATAGATCAGTGGTTCCCAATGGACAGTCGCAACTCCAGGAGGAATGCTAAGAAGCAAGGGACTGGCAGGGGGTGGCAATAATACATTGCTATCAGACTTTGCAAAGCTGGATCAAGTTCATCAGTCCTGTATAATAATAATAATAATAATAATAATAATAATAATAATAATAATACTGTAATAATAATAATAATAATAATAATAATAATAATAATAATAATAATAATTTATACCCCACCCATCTGGCTGGGCTTCCCAGCCACTCTGGGCCGCTTCCAACAAAATATTAAAATACAGTAATGCATCAGACATTAAAAGTTTCCCTAAACATTAATTAAACGAAATGGAGTCAGTCAGGGCCCTGCCCTTCCAGGCCAGGTAGAAAAAGGCCTGCTTCTCTTTCTTTTCTTTTCTTTTCTTTTCTTTTCTTTTCTTTTCTTTTCTTTCTTTCTTTCTTTCTTTCTGTTATGTACTGAAGTTCTCACCCTGGGCCAGCAGGGGGATACTGTAGATAGTTTTCACTCAGGTCCACATATGCAAATAAGGGTTTTAAAGTGACGTTCAGTGATTGGATAGTTACAGAAAATGGTTACTGTTGCAGTGGAAGACAGAAGTGCCTGGCATGCTCTGGTCCATGGGGTCACGAAGAGTCGGACATGACTAAACGACTAAACGACTAAACGACAACAATTCCCCATTCATTGTGTGTGCTTGTGCACAAGCTTGGACTCAGCTCTCCCTTGTGAAACTGGCCTGCTGGTGATTTATGCTATAATTAAATCCCCGGTAAGGCAGCAATTTATTACCGGCCCGACAACGTCGGCACTGATATAATTGAGTTATTGCCCGGTGATTTACAATAACGAAGCCGTCCCCTCCAAGATCAGGGGAACACATTTTGCAGAGAGATTATGGTAACAGGAACCTTGATTAAAATGTCTCCGAGGGGAGAAGAAGGCCCGTGGCCACGGAAAGCTTTAAATCACCGCCAGAGATTCCCTCTTGGCCTGTCGGGGAAGGAATCCCAATGAATTTTATTTAATTCCTGTAACGCAGCTGCCTTTTCCGTGAGATGGAGAGAGGTGGGTGCTCTTGCAGAAACCTGATAAGGAGCAAGGACCCCCAGGAGGGGGTAATTCGGAATTTATGTGATGTGATTTAATTTGATGTGATTGGCCAGTTAATAAAAATTATTATTTTTTTAAAAAAGAAGAAGATCGGTTGGATTAAGAAACGTAAGGCACTCCCTTATATCAAGTCCATATCTGTCCATATAAGTCTAGCCTTTATCAACCTGACCCGACTGGCATGCCATAGAATCACAGAATTGTAGAGTTGGAAGGGACCCCCAGGGGTCATCTAGTCCAACCCCCTGAGATGCAGGAATCTCAGCTAAAGTCTCCATGTCAGATGACTATCCAACCTCTGCTTAAAAGGAAGTAGAGTCCACCACCTCCCTGGGGGGCCATTCCATTGTCAAACAGCCCTTGCTCTCAGAAAGTTCTTCCTGCTCTTTAGTTGGAATATCCTTCCCTGCAACTTGAAGCCATGGGTTCGAGTCCTACCCTCCGGAGCAGGAGAAAAGAAGCTTGCTCCATACCCTTCAGATATATGAAGATGGCTATCGTATCTCCTCTCAGTCTCCTCCTTTCCAGGCTAAACATGCCCAACTCCCTCAACTGTTCCTCATAAGGCTTGGTTTTGTTTCAGGAATTTATGTATAGGGTTTTTTTGGGGGGGAGGTTGCCCCTCCAGCAGATATCATGCACATGCAACCCACTACCAAAAATCACCACAATCACTTTTGTGATTTTTGTGATTTGTCCCCACAAAACACTTCGTCACACTTTCTTCCTATCTGTTCAAAGGGCCTCTGGTGCACAATACCAAATGTAACAATTCACTGATAAATGTCTCTATGTACTGGCTCACTGGGAAAACTTCAGAAATTCATATAGACAAGTGAGCTCAGCTACTCAGCAGCCCCTCTGCCTGAGTGATAATCCCTGGCATCCTGATACCTGAGTGCCAGACAGGTAGCCATTCCAGAAATAACAAACCCAGATGAAGACAAAAGGGTATGATTCACTTGGCTGGGAAACAGGGAAATGTAAAGATCTCTTTTGTTACGCTTGATGGGTGTTTGGTGGAGGGCAAGGGGAACCATGGGGCAGGGTCCAGGATGCTCAGATTACTGCCACCAGACCTCCCCTTTCATGATGTAACCGTGATGTATGAGTGATGTAGTTTGGGGGCTGTAATATGGGGATTAGCAGCTAATAAAAGTTTGGGGGCTCTTTTGTTTGGGGCTTCCATCTTGTTCCACCTGGTGGCAGATGGGAGTCCTGTCGTGACAGTCTTCAATAAAGACCAAGCCTACTGGCTGCTCTTTTGCTCTGGTATTCCTGGCTGGTGTCTTTGTTTTTTTGTCCAAGGGAGCCCTCAGATTTCTCCCTTAACAGTTTCCAGACCCTTGATTATCTTGGTCACCCTCCTCTGCACACCTTCCAGTGTGTCAACGTCCTTCTTAAATCGGGGTGCCCAGAGTTGGACGCAGGACTTCAGTTATAGTCTGACCGAGGCCACAATTGTAGTCTTGGACTCTTCAGAAAATAAGGACTCACTCCTCTTCCTCCATTCTGCTCTCAGATTGCTGCTGCTTCTCTCCTGTAAACGGAGGGTCAGTCCCCAGCATCTGCACACAGAGTGTGATGGCCTGGGATTCAGACTCGGAGGCTGAACCTGAGGAATCCCACCCTCCAGAACCAGCTGAGCCGGGGCTGGGGCCTGAGTCTGAAGGGTCCTCACCTGTGATGGACCCTCAGGTGCCGGCATCAGCTGAGTCTGCTCTGGCTCCTGAGGGGGTGGAGGACCCATTGCCTGCAGGTGCTCCACTCTCAGCCCCGTCAGGGGAAGCTGAGGTTGCCTCTGGGTCCGGTACCCCTCCAGCCTCTCCTGAGCTGCAGAGGCTCAGGGCAAAGTGGCAGAGGGAACTAAGTTCCCGCAGGAGGAGTGCTCACCTCCAGGCCAGGAGAGGCGAGTCACCAGAGGATCGTGGCCGCCCTATGCCTTGGGGCAGTTAAAAGCCAGTCAGCCCAAGTTGTGGGAGCAACATTGTTGGTAGCCTGTTCCTGCCTGCACCCTGTCCTGCTCTTCTGCCAGAGTTCCTGACCTCACCCGACTCCCTGCCGTGGACCCAGCTTCAGCCTTGACGGACAGCCTCCATACCGCACCCTCGACTTCGGACTGGACCTTGCCGCACGGTTAACCCTCGGGACCAGCACACAGAGCTTGCAACTGCTGCCAGTCAGTGTAAGCAAGGCTGAGCCAGATAGGCCAATGGTCAGACTCAGTCTAATGCAGCCACCTGTTTTCCTACATGACCGCCGATGTTGGTTTGTTGTGGCGCCAGGCACACATCCTGCCTGCTTCCAGTTAGCATCTCCTGTAATTTGGTGCAGGGATCTGAAGCCAAGTGCAGGGCAGGTGAACGTTTCGCCACCAGGAGGAGCAGGATCCCAGTTTTTCTGCTGAGATACAGAGCAGACAGGGAACCGACAGATCTTGCTCTGTTAAGCTGGCTGCTACTGCTTCACTCGTTGCCAAGTTTGCACAATTGCATGCGTGGCAGTTTTGCAACAACAGCAATTCAGAATTAAGGTATCTGCTTTGTCTCTAAGAAAAGAACCTTAGAACCCTGCTGGATCAGGACCACCAAGTCCAGCATCCTGTTCTCAAAGTGGCCAACCAGATTCCTGTGGGAAACCCGAAAGCAGGATTCGAATAGAAGAGCAACTCTCCCCTTCTGTGGTTTCCAGCAACTGGTGTTCAGAAGCATTGCTGCTTCTAATTGTGGAGGCAGAGCACAACATCCAACCTGGCTAGCGGTACAGTCGGTTCAGACTGTTAAGCCTGAGTGCAGGGACTGTCTGACTTCTGTGCTTGTGAGTTGCTCCTTTTTGATTAAAGAACAAGGTAAACACGTTCTAAATAAATGAACAGGTCTCCTATGGGCTCCACCACCCCGGGGAGCAGCTCACGTTCTCTGTTCTCTTGGTTTTCATTGCACACATTGTTAGAGCTGTTTAGCAGAATCCCTGATCTGGACCTTAGCCAAAAAGGTTGCACTCTGGCAAAAGCGTCAGAGAAGGCTGGTATATTCGCATTGAACTTACATCAAACACACATGTCCTTGGGAGACCCTAGGATCTCTCATTCCTGAAAATTTCACCTGGTTGCCCAAGGCCTCAGAATGCTTGACTGCCCTCAGCTAAAGCATCCATGACAGGTGGCCATCCAATCTCTGGAGGTGAAAGTCCATGTCTTTCTTTCTCCATTGCTAAAACTGCCCGTTTACATTGGTCCTGTGCTTCAATGAGAGCCTTTGCTCTTGGAACATCCAGCCCCAAATATGTGGCCTTACAGGACTCCTCCAGTTTGGAGGACACCCCATAACTCATCCTTTACTGGCCTTCTACTGTAAGAGCCAGATAGAGAACAGGGCAATTGTCCTTTAAAAGAGCAAGCAGCTCCTCAGAGAGGCCAGCTAGCCCTCCTAAGGCCTGAGAAAACGTGCCTGGCCACACCTGGTACATATCTCCACATGTGGTGGGAATGCACAAAAACCCAGCCTTTCTAGAATTCAGTATTCCAAGAATTAATAAAATAACAGAACAGCTCATAAGAAGAGCCCTGTGGGATCAGGCCAGGGGCCTATCTAGTTCAGCATCTGGTTTTCACCGTGGGTAATCAGATGTCCAATGGCAATGAAACAGTGCCTGCTTGATGTGTAACCAGAGATAGCTCCAAGGCAGGGGTAGGTGCCACCACACCAAAGGCCCAGCAGAGGGTATCTGCTGGAGGCCCTCACCTGCAGAGGGCAGCAATCGACTGGGCATATAAGTGGTCCAGAGGTGTATGCTAGAACCAGCATCTTAACTTTAGCTTGGTAGCGAATCTGCAGCCGGTGCAATTCTCTCAGCAGTGGCGTAACATGGAGGTGACAGTCTGCCTTGGTGAGGAGTTGAGCTCGTTACAGCTTCCAGGCCAACTTCAAGGGCAGCCCCACACAGAACACATTGCAGTAATCCAGCCTGGAGGTTACCAGCCCATGGAAGAGAAAGCTAAACTGGTACGACCTGGGATAAGGAGCTATCTCCCAGGCAGGCTGATGGGGAGATGTTTTATCGGTTGCTGAAAAATGTCATAGCGGCTATTGCTGCAGCTGGTGTTCAGACATCTTGGCTCTCCTCCTTGTCATGCACATGTGGAAAGCAATCTGTTTCACGAAAGCACAGATCCAGGCCAGACAGGGTATAAAATGTTACAGGCACAGCAGAGAGGATTCAGCCACAACAAATGTCTGTGGTGCTCCTTTTGCTGGAAGAGTTACCAGCAGCCCTCGATTAATGGCCTTTGCAAAACACACGCAGGGCTTGCAAGGACAACTGTGTGCAAATCATTCCTTACGAGCAAAGCTAGCGAGAAAAGTTTATTAAAAGCTGTCTCGTTTCTCAGAACGGCAGCAAGGAGGCCTGCTTCCAAACCCCTCTGGATCCATGCATATTTGTTGGGCTTTCCAGATTTTATAGGCTGCTGGATCCAATAGGCTCTGTCTACACATGCACAGAGTAGACTGGATAGGAGCTGGTGTGCCTCTCAAGTAGTTAAATCCAGCAAGGCAAATCATCTCCTTTTTTGGAATAACTTATTATTGGGTTTTTATAAACAAGGATCATAGGAATAGTAGATGATACAAACAAATGCAGCAGGTCTTCCCATGTCACTTGTCTGTCACAAAAATAGCACAATACGTTTGCAGTAATGTCCATGACATATAGCTCCTTATTGAAGGTCAATGTGTAAGTTTTTGGTTTGTGAACTGGTTTAAACAAAAACAAAGGGAAGCATAGTTTATTTGTTAATCTCTCAAGGAAGGCTGTCTCCCAAACTGCTTTGTTTTTTTTAAATGATATTTATTAAATTTTCCAATAAAAACATACAATTACAAACAACAACAATAAAAACAAACATAAACAAAGGACAACAAGTATAATTTCGAACCTTATTTTCTCAACCTAATTTCCCCGACTTCCTCATACCTCCCCGTTTTGTATTCTAATTTCATTATCCAATCAGCAAATCCATTCCCTTATTTCCCAAAAGTTTTTTACTAATTCCATTCCTTTTCTTATTCAGCATCTCTGAAAACCACATTTATTTTTGAACCCATGTCAATCTAACATTCATTAATCTTATAATATTTATTAAGATAGTCCTTGAATTTCTTCCAATCTTCTTCCACTGTCTCTTTCTCCTGGTTTCGGATTCTGCCCGTCATCTCTGCCAGTCCCATGTAGTCTGTCATTTTCATCTGCCATTCTTCCAAGGTGGGTAGATCTGGCGTCTTCCAATACTTTGCAATAAGGATCCTTGCTGCTGTTGTGGCATACAAAAACAAAGTTCTATCCTTCTTTAACACCACATGGCTGACCATACCCAGGAGAAAGGCCTCTGGTTTCTTCAGGAAGGTGTACTTAAACACCTTTTTCATTTCATTATATATCATTTCCCAGAAAGCCTTAATCCCTGGGCACGTCCACCAGAGGTGAAAGAATGAGCCTTCATTTTCTTTTCTCTCCCAAACTGCTTTGTACCAGTTGTCTACCATTATCCTGGAAAGGTCATTCTAGTGTCTGGTTATGTTGCATCTTAACACTTGCAATAAATTGTTTATTAATTCTTTATTATGTAAATCCTGCTTCTTGTCGTGAAATATATTTAGTAAAGCGAATTCTGGTTCGACTTCTTGTTCTGTTATTTTATTAATTCTTGGAATATCGAATTCTAGAAAGGCTGGGTTTTTGTGCATTCCCACCACATGTGGAGATATGTACCAGGTGTGGCCAGGCAAGTTTTCTCGGGCCTTAGGAGGGCTAGCTGGCCCCTCTGAGGAGCTGCTTGCTCTTTTAAAGGACAACTGCCCTGCTCTGTATCTGGCTCTTACAGGAGAAGGCCAGTAAAGGATGAGTTATGGGATGTCCTCCAAACTGGAGGAGTCCTGTAAGGCCACATATTTGGGGCTGGATGTTCCAAGAGCAAAGGCTCTCATTGAAGCACAGATCAGTGTAAACGGGCAGTTTTTGCAATGAAGAAAACAAAGAAGTGGACTTTCAGCTCCAGAGGTTGGATGGCCACCTGTCATGGATGCTTTAGGTGAGATTCCTGCATTGCTGGACATTGGACTAGATGACCCTCTGCAATTTGACGATTCCTTGTTCCTAAATGACCTGGAGTCAACAGTGGGCAGTTAGGAGGCCATGTTTGAGGGTGACACCAAGGCGGTGAACACTGAATCAGGCTGCTGTGAGCTCCAGAAGACCTTCTCCAACGTGAAGGAATGGCCAACCTTCTCCACACGAAGCAGGGGCTGTGCCGCTGAGCCGCAGCCCTTTCCCCTGCCTTGCCAAAACTTACGACGTGCATTACAAATGAAAGAGAGCAGGCAATGATTTGTTCACAGAATGAGGTTGCATTCCTTAGCTCATGGGGAAATGCTCGTGTTTCTGGAAATGCGATAACCACGTTGAGGTCCTTGTAGCATTTCACTTGGCTATCAAGCGCACACCGCGCATATTCTTCAGCAACTGCATCCTGTTAAAAGGCAATGATATCATTCACCTGGGTTGCTTGCTACAAGCGGAATTCGCTGGCCATGCTACTGCAGATATTTCTGCTCCCATCAGAAGGTAGCAGAAGAGTCCCTCCCTTCCCTGCGCTTGGCCCTTTGCCCACCCGCGGTATGAAAACTGCTTCTGCTAACATTTCTGACTCTCTTGCTTAGTGGAGATGTCAGTCACTTGGATTGGTTCCATTTGCATGAGTTCCTCGTTCTGCTTACGCAGAGCTTCTTTGAGGGGAGCAGCCCCGAATATGTTCCTCAATTTGGTTCTTTCAGAGACAAAAGAAAGTTCACAGCCCCATTGGTTCACGAACGTAGGAGTCTGTGATGGCCTGGGATTCAGACTCGGATGCTGAATCTGAGGGATCCCTGCCTGCACAGGATTCCCGCCTCCAGAACCAGTTGAGCCATGACTGGGGCCTGAGCCTGAAGGGTCCTCACCTGTGCTGGATCCTCAGGTGCAGGCACCAGCTGAGTCTGCTCTGGCTTCTGAGGTGATGGAGGACCCATTGCCTGCAGGTACTCCGGACAGCGCTGGCCCCTGGCCTCTTGAGTGAGATGGGCGCACAACCCCAGAGTCTGTCAAGACTGGCCCGTACGGGCAGGGGTACCTTTACCTTTACCTTTTTAGAGAGGTGGAGGGAACTAAGTTCCTGCAGGAGGAGTGCTTGCCTCCAGGCCAGCAGAGGCGAGTCTCCAGAGGATCAGGGCCGCTCTATGCCTCGGGGCAGATAAAAGCCAGCCAGCCCTATTCCTAAGTTGCGGGAGAAACATTGTTGGTTGCTAGTTCCTGCCTGAACCCTGTCCTGCTTTTCGGACAGAGCTCTTGACCCACCCTGGCTCCCTGCTTGCAAGCCTGTTCCTGACTTCACCCGACTCCCTGCCCTGCACCCAGCTTCAGCTACTATGGACTGCCTCCACGTTGCACCTTTGACCACGGACCGGACTTGGACCTCGCCTCTTGGGTAACCCACGGGACAAGCACAGAGTCTTCCATCTCCTACAGCATTGTCCCTACTGACGGGGAGTAACTCTACAAAGGTTCAGGCAGGGAACCCTCCTAGTCCCCTACGGACATGCCAGGATTTGAACTCGGGACCTTCTACATGCAAGGCAGATGCTCTGCCACTGAGCTATGGCCCTAGAATGGGAGAAGAGTCCAAAGGCCCACCTAGGAACAGCATTCTCCCGATTTGTGATCCCAGGAACTGGTATTCAAAGGGATATGGCCTCCATCTACTGGAGGCAGGATGCCTTAGTCATAACCAATAGCCGTTAATAAGTTACCCACTGTCAGGAGTCAGATGCAGGTCAGCAGTAAGGAAGCAGAACTGCATTGCCAGTTAATGAACATACAACGTGGCCTAGTGGTCTCAGCAACACATTCCCCAGTGGGTCTTGCCCCTATGGAGCAGTTGCCAGGGCTGAAGGTCCCCGTCTTCCACTCTCTCCAAGGCTCTTCCTCTCCCAAGCAGTCAGTATGGTGTAGTGGTTAAGAGCGGTAGTCTCGTAATCTGGTGAACCGGGTTCGCTTCCCCGCTCCTCCACATGCAGCTGCTGGGTGATCTTGGGCCAGTCACACTTCTTTGAAGTCTCTCAGCCCCACTCACCTCACAGAGTGTTTGTTGTCGGGGGGGAAGAAGGGAAAGGAGAACGTTAGCTGCTTTGAGACTCCTTAGGGTAGTGATAAAGCAGAATATCAATAATAACAATAATAAGAATTTATTATTTATACCCCGCCCATCTGGCTGAGTTTCCCCAGCCACTCTGGACAGCTCCCAATCGAGTGTTAAAAACAACACAGCATTAAATATTAAAAACTTCCCTAAACAGGGCTGCCTATCAAATCAAACTCCTCCTCCTCCTCCTCCTCCTCCTCCTCCTCCTCCTCCTCCTCCTCCTCCTCTTCTTCTTCTTCTTCTTCTTCTTCCCAAATTGCATCTGCATACCTCTGGGCCTCTGTTCTGCCGTTCTCATGACTCTGCAAGTTCTTGGAGACCAGTGGGGACGGGAGCTTGCTGCAGCAGGAGAGGGACACCCCCCTGGATTCTTCAGCAGTCTCTCAACCCTCCTCCTCTGCTTCATCCTCAGAGTCGGAACCGCTCCCTGTCACCAGCTCTTCCTGCTCACCAAACCCTGTTGCCCCTTTGGAATCCGGCACCTCTCCCAATCTGCCCCCTCTGACCTCTCCTCGGTGTCCCACCACCAGTCCCCTAGTTCTGAGCCTTGTTCCTCTAGGGTTTCCCTTGGGGGTTCCCCGGCTGCTGCTGCCCAGGCACTTCTTGTCATCCAGCCCATGACACCATCCATTTGTCTAATCCTTCCAGTTTTTTCTGGAGCACAGCTCCCACCATCTCCGGTCATTGGCTGCACTCACTGAGGCATTAATAATAATAATAATAATAATAATAATAATAATAATAATAATTTTTATTTATACCCCGCCTTTCCCGGTTCAGAAAACGTGGCTCAGGGCAGCTAACAACAAATTTAAAACACTTAATTGATGCAACAAAAAACAGCATAAAATACAGTATAAAATGTGAATAACAATAAATTCAGAATTAAAAAATCAATTTAGGGGGGAAATCCATCCAATAAACATTAGATGATCACTAGGGATAGCTGGCTAAATTAGTCCTATTTAGACCAGCGAGGAGACCAACTGTGGGATCCCAGAGTGGGTAATCTTCATAAAAAGGGTGGGGGGAGGGAAGGAAGGGGAATAAAAGATCAGGCTAAGTTCAGATTGAAAGCCAGGCGGAATAGCTCTGTTTTACAGGCCCTGCGGAAGGAAGTTAAATCCTGCAGGGCCCTGGTCTCATGGGACAGAGCATTCCACCAGGTCGTAGCTGGAATCAACAACACCACCTGGAGACCCAGGGTTTTGTGACTCCTGATGTACAGGAAAAATTGGTTTGTTAAACTAAATCCTTACACAGTGTTTCAATACAAACAGATAACAATCCTAAAAGGAAGACTAGGTTCACGTCCCCCAAAAGCAGACACAATGGCAACAGCCAAGAGGCTGTTGACATTCTTAAGGAGTCTCCGAATGTCGCCTCTAAATGACTGCCATGTCCTGGCTGCGCTTCCTTGTGGCTTGGACAAGAGCCAGAGGAGCAATTCTGCAGGATGAGTTTCTTCTACTTTATTATGACCACCAATATTTATATATGCCCAGCATGACTACGGAAGGAAAATAAGAGATTCCCTGAACAGGAGGGCTTGGAAATGGCTTGGAACTTTGCAGCTTGTTCCTCATCCTGTATCGTTATAACCTTCCGGTGCGTCTCCTTCCCTTCCCCTTTGTGCGCCAAAGGGTAGGACTCGAACTCGTGGCTTCAGGTTACAAGAAAGGAGATTCCAGCTAAACACCAGGGAAAACTTTCTGAAAGTAAGAGCTGTTTGACAAGGGAACAGTCTCCCTTGGAAGGTGGTGGACTCTCCTTCCTTTTAAGCAGAGGTTGGATGGACATCTGTCATGGATGCTTCAGCTGAGATTCCTGCATTGCAGGGGGTTGGACTAGATGACCCTTGGGTCCCTTCCAACTCTACAATTCTACGATTCTATTGTCTACACAGATTGGCAGCAGTGCTCCCGGGTTTCATACAGGGGGTATCTCTAAGGCATGGGTAGGCAAACTAAGGCCCGGGGGCCGGATGCGGCCCAATCGCCTTCTCAATCCGGCCCACGGATGGTCCAGGAATCAGCGTGTTTTTACATGAGAAGAACATGTGCTTTTATTTAAAATGCACCTCTGGGTTATTTGTGGGGCAGAGGAATTTGTTTATTTTTATCATATGTGGTGGGAATGTAAGAAAGTGAAGGGTTTCTGGGAGATGATCTATAACGAAATGAAAAAGATGTTAAAATATACATTTGTAAAGAAACCAGAGACCTTTCTTTTAGGAATTACAGGGAATGAAATTAGAAGAAAAGACTGTAAACTTTTTCAATATGCAGCCACAGCAGCAAGAATTCTACTGGCCCAGAAATGGAAACAAGAGGAAATACCGACAATAGAAGAATGGAGACTGAAGCTGATTGACTATGCAGAATTGGACAGATTAACCGGAAAAATTAGATATCTTCAAGACCAAAAGTTCATCAAGGACTGGAGGAAATTTGTTGAATATCTGAAAAGAACATGTGATGTGCAAACAACACTGGTGGGATTTCAAGAAGCACTGTGAAAGCAGAGATATATTGTTAAAGACAAATAGGAGTGGGAGGGAAGTTTAATGGCAATATAAACAGAGGAATGCGTAAACTGAGAAGTAAATATGGATGATTGTCAGAGAAGCCGAAGGAAGTCTAAAAAGAATCAAATTTGTGAAAATTTGACATAATTGTATATTTGTGTTGGAAAATAATAAAAATTATTTTTTTAAAAAGGAATTTGTTTATTTCCCCCCCTTCAAAATATAGTCCGGCCCCCCACAAGGTCTGAGGGACAGTGGACCAGCCCCCTGCTGAAAAAGTTTGCTGACCCCTGTTCTGAGCCTTACCTTTCATACAAACCGCACCCAGCCGGAGCCTTAAAGTGAAGCAGAGTTTAAACTTTCAGCTGCATATTAAAAGCCATTAAAAGCCACATGGAAAAGAGATGTCTTTACAGCCTGCCTAAAATCAATCTGGGATGGGGCCTGATGGATGCTGCGGCTGATTGTTTTTAGGGATGCTAAATTGTCCCAAATGGGGCAGTGCGAGAAATCAATCAAACCCTCTCACCTATCTCAGCATAAAACCGAGAGGTCAGCAGACTCCTTGGGAGGCTCCTGGGCCAATGTCCACCTTGTTCAAAGCCCAGCTCAGGGAAAAGGAGTTTTGGCGTTTCATTAGCCTGCTAATGCCTGCGCAGTCCTTTGATGCTGTTTTGAGATGCTAAGCCGGCAACAGTCAGTGGGGACGTAATGATTGCACCTTGGGCCATTAAATAGCATTTTGATCATAATTGCTTTTCTTTCCTTCTGCTGATACGGAGGATCTGATTGTTGGAACGTCCAGGGATTCTTCACCTTTAAAATAAAATAAAAAATCTGCCTTGCACCCAGAATAAGAAAATGTAGAAGTATCGGGAAGCAGGTTTCAATCAATTTCATGGGCCAAAAAGCTGGGGTCACACAGCTTAAAATCTGCCCTCACCTCAGTAAAGGCTGTGAGGATGGATGAGAGTTGAAAAAGATCCTGAGGGTTATCGCACTGAGGTCCAGTGCGAAGGGCCTTCTGGCGGTTCCCTCCCTGCGAGAAGTGAGGTTATAGGGAAACCAGGCAGAGGGCCTTCTCAGTAGTGGCGCCCACACTATGGAACGCCCTCCCATCAGACGTCAAGGAATTAAACAACTATTTTACTTTTAAAAGACAACTGAAGGCGGCCCTGTTTAGGGAAGTTTTTAATGTCTGATGCTGTATTGTTTTTAATATTCAGTTGGAAGCCACCCAGAGTGGCTGGGGAAACCCAGCCAGATGGACAGCGTATAAATAAATCATCATCATCTAGTCCAGCCCCCTGCTATGCAGGAATCCTTACACGTGGTCCCCAACCCAATTTGAAACCAGGAATGTGCCCTGTCTAAAACCCAGGAGAACCACTGCCAGTCCGTATGGTCTATTGGTCCAGCATCTCGTTCCTACACCGGACAGAAGTGGGTGGTGTTGTGGTCTAAACCTCCGAGCCTCTTGGGCTTGCCGATCAGAAGGTTTGCAGTTTGAATCCACGCAGCGGGGTGAGCTCCCGTTGCTCTGTCCCAGCTCCTGCCAACCTAGCAGTTTGAAAGCACACCAGTGCAAGTAGATAAATAGATACCGCTCCGGCGGCAAGGTAAACGGTGTTTCCGTGCAATCTTGTTTCCATCACAATGTCCTGTTGCGCCAGAAGCGGTTTATTCATGCTGGCCACATGACCCGGAAAGCTGATCCCTCGGCCTGAAAATGGAGAGGAGTGCTGCACCCCATGGCCAAATTCGACTGGATTTAGCTGTCCAGGAGTCCTTTACCTTTACCTACAGTGGAAGGTCACAAACAGGACCCTGAGTGCAGCAGCTCCCTCCCCAAAACGATGTTGCCAATGATTCTCTGTGTGAGTCTACGGAATGGCCTAGTTTTCCTCAGAGGGGCATTATGGGGGGAAGGAATGGTGCCCCCCTGCATGCCATATATATATATTATGGGATCTGTAGTTTGTTAAAGGTGCTGTGAGGGGTGGACTTCAGATTGAGGAGAAGCCATGTGGACTTGGGCTTTCCCAGTTTGGCTATCCCCACGGGTGGCGCTGCGGGTTAAACCACAGAGCCTAGGGCTTGCCGATCAGAAGGTCGGCGGTTTGAATCCCCGCGACGGGGTGAGCTCCCGTTGCTCAGTCCCTGCTCCTGCCAGCCTAGCAGTTCGAAAGCATGTCAAAATGCAAGTAGATAAATAGGTACCGCTCTGGCGGGAAGGTAAACGGCATTTCCGTGCACTGCTCTGGTTCGCCAGAAGCGGCTTAGTCATGCTCGCCACATGACCCGGAAGCTGTACGCCAGCTCCCTCGGCCAGTAAAGCGAGATGAGCGCCGCAACCCAGAGTCGGTCACAACTGGACCTAATGGTCAGGGGTCCCTTTACCTTTACCTGCTACCCTGAAAATTCTGGGGATGCCAAATTTCTCACCTGGCAGCCTGGGCGCCCACCCTTTGCTTCTTCCCACTACAAATACCCCGTTCATTTTGTCCACAAGATATAATGTTGTAACTCTCGGAAGATAACCTCTGAACAAAGAGAGGCCTGTCCAAACGCCCTTGGCAATTTTTACTCAAGTGACAGAATTGAGATATTATTGGATGGACTATGCATTGCCCTGAAGGACTTGGCATCTCACTTTACCGCTAGATTTTTCTCAGGTGCTTGTGTGCTTCAAAATGTAGGGAGGCCCCGGCTAACCCTTAGCTCAGCACCCTGTGCAGGATAACTGCCCGCACCTCCCTAAATCCGGCACTGTCTAGCCTTTCCACTTACAATGGTGAGTATTTTTTTCCTAACCCGAGGGCCACATTTTCTACTGTGCAACCTTGCAGGGGCCACATGCAGTTGATGGGTGGGGCAATGAATATGCATTTTACCTCTGCACAGTTGTCTATATCTTCCATCCAGCCAAATAAGAGCGGCTGGGGAAACCCAACCAGATGGGCGGGGTATAAAATAATAATAATAATAATAATAATAATAATAATAATAATAATAATAATAATTAGAGGCAATACCAGAGTTCAAGGCATGGGCTGAGCCCTTTTGGTCCCCTTATATTTTGGGGGCTGGTGCTGGGACCCCCCAAAAGTCCAAAAAGCACTGAGACTCCTTTTCCTCCTCCTGCTGCTACAGCAGAGGTTTGAAGCAGTGGTGGCACCAAGGGGAGGAGATGTCAGCCATTGACACTGCACGGCCGCCCCGTTTGGCCCCTCCAGATGTCCTGACATCACATGCGTGACATGCCCCCCCCAATCGCCCTCGCAAACTGGCGCCTCTGGTTCAAGGGCACATTCCAGTTAGGTAATGTTGTGGATTGGTTGGATGCAGAGGAATGGTGGGGAGGAACCAGCTGGGGAACCCCAAGGGGAAGAAGGCTCAGAGCCCAGGCGGTGGTGGAGGGACAACAAAGAGAGGTCAGAGGGAGAAGATGGGGAGGAGGTGTCAGTAGCTGGAGAGCTAACAGGCCTTAGTGAGCTGGAGGAGTCTGTGGCAGAGAGCAGTCCAGAATCAGAGGTAGAAGCTGAAGCAGGAGAGGAAGGTGACCAAAAGGCAGAGATGAGTCAGGCTGGGGAAGAAGCCAAGGGCGTCCCCCTCTTGCTGCTATAAGTTATGGTTACCAGATTTTTTTCAGTGAATCCAGGGACACTTTTTTTTTTGAAGCTGAGTAGCAACAGGGAGCCAGTAGTGGGGATGGTGAGGCAAAAGATCCTGGGCCCAAGCGCACACGCATATTGTATAAAGGTGCAACACCCTTCTTTCTGTTGGGATACTGCCAGGGAGACGGAGCCATCAGGCAGGCCCCAATCCTCTCCAGACAATCACCGGTCTCCCTTGGAACAGCGTCAGTCAATTAGCGACACGAGCCTCAGAGACATTCCAAGACATGTGCACACCCTTTCCAGCAGTCTCCACAATGGAAGATTCAGACAGGAGAGCATATTTACAGCTTTATTCAACGTATATCAGAACAAAGGAAAAACATGACTGCTTGCCTCTGTGTCCAGGAAAACAGCCGGAACAAAAACTATATACAAAACGGAAGTTCCCAGGCATGTGATACACAACAATCATGCCTGACCATTTAAGGTGGTACAGAAATATCCTAACATCCTCCCCCTTTCCTGCGAAACATAAATGCGCAGTTTTTTTTTAAAACTGGGCAACGGCGTTGTGCGCCCATGACTCCCAAGCCTTCCCTGATCTCCTCCCCCCTTCCCTCTTTGTTCTGACAGATCAGGGGAGGCTCGGGAGTCACGGGCGGGCGGCCGTTGCCCAGGAAGGGCCAGCCTGGTAGTGCAGTTGGCTCTGGCTGGCTTCAGGAGCTGCTCGCTGCCTGCTGCCGTGGCGCAGGTAAAATGGCGGGTGCCATGGCAGTGAGCAGCTCCTGAAGCCAGCCAGAGCCAACTGCACTACCAGGCCGGCTCCGGGCTGCTGAGGCTGCTGCGGTCACATTTCCCGGAGACCGATTTGCAAATCTGGGGACATGATAGCCATGTTCAAATATATAAAAGGATGTCACATAGAGGAGGGAGAAAGGTTGTTTTCTGCTGCTCCAGAGAAGTGGACACGGAGCAATGGATCCAAACTACAAGAAAGAAGATTCCACCTAAACATGAGGAAGAACTTCCTGACAGTAAGAGCTGTTTGACAGTGGAATTTGCTGCCAAGGAGTGTGGTGGAGTCTCCTTCTTTGGAGGTCTTTAAGCAGAGGCTTGACAACCATATGTCAGGAGTGCTCTGATGGTGTTTCCTGCTTGGCAGGGGGTTGGACTCGATGGCCCTTGGGGTCTCTTCCAACTCTATGATTCTATGATTCTACATTCTGGGGACGGAATTTGTCCGGGGACAGATCTGCATATCCGGGGACTGTCCATGGGAACCGGGGACGTCTGTTAACCCTACTACAAGCTCCCTTCCCGCATGTCTCCCAGAACCAGAAGAGGTGTGAAAAGGGCAGAGGAGAGGTTGGCTTCATGCAGGCACAGTCTCTGATCGCTTGGATGAAACCTGGGAAAGGAGGAGACATTGACAGCTCTGGGGAAGCACGAGCCTTTAGCCTTGGAAGTGATTCATGGGGCAAGACCTACCAGGGTGAGCTGCTGCGCTCATTTGCCAAGTCTGTGCCGATCCTGTTCTCGCTGACAAAACCACAGAGCCTAGGACTTGCTGATCAGAAGGTTGGCGGTTTGAATCCCTGCAACGGGGTGAGCTCCCGTTGCTCGGTCCCAGCTCCTGCCAACCTAGCAGTTCGAAAGCACGAAGTGCAAGTAGATAAATAGGTACCGCTCCGGCGGGAAGGTAAACGGTGTTTCCGTGCGCTGCTCTGGTTTCGCCAGAAGCGGCTTAGTCCTGCTGGCCACATGACCCGGAAGCTGTACGCCGGCTCCCTCGGCCAATAAAGCGAGATGAGCGCCGCAACCCCCGAGTCGGCCATGACTGGACCTAACGGTCAGGGGTCCCTTTACCTTTACCTTACACTCCTGTCAGGTAAGAACACTCAAGGATGGGGAGCAGAGGCAGTGAGAGGCGTGGCCTGGGGAAAGAAGGTGTGGCTAGGCAGGGGGTGTGTTCTGGGGATAGTCAGGAGAGCCAGAGAAAGAGGACTGGAGAATCCCCACCCCCAACTGGCTTACAAAAATGTTGGTGCCTCGGGGGGCTGAGTGCCTATGAGTTCAAGCGGAGTTCCTTAGTGGAGGGAATTTTCCTCAGCTGTGTGGTGGAATCTTGTGAGCTGACTCTCCATCCGCCAGCCCCACAAAGAAAGCACAGACAATTGGGGAAGGAATTGAAAATAGAACTGTCAACATCACAATGCCATTGTACCAATCCATTACCTGACCGCAGATGGAACACCGTGCGCCGTTCTGGTCGCCTCACCTCAAAAAGGATATTGCAGAGTTGGAAAAGGTTCAGATAAGGACAACCAAAATGATCAAGGAGATGGAACAACTCTCTGGTGAAGGAAGGTTGTAATGTTTGGGACTTTTGTAGCATAGAGAAAGTGAGAGGAGGGAGAGACATGAAATTTATGAAATTATGCCTGGCACAGAGGAAGTGAATAGAGACAAGTTGTTCTCTGTCTCTTGCAACACTGGAACTCGTAGGCAAAGAAGATGAATATTAGAAGATTCAAAGGAGATTAAAGAAAGAACTTCTTCACACAGCACATAGTTAAAACTATGGAACTCACTGCCACAGTAACGGCCATCAACTTGGATGCCGTTCATGATTGGACAAATTTGTGGAGGGGGAAAAGGCTATCAAGCTCTACCAGTTGTCAGTGTTTAGACTACATTTTTAAAGATTTGCCTTGAGACAGTCTTTAAACCTCTTTTGTTGACCACCAGCATTACGCTTTCCATTTATAAGTTCGGAATAGAGTAGTTGCTTTGGAAGATGATCATCAGGCATCTGCACAACATGACCAGTCCAACGAAGTTGATGCGGAAGAATCTTTGCTTCGACACTGGTACATATGTGAGCATTTAGAGGGTAGCTACAATCAGACATTCAGATACGGAGTACAGTATCTAACTCAGGGGTCGGCAAAGTTGTGGCTTGGGCCAGTTCACTGTCCCGCAGACACCACAGTTGGCCAGTGTGTGTGTTGTCAAGCATGCGCAAACACTATTTCTGGCGCTACTTCTGCCACAGGGGAGGCATGCGCAGCCGGCCAGCATCGTGGAAGGCGGTCCCCTCTCTGCTCCACACCGGTTTAGCGCGGTGCATGGGAGCCAACCGAGTGGGCGCCGGGGGTCCATGGGCCGGTTAAATGACCCCCATGGGCTGCTTGTGGCCCATGGGCCTTAGGTTGCCGACCCCTGATCTACCTGTTCTCAGATTCTAAGCCGTATGAAACCTTGAGTGCCTGGTCAGATTCTAAGCCATATGAAATGTTTATTGCATATTTACAAAAGCAATGCACACAAGTTAATACATTAGCAGGATTTAAAAAAACAACGCTTGTAATATTGTAGACATTGTACAAAAATTGGAAGTAAGCAGAGATAAAGACTTTATTGATGTGCATGAATGAAAATAATATAAAGTAACAAGAGGAAGGAATGGAGGGAACTCACGGGATTCAAGTAATCCCATACTGTGGATTCAATACTGATTGTGTATATAGTTGTTTTAAATGTTTTATTTCATGCTTTTTTTAATGCAATGTTTTTGTGAAAATTAATAATAATATTATACAAGGAATTCTAATCCATGCTGTCCTCAGTTTCAAATAATGTGTATATATTTGTTTTAAAAATGTGATCCTGCAAGAAGCAAAGACCAGAAGGAAGTCTCCTTAAAATAAATCATAAAAGTAGGCAGTGCATTGTAGGAATATAATGCCTAGTGTTGCTATTTTTACCACACCTGCTCATAGCTGAGATGGGTTAAAATAGAGGGTTTTAATGACCATTTGGCAACAGTGACCCGCTTTCCAATGGAGTAATTATACTCATGGTTGTACCTGGCTGGCCCACTGGGACTGTGAATGCTTGGGCTGACAGCTGTTTAGAGTCAGTGGGGCTGATCAGGGATGCCAACTTGAACGAAATATAGTGGGGGCCCAGATAAGCCCTGCCGCACACAACTGATCACATGATGCAGGTGGCGTTGTGGTCTAAACCACTGAGCCTAGGGCTTGCCGATCGGAAGGTCGGGGGTTCGAATTCCTGCGACAGGGTGAGCACCCCTTGTTCAGTCCCAGCTCCTGCCCACCTAGCAGTTCGAAAGCACACCAGTGCAAGTAGATAAATAGGTACCACTCTGGCGGGAAGGTAAACGGCGTTTCCGTGCGTTGCTCTGGTTCTCCAGAAGCGGCTTAGTCCTGCTGGCCACATGACCCGGAAGCTGTACACTGGCTCCCTCGGCCAATAAAGCGAGATGAGCGCCGCAACCCCAGAGTCATTCGCAACTGGTCCTAACGGTCAGGGGTCCCTTTACCTTTATCTATAACACTTCAGAGTGTTCAGTGTACCTCTTGCTGATCGGAAGGACAGCAGTTCGAATCCCCGCGACGGGGTGAGCTCCCGTTGCTCGGTCCCTGCTCCTGCCAACCTAGCAGTTTGAAAGCACACCAGTGCAAGTAGATAATAGGTACCGTTCCAGTGGGAAGGTAAATAGTGCTTCTGTGTGCTGCTCTGGTTCGCCAGAAGCGGCTTAGACATGCCGGCCACATGACCCGGAAGCTGTCTGCGGACAAACGCTGGCTCCCTCGGCTTATAGAGTGAGATGAGCGCCGCAACCCCAGAGTCGTCCACGACTGGACCTAACGGTCAGGGGTACCTTTACCTTCAGGTAAGCCCCGCCCCACAGAATTGATCACATGATGCAGTACACACACACCATTTTAGTGGGAGCACCCATCAACTTTGTGGGGCCCCTCAAATATTTTATTGTGGGGGCCCGGAGCCCCCATGCCCCCTAGGAGTCGGCTCCTTTGGTACGGATAATGTCAAAGGTTGCAGGTTTGATCCCCATACGGGACAGCTGCATATTCTCTGCATTGCAGGAGTTTGGACTGGATGATAGTCAAACCCCCCCCCCCCAAAAAAAAACCTCTTGAGCTCACGTCTATCCTCTCCTGTCTTTCCAAACTTTTGCTCCTCTCATGCTCTGGGCTTCAGTGAGGAGGCAGGATACCAACGCCCTCCCCCCAAAGGCGACACAGCACCCCGGTCCATTTGCTCCCCCCCCCCAATTCCCACCTCTAGAACCCACGTTTCTCTTCCCACCCCCCTTTTACCAAAAACTTGGCTCTCCTGATGCTCTTAACGGGTCTGCAACGAGGAGGCAAAACACGACCCACAACACGCCTGGTCCATTCCCCCCCCCCCCCATCCCACCAAACTTTTGCTCGCTGCCGGTGCTTTGCAGCTGCGTTGTGGCTGCCCCCCCACCCCCCAAAAAAGGAGCAGGAATAGGAAGGGGGACTGGATAGCCCTGGGGGAAAGTGCGCAAAAACTTCTCGGTGGCTGGCGTGGGTGCGTAATGGGGTGGGGGGCGCATTTGGACAGAGGAGGAGGAGGAGGTTGGCTCAGCTGGCGAGAGGGAGGGAGGGAGGGGAGGGAGAAGTGGAAGGGGGGGGGAGAACAGAGAGAGGCTGCAGCCTCTGCGATCATGCGGAGGAGCCGCTCTTTGCACGGTGGAGAAGCAGCGATAGCAGCAGCAGCAGCAGCGCAGGCATCCCCGAGCGCAGACGGATCGCGCTCCCCCCGGGTCGTGTCCGCCTCCCCCCGGCTCCCCCCTGCGCCGTCCCGGGCTGGCTCCGCCGCCGCTGTCCCCGGCCGAGCTGCCCCCGCAGCCGCTCTGCATGGACGTCAAGGCGGCGCCCAACGGGGTGGCCACCATCGAGGACCGGATCCTGCGCATCACCGGATACTATGGATACTACCCGGGCTATTCCAGCCAGAAAAGTGAGCGCGAGCGCCGCGATCCGGGGGGTGGGGGGTGGGGGGTGGGCCAGGATCTTGGAAGGGGGGGTATTTCGAAATATTATATGAAATATTATTTTTTTGGAGAGGGGGTCTGTTTCTCCGGCGGGGGGGGGGGAGAAAACTGCAGAGAAGTAAGTGACTCCTTGGTGGGGGGGGGTCGGGGTGCGGGGGGGGGGAGAGAACAAGCCAGGATCCCTCCATCTCTTACGTTGACACGCTCCCTCCACCCCTTTTGCAGCTGGAAAGTGGGGGGGGGGGAGAGAGAAAGTGAGATGGATTCTGGGGAGGGGGCGGTGGAGAGGGGAAAGTGGGGGGGGCTGGTCTGTGTCTTCCTTGCTGGGGGGGGTATCCTCTCCAGACCCCTTTTGCATTTTAAGCCGCTTTGTGATGCCTTTGTGAAGGTGGTTGTTGCAAAATTGTGCACAGTTTTTTTTTTGAAAAAGGTTGTATTTGGGGTGTGTGTGTGTGTGTGTGTGTGTGTAAAAGCACGAAGGAGCCTGCAGTGCGTGTGTGTTTGTGCACGTGTGAAAGAGAGGTTTGCTGCTGGTGCTGGCTAGCGTCCGCGCGGCAGCTCTTGAGGACTTGCCGCATCAAGTGTCGAGGGGCACGTGGGAACGGGCTGCCCGCGGGATGGGGCTGCAGTAAACGTGCGGGGAGGTCGACCCTGCTGCACGTTGCGGCTGTGGAGGGTCTCCTGAGAGGTGGTGGACACGACAGAGGTGCTTAAAGTGGTGCCTTGGGTGGAGAAAACCGGGGGGGGGGCACTTCTTTGCATATAATGAGCTTGTGGGACTCACCGCCACATGATCCGCTGACAGATTATCAGCCTAGAGGGATTTTGAAAGGGTTTTGGCCCCAGCTATCGCTGGTGTTCGGGATGGTGAAATTCAGAGGTAGAAAGTGCTCTGAAAGTCCCGTCCTCTGCACTGATTTTAGCATGCTTAAGCCTGCAGTCTTTTGTCTGCTTACCTGGGAGTAAGCCCCATTGCAGCCAAGCAGATATGTGCAGAATTGCATTGTGAAGACGGTCTTGGAATACGGCCAAGCTATTTGGAAAAAAACACCCCGCGATTCCACATTCTGCGGCGGTGCAACTTTCCTGGAAAAGTTTCAAGATTTTTATTTATTTTAAACATGTATAAACCTCTTTAGTAGAAAGCCAAAAGTGCCTAAGCTTGTGTATTAATAACAGGCCCTGTGATTATTATTATTGTTTGGTGGAATAACAGCAATAATAATTTGCTACCTACAAATAAACATTAGCAGCATTATCTTTTATCATCTGAATCTACTGGAGATCTGTCACCGCTTTGATTCGCAGTCCAGAAAGGGACCGCTTGCATTTATTAGAGCTCAACATGATCCGTAGAGGAGGCCAATATTCAAGTTTTTATGGGCAACGTTTATAACCTTTCATCTACCTGCAGTGAGGAGTGTGGCTTGTTTTGTGCAGAATGGAAAGGATTTTGTCTCTTTGCTAAGAAAACCACATGCCAGCGCTTTGCCATTGGAACGATAAGATGAACGTTCATTTGTCTAATTTGTCTTGGCTTCTCTGTCTTAATTCACTGTAGTGGAAATTCGGATGTAGTTCTTTGGCTTTTCACTGCTTCTTCTTTTTTTGCAATTCTGGCAGAAAGCATGAAATGGCACACTAGGGGTGTTAAAAAGGCATTTTAAGGGTGGCTGTGCAACCTGAAATTTTTAAACCACACGTGCAACCACGGCAGTGGTGAAAGTGAGCAGAAAGACTGCTGCGGTTTGTGGTGTCCTGGGAATAGCATCGTAAGATATTGGATGCTTCCATTACAGTGCTACCTCGGGTTAAGAACTTAATTCGTTCTGGAGGTCCATTCTTAACCTGAAACTGTTCTTAACCTGAAGCACCACTTTCGCTAATGGGGCCTCCTGCTTCCGCCACTCCGCCAGAGCACGATTTCTGTTCTCTTCCTGAAGCAAAGTTCTTAACCCGAGGTACTATTTCTGGGTTAGTGGAGTCTGTGACCTGAAGTGTATGTAACCTGAAGCGTATGTAACCCGAGGTACCACTGTAGTTTTGGACCAGGCTTCCCAAAACACTACTTGGGCAGTGATTCATTTTTTTAAAAAGGAGGGGGTGCTAGAATGATTCACAACTGTCCGAGACCAAGGTGAAGAGTTGGTGGAAGAAGATTGGAAAAAAATTAAAGTTTATCTACAGAAACATTGCAAAATTAAGGAATGTTAGAAGGTTCTTGGAATGAAATAATGTAGTTTTAGCAGAAATGATATAAAGGATTAGGTTAAAATTGATTTTTTAATTGGTGAAAGACGAGAATTACAGTATATTAAGATAAATTATTAGGATAAAAACAAAGTTGGAAAGGATTTGCTGAAATATCTAATTGAACTAGAATACAAAAAAGGGAGGTTTGAGGAGGTCAAGGAAATAAGCAAAGGAAAGAAAGTTTTGTAAAGGTTTGATCTGGTTTTTTGTGTGTGTGTCAATTGTTTGTATTTTTTCTGTCTTTTTAATTTTTTTGTCCTTTTATTCTTTATCTTTGTAATCTTTAAAATTTGAATAAATACTATTTAAAAATAATAATAGAATGATTCACAACTGGAGTTCTTAATTGTGCAATCATAGAATCATAGATTCTATGATTAGGGACCCTGAGGGTCATCTAGTTCAGTGTTTCCCAACCTTGGACCTCCAGCTGTTTTTGGACTACAACTCCCATCATCCCTAGCTAGCAAGACCAGTGGTCAGGGATGATGGGAATTGTAGTTCAAAAACAGCTGGAGGCCCAAGGTTGGGAAACACTGATTCTAGTTTGACCCCTTGCAGTACATGAATCTCAAGGGTTCCATGGTAGAGCATCTACAATTGCAGGTTCAATCCCCGGCGTCTCCTTGTAGGCCTCAAGGAGATGCCTGCCTGAAATGGCAGAGAGCTGCTGCCAGCCCGTGTAGACAATATGGAGCTAGATGGACCAGTGGTCTGACTCAGGAAGTATAAGCCGGTGCCCTCTGTTCCTAAGGAGCGCAGAAGGTAAAGGTAAAGGGACCCCTGACCAATAGGTCCAGTCGTGGCCGACTCTGGGGTTGTGGCGCTCATCTCGCTTTACTGGCCGAGGGAGCTGGCATACAGCTTCCGGGTCATGTAGCCAGCATGACTAAGCCGCTTCTAGCGAACCAGAGCAGCGCACGGAAATGCCATTTACCTTCCCGCCAGAGCAGTACCTAGTTATCTACTTGCACTTTGACAGTACTTTTGAACTGCTAGGTTGGCAGGAGCAGGGACCGAGCAACGGGAGCTCAACCCGTCAAGGGGATTTGAACCGCTGACCTTCTGATCGGCAAGTCCTAGGCTCTGCGGTTTAACCCACAGCGCCATCTGTGTCCCAAGGAGCGCAGAAGAGGAACGGTTAAATAATCCAATCTGGGGGGACTGGATTTCTTCGGCCAAGCTCTTCCTGCCGATGATGTCGTTGCAGCTAGGAGATAATGCAAAACATGCTCCTTATTCCTAATTTGGTATTGTTATTGTTGTTGTTTAGTCGTTTAGTTGTGTCCAACTCTTCGTGACTCCATGGACCAGAGCACGCCAGGCACTTCTGTCTTCCACTGCCTCCTGCAATTTGGTCAAACTCATGTTAGTAGCTTTGAGAACACTGTCCAACCATCTCGTCCTCTGTCGTCCCCTTCTCCTTGCGCCCTCCATCTTTCCCAACATCAGGGTCTTTCCCAGGGAGTCTTCTCTTCTCATGAGGTGGCCAAAGTCTTGGAGCCTCAGCTTCGGGATCTGTCCTTCCAGTGAGCACTCAGGGCTGATTTCCTTCAGAATGGAGAGGTTTGATCTTCTTGCAGTCCATGGGACTCTCAAGAGTCTCCTCCAGCACCAGAATTCAAAAGCATCCATTCTTCGGCGATCAGCCTTCTTTATGGTCCAGCTCTCACTTCCATACATCACTACTGGGAAAACCAGAGCTTTAACTATGGCAAGGTGATGTCTCTGCTTTTTAAGATATTAAAATGTTGGTTTCCCTGATTTCTGATTCTTCCGGTAATTTTTGCCATTTCAGCATAATCCGCCAACTTAAATCTGTCATTGGTCTCTGGTGGCCAAGAGGTCTACAGATGGCTTTGAGATGGATCCTGCATCTGGCTGGCCACTGTGAGAAGAGGATCCTGGACTCTGTGGGCCACCGGCCTGATCCTGCAGCTGCTTCAAAGTAGCAGGGCACTGCATTACCTTGGAGTTATCTGTGTTGTCTTCTTTTGGCTTAGGGCCCTCGTATTTTTAGGACCGCCTCTCCTGGTCTGCCCCACAGAGGACCTTAAGGTCCATGAATAATCATAGTTTAGAGGTCCCGGGCCCTAAGGAAGTCAGATTATCCTCCACCAGGGCCAGGGCCTTCTCAGTGATGGCTCCGACCTGGTGGGACACTCTGTCCCATGAAACCAGGGCCCTGCAGGATTTAACCTCCTTCCGTTGGGCCTGTAAGACAGAGCAATTCCGCCTGGCTTTCAATTTGAATTTAGCCTGATCTTTTATTCCCCTTCCTTCCCTCCCCCTCCCCTTTTCATGAAGATTACCCGCTCTGGGATCCCACAGCTAATTCTCCCCTGGTCTCCTCGCTGGCCCAAATAGGACTAATTTAGCCAGCTAGCCCTGGTGATCATCTAATGCTTATTGGATGGATTTCCCCCCTAAATTGATTTTTGATTTTATTGTTATTCAAGTTTTATACCGTGTTTTATGCTTTTTTGTGTAGCATCAATTAAATGTTTTAAATTTGTTGTTAGCTGCCCTGAGCCCGGTTTTCTGAACCGGGAAGGGCGGGGTATAAATAAAATTTATTATTATTATTATTATTATTATTATTTTGCATGGGGTCTAGGGGAAGTCTGGGGGAAGTGACTTCTCATTATTGCAAGCTCTGAGCAGGGTGTGGGTGTTCTCCATCTGGGACCCCCTACATGATTACAGCATTTGGGACCTGGCACCTTTGAGCAGAGCAGAGCCCCCCCCATAAAATATATATGGGTGGGAGTTGGATATGGCTCCTGAACAGGTCTCGGATCACCTTTACAGTCCATGGCTTCCCCTGAATCATCCTGGGAACCTTAGTTCAATTGGATGCTGGCAATTGTACCTCTGCCGGGCGTGGTGAACTACAATTCCCAGGATTCCTTAGGGGGAAGCTTAAAACGTCTTGCAATTGTATTGCATGGATGTGGCCAGCAATCTCTTCATTTTTAACTACCCTTTATTCATCACTGTGTTATAATGTCAAAAGGTTGCGCGTATTTGTGGGGGTTGGACTAAATGTCCTCCCGGGGTCCCGTTCCAAGTTGGTGGCTCTCTGGATTCTGGAAGAAAGAGAAAGATTCTGGAAAAGTGAAAGAGAATCTTCCTCAATGGATCTGGCCTGGCATATTCCCTTGGTTGGTAAATTAGAGGGGATGGGTTGCCATGGGAACCAAATAATAGGCCGATGGCCCTTAATGGTTGGCCTTATAAATGGGCGACTGGGATGCTTCGACCACTTGCTAAGGAATGTGGTAACCCAAATGTCTGTGAGGAAAGGGCAGCCTTCAGTTGGTAACATGCTGAGGGCAGAGGCGTCGCAGGCTTAGATGTGCCCTCGAATGCATAGCAACTTGGGGCGGATCCTGCTTTTCTTTCTGATTCTCACTGCCAGATGTCAACCTGCTTGCACTGTTGAAGGAATGGGTTTCCCAAACCCAAAACTGACTGTGCAGGCAGTTTGAAAAGGGCACCAAAATCCTTATTTTTCCTTTGCTAAAATCCATTAACTTGAGCTCTGAGTCAATGTATAAACAAAAACCCAGCTGTATAAACAAGTGCTCAGAGCCCTCTCCTTTATCAGTTCGTAACGGCAAGGATGACCTTGGCTGTTCCAGTGTAGTAGGGATGACATGTCTAGGTCTTATCTTACGTCCTGACGCACAGACCTAGTCCAGGAACAACGCCAGAGTGTGTTCTTGGAGTTGGTGACCTCTTGCTCCAAGATAAGAGTAGGAAGGAATACCCTTTTATGGTCAGAAGTACAAGAAGGAATACCCTTTTATGGTTAAGAATACCGGCGCAGGAACATATGTGATGTCAACCTGCGTGTACAGGCTGACGTGGCTGGATTCCTGGGGAAGGGGGGAGAGGGTGCCTGGAGGATATATATACTGCATGAAATTTCTCATTTCTTTGGACTTGCTGTGGACACACCACACAGGTGCCTTTCTGCTGTTCCGGAGAGCAGAAATAAAGAACTCTTTCTCTGAACCAACCCTCGGTGTCATTTGACTTCCTTCCTCCTGTCTGGGAGCAATTCAGACCCAATCGGTGAACTCCAATAAGGCTACACTGTGACCTCATAGGAAAGCCCCTTACGCAGACCCTTGGTCCATCTAGTTCAGTATTGTCTGCTCTGACTGGCAGAAGCTCTCCAGGGTTTCAGATGGGGAGCCCTAACTGCTGACATTTGAATCCAGGACCCGCTGCATGCAAAGCTGACAGCTCATTCCCTTAACCAGGAGCCTTGAGGGGCAGCCATGGGATCTCTCCCCTGAATCTCTTCTCTCTATGGGGCGGACAGGGTGTCCCTATGGCTCAGTAACCGCTGCTTCTCTGGCAGAGTCATGGTGCGTGTGCGTGTGTGTGTGTGTGGACAGTGTATGAACTTAACACAGCTTCGTTCATTTTTGGCTGCTGTTTTGTTAACGTTGTTTATTTTGTTTTATAGATTTCAGGTGTTCTATTGATTCGTTAATCATATAAAACAACTCTTGCTTCAATTGTGACGTTTCGCTTATTTCGTACTTGTTGCCTTGCGAACGGTGTTCTCTAATTGTTTCACTGATGACCTGTTGATTCTTCACTGTGATTTATGTTGTATCTCTGATGTTCTGTTATTGCGCCACAAAGTTGTCATTATTTATTGTTTGTCGGCCGCTTTGGGAATCATTTGAATCGCAGCATAGAAATATAAGCAATCAGTCAAATCAATTAATCTCTGGGGCAAGTCTATACAGTAGATAGTCTGACAATGCAGGAAATCAGGGGCGTAGAAGAAAAATGCACTGCGCATGCTCAGAGGCCTATTGAGTCTAGGACTTGGTTGCCAGACTCCTAGAGGGTGTTAAGGCAAAATACCCTTTACTGTACCTTGTCTAGAGGAGGGTTGGAAACTCACTGGCCTTTCAGGTGTTTTTGGACTCCAACACCCATCAGCTCCAGCCAGCATGTCCAGTAGTGAAGGATGATGGGAGTTGTAGTCCAGCATCGTCTGGCCTGAGGAATAACAACACATATCTCTGTTCTGGAAAAGTTGTAGCTGTAAAGAAGATTCTTTGTTTGTTTGCATTTATATCCCACCTTTTCCTCCAAGGAGCTCAAATTGCTACTTGTGGTTTTCTACCTCCCACACAACAACCCTGTGAGGCAGGTTTTGGCCTAGAGGCAGTGACTGGCCCAATGTCACCCAGTGAACTTTGTGGCCAACTGGAGATTTGAACCCTGGTCTCCCAGGCTATGGTGCTGGAGGAGACTCTTGAGAGTCCCATGGACTGCAAGAAGATCAAACCTATCCATTCTGAAGGAAATTAGCCCTGAGTGTTCACTGGAAGGACAGATCCTGAAGCTGAGGCTCCAAGACTTTGGCCACTTCATGAGAAGAGAAGACTCTCTGGAAAAGACCCTGGATGTTGGGAAAGATGGAGGGCACAAGGAGAAGGGGACGACAGAAGATGAGATGGTGGGACAGTGTTCTCGAAGCTACCAGCATGAGTCTGACCAAACTGCGGTCAGTGGAAGACAGGAGTGCCTGGCGTGCTCTGGTCCAGGGGGTCACAAAGAGTTGGACATGCCTAAATGACTAAACAACAACAACTCCCAGGCTGTAGCCCTACACTCTAACCACTGTGCCACCCTGTTATCCATTGGGAAGGTCTTGGATTCCCATCTCCAGCCTCTCCTGACAGGGCTAGGAAAAACTCCTGCCTAAAACCTTTGAAAGTTGCCACCTGTCCGTGTACGGATGGTACTGAACTCTGTAGACAATGGCCTGGCTTTCTCCTATAATGGACCTTTCCTGTGGTCCTGTGTGCGAAAAAGATTCTTTCCTGGACACCCTATGATCCTCAGGTGTGCCGTTTACATTTTTCCTTCCAGTGTGTAACCTAGGCAGTGTGGGATTGAACTGTTTCCTTCTGTGCTGCGAAAGAAATTTCGCTTTTAAGAGCTGAGCTGCAAGCGAGTTGCCCTTGCTGGAATAGAACATTTCTGTGTTGGACGGTTTCAATTAGAAACTCTTTGTTTCTTTAAGCTGTAAGACAACCCTTTTGCCCTAAGCAGAAGTGATTCATGTTTATACACGGATGGGAAATGACCCATCACGGTTTTTACTGTTTTTGGCATAATTTCTCTATTTGGCATGGCCTGAGGTGGCTGTGGACAAGACACTTTTAAAAGGCAGTGATTTAAGGAATGTCCGAGGCGAAAATTCAGACGGAGCTGCACTGGGGAATGCAAAAGATAACCCATAGGTTTGTGTGGACAGGGAAGCTGTGTATCTGTAGGTCAGGAGACGGGGGAACGGCGGCTCCCCTGTTGCTTGAGGACTGGGGAACTGCAAAAAGACCAGTTCCCGCGTCCCCACTTTTCAGAAAGCGGGTGTTTAGAAAGAAGGGGAGAGAGAGGGGGATGCTGAAATCCACTTTCCAAATGAGCAATGCAGCTAGCAGTAAATTAAAAAAAGGACGATACACGATATTCCCTCCTAAGCCTTTTGCTCGTGATGAAAGTAAAGAGAATCTGGCACCAAACAACTGTGCTCTTAATGCAGCAAACTGGCAAAGACGATTATGTAAGACAATTGTTTGTAGGGCGCGTCTGACGGCCTTCGCTGATTTGTCTCCTGCCAGCTGTGAGCTTTTGAAGAGGATACTTGAGGCAAAGAGAGAGGATAATTCTTCGGAACGGATGTGCACAAAAGGAGCACAATGCTTCTGTCGTGCGACGAGCGGCGTTCGGAAATGGGCAGAACCTCCCTCTCTCTGTGGCTCCCCCCCCCCCCCGGTTACATGCCCACCACCAGGATTTTTGTTTGTCTGTTGCTAAACTTCTTAAAAAAGGTAAAGGGACCCCTGACCATTAGGTCCAGACGTGACCGACTCTGGAGTTGCGGCACTCATCTCGCTTTATTGGCCGAGGGAGCCGGTGTACAGCTTCTGGGTCATGTGGCCAGCAAGACTAAGCCGCTTCTGGTGAACCAGAGCATAAGAATGGATAAGAATAAGAATAAATTATAATAATAATAAATTCCATTGCAAGAAAAGGGGCCCAGATATTGCATTGTGGCAACCACAACCTAGGTTCAAGGGGCCATTAGGCAATTATAGCTTAAATATCTGAGTTTCTGTCACTGCTCAGAGGCACCTCAGAGGCATTTGTTTCCTTCCTAGGCTTTGGTGAGAAGGTTTTTGGAGGCCCAAACACCCCCTTGAAACAGCACATTTCTGTAACGTTGTCAAGATTTACAGACCTGCCAGAGTGCTTTATCCAAAGCTCCATCGTGGAGAAATAAGCAATAAACAATCTGAAACGTCTATTGGGACCAGTCAGCATCCTGTTTTTAGATACCGCAAGTCAGATTTCAGGTTACATATTGAAATGGCAGAGAAGAGGTCACAAGGAGCAAACAATAATCTCTGAGAACACACACAAATAAAAAGCGTCTGCTTTGAGCCGGGAGATCTGGGAAGTCGACGTCCCAATTTGTCGCATTGAAAATGTCAGCTTCTCCATTCCTGTGTGACATGCTCATCTTTTTTCTTAGCCTGTCATTCTGGGAGGTAGGGGAATCTGTCAGTTCTAGAGCATCTGAAATCCTAGAGAGCTGAGCTGCTGCCGGTCCGTGTGGACAGTAAAGGGCTAGATGGACCAGTGGTTTGGCTTGGTGTGAATCCATTTCTGATGTTCTTCTGCTAAACAGTTTCCTGTGTTCAAAAGCTTCGCAATCCTGGAATAAGAGGAAGGCGTCTTCTTATGGATCCAGAATTGGTTAATTAATAATAATAATAATAATAATTTATTACAGTGGTACCTCAGGTTAAGTATTTAATTCGTTCCGGAGGTCCGTTCTTAACCTGAAGCTCAACTTTAGCTAATGGGGCCTCCTGCTACCACCTCGCCACTGCTGTGTGATTTCTGTTCTCATCCTGAAGGTACTATTTCTGGGTTAGCGGAGTCTGTAATCTGAAGCGTATGTAACCTGAGGTACCACTGTATTTATACTCCGCCCATCTGACTGGGGTGGCTTCCAACACAATATTAAAATACAGTAATGCATCAAACATTAAAAGCTTCCCTAAACAGGGCTGCCTTCAGATGTTGTCTAAAAGTCTGGTAGTTGTTGTTTTCTTTGACATCTGGTGGGAGGGAGTTCCACAGGGTGGGCGCCACTACCGAGAAGGCCCTCTGCCTGGTTCCCTGTAACTTGGCTTCTCACAATGAGGGAAACGCCAGAAGGCAAGGCCCTTGGTGCTGGACCTCAGTGTCTGAGCAGAACGATGGTGGCAGAGATGCTCCTTCAGGTATACTGGACTGAGGCCGTTAGGCAAAAACAGATACTGTAGTTCTCTCAATGGAGAGATGCAGAAAGTGGAGATTCCCCAAAGATCAGTATTGGGACCTGTGCTTCATAGCTCTTTCATAAAGTATCTAGAGTCTGAGGCAAGGAGTGAGATAGCTTAGTTTGCTGATGCTACTAAATGGTCCAGGGTCATTAAAACAAAAGGATGGCGAAGAGGTTCATAATAATAATAATAATAATAATAATAATAATAATTTATTATTTGTACCCCGCCCATCTGGCTGGGTTTCCCCAGCCACTCTGGGCGGCTCCCAACAAAGATGAAAAATACACTAAAATGTCACATATTAAAAACTTCCCTGAACAGGGCTGCCTTCAGGTGTCTTCTGAATGTCAGCTAGTAGTTTATCGCTTTGACATATGATGGGAGGGCGTTTCACAGGGCGGGCGCCACTACCGAGAAGGCCCTCTGCCTGGTTCCCTGTAAATTGGCCTCTCGCAGTGGGGGAACTGCCAGAAGGCCCTCGGAGCTGGACCTCAGTGTCCGGGCAGAACTCTCCAAATTGAGTGACAAACTGGAACTTGTCCACAGGAGGGCAACCAAAATGGTCAAAGGCCTGGAAACGATGCCTGATGAGGAACGGCTAAGGGAGCTGGGCATGTTTAGCCTGGAGAAGAGGAGGTTAAGGGGTGATATGATAGCCATATATAAAAGGATGCCACATAGAGGAGGGAGAAAGGTTGTTTTCTGCTGCTCCAGAGAAGCGGACACGGAGCAATGGTTCCAAACTACAAGAAAGAAGATTCCACCTAAACATTAGGAAGAACTTCCTGACAGTAAGAGCTGTTCAACAGTGGAATTTGCTGCCAAGGAGTGTGGTGGAGTCTCCTTCTTTGGAGGTCTTTAAGCAGAGGCTTGACAACCATATGTCAGGAGTGCTCTGATGGTGTTTCCTGCTTGGCAGGGGGTTGGACTCGACGGCCCTTGTGGTCTCTTTCAACTCTACGATTCTATGAGTGGATTGGCAGGGAAGTGCCGAATGCGAGTCAATGTAAATGGGTCTGTAGGGATGGAAGGTGGAGGAAGCTGCTCTGGAAGGTAGGACCCGAATCAACGGCCTCAAGTTACAAGAAAGGAGATTCCGACCAAACACCAGGAGGAACCTTCTGACGGTGAGAGCTGTTTGACTTTGGGACGGAAGGCGCTGGGTTCTCCTTGCTTGGAGATGTTTAAGCAGAGTTTGGATGGCCACCTGTCATGGATGCTTTCGTTGAGATTCCTACATTGAAGGGGGTTGGACTAGATGACCCTTGGGGTCCATTCCAACTCTGTGGTTCTATGCTTTTGGGCTTCCCTGAAGAGGCATCTGTGTGCTGGGCCCGGGGGTAACCTGTGAAACGCGGTCCAGGTCAGTCCCGAATTCAAGGATTCCGCGAGGAGTCAGTCTGACAGGGCCAAGGCAGGAAACCAGGCAAGGACAGGTACAGAATCTCAGGCAGGATCTGGCATACAGCAATGTTGCTCCTGCAACCTGGGACAGGGTCTGTCAGCCTTTTATCTTTGTCGGGGTAGCGGCTGGTCCTGATCCCCCGGCGACTCACCTCCCTGTCTTGCCCGAAGGCAAGCACTCCTCCTGCGAGTACTCAGGTCTCTCCTTCTCTCAGACTTTAGTCTCTGCAGCTTGGGAGACGTCGGTGGGTTACTAGACCCGGGGCCGCCTCAGCCTCCCCTGACCAAACCGGTAGTGGAGCAGCTGTAAACGATGGCCCAGCAGAAGGTGACGAAGTCATCCCTGCATTTGGAGTCAGGGCAGGCTCAGGCCCCTGACTTGGCCCAGCTGGGGTTTGTTGCAGGGGAACCTGTGCAGACTGGGACTCTTCAGGATCAGGCCCCAGACTTGGTTCAGATGTTGCCTGAGGCAAAGGATCTGGTGCAGACTGAGTCTCCTCTGAGTCCGAGTCCCAGGCCATCACAATCTGGTTGGCCACCACGAAAGCAGGAAACCACCTCAGACGGCCCCTTTGCCAGATCTAGCAGGGCTTCGCTTACCTTCTCAGTGGGATGTTGTCTTTTCGGCATGGACGAAAAACGTTTATGTTTCTTCAGGTTGTGGACAGCATTTTAATGTGGTGATTTTATCCTGTTTTTCTCCTCTGCGACATCTACTCTTCGTCAGGGGAAAAAAAACCCCAAATGGATCTGAAAGGCTGTTTGGTTAGAAAAAGAAACTAGCAAATTATTTCATGAGGAAGTGAGGACTTTCTTATTCCAGCAGACTGATTGCTTTTGATTTTGGGGCTGGTGTTGTTTTTATTGTTAATTAGGTGTGTGTTGTGGGTTAAACCACAGAGCCTTGGACTTGCCGATCAGAAGGCCAGCGGTTCGAATCCCCGCGATGGGGTGAGCTCCCGTTGCTCAGTCCCTGCTCCTCTCAACCTAGCAGTTCGAAAGCACGTCAAAGTGCAAGTAGATAAATAGGTACTCCTCCGGTGTGAAGCTAAACGGCATTTCCGTGCGCTGCTCTGGATCGCCAGAAGTGGCTTAGTCATGCTGGCCACATGACCCAGAAGCTGTACGCCGGCTCCCTCGGCCAATAAAGCGAGATGAGCGCTGCAACTCCAGAGTCGGCCACGACTGGACCTAATGGTCAGGGGTCCCTTTACCTTTACCTTTTAATAGAACTTACAGTTTTTAGTTCTATTGATGTTTCACTGTTTTTGATTGATTAAAAAACCAGCAAGTTTCTAACTGTTCTCATTTTATCTGTAAGCCGCCTGGAGTCCCTGTCAGGAAAAATGGCGGAATATAAATAAGTAGATGATGAAGAAATCTAGTTTCAAGGATCTGCAAACTGCACATTAACTGTGAGCAGGAGCACACAAGTCTTTCCGTTGCATCCCATGGTGCAATGGGACTTTGCCCTCCTCTCGCCTCTCTGCCCCCCTAACCTGCTCCCGAGGGTCCATCAGTCCTCAAGCAGATTTCAGGGTGCACACATGGGGGGGGCGGGGGGGGGCTGCGTAGAATAGGAGACGGGAAGAGGTGCAGTTCTACTGTTCAGGCAAAAGGCTTTGGTGGAAGCTGTTACGGAAAAATCTAGGTGCGAGGCTGCTCAGTCACCCAGCTCGTCGGGCAGAGCCCGCGGGTCCCTGCGGAATAAAGGAAGGAGTCCAGCCACCAACCGGAGCAAATAGCTGTAGACCAAAGTTTATTGCGCAACAGGTTCAAAGAAGAATTTTGAACCCCGAGGATCAGATGACAAAGCCCTTTAAAACTTTCCCACCATATCCCAGAATACAGTTTGTACAGCATCATTGCTACATCATTGCTACATCACTGACACGGCACAAAACGGGAGGGGTAGACAGGGGTTACACTAGTTTAACCTTGGCAAACATGTCCAGACAACAACAACAACAACAACAACAACAACAACAACAACAACAACAACAACAACAACAACATATACCCCACCCATCTGGCTGAGTTTTCCCAGCCACTCTGGCCAGCTCCCAATCAAATGTTAAAAACAGTACAGCATTAAATATTAAAAACTTCCCTGAACAGGGCTGCTTTAAGATTTCTTTAAAAGATAGGATAGCTGCTTATTTCCTTCACATGTGAAGGGAGGGTGTTCCGCAGGGTGGGCGCCACTACCGAGAAGGCCCTCTGTCTGGTTCCCTGTAACCTCACTTCTCGCAGTGAGGGAACCGCCAGAAGGCCCTCGGCACTGGATCTCAGTGTCCGGGCTGAACGATGGGACATATGAATTAGCATATGCAAATCCTATGCTAATTGTGCCCTTGTCTTTCCCCACCTCCAATCTATGGGTGATTTGTAAGTGGCTTCCTTGTGGAGTGTAGCCAGTCTTTAGCCCAGGGATCAGCAAGTTTTATCTTGCCTGGGCCGGATCGGTCCCGCGGAGATCCCTCCATGGGCTAGATCATTTGTTCGCCCACGATTTCCGGTGTCTGTGCAGATGCAATTTCCGGCGCCGCGGAAGCGAGTCCCTGCGCCGCGCTGTGACAGTTTAGCGCAGCGCGCGAGCAGGCAACTCGATTCGGGGGTGGCTCGTGGGCCGGTCAAATGACCTCCACTAGCCATTTCTGGCCCATGGGCCTTAGGTTGCTGACCCCTGCTTTAGCCAAAAGGCTGGGGAAATGATGGTTAAATAAATAACCACTACAATCTTCCAATACAGTCATACCTTGGGTTACAGACGCTTCAGGTTGTGCGTTTCCGGGTTACGGACGTGCCAAAACTCAGAAGTACCGGAATGGGTTACTTTTGGGTTTCGGCGCTCGTGCATGCGCAGAACTGCCAAATCGCGCTTTGTGCATGCACAGAAGACCAAATCGCAATCTGCGCGTGCGCAGACGTGGTGCTGTGGGTTGTGGACATTGGCCTCTTGGGCCTCCCGCACGGATCATGTTCACAACCCGAGCGTCCACTGTATTTGTTAATTGCTGAACCTAGACATTTTGAACGGGGAGGAAAAATAGTTCATTTACGCAGACGTCATTTCTCGCTGTGCATTATGCATACTGTTCCAGCTCCTTTGAGTCAGAGGAGGGAAGATTGAGAGGAGGCAAAAAAGAGAGAGGAAAAAACGGGTATGTAGGCTTTTAAGTCATTTGGGTAATTTAGAAAATGTTACACTTAATCTTTTATAAAAAGTACAGGCCTCTGGTTCTCTTAGCGACACTCCTGCTGGTTTTCTCCCCACCCCCTGTAAGGAAAAAAGGACAAGCCGCTGTTTCAGAAGGTTTCTAAAGCAAACACCCACATATTGTACTCAGGACTAAAAGTGTGTGGGACCCTTTGCTTTCAATACCACTTGCGCAAGTTTTTTTTTTGGGGGGGGGTGTAAGAGGGTGAAAACCCTGCTTCATTTCCAGTTTATGCACTGTAAGTTGCTGCTGAAATCATGCATTTTCTTATAACTGGTGTTATAAGAAAAATACTGCTCTCTTTCCTTTATGGGGTATCTAAGAGCCAGTATAGAGTCCTTATGTAGGTTCCCTATCGGTAGTAGAAAATAACAAATGTGGTCGCACCGTAGGTTTGTGCAACAGCATTATAATACTGTCCGTTTCATTTCCAGTTCCTTTACTCATGATCCCTAGAAAGGAATTTTACCTTTTTCCAAGGTTGTCACTCACAGGGCTGATCCTCGTTTGTCCTATGCCATGGATGGCTCAGTTAGTCCTACTCGCTATATAGGTTTCCCCTCTTGTAAAATTTCCTTGGAGCTTTTAGCCCAAGGTGCCTTCCCTCGCAAGGAACAAACAAACAAATCTGCAAGCTGTTAAGAGTTTGCTTCTGTTTAGCCCAACTTGCTTCTCTTTGATTGTCTGCAAAAGCCGGAGGCTCAAATGGACCCCATCTTTTATTTATACAAATCCTTTGTTCTTAAAGATGTATGAATTACTTCAGTTTGCTAAGCTGCTGTTATTGCTTTGAGAAAAAGCCCGTTAATACGCTGTCTTTTCCACCTCCCCTTCCCACCCCCTCCCCTTTCTTCTAAGTTCTGCAATATGAATGCTGAAGGAAGCCTGCCCACAAATTTCCATTTGTCGTGTCATATATATGTGCTTGCTATATGGAAGTGAATTTTGGAAGTTTAAAATTAGGGTGCCCTTTAAGGGATCACAGAATCGTAGTGCTGGAAGGGACTCCAAGGGTCATCTAGTCCAACCCCTGCAATGCAGGCATCTCAGCTAAAGCATCCATGACAGATGGCCATCCAAGCTCTGCTTAAAAACCTCCAAGGAAGGAGAGCCCACAATTTCCTGTGAGAGACGGTTCCCCTGTCAAACAGCTCTTACTGTCAGAAAGTTCTTCCTGGTGTTTAGTTGGAATCTCCTTTCTTGCAACTTGAAGCCATGGGTTCGAGTCCTCCCCTCCAGAGCAGGAGAAAACAAACATGCACCATCTTCCAAGTGACAGCCCTTGAGATATTTCGCTAGCAGAAGGGGAATCCGGCAACAACGTCCTCCTCTTCTTCTTCTTCTTCTTCTTCTTCTTCTTCTTCTTCTTCTTCTCCTCCTCCTCCTCCTCCTCCTCCTCCTCCTTCTTCTTCATAGAATCATAGAGTTGGAAGAGACCACAAGGGCCATCGAGTCCAACCCCCTGCCAAGCAGGAAACACCATCAGAGCACTCCTGACATATGGTTGTCAAGCCTCTGCTTAAAGACCTCCAAAGAAGGAGACTCCACCACACTCCTTGGCAGCAAATTCCACTGTCGAACAGCTCTTACCGTCAGGAAGTTCTTCCTAATGTTTAGGTGGAATCTTCTTTCTTGTAGTTTGGATCCATTGCTCTGTGTCCGCTTCTCTGGAGCAGCAGAAAACAACCTTTCTCCCTCCTCTATGTGACATCCTTTTATATATTTGAACATGGCTATCATATCACCCCTTAACCTCCTCTTCTCCAGGCTAAACATGCCCAGCTCCCTTAGCCGTTCTTCATAAGGCATCGTTTCCAGGCCTTTGACCATTTTGGTTGCCCTCCTCTGGACACGTTCCAGTTTGTCAGTGTCCTTCTTGAACTGTGGTGCCCAGAACTGGACACAGTACTCTAGGTGAAGTCTTCTTCTTTTCATTTCTATACCACTTTTTCTCCTTTTCCATGATCCTCTTTCTGCAAGCAGGTAGAGTTATTGTTGTGTTCAGAGGCTTCTCATAGGCATCTGTGAGAAAAGGATGCACGGGACTTTGGTCTGACCCTGCAGGCTGGCTCTTACGTTCAGAGGTAAATTACTTAGGTATCTGGTGAGACGTAGTGTGTTTCAGACGGCAGCCTTGGCGCGATCCGTTTTCAGGTCTGGCAGGAAGAGAGATGTAAAGATCAGGCACCGACTCGCTCAGAACAAACCAAAATCAGGAACTGTGCACCGAATTTGAGCGGAAAGATGTCAAAAGAGAGAGAGAAAGAGCAGGGCTCCAGTACCTTTGTGTAGAAAAGCGAATTTCAGCAGATGCCGTTTGTGATGCAAGCTGCACCTACTGAAACCCCCTCTCCTGCACAGGTGGGATCTATAGTTCAAAACATTGGAGGGCACCAGGGTGCAGAAGTCTGTCATGTTTCTTGGTTCTGACTCCCTTGCTTTGGCTGGCTGGAGAGATGTGCTCCATTACAGAGGAGACGCATGGACTTCTGCATTTGTACGCAGAGCAAAGCCAGATCAGGAGGAACATGCTATTCTAACCAGAAGCTGCTGTTTGGAGAGTCAGAGGAATGGCTCTTCATAGTGCGACCTCAAACCCGGGTGCAAAGCTTTTGGATAGATTCTCCTTGAGATCCTGAACCGAAGCGAGCGATGCATTTGGTTAGGAATGCAAGAATCAGACCATAGCTGGATTTAGTCCAGCAATGCTTCCAGTAAACCCACAAATGGGGAAGGTTAGCTACAGTCCTCTCCTTTGTTGTTGTCCCACAAGCAACTAGCATCTGGAGATCTGCATCCTCCAGACAACTGGTTTCTTGAGGATTCATTCTTGTTTGCTTGCACTAAGTTAACAGGGAGGTTAGGCTCATGTCAGGGGAACACCATATGTTTAAAGCACCTTTGGCGCTGTGGTCTAAACCACTGAGCCTCTTGGGCTTGCTGATCAGAAGGTCGGCGGTTTGAATCCCCGTGATGGGGTGAGCTCCTGTTGCTCTGTCTCAGCTCCTGCCAAACTAGCAGTTTGAAAGCATGCCAGTGTGAGTAGATGAATAGGTACCACTGTGGCAGGAAGGTAAATGGCGTTTCCGTGTGCTCTGGTTTCCGTCACGGTGTCCCATTGTGCCAGAAGTGGTTAAGTGCTGCTGGCCACAAGACCCAGAAAGCTGTCTGTGGACAAAGACCGGCTCCCTTGGCCTGAAAGTGGAGATGAGTGCCACAAACCCATAGTTGACTTTGACTGGACATAACCATCCAGGGGTCCTTTACCTTTACGTAAAGCACCTTTATGCCACTTTAACAGTCGTTGTTGTTGCTGTTTAGTGGTTTAGTTGTGCCCGACTCTTTGTGACTCCCTGGACCAGAGCATGCCAGGCACCCCTGTCTTCCACTGCCTCTCGCAGTTTGGTCAAACTCATGCTGGTAGCTTCGAGAACCCTGTCCAACCATCTCGTCCTCAGTCGTCCCCTTCTCCTTGTGCCCTCAATTTAACAGTCATGGTTCCCCCCAAAGAATGCTGGGAGCTGTTGTCTACCCACTCACAGAAGCCAACTGAGCTATCCAGATGTTTAACTGATAATCCGTCACAGCCAGTCCATCGTTCGAAAAATAAGACTTTAGAGCCGTCTCAATCTCAAATGGCAACTAGATATTTTGTTTTGTTGACTATAACCTTGGTTTAAGGAGCCATCTGGTGCCTAGCTTATATATCTGCATTTCTAACACTGCTTGTTTAACCATCTCCCATCGAAAACTGGGGGGCTGAAATCTGATTAACTGTAGCCAGATTTGGCTCCCTGTATATGAACTCGCTTTCTAAAGAAATGGGACTTGTTGCAACCGTTTCATTCCTCTGATTATATTGAGACAAATGCTGGAGTCGGCTGTGCGCACATTAGATGAGATTTATGTCGAACCGTCTTGGGGTGGCTGCTGATCAATGGAAAGCACAGAAATGGCTTTATTGCGATCTGAGGAGCTGCTTTTGAGCTTGAGCATATTTGTGCGGTTATAGGTCTTGACAGTCAAAGTGCTTGCGCTTATCGCGACATTTTGTAACTGCTCCTTTGCTTCGGCTGAGAATGGCCCCCTGAGAAAAGTTTGGTGGGAGTGAATAAAAATATAGAGAAAAACATCTGGGTCACACCAACCCAGCACAAAAAACAAAAGTGTCTTGCAGCTCCTTAAAGAATAAAAACTAGTTTATTGCGGCAGAACCTTTGTGTCAACCAGATCCCACTTCACAGGAAGCGTGAAACTGTGCCTTCCCTTGGCAGACATATTTGTGCATTGGCTTGGGAGCAGATGGGAGGGGAAAGAGGTAATCTCTCCAAGATGAAAGGCCATAAGATTATAAGAAGAGAATGTTGGATCAGGCCCATGTGGCTTGAGGGACGAGTGGCACTGGGGTCTAAACCACTGAGCCTCTTGGGCTTGCTGATCGGAAGGTCGGCAATTTGAATCCCCGCGATGGGGTGAGCTCCCGTTGCTCTGTCCCAGCTCCTGCCAACCTAGCAGTTCGAAAGCACACCAGTGCTAGCAGATAAATAGGTACCCCTATGGTGGGAATGTAAACGGCATTTCCGTGAGCTCAGTTTTCCGTCAGGGTGTCCCATTGCGCCAGAAGCAGTTTAGTCATGCTGGCCACATGACCCAGAAAGCTGTCTGTGGACAAACGCTGGCTCCTTTGACCTGAAAGCGAGATGAGCTCTGCAACCCCGTACAGTGGTACCTCGGGTTACAGATGCTTCAGGTTACAGACTCCGCTAACCCAGACATAGTACCTTGGGTTAAGAACTTTGCTTCAGGATGAGAACAGAAATCACGCTGTGGTGGTTCAGCAGCAGCAGGAGGCCCTATTAGCTAAAGTGGTACCTCAGTTTAAGAACAGCTTCAGGTTAAGAACGGACCTCCGGAACGAATTAAGTTCTTAACCCGAGGTACCACTGTAGTCACCTTTGACATAAGAAGAAGAAGAGTTTGGATTTGATATCCCGCTTTATCACTCCCCTTCAGGAGTCTCAAAGCGGCTAACAATCTCCTTTCCCTTCTTCCCCCACAACAAACACTCTGTGAGGTGAGTGAGGCTGAGAGACTTCAGAGAAGTGTGACTGGCCCAAGGTCACCCAGCCATAGCTGTCAACTTTCCCTTTTTTTGCGGGAAATTCCCTTATTCCAGTGCTGTTTCCCACTGCTTCCTGCTGCTATCCTGGATTGTTAGATATCCCATATAGACTGTTCCCGGGACAGGTGAGGGTGCAGATCCCTTATTTTCAAATCTGAAAGTTGACAGCTATGCACCCAGCAGCTGCATGTGGAGGAGCGGGGAAGCGAACCCAGTTCACCAGATTACGAGTCCACTGCTCTTAACCACTGCACCACCCTGGCTCTGTACCTTCACCCTTACCTTCTAACAGGGGCCAACCAGTTGCCTGTAGGAACCCCACAAGCTCCTCCGCGAGCTTGTGGGGCTGGCGTGGAGGGAAGCGCTGCTTTCCCCCACCGCCAGCCCCAAAGAGCAGGTCAGGGAGCAGTGGAAAGGCACACAGCTTTCCCACTGCTCCGTGAGCTTCTTGGGGCTGCCGGGGAAGCCCAGGTTCCCCTCCCTCAGCCCCGAAGAGCAAAGAAGCCAAGACAGCGAGCGGGATCCATCCTGCTCACTGTCTTGGCTTCCTCTTTAGCCCCGCGCAACCTCTCCAGCCGGGAGAGGCTGCGCGCGGTTATGGCAATACCCCCACCTCCCGCAAAAGCCCGCAGGAGCCGCGTACCCTCTAAGGAGCGCGTGGCTCCTGTGGGCATTTCTACGAGGAGGGAGAAGGGACTGACTGGCTGCATCAGTCCCTTCTCCCTCCTGGGGAAAAGCCCGCAAGAGCCGTGTGGAGCTTGTGTGCGGCTTTTGGGGGCTTTCCTGCCCACCCCCCTGCATTCGCTCCATAAGATGCACACACATTTCCCCTTACTTTTTAGGAGGGGAAAAGTGCATCTTATGGAGCAAAAAATACAGTATTCATTGCATCATTCTGCCACCTATTTCTCCAAGGAGTCCACGGTTCACCCTCTACCTCTGTTAATCTCTACAATGACCCTGCGAGGTTGACTGAGAGACAGGGACTGACTACAAGGGTGAGCTTCATGGCTGAGTGGGGATTTGAACCCTGATCTCCCGGGTTCCAGTCTGATACTCTAACCACTCCACCACACTGCTGGTGTGCAGCACTAGTGGGGAGAGTGCTGTTGCACATGGGTTTTGCATCTGGGCTTCCGTTGTTGCAGACGGGCCGTTGCCTTGATCCTGTTTTGGAGTCTCACCTTCAACAATCAATAATAAGTGCATTTTCTGTGTTTCCGTCCTGCATTTACGGAGTTCATCATCAGGGCTTGAGATTTGTCTGCTTGGAGACCTTGATTCTTTGAGATGCATGTGTTAAGGTCTTTTATTCTTCTGTTTTTAGAAGCAGGCATTTAACCTCTGAGTTAACCTTCGTTTCCGTTTTCTTGCTCTTGAGATAATGCTGCTGATTTCATTTGGATTTCGCTCCCCCCCCCCTTTGTGTTTAATGCTGTTCTGTGCTTTGATAACTCATTTGAGTTGGAGATCCGATTATAAATCCCCGGAGAAATAAATAACTCTACACTGACGGGGCTTATAAAAGCACTACTAATAACTTAGATCCCCAAACTTTTGCTTGGCTTTACTGCTGTGCCGCTTGATCTCCCCCCAAACCTCTGAGCATGTGCTGTGTGCTATTCCTCTGCCCAGGACCCTCCAGTGGGCACTGTTCCTTTTAGAGGAAGCAGGGCAAGTTGCCTGCGGTCAGAGGGATCAGCTTCAGATAAGCCGGAAGCCTCAGGAAATCTCCTTTTGCAAACAAATCCCCATTCCACTCCCTCTGCCTACATTGGAGTGTGCGGCTTAGGGTATCTTCAATCTCTCCGGAAACATATTTTGAGCCTTGAGATTCCTTGGGGACTTTGTCCCTCCCCACTATTCTGTTGCAGTCTGCAAAGCAAAAGATGTTTCTGCACGTTCAATGGAAAAAGCCACGGCACCCCGTCTGCAGCTTCTGAACATCACACACTTTTTCAATGACACTTTGAGGCTGCAGGACATGTGTTCGAATCCTGTTTGTGGGATTTCAAGTTGGGCATCTGGTTGGCGGGATGCTGGACTAGAAGGGCCACTGGCTTGACCCAACAGAGTCTCTTCTGATGTTCTTGTGCCCTTATGCAAAGGTCAAGAGTTGCAGACTTCGTTTCAGAGCTCTGTATGTCTGCATTTTAAACTGCATTTTAACCTGTACTTTAAATTGCCCCCCCCCCCCATTATGTTTTTACTGTAATTTTACTGGTGTTAGCTGCCCTGAGCCCGGCTCTGGCCAGGGAGGCTGGGGTATTATTATTATTATTATTATTATTATTATTATTATTATTATCATGGATTTGGATTTGATATCCCGTTTTATCACTACCTTAAGGAGTCTCAAAGCGGCTTACAATCTCCTTTCCCTTCCTCCCCCACAACAAACACTCTGTGAGGTGAGTGGGGCTGAGAGACTTCAAAGAAGTGTGACTGGCCCAAGGTCTCCCAGCAGCTGCATGTGGAGGAGCGGGGAAGCGAACCCGGTTCACCAGATTACGAGTCCACTGCTCTTAACCACTGCACCACACTAGCTCATCATCATCATCATCATCATTATTACTATTATTATAGCAGGGGTCTGCACACTTTTTCAGCAGGGGGCCAGTCCACTGTCCCTCAGACCTCCTTGTGGGGGGCCGGACTATATTTTGAAAAGAAAAGGAAAATGAACGAATTCCTATGCCCCACAAATAACCCAGAGATGCATTTTAAATAAAAGCACACGTTCTTCTAATGTAAAAACACCAGGCAGGCCCCACAAATAACCCAGAGATGCATTTTAAATAAAAGGACACATTCTACTCATGTAAAAACACACTGATTCCCGGACTGTCCGCGGGCCGGATTTAGAAGGCGATTGGGCCGGATCTGGCCCCCGGGCCTTAGTTTGCCTACCCATGTTTTATAGGATGACATCAGCTCTCCTGAGTTTTTAAGGGTTTATGAAAGAGACGAAGTTCCTTGAGCCTTGGCGTGAAGAGCACTGGAGCGCCATGATCAAATATTCATGATGAACATTGGTGCTTATTTGAAACTATAAATCCCACAACAGTTTCTTGCACATTCAACAGTTTGCTGATTAGCATTCTTCTGTCTGGGCTTTATGAAGACAATAATAGCGAATGCTTATGAGCTCTGCAGAGTTGTCGTTAGATACACAAATATTTTGGCGCCACTTGCGAATGAAAAGGAAATTTTCAAGCGTTCCTAAAATGAGAATAAGTGAGAATTTGGTAGCCCTGGGTACTTCCAGTGCAAGATTATTGTGGCCTCCTCTTTATATGAATAGATTTTTTATTATTATTATGGTCACAGACCAAAAACATGGAACGTACAATTAGAAACATGCAACTAGTTTAATACAACTGAAGATAAACATGTTTTTCTCAAAGAGCCAACAAGACAATTCTCCTGGAAAAGAATGTTTCAGCTGCCTTGGTAATATGGGAAGGAATGTCCCTTTAAGTGAAACTGTACAAAATCTACTTAAAGTCTTCCCAGGAGGGTTCTTAATGGAGGGAGAGAATTGTCCTCTCTGAACAAGTTACAATGCAGAATAACATCTTCAGCAGCTCTGTTACTCTAGCTCCACACAGGCAGAAACATTTGTTAACCAGGACCTTGTTTAAATCTTGATACCTTTTTAAAAAAATTACATTTGTAATTAATATTTACATATGCATTAAGGTAAAGGGACCCCTGACCATTAGGTCCAATCGTGACCGACTCTGGGGTTGCGGCACTCATTTTGCTTTACTGGCCGAGGGAGCCGGCGTACAGCTTCCGGGTCATATAGCCAGCATGACTAAGCCGCTTCTGGCGAACCAGAGCAGCGCACGGAAATGCCGTTTACCTTCCCGCTGGAGTGGTACCTATTTATCTACTTGCACTTTGACATGCTTTCGAACTGCTAGGTTGGCAGGAGCTGGGACTGAGCAACGGGAGCTCACCCCGTCGCGGGGATTCAAACTGTCAATCTTCTGATCGGCAAGCCCTAGACTCAATGGCTTACACCACAACGCCACCCACATCTTTATATCATTTATATCACTGCATTTTTTTTACGTTTTCCAATTCTAATTACACTCATTACAAAACGGCTCAAAATTTAAATAAAGGTAGAAAGGTTGAAAATTTCTCATTAGAAGTCTTCAGACAACCCTGTAAGGGATGTTAATTGCTTACAATAATCTTTCAGATATCGTATGCATTTACCCCAGTCCTTTGAGAATATGTGATTGTGCTGGTTTCAGATTTTTCCTGTCAGCTTCGCCAGTTCTGCAAAGTCCATCATCTTCATCTGCTACACTTCCCCTCAGCTAACATTTTCACTGGGTTGGGCCACGACCTCCGTAATCCTAAAGCAGCAAAACAGAGGTGGCTGAGTCACTGATGTAGACGCAACATGAGGAAATGCAAAACGAAAATGCTGCTCAGCATTGCGGCCGCCTTCAACTCTACACAGCGGGGCGGTGTCTCATTTCTGCGCAAAGCAGTGTTAGAAGCTCAGATATCTAAGGTAAAGATAAATGGACCCCTGACCATTAGGACCAGTCGTGACTGACTTTGGGGTTGTGGCGCTCATCTCACTTTATTGGCCAAGGGAGCTGGCGTACAGCTTCCGGGTCATGTGGCCAGAAGGACTAAGCCGCTTCTGGCAAACTAGAGCGGCACACAAAAACGCCGTTTACCTTCCCGCCGGAGCAGTACCTATTTATCTACTTGCACTGGTGTGCTTTCGAACTGCTAGGTGGGCAGGAGCAGGGACCGAGCAACGGGAGCTCACCCCATCGCAGGGATTCGAACCGTCGACCTTCTGATCGGCAAGTCCTAGGCTCTGTGGTTTAACCCACAGCGCCACCCGTGTCCCTCAGATATCTAAGCTAGGTGCCAAATGGCTCCTTAAAACAGGGTCACAGTCACCAAAACGGAACACCTAGTTGCCATTCTGGGCCTGGGCGGCTAAAAAGTCGTATTTTTCAATACAGGTTTTTGTCACAGTGAATCCAGATAAAATATAACGGAGAGAATTCTACAGGATGTGTTACTCGGGTGTGAAAACAGTCCAGATGCAAGGATCCCCAGGCATGCACCTGGAGGAGGCATCGGGCGCCATCCTGGCACCCAGGAGTCTTCACTTGGTCACAAGTGGCCAATTTTGTTGTTGTTTAGTCGTGCCCGACTCTTCGTGACCCCATGGATCAGAGCACGCCAGGCTTCAAGAACACTGTCCAACCATCTCGTCCTCTGTTGTCCCCTTCTCCTTGCGCCCTCCATCTTTCCCAACATCAGGGTAAAATTAATAATAATAATAATAATAATAATAATAATAATAATAATTTATTTATACCCCATCCATCTGGCTGGGTTTCCAACTTTGGGCAGTTTCCAACAGAATATTAAAATACATTAGTCTATTAAACATGAAAAACTTCCCTAAACAGGGCTGCCTTCAGATGTCTTCTAAAAGTCTGGTAGTTGTTGTTCTCTTTGATATCTGGTGGGAGGGCGTTCCACAGGGCGGGCGCCACTACCGAGAAGGCCCTCTGCCTGGTTCCCTGTAACTTGCCTTCTCGCAGTGAGGGAATCGCCAGAAGGCCCTCGGAGCTGAACCTCAGTGTCTGGGCAGAACGATGGGGGTGGAGACGCTCCTTTTCCATGGAGTCTTCTCTTCTCATGAGGTGGCCAAAGTATTGGCGCCTCAGCTTCAGGATCTGTCCTTCCAGTGAGCACTCAGGGCTGATTTCCTTCAGAATGGATCGGTTTGATCTTCTTGCAGTCCATGGGACTCTCAGGTGGTCTATAGTAAAGGTAAAGCGACCCCTGACCATTAGGTCCAGTCATGACCGACTTTGGGATTGCGGCGCTCATCTTGCTTTATTGGCCGAGGGAGCCGGCGTACAGCTTCCAGGTCATGTGGGCAACATGACTAAGCCGCTTCTGGCGAACCAGAGCAGCGCACAGAAATGCCGTTTACCTTCCCGCCGGTGCGGTACCTATTTATCTACTTGCACTTTGACGTGCTTTCGAAATGCTAGGTTGGCAGGAGCAGGGACCGAGCAACGGTAGCTCACCCCATTGCGGGGATTCGAACCGCTGACCTTCTGATCAGCAAGTCCTAGGCTCTGTGGTTTAACCCACAGCGCCACCCTATAGCCAGGAGCAAAATGCGCCTGGCAAATTTCAATCACAAAGGATGCAGCTCCCCCCTTAGAAGTTTTGGGGTGGTAGTTTTTTTATAGTTGTTACTCTTGGTGTCTCTCCCTCTTCTCTCAAACAAAGCCACCCGTCGCTACCCCACCCACCCACGCGATGATTTCTGCACTGCCACAAAACAACAGCGGGATGCCTTTCTAGTTGTAGACGTCAGGTAAAATCTGACATATCTTTGAAGAACGCTGCTATTTTGGTCGAGAGGGCTTTGTCCCCCTGTCTCCCCCCGCCTGGGTTTGTTTTTCCACTTCACTTTGTCCTCGCCATGCTGCTATTTTGCCGGAATGCTTTTCAGATCAGATTACGGCAAATCAATTGAGCTCTTTGCTGAAGACTTTGCTGTTGGTGGGCGCTGCGTCTGAATGGTCCCAAACTTTGTTGGTATACCATTCCCAAAATGGCTGGTACCACCCTCCCCGGGGGGGGGGGGTCAGCGGGATTATTTTGGGGTGATGCCAAGAGGCAAGGGGGCGGCAGAGTGGCCGTGGCCGAAGGCGTAAAGGACTATCAGACTTCGAATAGCTTCTCTCGCTGGATCATCAATTTTGTCGAGTTAATTAATGAAACTAATAGCTCAGTTGGTAGAGTGAAAGATGCTTAGGGTCATGGGTTCGAATCCCGTGTTAGTGGAAAGACTTCTGCTTTGGGCCAGATGACCGTCAGGGTCCCTTCCAACTCGTTATAGGATTTTATGAATGGGTTTTGTGTAGTAAAGGTGCAATTAAGGCTTACTGCTTTGAATTTTATTGTGCTATCATCTTCCTTAGTGGGTTATGCAAACAACGGTTCTGAATAATGCTTTTTTTATAGGGCAAGGTAGGGGGCCTGAGGACTAGTTTATGGAACCAAGGGGTGTGTTTGTGAGCCACAGGGGCATAGTTCTAGATGTGGTCATTACTGGGCTGTGTTTGGTGCCGGGTTGAGTTCACTCAAATGCCTGAAGTATTTTGGCCTCATCCAGGTGGTTTAATGTAGATAGCAGAGCTTCCTGTTGCCAGGAACGCCATCATACCTGACAGCTGTAACTCCGTTGATTGTCTGCATGATGTCCTCCTCTGAATCACTTCCTTTAAAAAAAGGTAAAAATATTTTCAGATATATACATTTCACTAGGGACGCGGGTGGCGTCGTGGGTTAAACCACAGAGCCTAGGACTTGCTGATCAGAAGGTCGGCGGTTCAAATCCCCACGACGGGGTGAGCTCCCATTGCTCGGTCCCTACTCCTGCCAACCTAGCAGTTTGAAAGCACGTCAAAGTGCAAGGAGATAAATAGGTACCGCTCCGGAGGGAAGGTAAACGGTGTTCCCGTGCACTGCTCTGGTTCGCCAGAAGCGGCTTAGTCATGCTGGCCACATGACCCGGAAGCTCTACGCCGGCTCCCTCGGCCAGTAAAGCGAGATGAGCGCCGCAACCCCAGAGTGGGCACGACTGGACCTAATGGTCAGGGGTACTGTCAGGGGTTCAGAAGGAGAGACACAGGAGGGGGAGCAAATGGAGAGTGAGGAGGAGGAGTACGAGGGGGGCTCAGGCAGTGACAGTGGCCAGAGTTATTCCACAAGCCTCTCTAGCGAATCGGAGGACTCACAGAAGGGAGCGCCGGTGGCCAGAGCGAAGGGGGGTCCAGGGGGGAAGCCCCAGGAGGAAGGGGCCAGCGGGGAGTCCCTGAGCAGCAGCTGGAGATCGGGACCAGCGTCTCCACCAGAGCGCAGTGGGGAGGGGGAGTCCCAGGAGTCGGGACCAGTGTCCTCACCACCAGAGGGAGGAGAGGAGTCAGGTTTGGCAACACCCACATCAGGAAGCGGGGAAACGGTCAGAAGGAAAGTCACCGGCTGGGCGCGCGCGCCAAGTTCAAATGTACAGGAGTGCGGCACAGCGGGGAGCCCGGGAAGGGAGCCAGGTCCTAAAGCCCGCCGGAGGGAGGGGCAAGACTCAGGAGGCTCAGCGTCAGAGGAGTCCAGGAAGGAGGGAACCCCAGAGGGCAGAAGGACCCAGCGCAGGAAAGAGCAGCGCAAGAGGTGGAGCCGGGCTAGAATCTTAAACTGGTGTGGGTGGAGCAGTGAGTCAGAGGGGACTTAGCCGGTCTAGCGTCAGACGTGGGTCTGCGCGCCCAGAGCTTGGAAATGGAAACTAAACTTTAATAAAGACTTTTGTATATAATATCCACTGGGCGTTGGTCCTCTGTGAGCTGGGACCTAGCGGCAGTCCTGACAGGTACCTTTACCTTTATGCATTTCACTGATTTCACAATCATTTTGACATTTTAAAACTTGACTTCCTTCCCCCTCTTTCTTTGGTTCCTTAAATTTATTTTTATTATCTTCTGCATATCCAAATTAACTTAACTTACTCATTTATTTGTCTTCTTTAAATATATAATATACTCTTAAGTAGCTGCAGGTTATTACAATAACCCTGCCAGTGTTTTTATCTGTAATCTTACAATTTATCTGTAAATATTCAAGAAACCATTTCCATTTCTTATTCTTCTGGAATTTTTTTTTTGCCATTTCTGCATATTCCATAAGTTCCATACATTGCTGGGGTTTCTTCTTCTTTCAGTTTTTGGGCAAGTAACATTCTTGCCTCCTCTGAATCACTTGCTTTCCACATTTTCTGCTCGATAAGGTTTTTCTCCTTTTTGGCGTATCCCTTTCATGAGAAAATCTGGATTCAGGGGAGGGGGAAAGTGTCGGAAGGCGGCGACTCAGAGGAGACCGTCATGGGACAACGCAGAATTAATTGAGGTACAGGGAGTTTCCTCTCTGCAAAACATGATGGTATGGAAGAGGCTTGCAAAGGGTGTGTGGAGACACAGCTGTCATTGCTACAATTCCCAGAGTTCTCTAAGAAGATGGATCGATTATTAAGCCACTTTGGAAACTCTGGTTTGTGAAGGGAACGGGGGCCTCCTAACAATTCTCAGCACCCTTCACAAACTACGGTTCCCAGGTTACTCTTGGAGAAGCTGTGGCTGTTTAAAGTGGTATCAGATGTGGCCTTCAGTATTCCTGAAGGAGCGTCTCCACCCCCATTGTTCTGCCTGGATGCTGAGGTCCACCTCTAAGGACCTTCTGGCGGTTCCCTCACTGCGAGAAGGGAGGTTATAGGAAGCCAGGCAGAGGGCCTTCTTGGTGGTGGCTCCCGCCCTGTGGAATGCCCTCCACAGGAAATAAACGGCCTCGGCCCAGTATACCTGAAGGAGCGTCTCCACCCCCATTGTTCTGCCCGGACACTGAAGTCCAACTCCGAGGACCTTCTAGCGGTTCCCTCCCTGCGAGATGTGAGGTTACAGGGAACCAGGCAGAGGGAACCAAGCTGAGGGCCACATTCTTTCCTGGGGAACCTTTTGAGGGCCGCATGGTCATGGCAGGCAGAGCAATTGATATAAATTATACCCATGAACAGCAGCCTAATTTCTGCACACAGCCCTCTGAATTCTCCATTCGGACAAGCAATGAACATAGGTAGAATCTACACACATATAAAAACTGTTCTGAAAAAGTTTTTTTTAAAAAAAGCATTTTTAAAAAGACATTGAATTTTCCATAAGGCTCATCATCACCATCTAGTCTTACGTTGTATATTGCACCTGAAACATGCTTAAGGTGTTTTATTTGCAGCTATATAAGGTAAAGGGACCCCTGACCATTAGGTCCAGTCGTGGCCAACTCTGGGGTTGCGGCGCTCTTCTTGCTTTATTGGCCGAGGGAGCCGGCGTAGAGCTTCCGGGTCATGTGGCCAACATGACTAAGCCGCTTCTGGCGAACCAGAGCAGCGCACGAAAACGCCGTTTACCCTCCCGCCAGAGTGGTACCTATTTATCTACTTGTACTTTGACATGGGACGCAGGTGGCGCTGTGGGTTAAAGCCTCAGCGCCTAGGACTTGCCGATCGAAAGGTCGGCGGTTCGAATCCCTGCGGCGGGGTGCGCTCCCGTTGCTCGGTCCCAGCGCCTGCCAACCTAGCAGTTCGAAAGCACCTCCGGGTGCAAGTAGATAAATAGGGACCGCTTACCAGCGGGAAGGTAAACGGCGTTTCCGTGTGTGGCTCTGGCTCGCCAGAGCAGCGATGTCACGCTGGCCACGTGACCCGGAAGTGTCTCCGGACAGCGCTGGCCCCTGGCCTCTTAAGTGAGATGGGCGCACAACCCCAGAGTCTGTCAAGACTGGCCCGTACGGGCAGGGGTACCTTTACCTTTACCTTTTTACTTTGACATGGTTTCGAACTGCTAGGTTGGCAGGAGCAGGGACCGAGCAACGGGAGCTCACCCCGTCACGGGGATTCGAACCGCCGGCCTTTTGATCAGCAAGTCCTAGGCTCTGTGGTTTAACCCACAGCGCCACCCACATCCCTTTGCAGCTATATAGCTGACTCCATAATCAAAGTTCAGAGAGAGAGAATGAGAGAGGTGAGGTATGTGGCTGGGAAGGGTTTCAGCGGCAGGTGGAATATACTGAGCATATGATAGTCTTAATGGGAGATACAAATGTGGTAGTCTCTCTAGAGATGGATAGAACTATAAGACAAACAGAAACTAAGGAAGGGAGACTACCTGTAACTTTTTTCAAACTGGTAGAGAATTTTGATTTGATAGATATTTGGAAATTTAAACACCCACTGGACAGGGAATACACATTTCTTGCAGAACCGCATTAGTCCAGTGGAAGAATCAACTTGAGTATGGCTTTCGAGAGAGTTAGTGACACAGGCCAAAAAGGTAGAGGTACAACCCAAAACGCTTTCCGATCTTAATTCAATTTTATTAGAATTAAAAGGAGGAAAAAAAAATATCCTGACTAGATGGAGATTAAATGAGGAGCTTTTAGACAATCAGAATATTTTACAAAAAGCAGAAAAAGCCCCACGGGATTATTTTGAATTCAATTTAAACCAAGAAATATCCAAAAAGGTGGTTTGGGATGCCAGCAAAGCGGTAATGAGAGGGGTTTTTCATCCAACAGAATACTTATCAGAAGAAAATTAGGGAAGGAAAAAAGAAGTACAGTGGTACCTTGGGTTAAGACCTTAATTCGTTCTGGAGGTCTGTTCTTAACCTGAAACCGTTCCTAACTGGAGGTACCACTTTAGCTAATGGGGCCTCCCACCGCTGCGCCGCTGCAATTTCTGTTCTCATTCTGAAGCAAAGTTCTTAACCCGAGGTATTATTTCTGGGTTAGCGGAGTCTGTAACCTGAAGCGTCTGTAACCTGAGGTACCACTGTATTGAATGAATTGATTGAAAAAGAAAAGGAACTGGTCATAAAACTAGGGAACGAGGCAATAAAACAAACAATAAAAATCCTGGGCACAGAAGGAGGCACACCTATAGAGCAGGGCAGCTGGGGCACAGTCCCTTTGGCATGCTTTGCTAACACCGAGTGAATCTAAAAATAATTCTAAATGGGACTAAACGTGGAACACAAAAGAAAAAAGGCGGTGGCAGTGCAATGTTAATTGCTGAGCAAACCACCTCTCCGCAAACTGTTTGTTCAGCTCCAATTAAACTTTCAGATTTCCATGCTGGCACCAGCAAAACCGAAATCGATGGAAACCGTCGTCTGACTCAGGGCTTGCTGGGCTGGGTTGCAAGAACCTTCCTCCTTTGCAATTGTTTGATTTGAGGCTGCTTCCAAACAGACCGTCCCTGCCGGTGCATAAAGGGAGTTAATTTCGAACTTGGCTGGGCGCTTGTTTGCAGGTATCTGTCTATCAGTATTCTGGGTAGAATTGATTTTCCTTTCCTGGTTCAGTAATTACTTCTGCAAAGCCTAATTTGCAAAATTGAAAGCAGCAGAGGGGAACCAGGTCGTTCATAATGCGTTTAGGCATTGTTTAGCTTCAGTCTCCTGCTTTTTCTATCTTACTTTCCCCCCATGGAAGATGCAAAAATTATAACCAGAAGTTCATGGGTCTTTGCTGCAAAAGCAATATAGGGGCCTCCTGGGTTAAACCACAGGGTTAAACTGATCAGAAGGTCGGCGGTTCGAATCCCCATGACAGGGTGAGCTCCCGTTGCTCAGTCCCAGCTCCTGCCAACCTAGCAGTTCGAAAGCACGTCAAAGTGCAAGTAGATAAATAGGTACCACTGTGGCGGGAAGGTAAACGGCGTTTCCGTGAGCTGCTCTGGTTCGCCAGAAGCGGCTTAGTCATGCTGGTCACATAACCTGGAAGCTGTACGCCGGCTCCCTCAGCCAATAAAGCGAGATGAACGCCGCAACCCCAGAGCCGGTCACGACTGGACCTAATGGTCAGGGGTCCAGTTACCTTACACAGAAGCAGGAGCTCGGACGGCATGTCATCAAGAGGGCAACCCTAAAAGAAGCACATAGATCATTTAAAACATTTATATTCTGCCTTTCCTGACAGTTCATGGTGTCTATAATAGTGAAATGGAATAAAGCGTAGTTATGAATTGGGAGTGGGGTCAGTCTGGATGATTCCCCGAGTCCCTATCAGTTTTGAGGATCCTGTATTTGTGGGGGTAAAATGCCAAACCATTTCTTTTATCGAGGTAAATATTTTGGGTAGCTAATTAAGCACCCCAATTAGCATAAGCAAGGGATAGCTCAGTCAATAGCACACGAGACTCTTTTTTGTAATTATAATATTTTATTGAAAGGTTTCCGATTATAAAGAAATAAAGTGATACACAGAAAAAAGAAGAAAATAAAAATAAAAAGGCACAACATGTGTAGAGAATATCCCCCCAAAATACCCTAACCCATTCTTTTTGTAAGTATGATGTTGTTATCCTAATACATATGTAAATATTAATAGCCTAATACATTTTGTATAAACTCATTCCAAACATTGTCATATTTGTCCAAGCAAAGTCTGCGTCTGTAAACAACCTGTTCATAAGTTGCGAGTGTTCTCTTATTATTGATCCATTTGTTAAAGGTGACCATATCTTTATTCTTCCGGTTCATCACACATTTATTCAAAATCCAGTTAAAACTATTTCAGCTTAATTAAATCAACAGAACTGATGAACTAGATCCAGCGATACCAGCTTTTCAAAGACTGATGGTACAGCTCCATTGCCTTCCTAACACCTGCTTGCCTCTTTGCACCCCCTAAGCAATTCCACGGCCACCCCCCGCCCGGGGATGGCATCCTACGTTTTGGGGACCCCAGATGTGGACAATCTCAAGGCATTTGGCCCAGTGATGTGACTCTGTATAAGGTAGAGGCTTCTTTAAGCCTCACCGAAGCCTCAAATGGGACGGGATGCGGGTGGCGCTGTGGGTTAAACCTCAGAGCCTAGGACTTGCTGATCAGAAGGTCGGCGGTTCGAATCTCCCAACGGGGTGAGCTCCTGTTGCTCGGTCCCTGCTCCTGCCAACCTAGCAGTTCGAAAGCACGTCAAAGTGCAAGTAGATAGCCTAGCCTACCTTGCAGGGTTGTTGAGGAGATCAAAGGAAGAGAGGAAGAAACACGCACGCTCCTTACGGGATGATGGGATACCAATGCAACAAGCAAGCAAACAAATCAGATCCAGCAAACACTTGGGATTGTGCACTCTGCCTGCTCCCCTCCATGCAAATGGTAGTTCCTATGCACCTAGGCAGGGACACAGGTGGCGCTGTGGGTTAAACCACAGAGCCTAGGACTTGCCGATCAGAAGGTCGGCGGTTCGAATCCCCACGATGGGCTGAGCTCCCGTTCCTCGGTCCCTGCTCCTGCCAACCTAGCAGTTCGAAAGCACGTCAAAGTGCAAGTAGATAAATAGGTACCTCTCCGGCGGGAAGGTAAACGGTGTTTCTGTGCACTGCTCTGGTTCGCCAGAAGCGGCTTAGTCATGCTGGCCACATGACCTGGAAGCTGTACACTGGCTCCCTCGGCCAATAAAGCGAGATGAGCGCCGCAACCCCAGAGTCGGTCACGTCTGGACCTAATGGTCAGGGGTCCCTTTACCTTTACCTTTGAACCTCAAACAGGTGGTGGTGGGGAATCCTGCAAAGATGCCAGAGGAAGACCAGGCAGCCTTCGATGAAGCTGACCGAGACCCAAAGGCTTCCTAATGAGGTTGCAGCAGAACACCATCAGGTGCTGAAGGAGTCCTGGCTCCTTTTAATTGCAGCCTGGAGATCTGAAGCTCCTTCTTTGCAGAGCGACTCAGGAGTAAGACGACCACAGTGGTGCCCCGCAAGATGAATGCCTTGCAAGACGGAAAACTTGCTAGACGAAGGAGTTTTCCGTTTTTGAGGTGCTTCGCAAGCCGAATTTCCCTATGGGCTTGCTTCGCAAGACGAAAACGTCTTGCGAGTTCTTGCGAGTTTTCCCCCTTTTTCCTCCCTTTTTCTAAGCCGCTAAGCCGCTAATAGGGATTCTTCGCAAGACGAAAAAACCGCAAGACGAAGAGACTCGTGGAACGAATACATTTCGTCTTGCGAGGCACCACTGCATTTGCAAAGACACAGAGGGGGAAAAAGAGAACAATGATTTGCATAGGGTGGTTGGAATACGGGGATGGACATTCAGTGGCATAGCACGCACTGCTGGTGCCTGGGGCGAGGGCACATGCCGCCCCTTGTGGTGGTGTGCGCTCTGGGGGAGGGGGATGCAGAGAGTGAATGGAGCCTCGCCGCTGATGCCGCTGGAACAACCACCCGCCAGAGCCAAGCAGGGTTGCATTGCGGGTGCAGCAGGCATGCGCGCAAACAGCACACTCATGCTCCCCTGCCAGCACTGCGCTGCTCTGTGATGCTGCAGGGCTGCATGAGGAGGATGCAACAGGCACACGCCCCTCCTGTTCAGCCTGCAAGATCGCTCAACATGCTTGTTGCAGCCGCCAAGGGGTGTGGGCAGGCAGGGCGGCAAGGATCCAAATACCCCCCCCCCAAATGCGCCCAGGGCCACAATCCCTCTGGTCCTCCCCTTGATCAGCATTGGATAGCTCAGTGTCAGGAGTCCAGGTTCCCAGCTTGATAACACAGTAAGCGTAGGTAAAGGTAAAGGGACCCCTGACCATTAGGTCCAGTTGTGACTGACTCTAGGGTTGCAGCACTCATCCCGCTTTATTGGCCGAGGGAGCCGGCGTACAGCTGGGTCATGTGGCCAGCATGACTCAGCCGCTTCTGGCAAACCAAAGCAGCGCACGGAAATGCCGTTTACCTTCTCGCCGGAGCGATGCCTATTTATCTACTTGCACTTTGGCATGCTTTTGAACTGCTAGGTTGGTAAGAGCAGGGACCGAGCAACGGGAGCTCACCCTGTCGCGGGGATTCGAACTGCCGACCTTCTGATTGGCAAGTCCTGGGCTCTGTGGTTTAACCCACAGCACCACCCACATAGGTAATTATTATTATTATTATTATTATTATTATTATTATTATTATTATTATTATTATTAATTTATTTATTTATACCCCGCCCAGCTGGTTGTGTTTCCCCAGCCACTCTGGGCGGCTTCCAACAGAATATTAAAATACAATAACCTATTAAACATTAAAAGCTTCCCTAAACAGGGCTGCCTTCGGATGTCTTCTAAAAGTCTGGTAGTTGTTTTCTCTTTGACATCTGGTGGGAGGGTGTTCCACCTCTGCCTGGTTCCCTGTAACTTGGCTTCTTGCAGCGAGGGAACTGCCAGAAGGCCCTCGGCACTGGACCTCAGTGTCCGGGCAGAACGATGGGAGTGGAGATGCTCCTTCAGGCATACTGGACCAAGGATTTATTGCAAAAACAAAGCAATAGCTCCGGACGGCTCTAACAAAACCGCTGGCATCATCACTCAAGATGACCTTTCTGATGGTTCCTTCCACTGTCAACAGCTCTTATGGCTCTTATTTTGCTTCCTGCCTAGTAGCCCTCCCATTCACCGACTCCTGGGACTTAGCTCCAGCCTTTGCCTTTTCTAACATGCTATCTGTATGTTTGTTCATGCCTGTTTGAGCTTCCGGTGAGCTTTGACTGTGTTCTGGCCTGCTCTCAGCTACTGCCTTATCAGCCTACCCTTCAAGGTCAGGAATAGCTGAAGTCTCCAGCTGCCGGCTCTCCCCTGCCTGACTAACATCTAAGCCTCTCTGTTCTTGGCTGCTTTCTACAGTTGGCTGCAAACCTTCGCTAGGAGCTGGCTCATTCCTGACATTCAGTTGCTTAGAGCTTGGTGCTTAGAGCTTGATAACACCAAGGTTGCAGGTTCAATCCCCGTATGGGACAGGTGCATATGTCTGCATTGCAGGGGGTTGGGCCAGATGACCCTAAGGGTCCCAATCCTGCAATTCTGTGATTTTATGCGATGCCACTGTGAACATCCAGAGTAGGAGAGACAGTGACCAGATGGCTGGATGTCTGCTCTGTCTGCTGTCCGGGTGCTCACAGTTGACTGGAAACTTCAAGGCCTCTCCTGTTCTACCTTCTTTTGGGTCGTCTTTTTCTTTTCTATATACAGTGGTACCTTGGTTCTCAAACTTAATCCCTTCCGGATGTCCGTTCCAAAACCAAAGCATTCCAAAACCAAGCGGCACTTTCCCATAGAAAGTAATGCAAAATGGATTAATCCGTTCCAGACTTTTAAAAACAACCCCTAAAACAGCAATTTAACATGAATTTTACTATCTAACGAGACCATTGATCCATAAAATGAAAGCAATAAACAATGTACTGCAGTCACACAATCAATCAATCAGTAGCTGAACTGAGTTCCACACAGTCACACACCAAAAGTGCCGCAAAAACAAAAATGCAAAATAAATAGCAAAAGCAGAAACAGTATTAACACTCAAATCGGAAGCGTAACACTCAAAACGGAGCATGTTCAGCTTCCAAAAAAAGTTTGCAAACCGAAACACTTACTCCTGGGTTTGCAGTGTTTGGGTTCCAAGTTGTTTGAGTACCAAGGCATTTGAGAACCAAGGTACCACTGTACCTTGCTTCTCAAATTTGCTAATTCCCCCCCCCCAAAAAAAACAATTTTGCGTCTTGTGCTCATGTCCCGCTTGCAGGTTCCCTACAGGCATCTGTTATCAAGGACTGGGCAGTCTGGCCCTTCCAGAGAAGATGAAGACAGTTCAGAATTACCACAGGGGTTTGAGGGAGGTCCCAGCTCAGAGGCAGGTGAGAGGAAAAGCTGAGAAACAATGGGAGAGGGAGAGGAGGGATAAGAAATACCAGGGGAGTGAAAGCCGACGTACTCAGTGTCTTTAGAAAGCATTCCAGACCCCACCATCTCCCAGAACCTGGCAGGCTTTAAAAGTAGGAGAGGAAAGAGCTCCAAGGCAGAGGGCACTTTTCAGCACCTGTAGCGATGGCTCATGAGGAAGTGGCTCCCAGTACGTTTCCGAGCACAATTCAAAGTGTTGGTGCTGACCTTTAAAGCCCTAAACGGCCTCGGTCCAGTATACCTGAAGGAGCATCTTCACCTCCATCGTTCAGCCTGGACACTGAGATTCAGCTCTGAGGGCCTTCTGGCGGTTCCCTCACTGTGAGAAGCCAAGCTACAGGGAACCAGGCAGAGGGCCTTCTCAGTAGTGGCACCCGCCCTATAGAACGCCCTCCCATCAGACGTCAAAGAGAAAAATAACTACCAAACTTTTAGAAGACATCTGAAGGCAGCCCTGTTTAGGGAAGCTTTTAGTGTTTGGTGTATTACAGTATATTATTGTATTTTAGTGTTTCATTGGAAGCCGCCCAGAGTGGCTAGGGAAACCCAGCCAGATGGGTGGGGTATAAATAATAAATTATTATTATTATTATTATTATTATTATTATTATTATTATTATTACTATTATTATTATTGGTGAGAGAGACAGAGCGGGTGAAGATTCACGTGGGACAACACCATTATTCAGTAAGGCTGCATTCCTGAGCCTCTGTCTGTGAATACTGAATAAAAGCAGATATTAAGGACTTTTTCCTGTTCTTGTCCGTTCTTGGCAGCTTGGTTTCTTTGCCGCCTGACCTCTGGCTGGCCAGTGCGAGAACAGGATCCTGGACCAAATGGGCCCTTGGCCTGATCCTCTTGTCAGGTTCTTATGCATGGTGTGCAGTCCAGCGGATAGAGCGGTCCCTGGTGACTGTGGCCAGAGCTCCGCCTCTCAGACCCTGCTTATCCCTGGGAGCGAACAGGCGTTCCCTGACCGTGTCTGTGGCTTTGCTCAGCTGGTTCCTGATTAAAAGCATCCAGGAAGCCTTGCTTGCTTCCAGCCTTGCCTGCTTTGCCAGGCACTCTTATTGCTTCAATCAATTTTAAATTTGTGATACTGATGATCGCAACAGAAGCCGCTGCCTGGTCACGTGGCCACGGGGAGCTAAAAATACCACTCTCCGTAGAGCTTTACTTATTTCATGCTCCGAAGCCCCAGAAGTGTTTGTTTGAGGTGAAAAACATATTATGAAGATAGCACTTAATGCTATTCAGACACACTTCACAAATAATTTACCAGGGGAGGGGAGGGGAAATAATATCCACTGGAAATCGTGAGCTCCTGGAGTGCCTGGCAATATTTATCCTAATTACGGCACTAGTAAGCTTTGCTTGCCCTCTTCAGATCTGCGTCTTCTCATTATCGTTTCTTTACTTTCCCTCTTTATACCACCCTTCACCAAAAATGGACATAGAATCCTAGGGTTGTAGTGTTGGATTGTTGTTGTTGTTTAGTCGTGTCCGACTCTTCGTGACCCCATGGACCAGAGCACGCCAGGCTCTCCTGTCTTCTACTGCCTCCCGCAGTTTGGTCAGACTCATGCTGGTAGCTTTGAAAACACTGTCCCACCATCTCGTCCTCTGTCGTCCCCTTCTCCTTGTGCCCTCCATCTTTCCCAACATCTTTTCCAGGGAGTCTTTTCTTCTCATGAGGTGGCCAAAGTCTTGGAGCCTCAGCTTCAAGATCTGTCCTTCCAGTGAGCACTCAGGGCTGATTTCCTTCAGAATGGAGAGGTTGGATTTTCTTGCAGTCCATGGGACTCTCCAGAGTCTCCTCCAGCACCAGAATTCAAAAGCATCCATTCTTCGGCAATTGTTTCTTTACTTTCCCTCTTTATACCACCCTTCACCAAAAATGGCCATAGAATCCTAGGGTTGTAGTGTTGGGAGGGAACCCCAAATGTCATCTAGCCTGACCCCCTATAAGGAGGGGGTCACACCTTAAGGATCATTGGCAGAGGGCCACCCAATCTCTGTTTAAGAACCTCCGAGGAAGGAGAGACCACTACTTTCCAAGGGAGGTCACTGGCTCTCAGAAAGTTCTTCTTGCTCTTTAGTTGGAATTTCCTTTTTTGTCATTTGAATCTGTTGGTTCGGGTCGTACCCTCTTGAGCAGGAGAAAGCAAGTTGTTTTCCATCACAGGGATGCGCAAAAATGGGACAACCATTCCCATATGTTACACAGTTAACACAAGCCTTGCTTTACTCCATCAACCTGACAAAAAGGACGGGGTTTTAACTTGCGTCTAAAAGGATATAAATTTGGAAGGAGAGTCACTTCAATGGGGAGGTCATTCCAAAGATGTGGAGCCACCACAAAAAAGGCTCTTCCATGAGTCCTTGCTCTCACTGCTCATTGAACACCAGGACCACCAGCAGCTATGGACAAAAACATACTTGTAGATTCCGACTAAACATCAGAAAGAACTTTCTGACAGGAAGAGCTGTTTGCCAGCAGAACGGACTCCCTTGGGAGGTTGTGGTCTCTTCTTCCTCGAAGGTTTCTAAGCAGAGGTTGGATGGCTGTCTGTCATGGATGCTTTTAGTTGAGATTTCTGCATTAACGCCCTCTTCTTTCAGTAATTGAGAAGACCACTCATTTCGCAAATTAAAAATTGTTTCAGTTACAGATAGGTAGCCGTGTTGGTCTGCCATAGTCAAAACAAACAATTCCTTCCAGTAGGTCTTAGTTAAAGACCAACTAAGTTAGTTCTAGGTATGAGCTTTCGTGTGCATGCACACTTCTTCAGAAGTTCTGAAGAAGTGTGCATGCACACGAAAGCTCATACCTAGAACTAACTTAGTTGGTCTTTAAGGTGCTACTGGAAGGAATTTTTTGTTTTAAAAATTGTTTACTTACAAACTCCCCAAAGGTCAAATTCATGTGATTCAGAAAAATTGCACAGGCAGGAAGACTTGGCTAAGTTACAAAATGGTGAGAGTTCCTCAAGAATGACTTGTGAAAGCCATGCAGTCTGAGCTGGAACAACCAGCTCAAACCTCTTTACACATTGAGTGGACTCCTTTTAGATCTATTTTTCCTTGCAAACCACACACGGTGGTTCACAGGTTGACTGGAGGAGAACAAATTCCTAGTAAGGTGAGGGGAAGTGACCTAAGCTGGCAGGACAGCTTACTCTATGGTATTAACGCACCCATTTGTGCGTTAATAACGTTGGTTATATGAGACTGGTTATCCCACAAATTCAAGTCAGAAACATCACCAGGGAGAGGACACCATAGTTATTTCCAATCTCTGATTATTCCAGCCCTTGTGAATTCTTCCTTGGTAAGCCTCATTCCTGGTTTCTGTTCCTTGGTTGCCCTAAATAAGCCCTCCTTAAAGTATTTGAAAAAAGTATTTAAAAAGCAGAGTCATCACCTTGCCAACAAAGGTCCATGTAGTTAAAGCTATAGTTTTCCCATTAGTGATGGATGGAAGTGAGAGCTGGACCATAAAGAAGGCTGATCGCCGAAGAATTGATGCTTCTGAATTCTGGTGCTGGAGGAGACTCTTGAGAGTCCCATGGACTGCAAGAAGATCAAACCTCTCCATTCTGAAGGAAATCAGCCCTGAGTGCTCACTGGAAGGACAGATCCTGAGGCTGAGGCTCCAATACTTTGGCCACTTCATGAGAAGAGAAGACTCCCTGGAAAAGACCCTGATGTTGGGAAAGATGGAGGGCACAAGGAGAAGGGGACGACAGAGGACGAGATGGTGGGACAGTGTTCTCTAAGCTACCAGCATGAGTCTGACCAAACTGTGGGAGGCAGTGGAAGACAGGAGTGCCTGGCATGCTCTGGTCCATGGGGTCATGAAGAGTCGGACACGACTAAACAACAACAAATTATTTGAAACCATTATTTTCACCTCTTATCATTTGCCACTGGACATTCATGGTTCAGGACAGCCTTCCCCAACCTGATGCCCTCCATATTTTTTTGGACTATGACTCCCATGAGCTTGGTGGGAATTGTAGCACAAAGTACCTGGCGGGCATGCAGCTGGGGAACGGTGTTCCGAACCCTGAACACAGGCGACAAATGGTGGGGGGATCAAGAGAAAGTTTCCAGCCATTGGAGGGAGGGAATATATCTACGACTTCGAAACATTTCGGATGGGAGCGAGTCAAAGCCAGTTGCTGCTTGGCTACTTACCCTTCAACTCATACAAAGCTGCTTCCATCTGGCTGTTGACACAATAAATACATGAATCAAAGAAGCCAGCAAGCTGTTGCAAGGTGCCCTCCTTTATTTGTTCTTTCTTTTCCTCCCCTCTCTCTCCTTTTTCCTCTTTAGCCTTGTTTTGTTTTGACAACAAAGAAGCTTAGGAATCCCTTGATAACAATTATTTAGATAATCATTCCATCTGAGTAATAAAGAGGCATTTCCAGCTCGCTACAAAGAGCTATCATTATTGTTAATTGTTCACGTAGCCCTTTTTCGCAGGCAAAACGCTTCTTCCTTGGCTGCACACGGGCTATTATTTCCGCTGCGCAAATGAGGAGATGCCACCAGCGAAATTGCGCGAGTAAAACATCGGTGGATCGGGCAGCTGACAGAATTAAAGGGAAGGCGGCAGGATTGGGACCTAGCTTGCGTTTTAAACTAATGACTCAAATCCATCTTGCAGGGTTTGTGTACGTAGACTAAAATGTGCATATTAGATAGATTGAAAATGGTTGTTGTAAGGGTTGCTTGTGCGTAAATCGTCGCCACACCTGGATGGGTTACCTGGGTGAACCCTTTCTGTCTGGACAGCCTCTCACCCGTGGCTGTCTCAATCGCTGGCAGAATCCATCAGTGGGCGTTTCTTGAACTTCTTCCAGCAAAGAAGCTCTTTGACGCCAAGTTTCCTCCTACTCTCCCTGTGCAGAAGTCTTCTGCGCACGGAGGGTGTGGGCAGTGGAGGACCCGTGCTCTCCCCGCTGGTCTCCAGCGAAGAGTCCTGGAGCCCCCTCGCCGATTCCCCATCTGCCCCCCTTCTCCACTGGTGTTACGCTGATTTCCTTCCCCAGCAGATGGGCTTCCTCTCTCCCTACTGGGACCCTCTCCGGCATCCCTCTGGAGCCCTCCCTCTCCCTCTGGCTCCGATGGCAGTTCCCTGACAGTTGTGTTGTTTTTTTAAGCCATAAAATTGCAGAGTTGGAAGGGACCCCCAAGAGGTCATCTAGGCCAACCCGCTGCAAGGCAGGGATCACACCTTAAGAATCCCTGGCAGATGGCCATCCAACTTCTAATTAAAAACCTCCAGGAAAGGAGAGCCCACCACTTCCTGGGGGAGTCTGTTTCACTGTCAAACGGCTCTTGCCATCAGAATGTTATTCCTATTGTTTACCTGAATTTGTCCTTTTTGCCACTTGAATCCATCAGTCCTATCCTATCCTCCAGAGTCCTATCCTCCAGAGTATCAGGAAACAAGCTGTTTTCTGTCACGGGGATGCACAATTAAAAATAGGGCAATAATTCCCATAAGTCACACAATTAACATAAGTATAGTCGTACCTTGTTTCTCGAATTTATTTATTTATTTATTTTAAATGATATTTTATTAAAATTTTCAGAATAAGACAATAACTGGAAAAAACACAGGAAAAAATACAAAAACACAAAAATACAAAAAATACAAAAATACAAACAATTAACATAGTAGAAAGAAAAAAGAAAAAAAGAAAAAAGAATAACAAAAACTCCCTCTTTTTCTCTCTTCTTTAGTTGACTTATTTTCCTGACTTCCTCACGCCTCCCTTTTTTGTATTCCACTTAAAAATTTGGTTCAGCAAATTCATCCTATTGGTTTATCCTTAATTATTTTTCATCACATATTTAACTTTGAACTTTCATCTAATATCAATCCACTCTTACATAATCTTCTACCTTATTACTAGAACCCCTTCATTTCATTCCAATGTCATCAACATTCAGAAATTTTACAATGTTTCTGTAAATAGATTTTAAATTTCCTCCAATCTTCTTCCACTGACTCTTCTCCCTGATCTCGAATTCTGCCAGCTTGTTTCTCGAATTTAATCTGTTCTGGGAGCCCATTCAACTCCTGAAATTAAGGCGTGGCTTCTGATTGGCTGCAGGAGCTTCCTGTAGCCAATCGGAAGCCGCGTTGGACATTCGGCTTCCAAAAAAGTTTGCAAACCGGAACACTCACTTCCAGCTGCCAGACATTTGTTCAGTGTGTCTGGGGCTGACTCAGGATGGCCGGCCATCAACAGACAGAGTTCGAGTCAATCAACCTAGCAGTTCGAAAGCACACCAGTGCAAGTAGATGAATAGGAACTGCTGCAGCGGGAAGGTAAACAGTGTTTCCATGCGCTTTGGCTTCCATCACCGTATCCCCTTGCGCCAGAAGCAGTTTAGTCCTGCTGGCCACATGACATGGAAAGCTGTGTGTGGACAAACACCGGCTCCCTTGGCCCGAAAGCGAGATGAGCGCCACAACCCCATAGTCGCCTTTGACTGGACTTAACTGTCCAGGGCTCCTTTATCTTTTTTACCTGAGCTGCCCAAAGGACAAGACCATACCCTCCTGCAGCCTCGCTGATGTGGTCCAAAGGAAAGCAGAGCAAGATGTTTGGCACCAGCTGGGCTGGAGGAGTTGCAGGAAGGAGGCGTACAAAACACCATCCAACCGTTTTAGGGACTCCACCCTGGATTTGTGTAGAGTTTACTCCTTAGGTCTTTCTTCTCCCAAAAATGTCCTGCAAGGCAGCGGAGGTTTAGGACCAGAGTCTTCCTTCTCCGAGATGGGCTGCCTTCCCAGGTTGATGAGACCCATCTACCTCTCACTTCCATCTACAGCATGTTTAGAAACTGCAATCTTGACTGTTCAACCCACTCTTGGTCCTGTCTGTTGCATCTACCAGAGCCTGTCTTCACATACAAAGGAAGTTCCTAACTCACTGAAGGTTTGAGACCCATCAGCTACCCTCACCTGGTTTAGCCGCTCACTCAAAGCCATTGCTGGGGTGTGGCTGCTGTTGCTTGCTGACAGCTTCTAGGAGTCACAAATGAGAACCACCCTGATCTTGAAGCAGAGCAGTTTCTATTCTGCAAGCCAACCTTCCTCGCTGGTGGTGGCAGCTGCTGGGAGTTGTTCTCCAAAGCCCTCGTAGGGAATGAAGGCAGCAGATATTTCTCCTCCTCTGGGTTTGCTCCCAAAGCCTTTCTCATGAATGAGTAAAGATGCAAGGCAACGGCGAATCTGTCAGGAGTTCAGCCTACACTCGGAGTAGGACCCTGGTAGAGACACAGGCCCGACTGGCATGTTCTCTCCCTCCTGGTCGATCGTTCGGGAGCTTCATAAGCTTTCTTCAGCCCGAACATCACAGCAACCGATGCCAACAGACACTGGCACACTTAGGGATCTGCAGAGTTTGCGCAGTTGCGTAACAGACCTCAGCATTTTGGCTAATCTACTTTATTTACATATAAACACACACGGAGCACTGCAACATGGCTCCCTCTCTCTCTAGCATCAGACAGCAAAGAGAGAAAAAGAACAAGGAACAATAGTCCCACTTCCTGGAACACAGTAACACAAACATCCTGTCTCCGTCACTTCCCAGTCTGTGGAGTCAAAACTTATACCGTCATGTGATAGAGAACAATCCCATGACTGCAATCACGGAGCAGGAATTCTAACAGAATCAAGGTGCCATGGGTCTCTGTGTCATCCTTCACCAACTTGGCGCCCTCCAAATGTTTGGGGCTACAACTTCTGTCAGCTCCAGGCGGCACAGAGGGCACCAGGTTGACGAAGAATGGCCTCAGTTGTTTTCACTGCAACATGCTAAAACAGCCTCACCCCAACCAGATACTCCAAACTACAGTCCCCATCACCTCTGACCAGTAGTGGGGCTGACAGGGGCTGATGGGACTTGTGGTCCAGAAGATCTGAAAAGCGCCCAGCTGGGGAGAGCTAGGCTAAGCCCATTTCCACGGAGCCGACTGCTCCATTTTTAGCACAAAACCCATCCCATGCAAAGAGGCAAACCTGGGCCCAGGAAGCCTATCTACTGCTCTAGAAAGATGACATTTAATATTATTGAAATATGCCAGCTTTGCAGGCGCTTGTTTACATGCAATGTAGGTCACTAACCTAAATTTAAACGGTACCTTTCCTTAGGGACGCGGCAGGGTTCGTTCCCTCGGGGAATACTCCCAGGAAGGCACGGCTGGCGATCCGAGGGGCAGATGGATGACCTGCTTTCTAATTGCGCTGCGCACGATGTTTGCATAATGGGCGGAATTTGCAGCTGGAGTCAAAAGAGAGCAAGCCTGTGGCGCTGCCCTTAAATTGGTGGCAATGGGAGGCCGTAAATTATATGTTGCTGCTGCTGAGCCCTTTCGCTGAGGCTGTTCCCCCAGTGTTGCTGAAGGAAGGCAGGTGAACGTCATGAAAGTCACTGTGGTGTAGCAGTTAGAGTGCTAGACTAGGAGCCGGGAGACCAGGGTTCGAATCCCCGCTCAACCATGAAGCTCGTTGGATGGCCTTCGCTTTCAAAGAAGGCGAGACAGATTCATGAAGGAGTGGGCTATCGATGGTTACAAAACACAGTGGTTGTACCCAGTGCTTTTTTCCTAAAAAATGTTTAGGGGTACTCTCATTTTGACTCAAGAAAATGAACATTTTATAGTTCAAATTGGGGGGAATAAATAACAGTAAATGGAGAGAGCTCTTGTGGTCAAATCCTGCTCCCTGGTTTCCCATAGGCATCTGGTTTGCCACTTTGGGAACATGATGCCATGCCCTCCAACATTTCTCCGATGAAAATAGGGATGTCCTATTCCATCAACAACAACATTATTATTATTAATAATGAAACATTAAACAATTAAAAACCCTTCCCTGTACAGGGCTGCCCTCAGATGTCTTCTAAAAGTTATATACTGTAGTTCATGGGTAGGCAAACTAAGGCCTGGGGCCGGATCCAGCCCAATCGCCTTCTAAATCCGGCGCGGACGGTCCAGGAACCCAGTGCTCCACTTCAAAGAAGCTTCAAATCAAAACGATGCATTTTTCTGGGTTTTGGGCTTTGGCGTTTTCTGCCTCTCTTGTCCAGTACATTTCCAAAGCAAAGCAAGAAGGTTAAGACTTGGTCCCTGGAGTCTTCCCTGTAATGGTCTGAAAAAACTGACAGAGGAGTTGTCTGCAGAAGCAAAAGATAAATGTGTGTTGGAAGAAATAAGCTTTTATGCCTTGTTTTGATAATCAAGGCATTCAAATGCTTTTCTTTTTTAAAGAAAAGTTTGTCTAGGTCAGCTCAGGCTGATGGGAGTTGTGGTTCATAACACCTGGAGGGCACCAGGTAGGGAAAGCCAGGTGAGGAGTACAACTCCTTAGAAATCTCCAATGGAGGAGAGCTCACCATTTTCTGGGGGAGTCCATTCCCCTGTCAAACAGCTCCCACTTTTGCATGATATACAGATTCTTAACAAACAGAAGATGCCCATTTAGGTTAGAGCCAATTCCATATCAGGGCAGGATGAATGAAGAGATCTTGAACCTGTTTGGTTGTTGGCATCCATCTGTCTTGGGAGAACAGTGGGAGGGAAGTCAAACCATTGGAGAGTTACAGCTATGACTGTAGAGACCGATAGAGGATCACAGCTTAAGGAGGGCAGTAGGAGACCAGGGAGACATGATGATCTCTCCCACCAAGGAAGGCAGCTCATCCCTTACGCCAATCAAGTTGAGCTTATAACTTGTAACTGCTGCCTAGTATGTTGTTTTTTGCTGTGCATGGAGGTCTTGGGCTGCCCAGATGACAAAACCCCCCTCTCAACCTTGCTGAGGTGATCCAAAGGAAAGGAGAGTGTAGGAATAACGGAGGACAACCGGAGGTTGGATGCAGGTGAGCTGTGCAGAAGCACGCTGGCAAGCATGCTCCAAGACAAGCTGCCGGCTAGCTCTGTAGAGGCTCCTTTTATTAGCACACTCTGCAAAACCAGTCAGATACATTTGGACTGTGACCTTTACACATCTTCCAATCCCGAGATCGTAGGGTGGTACAAAGGTATTTTGGCACCTGTTTCCACTGCATCATTTCCCCCTTGAACAATGTATGATGAAGGAGGCAAAGGTCACAGACAGGGCACGGGAGACCACTAAGAGAGCAAAGGTTAGATAGAGGGCATGATGTTCAGACAGCTGTGGTTTGTCTGCGGGTGGAAGTGTGCTCCACACCTGAAGGTCACGCGGTCAGACAGCTGAGGCCTGACTGCGGGTGGAAGTGTGCTCCACACCCGGCGATCATTCCTTCGGCAGAGCAAGACATTTGGCACCAGCTTGGCTGCAGGAGTTGCTGGAAGGAGGTGCCATCCAACCATATTAGCAACTCCACTCCGGATTTGTGTAGGGTTTACTCGAGGGGTTGGCAAGGTTTTACCTGCCTGGGCCGGTCAAATCCTGGGGAGATCTCTCCATGGGCTGGATCGCACGCACACAACTTTCGGCGTCTGGGCATGTGCAGACGTGATTCCCGGCGCCAAGTCCCCGCACCATGCTGTGCCAGTTTAGCGCAGAGCGCGAGGACTCGCTGAGCGGGTGGCTTGGTTCGGGGGTGGCTCATGGGCCCCTGTGGCCTGCTTGTGGCCCATGGGTCACACATTGCCGACCCCTGGTTTACTCTTTAGCCTTTTCTTTTGCCAGAGGTGTCCTGCAAGGCAGCGACTATGGATTACTCCTAGGGTTTACCCTCAAACCCTTTCTCTTGAATGGGTATGTACCCCTTCTTGACTGTCAGACCCCCTCTTGGTCTTGTCTGCTCTATCCTCCAGAATCTGTCTTCACATGCAGGGGAAGCCCCTAACTCAATGAGGGTTTGAGCCCCATCAGCTCCCGTCACCTGGTTTAGCCAGCCAGTCGAAGCTGCTCCCGGTTTGTAACCGCTGTTGCATGTTGACAGCTTCTAGGAGCCACAGGTGAGGGCTTAGTGCCGGGTGGGGACCAAAGCTGGAGGACAAACCACCGCAGAAGGAGCATGAAGCAGAGGTACTACCCCAGTCTTGAAGCAGAGCAGTTTTTTATTCTGCAAGCCTTCCTTCCTCGCTGGCTTCTGGAAGCTGTAGTCCAAAGCCTCTTGAGACAACCAACCAGGCTGGGAGGAGGCTGTTGTATAAACTGCTAGTATAAAAGCCTTCCTTCCTTCCCGTTTACTGCAAGATAAGAAGAAATCATGTTTCCAGGATGCCCTGGCCAGACACGCTCACGGGAGCTTGACAGCCGGTGGCGGGGGGTGTTGTTATTGTGAGAGACAGAGACTTAGAGCCGTTCTGCTTCAGGGCCCCGGACCACCAGAGCCGGAATTCTTCCAGTTATCTTCCAGTTATCCTCACTTCTCTGTGCAGTTTACCCGGCTGGCATGGGCAAGGCAAATGCCCATCCTTCCAAGAGGCGGCAGCTGCTCAAATCATTTATCTCTTGCTTTCTAACTGCCCCAAGGGGGATTGCAAGAAGAGTCTGGCTGGATCAGGTCAATGGCCCTTCCTGCCAGTACAGTGGTACCTCGGGTTAAAGACTTAATTCGTTCCGGAGGTCCGTTCTTAACCTGAAACTGTTCTTAACCTGAAGCACCACTTTAGCTAATGGGGCCTCCTGCTGCTGCCGCGCCGCCGGAGCCCGATTTCTATTCTCATCCTGAAGCAAGGTTCTTAACCTGAAGCACTATTCCTGGGTTAGCGGAGTGTGTAACCTGAAGCGTCTGTAACCTGAAGCGTCTGTAACCCGAGGTACCACTGTACTCTGCAGCTAACAGTAGCCGGCAAAATGTTTCTGGAAAGAGAAATGTCGCAGAATTTAGTTTCGGCTCACATTTTGTTTGGAAACCCGCTTAGTTCAAACTTGATGGACTGATATGCAGCGGTGTACTGGCACATTCAGTTGTGCAGGGTCTCTTCACCATAGTCGCAGGCATGTCCCTTTCTAAGATGGTGCACTAATATTATAATTATGCGATGATGACAATTAGGGATGTCTTGCAACAATCAGTGCAAATCTCAGTGTGTTGCTTTTCAGCCAGATCTACTATTTTTTTTTTTGCAAGGGCCACGGATTTGGAGTGCTCCAACATCTTCTGGAATGAGTTAAGTCGTGTTTTCCTCAAACTTGTATGTAACAGCATTCACACATATCTTTTTCTTGAAACTGAAGCACCCTGAGTTTCCAGTGCCTCTTCTGGGAATGAATTCCATGCACAGTGTGAAGAACAGGGAGGGTGAATACGCCAGTTTCGCCTCCTTTCCGTTTCTCGTTTTTCCAGTCCTGAGTTCAGATCTTCAGATTTCCACATCAGCCAGCTTTCAAAATAAATCCACATGAAAATTTGTTGACGTTTTAGTGGAATTTTATCTCAACATACCCCATCTTACTCTAGTGTGCACTCTTTCATACATGTTAACTGCTTGGAGAACTCACTGCAAAATTCAGGGAAGTGCAGATTTTGAAAAGTAGGTGTGTTTTGGTTCACTTACAGCTTTGGAAAGGTCCAATGAGATCTGTTTGCCTTTCAGTGCAAACTGAATCTAATTCCAGCCAGCCATCCTTGGCCATCCCTAGTGAAGAAGTCCATTCTCCTGTCTCTCCTGGATCTTCCAGCTTCATTAAAGGTAAAGGGACCCCTGACTGTTAAGTCCAGTCGCGGACAACTCTGGCGTTGCGGCGCTCATCTCGCTTTACTGACCGAGGGAGCCAGCGTACAGCTTCTGGGTCATGTGGCCAGCATGACTAAGCCACTTCTAGCAAACCAGAGCAGCGCACAGAAACGCAATTTACCTACCCGCTGGAGTGGTACCTATTTATCTACTTGCACTTTGATGTGCTTTCGAACTGCTAGGTTGGCAGGAGCAGGGACTGAGCAACGGGAGCTCACCCTGTTGCGGGGATTCAAACCGCTGACCTTCTGATCGACAAGTCCTAGGCTCTGTGGTTTAGACCACAGCGCCACCCGCGTCCCCTTCCAGCTGTGTTCAAAGACCCAAATTCTAATATTGCAAGAGAACAAAGTGTTGTGCTGAGCAATGGACAGTGCTCAGCCGTGGCAAAGACATCCAGGAGCGGTTCTGCAATTCTGCAATTGCAAGGAAAGCAATTAGCGCTGGGTGCACTTTCCCCAACTTTTGAGACGTGTCATCATTCAGCGTCCAACTTTGCCAGCAGAATTCTCCTGAGGCCAGCGGACCTCCCTGGGGAGGCCGAAATAACACTGGAGGTGGGGGGTGGGGAAAGTGGACTTTCTGAGAAGCTGTAATAATAGTTTTTAAGAAGAGCGAGCCAGCAAAAAGTTAATGGCATTGCAGTCCCTTCTGCTATTCAACGGGGTCCCCCCCCCCGTTCCACCTTTCATTCCTCAGCCATTTGGGACTTAAATAGGGAACAGCTCGCAGACCTCACAAATGAGCGCATTAGAATTCCAAGCAGTTTCATAATTCAGATTTTCAGAAATCTTGGGTGAGCTGCTGCCACAAAGGACCGGCTTTATTGAGGTGAAACGGTTCACAGCTGCTCACTGGGGGAATTGTAATTTGAAAGGCATGGATATTTTCTCTGTGTTTGGATTCTGCATTGAGTTCCTGGGGGAAAATGAAGATCTCATTCCTCTTGTACTTATCTTAAGCTGTATTATATCATTGCAGGAGAGATTAGAGCCGCCTTTCCCAACCAGGTGCTGCCAGATGTTTTTGCCCATGGGAATTGTAGTACAAAAGATCTGGTGGGTGCCAGGATCCCCAAGTGGGCCGTACCATGCCCTGTGCGGGAGGATTACTAAGAGGCAAGGGGATGGCAGGGGGCGCTGAGGTAAATGGCAGTGAGACTTTGAAAAGCTGATTTCACTGGATCAACTTTGTCAGTTTTCCTGAATTAATTAAACTAAATAATTTTAATTGGATCCTGAATACGTGCACCATTAATTATTACTGTTTTGAATGTTACTGTGTTATTATCTTCCTTAGTAGGCCATGGAAACTGCTATTCTGAATAATCCTTTTTCTAGAATAAGGGGCACTGGGGATGAGTTTTTGGAAGCAAGGGAGATGTTGCCCCCAAAAGTTTGGAAACTACTGCTTTGGAGTTACGATAGAGCCTGAGGTAAAGGTAAAGGGACCCTTGACCATTAGGTCCAGTCATGGCCGACTCTGGGGTTGCTCCGCTCATCTTGCTTTATTGGCCCAGGGAGCCGGCGTACAGCTTACGGGTCATGTGGCCAGCAGGACTAAACCAGAGCAGCGCACGGAAACGCCGTTTACCTTCCCGCCGGAGCGGTACCGATTTATCTACTTGCACTTTGATGTGCTTTTGAACTGCTAGGTTGGCAGGAGCAGGGACCGAGCAACGGGAGCTCACCCCATCGCGGGGATTCGAACTGCCGACCTTCTGATAAGCAAGTCCTAGGCTCTGTGGTTTAACCCACAGTGCCACCCCCTTGCCCTCAGAGCCTGAGAGTTCATCCTAAAATATAGGCCACTTGCTTTAAACTCTGCAAACTCATCACAGCCAAAGTCTGCTGTTTCCTAGAAATTCTCACAGCGCAGTTAGCCTTGTTGCCACCTGCCCTCGGCTTGACTGCACGGAATTCTTCCCTCCTGCTAGAGTTGCCATATATTGAAGAGCAAAAAAGAGGACACTTTTGCCGACTTCTGCTTTTAACTATAGATCTCTATGATGACTCCCATTGCGAAATAGAGGACATGTCCTGGAAAAAGAGGACATATGGCAAACCTTCCTGGACGTCTTGTGGACCTGCTGGACGTATTTTCACACTTGGGAGAGGAAATGCTCACCGGAGCGAGGGTGTGTGTGTGTAAAATTCCCCTTGGGAGTTTAAGTGCAATGGCTTTCACCAAATCCCCAATCAGACAGACTTTATTCAGTAATGCGTTATATCACAGAGCAAAGGTAAAAGGATGTGGGTGGTAGTGTGGTCTAAACCACCAAGCTGCTTGGGCTTGGCGATCGGAAGGTCAGCGGTTCAAATCCTGCAGTTCAAAGCTCCTGCTGCTCTGTCCCAGCTCCTGCCAACCTAGCAGTTCAAAAGCACACCAGTGCAAGTAGATAAGTAGGTACCACTGCGGTGGGAAGGTAAACAGTGTTTCTGTGCACTCTGGTTTCCGTCATAGTGTCCAGTTGTGCCAGAAGCGGTTTAGTCCTGCTGGCCACATGACCTGGAAAGCTGTCTGTGGACAAACGCCATCTCCCTTGGCCTGAAAGCGAGACGAGCGCCACAACCCCATAGTCGCCTTTGATTGGACCTAACTGTCCAGGGGTCCTTTACCTTTACTTTTTACCTTTATAGCACAGAATGCAATAATCTGCGAGAGCTCTCCATGAGGACACACACAATGTAGGCAAAATCTATGACGTCTTAGCTGTTTATCCTTTGCCCAACCACTTTTCCCCACTCCAGGACCTCACCATCTCCCAAACAACCACAGTCCTTGAAATGCAACTTACTGGTCTTTTTTTTTTTTTTACATTTTAATATTTTATTAAGGGTTTTCTTGTTTTACAGTGTAAGGGTAATGCCTCGTATTTTTTTCTTCCATGTAACATTTAACTTACTGGTCTTCAACCTCCCCCCTTTTACTGTACATATCAGAACCCTCCTTGCGCCTTATAATGAGTTACTCTCACTGCAGTCAAAAACAATCTAAACCACAGACCGACAAGTCAACATAAGGAACAGGAATTAAACAATAGCAGAGGTAGAGCGAGGACTGTTTATTGAGAGCAGAGATTCTGATTTGCTTGCACAATGCTTACAAGTAGGTTAGACGATGTCTGTCTTTGTTGAGCATTTGTTCTGATTTGTCTGTGGGGCAGTTAAAAGGCAAAAAGACATCCCAACACTCCAAGCTTCCTTTTTGGTGATCACTCATAGCCAAATAGGATTGTCTTCCATGAAAACGGTCTTAACAATGAGTCCGTAAGTGACTGTGGAGGCCAATTCTGGATCCACACGTCCTTCCGCAGTGGGGACGTAGGTTTCCGGGGGGTAGTTGATCACGGTGAGGTTTGCCAGGTGTGCCTTCCTCTTAGCACATTTCTCCCTTATGTCCTGAGTTCGAGTGTCTTCAAAGCCCATGACACCTTTGGTAAAGGCTGTTCTCCAAGTGGAGCGCTCACAAGCCAGTGATTCCCAGTTATCGGTGTTTATACTACATTTTTTAGATTTGCCTTGAGAGAGTCTTTAAACCTCTTTTGTTGACCACCAGCATTACGCTTTCCATTTTTAAGTTCAGAATAGAGTAGTTGCTTTGGAAGACGATCATCAGGCATCCACACAACATGACCTGGCTGGCGTACAGTGGTACCTCAGGTTACATACTCTTCAGGTTACAGACGCTTCAGGTTAAAGACTCCACTAACCCAGAAATAGTACCTCGGGTTAAGAACTTTGCTTCAGGATGAGAATAGAAATTGTGCGGTGGCAGCAGCTGGAGGCCCCATTAGCTAAAGTGGTGCTTCAGGTTAAGAACAGTTTCAGGTTAAGAACGGACCTCCAGAACGAATTAAGTACTTAACCTGAGGTACCACTGTACGGCAGGGCTGGGGGATGAATCCCAAGGGCTGCATCTGAACCCAAGGCGTGAAGTTCCCCACTCCCTTGTCTAAATGCCTCCCCTTATTTTGTTGCATAATATCTATTCTAATCGGAACCGTCTTCTTCCCAATGCTACAAAAAGGAACTGAACCATGGCACTGCAAAATATTTACATAATGCATAATCTCATAGACTTGTGTTCTAAAAAATAAGCAAAGAAGACACAGGTCTTCATTTGCATAATGCATACATTTTGCAAAATTCAGCTTTTCTTGCTGCAGATTTTTTTTATATAAATAGTGTGCACACAACTCTGATTATAATCTCCCAGCTTTCATTAACTCTCTGGTTTCTTGTCCCCACCAGCTACAAATAAGAGCTCTCTCTCTTTTTCTGCAGCAAGAGCCTTGCTTATAAAAAAGAACATGATTTGGAGATTTGAAATGCAATATTCCAGTCACAGGCCCACAGGAAGGACCAGATCTCAAGGGGCCAGAGAGAAGACTTGTCCTTAGCTTCTTTTAATCATTGAGTAACACTTGCCGATCAGAAGGTCGGTGGTTCGAATCCCTGTAACGGGGTGAGCTCCCGTTGCTCGGTCCATGCTCCTGCCAACCTAGCAGTTTGAAAGCATGTCAAAAGTGCAAGTAGATAAATAGGTACTGCTCTGGTGGGAAGGTAAACGGCGTTTCCGTGCGCTGCTCTGGTTTAGTCCTGCTGGCCACATGACCCGGAAGCTGTACGCCGGCTCCCTTGGCCAATAAAGCGAGATGAGCGCCGCAACCCCAGAGTCAGCTACGACTGGACCTAGTGGTCAGGGGTCCCTTTACCCTTTACCTTAAGGTGGCTGTTCCCATCTATTGTGGGGAAGTGGGCAAAGCAGCGATGCTGGCAACAAAATTGGCCTATTTTTCCTCCCAAGAAATATCAGCTGTCCTGTGTTGTCTTAACTGTCCTGGATGGGTTGTAGGTTCAAGAGCCGTTTGGAGGTAGGAAAGATTCTACTTTAAAATTCTGAGATGTGTCAAAGGTGAGGATCAATTAGGATAACTTCTCAGGGGAGATTGAGGTTGAATCCTAATAAGACGGAAGTACTGTTTTGGGGGGACAGGGGGAGGGTGGGCATGGAGGCTATTCTAGTCCTGAATGGGGTAACTGTACCTCTGAAGGACCAGGTGCGCAGCCTGGGAGTCATTTTGGACAGGCAGCTGTCCATGGAGGCACAGGTTAATTCTGTGTCCAGGGTGGCTGTCTACCAGCTCCATCTGGGATGCAGGCTGAGACCCTACCTGCCCACGGACTGTCTCACCAGAGTGGTGCATGCTCTGGTTATCTCCCGCTTGGACTACTGCAATGCGCTCTACGTGGGGCTGCCTTTGAAGTTGACCCAAAACTGCAACTATTCCAGAATGCGGCAGCTAGACTGGTGACTGGGAGCAGCCACTGAGACCACATAACACCGGTCCTGAAAGACCCACATTGGCTCCTAGTACATTTCTGAGCACAATTCAAAGTGTTGGTGCTGACCTTTAAAGCCTTAAACGGCCTCGGCCCAGTATTCCTGAAGGAGCGTCTCCACCCCCATTGTCCAGCATGGACACTGAGGTCCAGCTCTTAGAGCCTTCTGGCAGTTCCCTCCCTGCGAGAAGTGAGGTTATAGGAAACCAGGCAGAGGGCCTTCTCGGTAGTGGCACCCGCCCTGTGGAACCCCCTCCCATCGGATATCAAAGAGGTAAACAACTACCCGACTTTTTGAAGACACCTGAAGGCAGCCCTGTTTAGGGAAGTTTTTAATGTTTGATGTTTTATTGTGTTTTTAAAATTCTGTTGGAAGCCACCCAGAGTGGCTGGGGAAACCCAGCCAGATGGGTGGGCTATAAATAATTTTATTATTATTATTATTATTATTATTATTATTATTATTATTAAATATCTGTGGGGAGATGGCTCTTGTAGTCTTCTGTGCACAGCCCTGAACATTGCCATCAGCTGGCGCAGATTTTGGAGATCTCAACGGCAAACCTTGAGCGTGTTGCACATATGCATGCAAAATTCCCCCGACGTTTAAAAATTCAATTTACTCTCCTTTTAAAAGAGAAGCATGGCAAGCCCATTAGCGGGGAAAGGGAACATATGTTTCCCCGTGCTGAGCAGCTTGGACATGCTGCAGGCGGCAGATCGCAAGAGACGCTCTTGGCACGTAGATTTTTAAAAAGTGACATTCCCCCCCCTCCGCACCTCCAAGCAGCCATCGAGATAATTAATCATAAGCCAAATTAAAGTTCTGAGCCTGGAATGCCTGTGTGGTACCCAGGCCACCGTTTGAGAAGGATGCTGAATAGGGCCTGCTGCTGATGCTCACCTGTTTGACCTCACCTGGGGAAGAGTCCCAGGTGAACCTCGGATGTCAAACAGAGTGGATTGGCAAGGCCTCCTTTGCAGAAGCAGGTCCTTTATGTACTTGAAGATACTTCAAAGGTCTGGGCCTAATTGCTCCCAAATGTAGATTCATACTGAAATCTTTTCAACTTTTATTATTTTTTTTTAAAAAGGCCCTTCACTTTTTTGTTTTGAAGCGCAGGAAAATCACAGGAGAGGGTGACGCAGCTCCTGCAGATGGAAATTATCCCTCTTGTCCGTCATTAGGATGGTTATGAACACCTGTGATTGCAAGCACGATAATAATTGCAAACGTATTAACTTGCATGGAACATAGGAAATTGTGTGGAACAGGTGGATGAAGCACATTTGTCAGGGATTGCTGGATAAGTCAAGCAAAAGGTCCCGAGTTCGGTTCCCAGAACATCCAGGTAGGACTGGGGAAAATCCTGGAGAGCTGCTGCCAGCCAGTGTTGGCCATACTGAGATGGATGAACTGGGGGTCTGGCTCAGTAGAAGGCAGCTTCCTATTCACCCATGTTTGCATGGCAGGGAGAAAGTGTGTGTCGTCAGCTCACCCCGTCCCACATGGGGAGAAAGATGTTGGAGGGAGGAATGATCAAATACTGATGGCCCCCAAACTGGGGAAGATTAGCAGCCAAACCTAACGCGTGCATATTCTTGCTAGTTAGCCTGAGAAGGGGTTAATACCATAGTGCTGAATTGCTGATAGGCAGATACTCAGACCATAGAGGTTCAATTGGTAGAGAGGGCTCTGTGTGATGTCATTTCCTCTCCTCTCCTGGAGAGGAAAGAGCATAGAGTACTTCCTGTTCCTCTGTTTTTCTCTTGCTTTGATCAACATTGAATGCAGACATGTCTCTGTTTGCCCCAGGTTTAGGCACATTCCCAAGGCTGGTTATACTGTAAATATAAATATTTTGCCGGCCTAGTTTTTACTGCTGCCATTGCTGCAAACTAACACAAGATTACAAGTAAGTAAATTATAATTTTAAGCTTTCCTCCCTGGTTGATTCTTTATTAAGCAGGGTAAGACAGAGGAACCAGTTTCCTTCATAGCATGAGTTGCTCAGAACAAGGTTTTACAGATGAATTCATTTTTTAATTTTGTTAGAGTTAGAGTAGGGTCACATATGTCCACAGCCCTTAGCCTTAACACCGGCTCACCACAGGGTTGTGTGTTGAGTCCCCTGCTCTATACTCTCTATACGTATGATTGTACAGCCATTTATTCCAGCAACAAAATCATCAAGTTTGCTGATGACACTACGGTGGTGGGGCTCATTTCAGGAGGGGATGAGTCCGCCTATCGGGACGAGGTGGAGCGGCTTTGTGCTTGGTGTGGAGAGAACAATCTGGCTCTTAATACGACTAAGACCAAGGAATTGGTGGTGGATTACAGGAAAAAAAAGGCGGACATTCAGCCCTTGTATATCAACGGGGAACGGGTGGAGAGGGTGGCGGAATTCAGGTTTTTGGGAGTGACTATCGATCAGGGCATGACTTGGAGCGCAAATACCACTGCTCTGGTGAAGAAGGCCCAGCAGAGAATTTATTTCCTCAGACTTTTAAAGAAGAACAATCTGAGTGAGAGACTGCTGGTGTCCTTCTACCGAGGCTCCATAGAGAGCATTCTCACATACTGTATTTGTGCCTGGTTCTCCAGCTGTACAGCTAGGAAGAGGAAGGTGCTCCAGAAGGTCATAACCACAGCCCAAAGGATTATTGGTCATCCCCTCCCATCTTTGGAAGAACTGTACGGTTCCCGTTGTCTTAGGAAAGCAAATAATATCCTGCAGGATGCATCTCACCCGGGACACAGTCTGTTTGTACTACTGCCTTCTGGCAGGAGATACAGAAACATCAAGTCAAGGACAAATAGACTGAAAAATAGTTTCTATCCAAGAGCTGTGGCCTTCTTAAATGCAGTAACTCGATAGTGTGACCTGGGAGTTTGATGGGTGTGGGTGTGGGTGTGGCTGGAATGTGGTTTGCTTGGTTGTTGTTGTTGTGTTGCTTTTGTTGTTTTTAAGGGATGGCATCCAATTTCGTTGCACTTGTGCAATGTTGCACTTGTGTAATGACAATAAAGAATCTATCTATCTATCTATTCAAGGATGGGATTTTGAAACTCTGTTCAACCCACACACGTGAGTGCTTGGTGGGATAAATTGCAATTAATATATCCTCTCCTACCTTTTAAAACACATTCCACACAAACTCCCAGTGGCTTCATATATATATTCAATAGCACAAAGGATAATACAGTAGTACCTTGGTTCTCAAGCACCTTGGTTCTCAAACGCCAAAAACCTGGAAGTGTTCTAGTTTTCAAACGTTTTTCGGAAGCCGAACATCCGATGCGGTTGCCAGCTATTGTTTCCGGGGCGCCTGCAACAATCAGAAGCTGCACCTTGGTTTTCGAACATTTCGGAAGGCAAACGGACTTACAGAATGAATTAAGTTTGGCGCTTTTGCTATTTATTTTGCGTTTTTGTTTTTGAGACTTTTTCGGTTAATTTGTTTTTGTGACTCTATGTGGAACCCAGTTCAGCTACTGATTGATTTTAATTGTGTGACTGCAGAAATGGATAAAAGCCCCCCATCCAAACAATGACATCAGTACAGGTAAGAAATTTTATTTTATTTTATTTTTATCCTCTACAATACTGTCTTCTTTATTTTATAGTACAGTACATTGATTATTGCTTCCATTTTATGGAAGAATGGTCTCGGTAGATAGTAAAATTCATGTTAAATTGATGTTTTAGGTTTTTTTTAAAAAAAGTCTGGAACGGATTAATCCATTTTGCATTACTTCCTATGGGAAAGCACGCCTTGGTTTTGGAACGCTTTGGTTTTGGAACGGACGTCCAGAACAGAGAGCCAAGGTACTACTGTATTGAAGCTGCCAAAGGACTCTCCCAATGCCACTCTCTGTAGGACTGGAACCATCAAAGAACAGTCCCCCTGTTCCTCTCCCAGAGCCATAATTCTCAGAGATCCTCTTGAAGAGGGATTGTCAAACCTCTTTGGGAATTGTAGCTCTGGGAGGAGAATAGAGGCATCCAATACGCAGTAATGGCAGCAAGAATATTAATGGCCCAGAAATGGAAACAGGAGGAACTACCGACCCTTGAAGAGTGGAGAATGAAACTTATGGACTATGCAGAGTTGGACAACTAACTGGGAAGATTAATGGGACCACAAGTTCATCGAGGACTGGGGAAAATTTACAGAATATCTGAAAAGTATATGTGATGAACAAACAATGCTAGTGGGATTTAAATAAGTTTTGTGAAAGTTAAAGGAGTATTGTTAAAAAGGAATAGGATAGTAAGGGTATACTAAAAGGTAATATTAAATTTAAAGAATGCATAAAGTTTGTAAAAAATATGGATGATTTGCAGAGAAGCTGATGGAAGTCTAAAAAGTTGAAATTTGTGAAAAAAAATTGATATGGTGAATTTGTATAATGGAAAATTTAATAAAAATTATTTTTTTTTAAAAAAGAGAGAATAGAGGTGTCAGGGAACTGCCACCAGAGCCAGAGGTGGAGGGAAGGCTTCGGAGGGATGCCGGAGAGGGTCCCAGTAGGGAGAGAGGCAGCCTATCTGCTGGGGAAGGAAATCAGCGTAGCACCAGTGAAGAAGGGGGGCAGATGGGGGAATCGGAGAGGAGGCTCCAGGACTCCTCGCCGGAGACCAGCGGGGAGAGCACGGGTCCTCCGCTGCCCACACCCTCCCTGCGCAGAAGACTTCCGCGCAGGGAGAGTAGGAGGAGACTCGGCGTCAAAGAACTTCTTTGCTGGAAAAAGTTCAAGAAACGCCCACTGACGGATTCTGCCAGTGATTGAGACAGCCACGGATGGGTGGCTGTCCGGACAGAAAGGGTTCACCCAGGTAACCCAGCCAGGTGTGGTGACAACTTACGCACGAGCAACCCCTAGAACCATTAGAAGAGGCATCTCCTAACAGCTCTCAGCACCCACAACAAACTACAGCTCCCACAATTCTTTGGCGAAGCCACGACTGTTCAGAGCAAAGTCGTACTGCGTCAAATCCACGGTCTAAATGTGGTCCTCACTGCAAACAGCATTGTCATGGGAACGGCACGCAGGATAATAACACGAGAGTTTGACTTTTTAAGCGGCTTTCCGTGAAGGTTATCGCAGCAGCACTAGAAAAGGAGAGAGAAGCTTCTCCTCTTCGAAACACTCTCTTGACTTAACATTCCTAGCCAATTTATAATTCATGGGGACACTGGGAAAGGTTTGAATTTCCCCCTGACCTACTTAGAGCAACAATGGCTACATCTGTGCAACATGCACCAGATCACAAATTCATGGGTTTGCAAATTTATTCTGCAGTGGCCAAGACCTCCCCACGACATCTCTCCACCCAAATTCTCCCGCAGTATAATGCAGAATTATCTAAAACAGCGGTATCTGAGTTTTGAATGGAGAATGCAATTAGTGAAAGTGATTGGGGCAGTTTCAGAGATAATTACTTCTCTTAAACAGTTGTCATTTGGGGTAATTACCCTGCTGAAGCAGGGGCAAAATTGGAGCATGCTTACCCACTGGTGAACAGTTTATGAAAGTTTAGGGAAATTTTTAATGTTTATCGTGTTTTAAATTTTCTGTTGGGAGCTGCCCAGAGTGGCTGGGGAGGCCCGGCCAGGTGGGCGGGGTATAAGTAATAAATTATTATTATTATTATTATTATTATTATTATTATTATTATTATTATTGCGGGAGTTTTTCAGGACAGTGGAGAAGATTTCTCCAGAAAAGTGGACTAGAAAAAGTATTAAGAATTTATCAGATCTTGGGGGAGAATTCAGACTATGAGCTGGACATTTTGATTTTCAAAGTCGGCATTCTCTGAGGGATACTTGCAAAGAAAATGACTTTTTAGGTTTTGTTAGCTGTTGTTGTTTAGTCGTTTAGTCATGTCCGACTCTTCGTGGCCCCCTGGACCAGAGCACGCCAGGCACTCCTGTCTTCCACTGCCTCCCGCAGTTTGCTCAAACTCATGTTGGTAGCTTCGAGAACACTGTCCCACCATCTCGTCCTCTGTCGTCCCCTTCTCCTTGTGCCCTCCATCTTTCCCAACATCAGGGTCTTTTCCAGGGAGTCTTCTCTTCTCATGAGGTGGCCAAAGTCTTGGAGCCTCAGCTTCACGATCTGTCCTTCCAGTGAGCACTCAGGGCTGATTTCCTTCAGAATGGAGAGGTTTGATCTTCTTGCAGTCCATGGGACTCTCAAGAGTCTCCTCCAGCACCAGAATTCAAAAGCATCCATTCTTCGGTGATCAGCCTTCTTTATGGTCCAGCTCTCACTTCCATATATCACTACTGGGAAAACCATGGCTTTAACTATTTGGACCTTTGTTGGCAAGGTGATGTCTCTGCTTTGTTAGCTATTCAGCACCTTACCCCGTGGCTTGCAGGACATCTTAGAAGAAGAAACGGCTGCACAAATCCACCTTTCCTTCAAGTAAGGCTTCCCGTTTTATCCTCACAACCTGTGAGGTAAGCTAGGCTGTGAAACTGTGACCAGCCCAAGGTCACCCCGTGAGCTCCGTGGCTGAGTGGGGAGATTCGAACCCAGCTCTCCCCACTCGTGGTCCCTAAACGCTTTCTAACGACTACTCCACGCTGCCCCAGATCTTTGGCACTTTTGTATCTTGAAACAAACCAGGTTCCTTCATTTGGTGCAACGTTAATTCCAGCCATGGGACTTTGTGGTTTCCTTAGCCCATAATGTGGATAGTTATTGTTGCTGCAGACTCATAAACTTCCCTAATATCCCCTTGCTTTTCTCCCAGCCTCAGCAATAAAGCTTTGGCTGCCCCTGCAGCAATTTCAGCTGATTAATCGATGGAGTACTTGACGTCTGCCATATGTTAGGCTTGAAACTCCTGCACTTTTTTAAAAAACAAAACAAAATTTATTATAAGAAATCTGAGCGGTTGGTAGAATATATATTTTTTTGCTTTACGAGCAAAAAGTGCCACTAGCGCAGCTTCGGCCGAACGGGGCGGTCATTAAATCACAGGGATGTTTGTTTCGCTGTCAAACTCAGGTTTGGACCACGTGGAGCCTAAAAATAAGAGAGGGCTTTCAATTTTGCATGTTCAGGCGATCCGTCACCATAAGCTAAATGGATGGGTTAAATGTGCTATTTAAATGTGCTCAGCAAAGCGGTGGATCGTTTTCCTCCGCTGAAATATACTTTCCGGTGCCGGAGCCAGCGCTGCAAATCCGCGGCGGTTAAATTATTTACGGGCAGAAATGTCAATGTTTGGAGACGCCGAATGTTCTTATTGATAGACGCAACTTCGGCCTTTTGATGCTCTGTGATCTTTTAGAATTTATTCTGTTGGCTGTGGGTGGTGGTTGTGTTTCCCCTCTTTTGTTTTGGTGGCATCTATGCAGCATTTTGCCACCCAACCGAGTGTGCAGAAAGCAATGCGCAGCACAGAATTGGGAGGGGTCTCGGCGGTCATCTAGACCAACCCCGGCTAATGAAGGAAGTCTGCTCCCACAACAGCCCTGACAGGTGGGCATGCAGCCTCAGCTTGGAAACTAGTGTCACAACCTATTTGCAAATTCAGTGGCCACCTCTAAGTGCAAGTAGATAAATAGGTACCGCTTTCTAGCGGGAAGGTAAACGGCGTTTCCGTGTGCTGCGCTGGTGCTGGCTCGCCAGCACAGCTTCGTCACGCTGGCCACGTGACCCGGAAGTGTCTCCGGACAGCGCTGGCTCCCGGCCTCTTAAGTGAGATGGGCGCACAACCCTAGAGTCAGACACGACTGGCCCATATGGGCAGGGGTACCTTTACCTTTAATAAGTTGCAATTCAGCGACTTCTCTTCACAGTCTATTTCTGAAATTCTTTTGTAATAAGACAGCTACTTTGAGATCTTGTATAGAATGTCCTGGGAGATTGAAGTGTTCTGCTACTGGTTTCTCTGTCTTGTTATTCCTGATGTTAGATTTATGTCTGTTTATCCTTTGGCGTAGGGTTTGGCCTGTTTGTCCAATATAGAGAGCTGAAGGGCACTGTTGGCATTTGATGGCATACACAGTGTTAGAAGATGAGCAATTAAATAGTCCTGAGATGCTAAGTAGGCAGGAGCTGGGACCAAGCAACGGGAGCTCACCCCGTCGTGGGGATTCGAACCGCCGACCTTCTGATCGGAAGCCCGAGAGGTTCAGTGGTTTAGACCACAGCACCACCCACGTCTCCCCACTCCTCAAGCATCACCCTTTGGAAATGAGCATCCAAATTGGACCAGAACCATCACAAAGTGGTGCCACTGATCCCTAACTCAGACATCCGCTCCAGAAGGATACCATGGTCAATGGTATCGAGAGCGGCTGAGTGGTCCAGGAGAATTAGCAGGGACACATTTCCCCTGTCTGTCTCCCGACAAAGGTCATTTTTGTTCGCACTTCTGAGTGCAAATATTGCACCTGCTGCACGCAAATCTGCAGCGTGGGCCCTCCTTGTGCAGCCGGTGTGTTGGTAGGCAGCTAATGCACATTGCAGAGTCCCTCAGTTGCTCCCCTCAAAAAACCTGTTCTGCCACTTGTCTTATCAGTCTGATTTTGCTGCGTCAGACCACACGAGGTTCGCGCAGGTAGTGGAACACTTTTCTCTTCCTCGTAGGGTCTTGTGCTTATCGTCGGGGTGGGGAGGAGAGAGAGAGAGAGAGAGGAGCCATTTGCTACATTATTCACTCGCCCAGAAATAGATTATGTTCCAAGAGTCATCTTTGGGGAACAGATGGCCTCAGGTAACAGCAAAACTCCCAGTTCATTCGTGATGTCCTTTCTTAGGTATGCTGCTTAGAGGGAAGAGCACAACTCGAACCTTTATTTCACGGTGTGTGTGTGTGTGTGTGTGTGTGTGAAACTCATAGAATCATAGAGTTGGAAGAGACCACAAGGGCCACCGAGTCCAACCCCCTGCCAAGCAGGAAACACCATCAGAGCATTCCTGACATATGGTTGTCAAGCCTCTGCTTAAAGACCTCCAAAGAAGGAGACTCCACCACACTCCTTGGCAGCAAATTCCACTGTCAAACAGCTCTTACTGTCAGGAAGTTCTTCCTAATGTTTAGGTGGAATCTTCTTTCTTGTAGGTTGGATCCATTGCTCCGTGTACGCTTCTCTGGAGCAGCAAAAAACAACCTTTCTCCCTCCTCTAGGTGACATCCTTTTATATATTTGAACATGGCTATCATATCACCCCTTAACCTCCTCTTCTCCAGGCTAAACATGCCCAGCTCCCTTAGCCGTTCCTCAGACCCAGATCCTTAGCCGTAACTTAGACCCAGGGACTGAATGTGGTCCCCTCGGCCCCCTCTATCTGGCCCTTGGAAGTCTCACCAGATCACGCACCTCGCTGGCCTTGAGTGTCTTGGCTTTGCCAGGATGTGCCCTTAAAATGTCTGCAGCGACCTGGAAAACGCTTTAGCAGGTGCCAGGTGAACATGAAAATGGCACAAAGTGAAAGCAAAGAGTCCTGTCATTTCACAGTGTCCCCCCCCCCCCCCGCATTTTAAATCTGCAAAGCACGGGTTGATCACCCAAAGACATAAAAAGCCACCATCATTTTGGAATTAAAACTGATATAGCATGGGAGTCACTTGAAGCGCAAGTTTTTTGCCTCCCTCTCATAACGGGTATGTGGCTTTTAACTTGTTTGCAAATGATCTAGAGTTAGGGGTTAGTAGGAAGGTTGCCAAGTTTGCTGACGGTATTAATTATAAACACAGACAATAAATAATGGGTGCAGACAGTGTTGGCAGCTGGCCTGCTATCAGGGCAATCGGTATTTTAACGCTGGTTCTAAATAGGTTTTCTTTCAAGTATTGTCTTTAGCTAATTAGTTTTCTTTACATTGTATTTTAAATTTGAGGTTTTAAAAATAGCGTAAGCTGCCTTGAATCCCAGCTTGGGAGAAAGGCGCGATATAAATAGAATCACAGCATCGTAGAGTTGGAAGGGACCACGAGGGTCATCTAGTCCAACCCCCTGCAATGCAGGAATTTTTGCCCAATGTGGGGCTCAAATCCACAACCCTGCGATTAAAGAGTCTCATTCACTGCCGAGTGCAGGTCTACCACTGGCTTGGAGATTTAGGACCATCTCTAGATGACATCCCTCTAAAGGAAGAATTATGGTCCTGGGCTGTACTAACAGATGAATAATGAGAGTGGCTTCTGCAAGACCTTATGGTTTCAAAGAGATGGCTAGAATGGTAAAGGTAAAGGACCCCTGGACAGTTAAGTCCAGTCAAAGGCCACTATTGGGTTGCGATGCTCATCTCGCTTTCAGGCCAAGGGAGCTAACGTTTGTCCACAGACAGCTTTCCGGGTCATGTGGCCAGCAGGACTAAACTGCTTCTGGTGCAACGGGACACCGTGAAGGAAACCAGAGCGCACGGAAACGCCGTTTAACTTCCCGCCAGAGCAGTGCCTATTTATCTAATTGCACTAGTGTGCTTTTGAACTGCTAGGTTGGCAGCAGCAGGGACAGAGCAACAGGAGCTCACCCCTTCGCGGGGATTCGAACTGCCGACCTTCTGATCGGCAAGTGGTTTAGACCACAGTGCCACCCACGTCCCCAGAACAACCACTACTCCGTGATCTCAAGGGCTCATTGCCCTTTTTATGTTGGAACGCAAGGCTTATAGTCCTAGAACTGTGTAGTTGGAGAGCCATCTTGCAATGCAGAAATGACAGGTAAAGAATCCCTGATAGACAGCCATCAAATCCCAGCTTGAATCCTCTATTGAAGCTTTTAGTCATCAATCTAGATTAGATACCTATTTGGATGTGTGGGCTGCCTATGTAAAATACAAAAAATAAATAAATAGAAAATAACCTCTCGGTTTTCAATTTGGGGACATTCCCTGTTCTACCTGGATATGCCCGGAATTGAACCTGTGACCGTCTGCATACAAGGCAGGGGCTTTAGCGTTGAGCCATAGCACTTTCTTTAAAAGGGCCTTTTGTTCCCCTTTTGATACCAAATCAAGGACTAGACTTTTTTCAGAGAGTTCTTTGGGTTTTTGAAAGCATCTTATATACACACACACACGCGTGATTTCTATTTCTTTCTCCTGCTTCTTTCATTCCACTTCCTACAGAAGATCTCAGAACAATTCAACGATTTTAAAGAAATTAACAGCAAAAATCAGTTACAACGATTTCAGATGCAAAAGAAATGGAAAGGATTTTAGATAAGAAACCATTAAAAATAAGTTCAGATATAAAAACAGTTTCAAATCCAACGCAGATTGGAAGCAGATTAAAGAAACAGCAACACCTTCCCCTAAAATGTTTACTTACCTCTTGCCTTTTCTGTCATTAAGGCGGCTAACATAAAAAATCAGTAGAAACGACACATTTATGCAACAGGTCAAAAGGACAGTAAAATTAATCTGAGTGCCGCATGCAATCCATGGTCAAAGGATCAGAGGTCAGCAATCAAATCTCAGGCTCAGCTAAGAAGTTACGAAATGAGAAAAGGTTTGCTGCTTGCCAAGAGGCAAACAGTTATGTGTCCAGGCATAAGATCTGCACATTGCTGCATTGAGTATATATCTTTCTATATAAATAAAAATGCAAGGCTGTCATCACGCAGCCCCATTGGAGGATTCTGCATTTGCATGAAGGCAGGGGAAGGAAGGGGAGCAAAAGAGAAGGCAGGTTTTAGAATGGATGGCAGTCTTAAACAACATCAGATGCATTAATAAAGCAGGTATCTGAGGAGATGTGAGGATATGGTAGGGCTAGAAGGAGCTGTGAAGGAATGGGAGTTTGGGTGAGTTGTAAAGGGAGTGAGGGGTAAGCTGGCAAGGCAAGGATAGGGGTTTGGTGTGGGTAGTGGGTAGATGGTGTTGGTAAGCAATCTGAGCAGGGGCAACAGGCCCTAGTGTATATTATATAACTGATGATGATGATAAATGTGGTTTTCCTGGAACAAAAGGTTGCTCTCTTTCTTCTCTTGCTCTCGTAAAACTGCTGCAGGTTTCCTAATAGCCCTCCCCTCCTCTCTCTCTCCACGCATGAAGAATCCATGAGGACTTTACCTTTTGCACAGCTCCCCTGCAGTTTTTATTTAGTGTCATGGCCACAGGTCACTTTGCAACGTAGCCTGGGGATTTGTAGTGTAGCGGTGCTTCTTATTGCTTGAGTAATACCATCAGAACAAGCATTCCCACCTCGCTGCAAGCACGTTAAAACACCCCTCTGACTTGTCTGCCAGCTCTGAGCTAATGTTAAGCATAAATTTCTCCTCCTTAACCGAAGCCGAGAATAGAAAACAAGCCGGTTTGAAAACGAACCCTTTGAGAAGCTGAGCATCCTGGGCTCAAGCGAGGCGTCCTTATTTCAACTGCAAAGATGAAGCGGTGGGTTGGGGACGCGCCAGAGGCCGGCAACAGGATCAGGCCAATTTGCTCATCTAGTCCAGTATCCCGTTCCCAGATGCCCTGGTGGAAAACCCACAAGCAGGATCTGAGCACAAGATCACCACCTGCGGTTTCTAGCAGCTGGCATTCAGAAACTTTACTGCCACTGACCCTGGAGTCACAGCATAGCTCTTGTGGCTACTCGCAAATTCCCGATTTCTCCCAATTGAAGTGCAGAGTGTTTGAGGACCGGGACATTTGCAGGAAAACCAAAATGCTTGTTTGCAAATCTATGGTACTACCAACCTTACTGTATGCTTGTGAAACGTGGACCACTTATAAACACCATCTCCAACTCCTCAATAGATTCCATCAACGGTGTCTCTGAACAATTTTACACATCACTTAGGAGGACAGACAGACGAATGCCAGAATACTGGAAGAAGCAAAGATCACCAGTGTCGAAGCAATGATTCTTCCACATGAACTTCATTGGACTGGTCATGTTGTGTGGATGCCTGGTTATCGTCTTCCAAAGCAACTACAGTGGCACCTCAGGTTAAGCACTTAATTCGATTCGGAGGTCCATTCTTAACCTGAAACTGTTCTTAACCTGAAGCACCACTTTAGCTAATGGGGCCTCCTGCTGCCGCTGTGCCGCCACTGCGTGATTTCTGTGCACATCCTGAAGCAAAGTTCTTAACCTGAAGTACTATTTCCGAGTCTGTAACCTGAAGCGTATGTAACCCGAGGTACCACTGTACTCTATTCCGAACTTAAAAATGGAAAGTGTAATGTTGGTGGTCAACAAAAGAGTTTTAAAGACTCTCTCAAGGCAAATCTTTTTAAAAATGTAGTATGAACACCGACAACTGGGAATCACTGGCCTGCGAGCGCTCTAGTTGGAGAACAGCCTCTACCAAAGGTGTCATGGGCTTTGAAGACACTCGAATTCAGGACATCAATAGCTTTCCTCTTCAAAATCAACCTTACCTTGAGCAGGAATGCCAACCATCCTGGAGTCCAGGGGAGTCTTAGCAGGTTGAATATAGCCCACTGGTTTTATTGTTCATAGGGCTAACCAGGCAGACTCTTCCTCTTTTCTCAGCGCTACAACTTTCTGTGTTTACCATGGACAGCCCCTGTTTTCTGGCTTCTCTCCCCTAGAATACCTGGGACCTCTCCCTGCCTTCCCTTTGGCATAGGATATTGATGAATCCACCAATGTCTTGTGCTGGCTGGAGGCACCAGTTGGGGAACCCTCAAGGGAACCCCCAGGGGAGCAGCTTGGGAACCCCCCAGGGGAAGAAGGCTAAGAGCCAGGGGATTGGTGGTGGGACGATGATATGTGGTCCGAGGGAGAAGATGGGGAGGAGATGTTGGAAGCTGAAGAGGCAACAGGGTTTAGTGAGCAGGAGGAGTCTGTGTCAGAGAGCAGTCCAGAATCAGAGGCAGGAGAAGAGAGGGGCCAGGAGGCAGAGATAAGTAAGGCTGCTGAAGACGCCATGGAGTCTCCCCCTCCTGCTACAACCAGCTGCCCTCCGCCCTTGTCTCTCAGGACCAGAAGAGGTATGAAGAGGAAGGAGCAAAGAGAGACAAGATGAAGGTGCCTCAGGTTGCTGGGGAAGTACCCTGGGAAAGGAGACGCAGAGAGCATTGGGAAGGCAAGGACCTTCAGTCCTTGCAACTGCCTCATTGAGGCAAGACCTACTGGGAAGGGTTGCTGCAACCACTAGGCATGAGCTGTGTTGTTTCTTTGAATGAAGAATTAACTTCATGGACACTGGGTGTTTTGTTCCTGACAACCAACTACTCTACGCCGGCAGGACTAAGCTGTGCTTGGGGTTGGCGGCAGACATTCCTTCTCCGCTGCCGCCCCTTCCACTGACTTGCACCAGGCGCCATGGCCACGCTTCCAAAGCAGGTTGGCGCTGGCGCTTTTGAGTAGGCACTAAGCATGCAAAGCTCCCTGTGATCACATTGCACCCGGCATTTAAAGCACATTGGTGCCACTTTAACGGACATGGAATCCTGGGGACTGTAGTTTAGCCTTCACAGCGCTACAATTCCCAGCACACTTAACAAACGATTTACTTTATAACATTTATATACCATTTGGTTGTAAAAAAAGAACCCTCAAAGCAGTTTACAAAAACGATAAAACAAACTAAAAAACAGTTAAGAACAAAAAATAATCAAAACAAGTGAGAAAAAATAATTTAAACCAGTAACAAGATAGAAACCAGATTAAAACACACGGCCCTATATTCTACATGTCTGGAGAGGCTTGCCTACACAAAAATGCTTTTCATTGGCACCAGAAACAATACAGTGAAGGCCTGACGTCACTAGTCAGGGAGTTCCAAAGTTCAGATGTGGCCACACTAAAACATCATGTGAGACCTGTGACACTGACAGGTCTGCAGAATTCTTTGCGGGGAAGCCATGGGCTTTCAATATGTGGTTAGATGTCAGATATCTCAAGGGCTGTTACATGGAAGAGGGAGCAAGCTTGTTTTCTCCTACTCTGGAGCGTAGGACCCAAACCAGTGGCTTCAAGTGACAAGGAGATTCTTACTAAACACCAGGAAGAAGAAGAAGAAGAGGAGGAGGAGGAGGAGGAGGAGGAGGAGGAGGAGGAGGAGGAGGAGGAGTTTGGATTTGATATCCCGCCTTTCACTCGCCTTCAGGAGTCTCAAAGCGGCTAACATTCTCCTTTCCCTTCCTCCCCCACAACAAACACTCTGTGAGGTGAGTGGGGCTGAGAGACTTCAGAGAAGTGTGACTGGCCCAAGGTCACCCAGCAGCTGCATGTGGAGGAGCGGGGAAGCGAACCCCATTCACCAGATTACAAGACTACCGCTCTTAACCACTACACCACACTGGCTCTCAAGGAAGAACTTTCTGACTTTGGACTCAGCTACATTAGTAATTGGGAGAAAAGCAATGACAAACCTAGACAGCATCCTAAAAAGCAGAGACATCACCTTGCCAACAACGGTCCGAATCGTTAAAGCTATGGTTTTCCCAGTAGTGATGTATGGAAATGAGAGCTGGACCATAAAGAAGGCTGATCGCCGAAGAATTGCTGCTTTTGAATTATGGTGCTGGAGGAGACTCTTGAGAGTCCCATGGACTGCCAAGAAGACCAAACCTATCCATTCTGAAGGAAATCAGCCCTGAGTGCTCACTGGAAGGACAGATCGTGAAGCTGAGGCTCCAATACTTTGGCCACCTCATGAGAAGAAAAGACTCCCTGGAAAAGATGTTGGGAAAGATGGAGGGCACAAGGAGAAGGGGACAGGAGAGGACGAGATGGTGGGACAGTGTTCTCCAAGCTACGAACATGAGGGATGCAGTGGAAGACAGGAGTGCCTGGTGTGCTCTGGTCCATGGGGTCACGAAGAGTCGGACACGACTAAACGACTAAACAACAACACATTAGTAAAGAAAAAGCGTTTTATACGCGTTATAACACTGTGACACCAGATGGCGCTGTGGAGTTCCATTTTTTGCCAACGTAGTTTCCCAATTCAAGCTTTACAACGCGCTTCTTCTGAAACGCTTCTTTGATGTGTCTAGACCCAGCCAGGAAGAGCTGTCTGCCAGTGGAACAATCTTCCTTGGGATCTGGTGGGCTCTCCTTCCTTGGAGGCTTTTAAGCAGAGGCTGGGCTGCCATCTCTCATCTATGATCTAGTTGAGATTCCTGCATTGCAAGGGGTTGGGCTAGATGACCTTTCGGGTATCCCTTCTGGCTCTACAGTTCTCTGATTCTATGCTATATCTATGGGTGGGTACAGAGTCTCCTGCAGCAGCATTTTTATCGGATATTTGGTGCCCATATGCTTTCAGGGGGTGGGTGTGTAGATCAGAACGTTGCTCTTTAAGCTCTTCTTCCAAAGAGGTAAAAAGAACATAAATAATTACTTCAGCTCTGGAGAGTTCTCCAAGAACCGCAGCTTTCATTAAAAGGGGAGATTTCTCTCCCCCCCCCCCCCCACCAGCCCTGGCCTGCTAAATCCCAAATGTTATGTTAATTCAAAACCTAAAGCCTAGATTTTAATTGCAGGCAAGTCAAGGAACGCTCTTCCCAGAACAGCTTTTAACTCTGTGCCTGGGTACAGATCTCCTCTTCCCTCCCCACCCAGCTACCCATAATTACACATTGTAGCTGTGCTGGTTTTAAAATGTTCCCATGTTTGCATGTTAGGACACTTAAAGGGTGTGTGTGTGTGTGGGTGATGGCCTGGGATTCGGACTCAGAGGCTGAACCTGAGGGATCCCAGCCTGCACAGGAGTCCCTGCCTCCAGAATCAGCTGAGCCTGAAGGGTCCTCACCTGTGCTGGATCCTCAGGTGCAGGCACCATCTGAGTCTGCTCTGGCTCCTGAGGTGATGGAGGACCCATTGCCTGCAGGTGCTCCACTCTCAGCCCCATCAGGGGAAGCTGAGGTTGCCTCTGGGTCCGGTAACCCTCCAGCCTCTCCTGAGCTGCAGCGGCTCAGGGCAGAGAGGCGGAGGGAACTAAGTTCCCACAGGAGGAGTGCTCACCTCCAGGCCAGGAGAGGCGAGTCACCAGAGGATCGTGGCCGCCCTATGCGTCGGGGCAGATAAAAGCCAGCCAGCCCCAGTCCCAAGTTGCGGGAGCAACATTGTTGGTAGCCTGTTCCTGCCTGCACCCTGTCCTCATCGTCTGCCAGAGTTCCTGACCTCACCTGACTCCCTGCCTTGGACCCAGCTATAGCTTTGACGGACAGCCTCCATACTGTACCCCTCGACCTCGGACTGGACTCGGACCTCGCCTTTTGGTAGCCCCAGGACCAGCACAGGGGGGCATGTTTTGGTTTGAAGCAGGCTGGAGTTAAGTGATGCTCAATGCTAGTGGAATTGGCACGTCGTTCACAAATCTGCTATCAGGAGCGTCCGGTGCAGGTCTGCGATAACTTCAAAAGGTGTCCACGAAGTTAACTCTGTATTCAAAGAAACGTAACATCTCGGGCCTAGTGAGCAAAGCAACTAGGACTGAAAGTTCCTGCCTTCCCACCGCTCTCTAAGGCTCCTCCCTTAGCAATCTTAGGTGGTATCTCTCTCTTTGCTCCTCCTTCTTCATACCTCTTCTGGTCCTGGGAGATCAGGGGGCAAGGGAGCTGGTTGCAGCAGGAGCCGGAGACTCCCTGGATTATTCGCTAGCCTGACTCATCTTTGCCTTTTGGCTCTCCCTTCTCCATCCTCTGCTTCTGCCTCTGAGTCTAGACTGCTCTCTGCCACAGACTCTTCCTGCTCACTAAACCCTGTTGCCTCTTCAGCTTCCAACACCCCCCTCTGAATTTGGGTGCTGGCAAGCATTGTAGTCTAAGGCGGGACTCCCAAACCTTTGGGGGCACTGTCCCCTCGGTTCCATAAACTTGCCCCCTTACCCTACCCTATAAAAAGCACCATTCAGAACAGCGGTTTGCACAACCCACCAAGAAAGAAAGCAACGCAATGAGATTCAAAACAATAAATTGCATACTTATTCAAGGTCCGGTTAGAGGTATTTAGTTTAGTTAACTCAACAAAGCTGATGACCTTGATCCAGCCATGCCAGCTTTTCAAAGTTGGATGGTCATTTGCACCTCCAGCTTCCCCTTAGAACCGTCGCCCCCCAGGTCCAACACTGTGACCACTATACCACAATGTCCTGCTTGCAAGCTTCCCGTAGCACCGGGATGGGGAAACCTGTTGCCCTCCAATTGGACTCCAACTCCCATCATCTCTGATTATTGGGCATGTTGGCTGCGGATGATGGGAATTGGAGTCCAGTTGGAGGGCAACAGGCTTCCTCAGCTCCAAATTATCAGTCCTTTGAATTGTTGGAGAAGAGGTTTTTCAATATGTATATATTCCACACACACACGTGTATTTTTCTCTCTGCTTGTGTTTGTGTGCCATTTGCTACTTCACATCCTAAAACGTTTTGGACTAACGGTGGCATCAAATTGCATTAAGTTGCTACTCTGAAATATGTGTGTGTGCGTGTGTGTTTAAGAGGTTGAGTGTTAAAAGCATTACCCTGGGGAGAGTGTCACTGTCTTGAAGTAATTCCTGCTGAGGCCACTGAAAGCTCTCTGAAATTCAGGTGCTGAAATTCAGGAATTGTAAAAAAAACAATTTTTCAAAGCGCTGCTACGACTCAGACAGACCCCCCCCCCCTTTGCTGTTGGATGGAGAGAATCATTCCATGCCTGATCCGCTCCCCCAAACCCTAAATAATTCCCCCCCCCTTGTGACCTGGATAGGAATAATTTAGCAGTCTGTCTGTCTGTCTGTCTGTCTGTCTGTCTGTCTGTGTCTCAGGTGATGCTTCCTACCTCACTCTGAGCCCTAAAGCCTTGTCAACTGTGGAGATTGTGGTCTTCCATCAGGACTTTCTCTTTATGGAAATTTATTCCAGTATAAAATATGCACACGCCAGAGAATTCTTCACAAAACTGTTTTTTTTCCTCCCCTTAGTTTGCTGCCAGCTTATTACCACCGTGGGCGATGAAGGCAGCCCTGAGGCGTCGGATTTTTAACCTTGCCGGTAGATTAAAAAACAACGTTGCATTTGAACAGGAGAAAGTTTGTGGTTCTTCCCCCCGCCCCCACAACCCCCCGCCCCCGAGAAAGTAGTTCTGGTGTCTTGGGCTTCCTTTCTCAGGTGAGGGGTGGATTGTATGCTTTGCATTGCAGGTTTAATGTGCAGTTTTAAATGTCTGAGTGATGGAAGGAAGGGTGAATCTCTGAAACGCAGCCAGGCATTGAGAAGAAAAATGGAAAAGTTGTAGAAGCTGTATTGTTTGTGGCAGCCTGATGCCTCAGGCACCGACTGGCTGAGCTGAGCATCCCAGCAATAAAGCGGGTAGAGAATGTTGGCAGTTCGGCTTATTTGAGGGAAGGGGAAATTGTCAGTTTGGCTGGGATGAAAATCTCACAGGGGCCACAAGAGGACTGTGGCGATCACACAGGGCCCCCGGACGTTTGGCGGTCTATTGATCCCTGTGCCACCACTGTGATTGCTTTCCCGCTGCCACCAACCCGTTTCCCTCGGGTACACACAGAGTCCAGACAGTTGTTAACATTAAATCAAATAAGCAAGTTTATTTTCTAAGCCTTAACAAGTTTATGGTTTCAGATAATTTTTCTTGTTAGTTTCTTAATCTTAGTTTCTATACCGGCTTATCCTTTCCTGAACTGCTACCTGTCTATCTGACTCCTATCAGTTTCTTTCACTCTCTCACAACACAACTCGACCAACCCACAGAGTTATCCTCCCTCTTCCTTCTCCAACTCCCAACTGACTTCACAACCCTTCCAACTCTAACTCTAAGTCCTCCCCTTGGGTTCCCACCGGCCAATCACTTCACACTCATTTAACCCTTTCCTTATGACCCACCTGTCGGCAGCTCCCTTCGACCGAGCCTTTGTAATCGCCTCCGACAAACAATTAATGACCTTGAGCCTTTGATAAGGCTCCAAGCACATTCTTCACTCAGCAAAGTTCCCAGCAGGGAAGGATGAGATCATATGAGCTACATGTTTAAAGAGTTTTATTTCTAAACTACGCAGAACAGAAAAGACATCCTCTCTCTATGAAAGCAGAGAGCAACTGAAACAAAGGAACAAAGGAAACAGGAAACTACTAACGTCACATCCCGTCTCCTTTCCCGTGAGACTCCAATAGTATGGAATCCCAGGAATGTAAACAGAGTCCTGTGACTCCACGCAGCTGCTCAAACAGAAACTAACACCACCTAGGAGGCAAACGCCACAAGGACCTTCATGGGGGCAGCCTTGCTTAGGTCAATGCCGAGACATCTGATGGGGAGGTCTCATCCAATTCCAGGCGTAGCAACTGGGAGGTTTGTGTACCGGCGATTAGGGTGATGAGCATGCATCCGCAACAACTCCACCACAGTGAGATTGGGACCCAGGAATATAGCAGTTGTGGGGAACCTTTTTTCACTCTTGAGGGCCATAATTCCCTTCTGGGCAGGCTTTTGCGGGGCACATGTCAGTGGTGGGCGTGGCCAGAGGCAAAAGTGGGCGGAGCATCTGCCCTGAATCTTACCTGTGCGCAGTTGGCTGCTTTCTGCACACACTCCCACATCAGGCAAGCGAGAGCAATAACTCAAGGATGCTGCATATGCGATAGAGGCATATTCCTGCATTGCAGGGGGTTGGACTAGATGATCCTCAGGGTCCCTCCCAACTCTACATTTCTTTTCTTTTCTTTTCTTTTAATTAAATAATTTTTATTAGTATTTCCCACACAACAGCAGCAAAACGAAAAATATTGAAAAATAACAATACACAACGCACAAAAACCAACATTCGAAAACTAAAAAAGCAACAACTAAAACAAAAAAAAAACAAATCCATGTCTTCAAGTTAGTAATATAAACACTAAAACAACAACAACAAAACATTGACTTCCACTAATCCCACAGCACCTCCTTTATCTCTCATTGTGTCTTCCTGTTTACCTGTTTTCATTATCATCTCTATCCTAACATCTAGATATAAATCCCTGTTTCTTATCCTTTCACTTCACAACTGTACATTTCTATGTTCCTGCGATTCTATGATTTGCTCCCCGGGCCTCAGGCCCAGCTGGAATGCTGTGGAATTTCAGGCTTTTAAAAAATGCCCCACAGGCTTCTTCTTCTTCTTCTTTGGCACTCACTTGTAGCCGAGTCAGATTGTCTTCCATAAACACGGTTTTAAGAATGAGTCCGTAAGTGACTGTGGAGGCCAATTCTGGACACATATCCTTCCACAGTGGGGACATTGGTTTCCTGGCGGGAGTTGATCATGGTGTGGATTTGCCAAGCGTGCCTTCCTCTTAGCACATTTCTCCCTTGTGTCCTGAGTTTGAGTGTCTTCAAGCCCATGACACCTTTGGTAAAGGCTGTTCTCCAACTGGAGCGCTCGCAGGCCACTGTTTCCCAGTTGTCGGTGTTTATACTACATTTTTTTTGATATGCCTTGAGAGAGTCTTTGAACCTCTTTTGTTGACTACCAGCATTATGCTTTCCATTTTAAAGTTTGGAATAGAGTAGTTTCTTTGGAAGACGATCATCAGGCATCTGCACAACATGACCAGTCCAACGAAGGTGATGTTGAAGAAGCATTGCTTTGACATTGGTGACCTTTGCTTCTTCCAGTACACCGGCATTAGTTCACCTGCCTTCTCAGGTGACATGTAAAATTTTTTAGAGACACCATTGATGGAATCTTCTGAGGAGTTGGAGTTTATAAGTGGTCCATGTTTCACAAGCATACAGTAAGGTTGGTAGTACCATAGCTTTGTAAACAAGAATTTTGGTTTCCTGCGAATGTCCCGATCCTCAAACACTCTGCACTTCAGTCAGGAGAAAGCTGCACTCATAGATCCTAGATGATGCTGGATTTCAGCATCAATGTCTGCCTTTGTGGAAAGATAACTGCCCAAGGACTTGTTTTCATTTCCCTCCTCCAAAAGGCCATTTTTCAGGGACACCCCGCCTCAAATTCTCCCGTTCCTCCCTTACAAACAAAGTTCTTCATGTTGCTGGTAAGATCATCTTCTCACGAGTCGCGCTTCCACGAGCAAGCCCTTCCTCGCTTTGTAAAATGTGCCTCCCTCTGATCTTGCAGCCTTATTCCTTGGCACTGCTCCAGAAGAAGTTAGAGGGTCTAAAATCCATTTGCTTTCCCTGAAAATAGCTGCCTATCGATTGACCGGTGTCCAGTGTTACAGGAGGGTGCTAAAATGCTTCCCCTTCTACAAACGGGAGGCTGGGAAGCTGTGTCCCAAAGCGGCTTGGCTTTCAAATGAGAAGGCATTTTAACAAATCTCTGCAAGTAGCTTCCAAGTTTTGGGCTGGGCGTTTTGTTGTTTTGTTTTTATATGTGGGACTTGGGATGCCCCTAATGGGATGCAATCTCTGGGTTCCCCCTCCTTGCCACTGTTGCTGGTGCCCGTTGGTTTATCACCATAGAATCATAGAATTATAGAACTGGAAGAGACACCCCCTCCAAGGCTCACCAGCCCCCTGCAATGGAGGAATCTCATTCATTCATTTCATTTCAACACCGCTTTATATTTTAAAGAAAAAGTCTAAAAGTGACTTGCAACACATTAGGATATCCAATAAAGCAGAAGAAAGTAAAAAAAACACACACCCCAAAGTATACGTTGAGAGCGACATAATTAACAGGAAAGCAAAGTATTATCTCTTAAGAAACGCGGGTGGCGCTGTGGGTAAAACCTCAGTGCCTAGGACTTGCCGATCGCATGGTCGGCGGTTCGAATCCCTGCGGCGGGGTGAGCTCCCGTCTTTCGGTCCCAGCTCCTGCCCACCTAGCAGTTTGAAAGCACCCCTAAGTGCAAGTAGATAAATAGGTACCGCTTTATAGCGGGAAGATAAACGGTGTTTCCGTGTGCTGCGCTGGTGCTGGCACGCCAGAGCAGCTTTGGCACGCTGGCCACGTGACCCGGAGGTGTCTCCGGACAGCGCTGGCCCCCGGCCTCTTAAGTGAGATGGGCGCACAACCCTAGAGTCGGACACGACTGGCCCGTACGGGCAGGGGTACCTTTACCTTTACCTTAAAGTATTATCTTAAAGATTTCAAAATAAAACATTACAAAGAAGCCCAACGACAGAGTGCACATTTGACACGGCAAAGCTAACCCCCCCAAATTATCTTAAACATTTCACAAGAAAACAGTACTAAACGGAGACAACAAATAGAAAGTGCACATTTAAAACAGCATAACTGACAAGGGATCAAGTTTTATCATAAGCAAAGAACATATCTGCTGCTGTGGCTGCCAATCCTACCAATGGTGGTTCATGGCAAATAGTGGCTGTGGAAGCTCAGGCTCCATGACCCGGGTTTGTACCAAGAGGCAGTCAAGATGGTCTCCAGCCTCTCCTCCAGCCCCTGCTTTTGTAGCTGGAGTCAGTCCAGGCTCTGCCCTCCCAGGTCAGGTGGGGAAAGGCCTGCAAGCCAGGGAGGTGGTCTTCCAGGACTCACAGCCAAGGTGGTTTGTCCACCCTCTGAAGGCCTGATCCGAGAGAGAGCAGGTGAACAGGTAGCGAAAGCAAGAAGGAAGCCATGTCGGCCCCCACCCCCTGTAACAATTTGGTCTCCCTGGCCTGGAATGGAGAATTTGGGGGTGCATTTCCATGCAACACCCAATATGATGGCACTGTAGAGGGTTGAACTAGATGACCCCCTGGGTCTTTTCCAACTCTGCAATTTTGTGATTTTATAGTCTGCCTTTCTGGGGAGGCTTCGTTGAGCTCTGGCGTGGTGTAGCGCAGCAATCATAGAATCATAGAGTTGGAAGAGACCACAAGGGCCATCGAGTGCAACCCCCTGCCAAGCAGGAAACACCATCAGAGCACTCCTGACATATGGTTGTCAAGCCTCTGCTTAAAGACCTCCAAAGAAGGAGACTCCACCACACTCCTTGGCAGCAAATTCCACTGTCGAACAGCTCTTACTGTCAGGAATGAGGAACCTCAGCCTCAGGAGGGGCAAATCTGCCCCCCCAGACCTCTCCATCTACCTGCTCAGGCCTCTTCCCTTCTTTTCACTCCCCTCGCTGCCATGTGCACTTGGGACCCTCTATCTGTGTGGGGTCGGTTTGCACGCACCCCTTGCTTCCTGCAGAGGAGGTTGGCAGCACTCCAGCCATTGCAGAACCTGCTTTTGTCTCGAGCTGCAAACTGCCGCCACATCAGCAGTCCGGTCACAAGCGCACCTGCCTGACTTCATTCCTCAGGCAGGCTCTGCCGCCCGTCTGCCTTCTTAGCTGGAGGCGATGCGCGCTCAGGAAGGCAGGCGAGACGTGCGGAAGGAGCATCAAATGCTGCCAGCTAGCGGTGCTCGCTCTCCTCTCTTTTGAAATCCGAGGCAAGGCCGGGTTATCAACCCAGGCAGCTGTCTTGCAAGAATATCGGCACTGGCGAGAGGGCTGGAGATTCTCTTCTGCTCTGCCGGTTGCAAAATGGTTTTTCTGTCCTCTGGCCTGGTTCTGGGTGTGGGTTCTCAGCCCTGGAATTGCCTCTGAAGCCACAGAGGCAGAGGAACAGCCTTCTCTTCACTCATGGAGGGAACCAGATCTTGCTCAAAATAGCTCTGGCAGTAGAGTCTGGCTGGGTGAGAAAATGGGACGGAGACAAGGATGGAGCCAACTTTTCTGCAGCCTCTCCTTCAGCTTAGTGGTAGAGCATCTCCTTTGCATGCAAAAGTTCCCAGGTTTGATCCCTGGCATCTCATAGAATCGTAGAGTCGTAAGGGATCCCCAGGGGTCATCTAGTCCAACCCCCTGCAATGCAGGAATCTCAGCTCCAGCATCCACGGCTGATAGCCATCCAACCTCTGCTTAAAACCCCCCAAGAAAGATTCATGAGGAATCTGCTCCACTTTTGAACCGTCTGAAAGTTCTTCCTGATGTTTAGTTGGGATCTCCTTTCTTGCAACTTGAAGCCATGGGTTCAAGTTCTACTCTCTGAAGCAGGAGAAAAACAAGCATGCTCCTTCCTCCATGTGACAGCCCTTAAGATATTTGAAGATGGCTCTCCTATCACCTCTCAGTCCTCTTTTCCAGGCTAAACATACCCAGCTCCTTCAAGCGCTCCTCATGAGGCTAATAATAATAATAATTTATTATTTCTACCCCACCCATCTGGCTGAGTTTCCCCAGCCACTCTGGGAGGCTTCCATTCAAGTGTTAAAAACAATACAGCATTAAATATTTTAAACTTCCCTTAGTTTTCAGACCTTTGAGCATCTTGGTTGCCCTCCTCTGCACTCCTTCCAGCTTGTCAGCATCCTTAAATTGTGGTGCCCAGAATTGGACACAGTATTCCAGATGTGTTCTGACCAAGGCAGAATAGAGTGGTACTCTTACTTCCCTTGATCTGGACACTATACTGTCCAGTATATGAAGGCGTCATGCTGGTGGTCAACAAAAGAGGTTTAAAGACTCTCTCAAGGCAAATCTAAAAAAAAAAGTAGTATAAACACTGACAACTGGGAAACCCTGGCTTGCGAGCGCTCCAGTTGGAAAACAGCCTTTACCAAAGGGTTTTGAAGACACTCGAACGCAGGACACAAGGGAGAAACGTGCTAAGAGGAAGGCATGCTTGACAAATCCACACCGTGATCAACTCCTGCCTGGAAACCAATATCCCCACTGTGGAAGGATGTGTGGATCCAGAATTGTCCTCCACAGTCACTTACGGACTCATTGTTAAAACTGTGTCTATGGATGACAATCTTACTTGGCTGCAAGGGATCGCAGAAGAAGAAGAAGACTGTACTTCTGTCTATGCAGTCTAGAATAGCATTAGCTTTTTTTGCTGCTGCATCACACGGTGGACTCATGTTCAGCTTGTGGTCCACCAAGACCCCTAGATCCTTTTCACCTGCACTACATCAGGTGTTCCCATCTCTAGGTAGGACTGTGAGTTTTGCTACCTATCTGTGTAGACAAATCTCATGGAACTTTGAAGTGTCAGGCATAGCTCTAATGGCTTTAGCCCAAACGTAGCAGAGTTTTCCTGCACAGCGAAGAAGCTAGTTGAGGTGGAAACGACTAGTCAGCTAGACTCAGAATAACTATTTACAGGATTTATTAAAAGGAAAAATAAAACCAGCAGAGTTTCTGCATACAAAACAAAGCAAAATAAATCCTCTCTCTCTCTCTCTCTCTCTCTCTCTCTCTCTCTCTCTCTCTCTCTTAACCATACACAGCACTCCTACTCCTAACACACCTAACACAAACGGTGCTAGCATTCCTAGATAACAGAGTTGAGTGCTGGTTGTTAACCAATCAGAGTAAGTAGTTTCTAGGTCAAGCAGACCTTGGCTTTCTGCCAAGAGTAAATTGACACCGCCTTGAGTTAATTGTGTGAAGCCAGAATCTGTAAGTTTTCATGAGAATCAGTTAACAGAAACTGAACAAAATCTTCAGATAGATGGACTACTGCTCTCACTTGGGATAAGGCAGATTCCAATGTCCCTGCGATTCTGCATTCAGCGACTTTCTCAGGAAAATTTACAGTATTACACTCTCTGTTCTGGATCACTGCCATTGCCAACTGAAATCAGTTTTTTTTTTTAAAAAATCAGCAATTTGCTTACTCTACATTTCCATTCCTCAAGCAGAAATGGGCGCATCACAAATTAAAAAGCCTCTTTTAATCTCATAATTTATTTTTCACTTTAATCTTATTTTTGTGTGATTTCTCCAAAACTGCTATAGTCTGTACATGTAAATTGAAATGTTTGGATATTCTATTTCCTTTTCTTTCATTTGTTTTTAAGTTATTTACTGACATAACCTGGGGCAAATGATAGTTCTGTGTGAAGTAATGATGCACAACTTCAGCCGCATCTTGGCTGAGGTTTTGGGCTAGGTTAGCAGGGCTTTAGGACCCGGTGGAAGAAGCTGGTGAACACGCTGTTCTTTCCGCAACCATAAAAAGGACCGAAATAGGTTCGCTCATGTTCTTTGGAAGAGGAAATATTGCTCTGCAAAGTGTTAATCACTTGGAGGAGGTTGGACCCAGAATGTTCAGACAGGAAAATTCATTTCTCTGGGACACAGGGCTGTTAATACAGGCTGTTCCCTTAACGAGATGGGCTTCTCCGATTTAATTGAATAAATCCCTGCGACTGAACACCTCTGATTTGTAGCTGCCAAGCTCAAGTGCCATCTGATCAATATTGTGCCCTGTCCGAGAAAATAATCCTCATTTGAGAACTGACCACCATGTCCTCAAGGTGAAAGGCTCATCTTTCAATGAGAACAGAAGATGCCTCATCTAGTCTCTCTGAACTTTTTGGAAATTGCGAGGGAGATGGAGGGGCAGCGCTGATGATGGGGTGCAGAGACCAGGTGTGGTGAAAGTATGTGTGTGGCCATTTTCATTTCAAACCCCCCCCCCCCGGAGGAAATTAATCACACACATGAAAGGACACTGGTTTGCATAACATTTGCATATGATAATTGAGAGGGGCAGTAGTGATGTATGGAAGTGAGAGCTGGACCATAAAGAAGGCTGATTGCCGAAGAATCAATGCTTTTGAATTATGGTGCTGGAGGAGACTCTTGAGAGTCCCATGGACTGCAAGAAGATCAAACCGATCTATTATGAAGGAAACCAGCCCTGAGTGCTCACTGGAAGGACAGATCCTGAAGCTGAGGCTCCAAGACTTTGGCCACCTCATGAGAAGAGAAGACTCCCTGGAAAAGACCCTGATGTTGGGAAAGATGGAGGGCACAAGAAGAAAGGGATGCCAGAGGATGAGATGGTTGGACAGTGTTCTCGAAGCTACCAAACTGTGGGAGGCAGTGGAAGACAGGAGTGCCTGCTGTGCTTTGGTCCATGGGGTCACGAAGAGTCAGACACGACTAAACAACAACAACAATTGAGAGGGCAAGACGCCTTCAGCTTGTGGGCCAAATGAGGTCCAGCTGGAAGTCAGCAATGCAAAAGATCTTCCTCTTTAGGCTCAACCTGGGATATACTAAAAAAAAGTTAAATTGCGAAAGCAAGCAAGAAAGAAGACGAAAGAAAGAAAAGGGTGGGGGTGAATCCAGAGTTGCACCCAAAATTCATGGATTGGCTCCCGGTACATTTCCGAGCACAATTGAAAGTGTTGGTGCTGAACTTTAAAGCCCTAAACAGCCACAAAGGTCCAGTATACCTGAAGGAGCATCTCCACCCCCATCGTTCTGCCCAGACACTGAGGTCCAGCTCCGAGGGCCTTCTGGCGGTTCCCTCACTGTGAGAAGTGAGGTTACAGGGAACCAGGCAAAGGGCCTTCTCGGTGGTGGCACCCGCCCTGTGGAACGCCCTCCCACCAGATGTCAAAGAGAACAACAACTACCAGACTTTTAGAAGACATCTGAAGGCAGCCCTGTTTAGGGAAGCTTTTAATGTTTGGTGGACTACTGTATTTTAATATTTTGTTGGAAGCCGCCCAGAGTGGCTGGAGGAATCCAGCCCGATGGGTGGGGTATAAATAATAAGTTATTATTATTATTATTATTATTATTATTATTATTATTATTATTAGCCCAGCTGGTGAAGAGTCACTGGTGTCTCTTCCTCCTGCTCTGCTCCCCCTTTTCTCTTAGAACCAGAAGGGCAGAGGAGAGTTTGGGGACCCCCAAACGCAGTCTCCAATTGCTTGGAAGAGGAGGAGACACAGACGGCTGTGGGAAAGTGGAGACTTTTAGTCTTGGCAACTGATTTCACAGAGTAAGACCTACAGGAAATGAGCCGCTGTGCTCATTTGGCCTCATAGAATCATAGAGTTGGAAGAGACCACCAGGGCCATCGAGTCCAACCCACTGCCAAGCAGGAAACACCATCAGAGCACTCCTGACATATGGTTGTCAAGCCTCTGCTTAAAGACCTCCAAAGAAGGAGACTCCACCACACTCCTTGGCAGCAAATTCCACTGTCGAACAGCTCTTACTGTCAGGAAGTTTTTCCTAATGTTTAGGTGGAATCTTCTTTCTTGTAGTTTGGAACCATTGCTCCGTGTCCGCTTCTCTGGAGCAGCAGAAAACAACCTTTCTCCCTCCTCTATGTGACATCCTTTTATATATTTGAACATGGCTATCATATCACCCCTTAACCTCCTCTTCTCCAGGCTAAACATGCCCAGCTCCCTTAGCCGTTCCTCGTAAGGCATCGTTTCCAGGCCTTTGACCATTTTGGTTGCCCTCCTCTGGACACGTTCCAGTTTGTCAGTGTCCTCCTTGAACTGTGGTGCCCAGAACTGGACACAGTACTCCAGGTGAGGCCTGACCAGAGCAGAATACAGGGGCACTATTACTTCCCTCACACTCAGCCAAGTCTGTGGAGATCCAACTTTGAGCTGTGTGAATCACTGGCCAGCTCGCTCGGTGGCACCCAACTCCCTGGTGAGGCCAGTCAGGTCTCTGTAACATGGGGGACAACTAACGGCACTCCTCTGGATGACTCCAGGGTTTGAGCAGGCGTTTAAGGCAGTTCTTCAGGTAAAGTCCATATGTCCTACCCAGACCCTGAGATAAGCATCTCAGGCTCTTATCTTCATGTTCCCTAGTCCAAGGTAGATCCGGACGATGGCGACAAGAGACGGGGTCTTCTCTGTAGTAGCCCCAGTTCCTGCAATGCTTTCCCCAAGGCGACCTTCCTGGTGCCAACCTTGTCACTGTTTCAGCACAAGGTAAATATGTTCTTGTTTTGGGCAGCACCAACGATACATTTTTGGAGTGTCAAATGTGGTCTGTCTCCCCAATGTTTATGTGATTTTATTACTTTGTAAATGACCCTGGGGTTTCTTATCATTCAACGGGAAATGATGCATAAGGTTAATTGTTGGCATCTGTTTGTTGGCTGCATTTTAACATTTTAATATTTTACTGTTTCAATATTTTACTGTTGTATTTTAATCTTGTTTTTAAGTTGTATTCATTCAACTTGTTTTATTATTGCTTGTTAGTCGCCCTGAGCCCGGCCTTGGCTGGTGAGGGCGGGGTATTAATAATAATAATAATAATAATAATAATAATAATAATAATAATAATAATAATAATTGTCTCGGGAGACAATGGAGGAGTGTGCCTTTGGGGGTGAAGTCAAAACTGTTGAGAGTTTACAGTGGTAGAGGATACAGGAGAGACATGTTTTGTTGCAGCGGGGGCAGGTGGAGGGGTCCAGTTGTGATGCTGCAGATCCACCACGGCGTTTTTTCTCTCCCAGCAGTCATTCCTCTTCTGGTCACTGCCAGCCTCCATGTCACATTTGCAAACTTTCCCTAAAACCTCACCTTCCTTAAACAGCAACAGCCCGATGTGTAAATTTATTTCTTATTTCCTTCCTTGGTTGAAAGCCAAGCCCTCACCCAGAAGACTTCAGATTCAGTTGAAGACTCTTTCTCTCTGCAACAAGACAAGACCCAGACCTAGCACTTCTTTGATCCCTGGGGGCGCCCCTCAGAGAGTTGAGTGCTAATTCATTGTAAGTACAGCTAATCCAACTCCTGCCGCCCAGAGTGATTACAGTGACTTTCCTTTCCTCTCTTTCTTTCTGATTTTATATCGTAGTTAGCACCTAATCCTCCTTCAGTCCTGCAGGCTTTGCTATGTTATCTGCTCAATATGGTGAGAGAAAGCAAGATTTCTAGGGGAAAGTATTAAGGAGGATTATATGGAGATTAGACCAGAATTAGAATGAGAGACAGACAGACAGACAGGGGGAAAATATCCTCACAATGCTACAAGTCATTTGCAACAGGAATTTTAAAATTTCAGCTTTTGGAATGCGTTGTTTTGCGATTGTTGTAAATAAAAATATGCGCTTGGACTACTGCAATGCGCTCTACGTGGGGCTACCTTTGAAGGTGACTCGGAAACTACAGCTAATCCAGAATGCGGCAGCTAGACTGGTGACTGGGGGCGGCCGCCGAGACCACATAACACCGGTCTTGAAAGACCTACATTGGCTCCCAGTACGTTTCCGAGCACAATTCAAAGTGTTGGTGTTGACCTTTAAAGCCCTAAACGGCCTCGGCCCAGTATATCTGAAGGAGCGTCTCCACCCCCATCGTTCTGCCCGGACTCTGAGGTCCAGCGCCGAGGGCCTTCTGGCGGTTCCCTCATTGCGAGAAGCAAAGCTACAGGGAACCAGGCAGAGGGCCTTTTCGGTAGTGGCGCCCGCCCTGTGGAACGCCCTCCCATCAGATGTCAAAACGATAAACAACTACCTGACATTCAGAAGACATCTTAAGGCAGCCCTGTTCAGGGAAGTTTTTAATGTATGATATTTTAGTGTTTTCTGGTTTCTATGGAAGCCGCCCAGAGTGGCTGGGGAAACCCAGCCAGATGGGCGGGGTACAAATAATAAATTATTATTATTATTATTATTATTATTATTATTATTATTATTATTATTATCCCTTATGGGGTATCCAAGAGCCCATATAGAGTCCTTACATAGGTTCCCCATTGGTAGTAGAAAATAACAGAGGCCAACCAGAGAATATTGAGAAGCAAAGCAGCTAGTAAGCTTGATCTTTATTGATCTGTTGCAACAGGGTGCTCCCCTCACACGCAGGAGAGGAAGAGGACCCCCAAAATTGCTGTGCAAGGGCTTATAAAGACTTTTGAAATTCCCATCCTGTAGATCAAGACCACCCCCAGAAACATTATGCATTCATCACAGAAGGGGTGTAACCTAAGACCACCCCTCAGATAAGGCGGTCTAAAACAGAACATTTGCATGTTGTTTTCTCCTGTCGCTTTGTTTATTTTCTGTCTGGCAGGTTACTTGATTGGATTTCTTGGTGAGCCTGGCCAGTCTTTTGTAATGATAAGGCTCACACCCTTATTCAAACACAGACATACCCTTAAGACAGGATTTGTGAAGGAAAAGACAATGGGGAGGCTTTTCTATTTTGACCATGCAGAGAAACATTTGCTCAGTTTAGGAATCAAAATGGTTCCAGGTTGGCTTTCCTGTGCTGATCTATGTACGTGTGGTTATGAACATTGCCATATATCTAAAACCATAAAATTCCTATCACACGATGGAGGGGCATTTGAGACTCCTTCTGTTCACTTAGAATGGAGAAGGCTTGGTGGACAACAATATCTTCCTCCCACCCGGACCATTTGTTTGTGAGGCGCTTATCTGGCAATGAGAGCGTTCACCCTACGCTTCTCAAAATTCTGGAGATCAGGCAGATCCCGAATCCAAGACGTATTAGCTATTTATGTTTGTGTGTCTCATTTCTCAAACGGATCGCCCCTGTGCCACCCGATTAAAATTCACAGGGCATCCTGTATCGGTTTCAAGCTTACCTTCCTCAAAGGGTGTTTCTGGGGCTGCTGGCATCCTTGCAAGGTTTCCGTGCGAGCTTCTTGGCTTTTGAAATGAGTGTGTATCAAGAAGTCTGAAGTTCAGGTTAGAGGCAAAGTCACATATTAAACGTAAAGGGACCCCTGACCATTAGGTCCAGTCGTGGCCAACTCTGGGGTTGCGGCACTCATCTCGCTTTACTGGCCGAGGGAGCCGGCGTACAGCTTACGGGTCATGTGGCCAGCATGACTAAGCCGCTTCTGGCAAACCAGAGCAGTGCACGGAAACGCCGTTTACCTTCCCGCCAGAGCGGTACCTATTGATCTACTTGCACTCTGACGTGCTTTCGAACTGCTAGGTTGGCAGGAGCAGGGACCGAGCAACGGGAGCTCACCCCGTCGCGGGGATTCGAACCGCCAACCTTCTGATCGGCAAGTCCTAGGCTCTGTGGTTTAACCCACAGCGGCACCCATGTCCCTGTATGGAGGCACAAACTCAGTTCTCCCTCTCAAGGTGGACAACTCAATTGGTGAGAGAGGGGTGTTGATAACACAGAGTTTGCAGGTTTGATTCCCCTTATGGGACATCTGCACATTCATGCATTGCAGGGGGTTGGACTAGATGATCCCCAGGGGTCCCTTCCAACTCTAAAAAAATACTGTGATTCTAAATTCTAATTCTAAGCGTCACCTGTTTGACACACGTGCTTGCCAACAAGTACGTGTTGCACTTGCATTTTACAACAGTACATTGCTACTGTAAAAGAATATCAATACCTCATCCAAATGTTATATGCAAAGCAGGCTTCTGTAGTTTCCAAAGCTGAGCCTTCTGCACCAGATCTTGTGACTCCATCAGGATCCTGGGGCGTGGTCTAAGCAAGCTTTCCCCAATCTGGTGCCCTCCAAATGCTTTGAATGAAAACTTCCATCATCCTTGTCCATGGGTCACGTGATCTTCTGGAGAGCTTGATGAAGAATGCAGTGCGACTCGAAAGCTTGCACGCTGAATTGCTTGTAGGCGGCCCCTTCCCCCCCTCTCTTTCGCTTTCTCAGCTTTTTGTCGGGCACAAAAGGGAAAGCACATATTTGTCTACCGTATTTTTCGCTCTATAAGACGCACCAGACCACAAGATGCACCTAGTTTTTGGAGGAGGAAAACAAGAAAAAAAATATTCTGCATCTCAGAAGCCGGAACAGCAAGAGGGATCTCTGCGCAGTGAAAGCAGCGATCCCTCTTGCTGCTCTGGCTTCTGGGATAGCTGCGCAGCCTGCATTCGCTCCATAAGACGCACACACATTTCCTCTTACTTTTTAGGAGGGGAAAAGTGAGTCTTATAGAGAAAAAAATACGGTAATTAAGTGTGGAGTGTCTAAAACGTAAAAGGAGATATAAGGCCGGGGTGCTCACCACACCGGCACTCTGATTAGTGGCTTCTTCACAGATGCCCTGCGATAAAGACAAAACACATCGTAAGTCCAGAATTGGAAGACGTAAGTGGCTTTCCCCCCCTTCGCCCCAGATTTGTATATAATTATTTGACATCCAATTACAACCAAATTATTCTTGCTCCAACTCATAAAATAAATAGAAATCTATTACCGTGCCCGACGATGTCGTGCAGCACGCTTGAAATTAATAATACAGATTTCTTTCTCTATTGATGCCGCAGACAGTCTCTGCCCGCCCGCTCGCCCCCAATGGTAGTTTATTCTCACCATGTTCCGCTGTCAGTGAACAGCTAAATTACTATGTTGAAAGATTAAGGAGCCCATCATCTCTCTTTCAGCAGGAGAATCCTTTGAGACAGCCCTCTGCTGAGAACGAAAGGTTTGCAAGATGCCTGCTTTTTGAAACTGTGTCTCAGATATTTTGGGTGCTCTGATGTCTGATTTTGCATCCTTGGTGGCTGTTCTAGCCTAGCAAAGCTTGCTCGGGGGGCTAAAACCATCTAACTCCTTCCTGGGATGTTCTAAATCATAGCAGGAAGTTGCGTTATACAGTGGTACCTTGGTTCTCAAATGCCTTGGTACTCAAACAACTTGGAACCCAAACACTGCAAACCTGGAAGTGTGTGTTCTGGTTTGCGAACTTTTTTCAGAAGCCAAACGTGTTCCGTTTTGAGCGCTATGCTTCCAATTTGAGTGCCACCCTTCCGTTTTGAGTGTTATGCTGAGCTCTGTCTGTTTATTTTGCGTTTTTTTTGCGGCTCTTTTTGTTTTGTTTTTCTGACTGTGTGGAACCCAGTTCAGCTACTGATTGGTTGATTGTGTGACGGCAGTACATGGTTTATTGCTTTCATTTTACAGATCAACGGTCTTGTTAAATAGTAAAATTCATGCAAAGTTAGGCATTGTTTTAAAAAGCCTGGAACGGATTAATCTGTTTTGCATTATTTTCTATGGGAAAGAGCGCCTTGGTTTTGGAACAACTTTGGTTTTGGAATGGACTTCCGGAACGGATTAAGTTTGAGAACCAAGGTACCACTGTTCAGAGTCAGCCTTTCGGCCCATCTAGTACTGCCCACACTGACTGGCAGCAGCTCTCTGGCATTTCCAGCAGGAGTGTCTCCCAGCCAGACCTGGTGATGTCAGGGATTGAACCTTGGACCTTTGGCATGCAAGGCAGACACTCTACCACTGAATTACAGGCCTCCAGCAAGGGCTCAGAACATAAGAGTCCTGCTTATCATTGTTGTTGTTGTTTAGTCGTTTAGTCGTGCCCGACTCTTCATGACCCCCTGGACCAGAGCAAGCTAGGCACTCCTGTCTTCCACTGCCTCCCACAGTTTGGTCAAACTCATGTTGGTAGCTTCGAGAACACTGTCCCACCATCTCGTCCTCTGTCTTCCCCTTCTCCTTGTGCCCTCCATCTTTCCCAACATCAGGGTCTTTTCCAGGGAGTCTTCTCTTCTCATGAGGTGGCCAAAGTCTTGGAGCCTCAGCTTCAAGATCTGTCCTTCCAGTGAGCACTCAGGGCTGATTTCCTTCAGAATGGATAGGTTGGATCTTCTTGCAGTCCATGGGACTCTCCAGAGTCTCCTCCAGCACCAGAATTCAAAAGCATCAATTCTTTGGCGATCAGCCTTCTTTATGGTCCAGCTTTCACTTCCATACTTATCATAGAATCGCAGAATTGGACAGGACCCCAAGGGTCATCTAGTCCAACCCCCTGCAGTGTAGGAATCTCAGCTAAAGCATCCCTGACAGATGGCCATCCAACCTCTGCTTAGAAACCTCCAAGGAAGGAGAGTCCATAACCTCCAGAGGGAGACCATTCCACTGCCAAACGACTCTTACTGCCAGAAAGTTATTCATGGTTGGACCCTCCTTTCATGTAACCTGATGTCAGGTGTGTGTGTGCAGGAGCCAGGCCCTGTGACCAATAGGACTCTTCAGGACTGGGGCCTTCCTAAGTTTGTTCTGAAGAGGCAAGGCGTGGCCGCACAGGTGAGGCCGATTGGTACCGGTAACTCACAGCACCTGGTGGCAAGAGCCAGGAAGGGATATAAGGTCAGCATTTCCCTTCAGCTCTTTGCCACAGCAACATGTTCCCTGCCTTGCTGTGTTTGGCTCCTTGCTTCTTGATCCTCGGACCCCCTGACTTCGTGACTCCTTGCTTCTTGATCCTCAGACCCCTGACTTCGTGACTCCTTGCTTCTTGATCCTTGGACCCTTGGCTTCGTGACTCCTTGCTTCTTGATCCTCAGACCCCTGACTTCGTGACTCCTTGCTTCTTGATCCTCAGACCCCTGACTTCGTGACTCCTTGCTTCTTGATCCTTGGACCCTTGGCTTCGTGACTCCTTGCTTCTTGATCCTCAGACCCCTGACTTCGTGACTCCTTGCTTCTTGATCCTCGGACCCCTGACTTCGTGACTCCTTGCTTCTTGATCCCTGGACCCCTGACTTCAAGATTCCTTGCTTCTTGATCCTCGGACCCCTGGCTTCGTGACTCCCAGCTTCTTGATCCTCGGACCCCTGACTTCGTGACTCCTTGCTTCTTGATCCTTGGACCCTTGGCTTCGTGACTCCTTGCTTCTTGATCCTCAGACCCCTGAGTTAATGACTCCTTGCTTCCTGACCCTCAGACCCTTGGCTTCTTGACTCCTGGCTCTCTGACCCTCGGACTCTTGGCTTCCTGACTCCTGGCTTCTGGACTCCCGTTCCTGCTCCCACCCCCACCATCTTGCCCCCGGTCCTGATGTCCCCTGCAGGGACTTTGATCGGCCGTGAACCGGACCTTGACACCTGAAGCTAGGAACAGGAGAAAACAAGCTTGGTCCCTCTTCTGTATGACAGCCCTTGAGATATTTGAAGATTGCTATCATCTGTCTCCTCTTTCCTAGGCTAAACATAGAATCATAGAATCATAGAGTTGGAAGAGACCACAAGGGCCATCGAGTCCAACCCCCTGCCAAGCAGGAAACACCATCAGAGCACTCCTGACATATGGTTGTCAAGCCTCTGCTTAAAGACCTCCAAAGAAGGAGACTCCACCACACTCCTTGGCAGCAAATTCCACTGTTGAACAGCTCTTACTGTCAGGAAGTTCTTCCTAATGTTTAGGTGGAATCTTCTTTCTTGTAGTTTGGAACCATTGCTCCGTGTCCGCTTCTCTGGAGCAGCAGAAAACAACCTTTCTCCCTCCTCTATGTGACATCCTTTTATATATTTGAACATGGCTATCATATCACCCCTTAACCTCCTCTTCTCCAGGCTAAACATGCCCAGCTCCCTTAGCCGTTCCTCATAAGGCATCGTTTCCAGGCCTTTGACCATTTTGGTTGCCCTCTTCTGGACACGTTCCATACCCAAGCTCCTTCAACCACTCCTCATCAGGCTTGGTTTCCAGGCCCTTGATCATCTTGGTCACCCTCCTCTGCACACCTTCCAGCTTGTCAACCTCCTTCTTAAACTGTGGTGTCCAGAACTGGACACAGTATTCCAGGTGCGGTCTGACCAAGGCAGAACAGAGTGGTACTATGACTTCCCTTGATCCGGACACTAGACTTCTGTTGATGCAGCCTAGAATAGCATTCAATTCTTTTTGCTGCTGCATCACCCTGTTGACTCGTGTTCAGCTTGCGGTCCACCAAGATCCCTAGGTCCTTTTCACATGTAAAACCAGGTGTTCCACATCTTAAATTTGTGCATCCGGTTTTTCCTGCCTAAGTGCAGAACTTGCCGTTTGTCCCTATTGAAATTCATTTTGTAAGCTAGCACCCAGTTTTACAATCCGTCAAGGTCACATTAAATTCTGAGTCTTCTGTGGCATTAGTTACCCCTCCCAGTTTGGTGTCGCCTGCAGATTGGATGGGCACCCCCTCGATTCCTTCATCCAAGTCGTTTATAGAGACGTTGAACAACAACGGGCTCAAGACAGAACCCTGCGTTACCCTGCTAGGCCAGGGGCTCATCCAGTCCAGCATCATGTTCTCACAGTGGCCAACCAGATGACGCAATGGGAAACCCACAAGGAGGACCTGAGTGTCAGGCTTCAGGGAATCAGATTCCTCCTCCGTGGCAGTAGATACCGTATTTTTCACTGCTTAAGACGCACCTGACCATAAGATGCACCTAGTTTTCAAGAGGAGGAAAACAACAACAAAAATATTCTGAACGAAACAGTGGATGTATGATTTTTTGTGATTCATGCTGTGGCCACAGACATGTGATTTGACGGTGAGTTTGGGTTAGCCCAATGCAAAAATCCTGAGAATCCATGTGGATCCGTGCTTTGTAACCACGTTTTTGTGCCATTGCAGCCCCACGAAACAGTGGATGCATGGGGTTTTTTTGGTGCAGGCTGTGGCCATGGAAATGCTATGTGATCTGATGGTGAATTTGGCACTGTGGGTTAAACCACAGAGCCTAGGACTTGCCAATCAGAAGGTCAGAGGTTCAAATCCCCGTGACAGGGTGAGCTCCTGTTGCCCGGTCCCTGCTCCTGCCAACCTAGCAGTTCAAAAGCAGTCAAAGTGCAAATAGATAAATAGGTACCGCTCCGGCAGGAAGGTAAACGGTGTTTCCGTGTGCTGCTCTGGTTCGTCAGAAGCATCTCAGTTATGCTGGCCACATGACCCGGAAGCTGTACGCTGGCTCCCTTGGTCAATAAAGCGAGATGAGCGCTGCAACCCCAGATTCGGCCAAGACTGGACCTAATGGTCAGGGGTCCCTTTACCTTTTTAATGCAAAAATCCTGAGGATCCATGGGCTTTTACCTCCCCCCTCCCAGGCAGCCTCCGCTAGCGTCCCTTATCTCTCTCCCGATCCCACCGATCAGCTGCTTCCTTTCAACACTCCCTTCCCTCTTGTTTGCCTTAGTGTCTTATCCTTAGCTGGAGCAGTTTTTTGCTCCTCCTTTTCTTCTAATTTCTCTCCTCATTGCCTTAGTCTTCCTGTCTCCTCTCCTTGCAAGTTCGCTGTCTTTACCTCTCCCCTCCCAGGCAGCCTCCTTTATCGCTAGCGTCCCTTATCTCCCTCCCCGATCACTTGCCAATTAGCAACTTTGTTTCAACACCCACTTTCCTCTAAAAAAAAAAAAAGGCATGATCTGCTTTTCTCCCCTGGGCAATTCGGCTCCAGGGACCACGCATTCGCTCCATAAGACGCACAGACACTTCCCCTTACTTTTTAGGAAGAAAAAAATGTGTCTTATGGAGCAAAAAAGTACGGTAAGTAGAACAAAGGAAAAGGAGTCTTCTTAACAGTTAGAAACTTTAATAATCACAGCAAGAGAGCAAAGAACAGCTCTCCTAGAAATGGTGGTGCTCCCAATTAAGGATCTCACCCCCTTATGTTTCTATTAATCTACATCACACCTACGTCTTGTAATCTGTGCTTGTACCCTCTGTGCTTTCTGTTCTGACACTTTCTGAGCTCTTCTTGACCTTGGGGAGAGCAGAAGAATGCTTTCCAGAGACAGTGAATCTGTTAACCCTCCCAGTGCTCCCCATCTGGTATTTCCCAGCTACTGCCTTCCGAACTATGTCCCTCTGCAAACCACTGTTCCAGATCTATACTGTCCTCCTACTCTTAGGAAGATTCAAAAATAGGGGAAGGGGCTGGCTCCCACCATTCCTCCTCAGTGCAGCCTTCCTTTACACAGTCCCTGACACTGAGCACAAGAACAACTCTCCCTACTTGTGATTGTCAACCACTGGAAAACTTCGTCTGTCTTCGTCTGGCAGTAAGGCAGGGATGGGAGATTGTGAGCTTCCAGGTGTTGTTGGACTACAAGTCTCAACTTGGCTGATCATTGGCCACTCTTGGAGGGGTTGATGGGGGTTGTAATCCAAGTACATCTAGCAGGCAAGGCTCAAGGTGTTAATATTAATATATAAAGCCCTTAACAAACTTGGGACCAGTTTACCTAAAAGTTCGCCTTGCCCCCACTTGACCGCCCCAGTTGGTGGAATTGGCACTCTTACAGGTGTCACACAGCGTATTTTTCGCTCTATAAGACGCACCTAACCATAAGACGCACCTAGTTTTTAGAGGAGGAAAACAGGGAAAAAATATTCTGAATCAAATGTTGTTGAAGAGGCTTTGCGTGGCAATCCCTCTTGCTGTTCTGGCTTCAGTGAAAGCAACACAGCCTGCATTCGCTCCATAAGACGCACACACATTTCCCCTTACTTTTTAGGAGGGAAAAAGGTGTGTCTTATAGAGCGAAAAATACGGTAGTACCCGTTCTGCGTTCAGAAGAGATCAATCTTTGAGTGTGGAAGCAGTTACACTTTGGAACTCCCTAACGATTGACACCAGACAGGCTCCTTCGCTGTACTATTTTTGGCACCTGCTAAAAGCATTTCTGTTTAGACAAGCCTACACAAGTGCTTAGAAAGCGGAGGTCAACCTGTTTCAGTATTTTAAAATTTCAAAAGGGCTGTGATCCCCCCCCCCCGATTTTACTCTTTTACCTTTTGCAAACCGCTTTGAGGTTTTCTTGCGTTTTTTTTACAGTCAGGGGGTGTGTAAATTGTAAAAGAGTAAAATCGGGGGGGGGGGAATCTACTTACCGTATTTTTCACTCCATAAGAGACACTTTTTTCTTCCTAAAAAGTAAGGGGAAGTGTCTGTGCATCTTATGGAGCGAATGCGTGATCCCTGGAGCCGAATTGCCCAGGGGAGAAAAGCAGATCATGCCTTTTTTTTTTTTTTAAGAGGAAAGTGGGTGTTGAAACAAGGTCGCTAATTGGCAAGTGATCGGGGAGGGAGATAAGGGATGCTAGCGATAAAGGAGGCTGCCTGGGAGGGGAGAGGTAAAGACAGCGAACTTGCAAGGAGAGGAGACAGGAAGACTAAGGCAATGAGGAGAGAAATTTACCTTTTGCAAACCGCTTTGAGGTTTCTTGCATTTTTTTTTACAGTCAGGGGGTGTGTAAATTGCATGAAACAAAAACAAACAAAGGAAATAAAAAATAGAGGACCACAAGTTTCAAGGTGGAGCTTGAAGTCAGGTAACCACAGGTTGTGGAAGCCCCTGTCTGGAGTTGGTACGACATCCCTGACAAGTGGTGATGAGGAATTCTTTCAAATTCTGGGCCTCTTCAGCAATGGGGGGGGGGGGCCAAAAGTGGGGTTAGGGGCGGCATTCTCCAACCAGGGAGATTTCTGGGGCAGGGAGGTGAAATTTGGGCAAAGCTCAATGCTGCCACCCAGAGTTTCTCCAGAAAACGTTTTGTTTCTATGTGACCAGGGATGATGGAAGCTATAGATCATGGGTAGCCAAACTAAGACCCGGGGGTCGGATCCGGCCCAATCGCCTTCTAAATCTGGCCCATGGACAGTCCAGGAATCGGCGTGTTTTTACATGAGTAGAATGTGTGTTTTTATTTAAAATGCATCTCTGGGTTATTTGTGGGGCATAGGAATTCGTTCATACTTTTTTTCAAAATATAGTCCGGCCCCCCACAAGGTCTGGGGGACAGTGGACTGGCCCCCTGCTGACCCCTGCCATAGATCCCCAGATGGGGTCTGCTGGTTCCCTTGCATTGCTGAGACCTCCCCACTGCCTTGCCCTCTCTCCCCATAAGCAGCAGAGCCCAAGAAGCTAGGGGGCAGCTCCACCCCATTGTGAGAGCTGCTTTCCCCCACATTATTTTTTGGTTGGCCCAAGTCTGTCTTGAGTAACAATGAAGTGTGCCTCTGAGGGAGGGGGGAGTCATTCCGCTGGTACCTTGTTTAAGCAGTTGTCATCCGGGGTAATTACTCTGCTTAGACAGTGATAAAGTTGAAGCAGGATTACCCATCGGTTGACAGTTTATGACAGCACGAATTTTTTCAGGAGAGTGGAGAAGATTTCTCCAAAATAGTGGGCTAGAAAAATGTATCAAAGGTTTCTCAGATCTGGGGGGAAGTGTCAGAATATGAGTTTGACATTTGGAGCTTGGTTATTTTCACATTTTAATTTTTTTAAAGTTTGCATTCTTGGAGGGGTACTTACAAAGAAAATGACTTTTTAAGATTTATTGGTTAAGGTTTACTCCTGAGCCTTTTCTCCTGAGTAGCTAACCCTACAAAAATCCAGAGTGGAGTCCCTAAGGCGTTTGGAATTATTATTACAATTACAATTATAATTAAAGGTAAAGGGACTCCTGACTGTTAGGTCCAGTCATGGCCGACTATGGGGTTGCGGCGCTCATCTCGCTTTATTGGCCGAGGGAGCCGGCGTACAGCTTCCGGGTCATGTGGCCAGCATGACTAAGCCGATTCTGGCGAACCAGAGCAGCACACAGAAACACCGTTTACCTTCCCGCTGTAGCGGTACCTATTTATCTACTTGCACTTTGATGTGCTTTCGAACTGCTAGGTTGGCAGGAGCAGGGACCAAGCAGCGGGAGCTCACCCCATCGCGGGGATTCGAACCGCCGACCTTCTGATCAGCAAGCCCTAGGCTCTGTGGTTTAGACCACAGCACCACCCGCGTCCATCCACATAATTACATTTATTTAAATTTCTATACTGCCCTGCATCTGAGGATCACAGGGTGCGGTTTACCATATAAAAACACACAAATACATACCATAGTAACAAACAATACCACCACCACCCCACCGTTTAAAAGGCCATAAGTTGTTTAATTAGACAAATGCCTGGTAGAAGGGCAATGTTTGCTCCAAAAGGATGAACCAACCTGTTTAAAATCAAATCAAACCTGACAGCGCTGTCAGTTTAATGCGTGATCAGTCCTCACCGGCACACTCTCAGCTTTGCGAAGATTGCTGCTGTTATTGCTTTAAAGTGTTTATCTGGATTGGGAAGGAAATATAAAATCACACACCGTCTTTTCCCTTTGAGTGGCACTTAAAGTGCGGAGCCCGAAGTTCCCTTCGTATCTCTTCCCCGCCCAACTCTGCATTGTTTCCTTGTTTGCTTCCATAAATCACATTAATATTCCAGCCCTGCGAAATGAGCTGATAATGGCCCTGTCACTTGTCATCTAGTGTCTTAAAAGCACGGAAGATATGACAGCAGATGGTGAGATTTTCTCATTCTGCTGGCTGGCTGGCCGGCCTCCCTGTGAGCCTTTGCAAAGGTTTTTTGATGAAAAGCCAACTTGAACCTGGAAGGCTAAAGATGCCACGGTCTAGGATCGCTGCAAACCTAGACAGCATCTTAAAAAGTAAAGACATCACCTTGCCAACAAAGGTCCGTCTAGTTCAATCTATGGTTTTTCCCAGTAGTGATGTATGGAAGTGAGAGCTGGACCATAAAGAAGGCTGATTGCCGAAGAATGGATGCTTTGAATTCTGGTGCTGGAGGAGACTCTGGAGAGTCCCATGGACTGCAAGAACATCAAACCTCTCCATTCTGAAGGAAATCGGCCCTGAGTGATCACTGGAAGGACAGATCCTGAAGCCGAGGCTCCAAGACTTAGGCCACCTCATGAGAAGAGAAGACTCCCTGGAAAAGACTCTGATGTTGGGAAAGATGGAGGGCACAAGGAGAAGGGGACGACAGAGGACGGGATGGTTGGACTGTGTCCTTGAAGCTACCAGCATGAGTTTGACCAAACTGTGGGAGGCAGTGGAAGACAGGTGTGCCTGGTGTGCTCTGATCCAGGGGGTCACAAAGAGTCGGACATGACTAAACGACTAAACAACAACAGGATCGCCACAGATCTCCAGCACTAGCGGCAAGTGGCTCAGGTTCCTTGGTTTGGTGTTTTGCGAATGAGAGACAGCAGTGGTGTATTGGTCGGAGTGTCAGGTTAGGACCTGGGGCAGACCAGGGTTCGAATCTCCACTTGGACATGAGGCTCAGTGGTTGACCTTGAGTCTGCCCTTGCCTCTCAGGCTAGCCTACCTTGCAGGGTTGTTGAGGAGATCAAAGGAAGAGAGGAAGAAACACGCACGCTCCTTATGGGATGATGGGATACCAATGCAACAAGCAAGCAAACAAATCAGATCCAGCGAACACTTGGGATTGTGCACTCCGCCTGTTCCCCTCCATGCAAATGGTAGTTCCTATGCACCTAGGCAGGGACACAGGTGGCGCTGTGCGTTAAACCACAGAGCCTAGGACTTGCCAATCAGAAGGTCGGCGGTTCGAATCCCCATGACGGGGTGAGCTCCTGTTGCTCAGTCCCTGCTCCTGCCAACCTAGCAGTTCGAAAGCACGTCAAAGTGCAAGTAGATAAATAGGTACCGCTCTGGCGGGAAGGTAAACGGTGTTTCTGTGCACTGCTCTGGTTCGCCAGAAGCGGCTTAGTCATGCTGGCCACATGACCCGGAAGCTGTACGCCGGCTCCCTCGGCCAATAAAGCGAGATGAGTGTTGCAATGCCAGAGTCGGTCACAATTGGACCTAATGGTCAGGGATCCCTTTACCTTTATGCGGGTCATGTGCCAGCATGAGACAGCAGCCATATGCCAGGTAATGAAAAAATGAACCTGTGCTGCTAATTCTTGTAGTAGACCAGTAAAGTTAAGTACTTAATTTGCTCCGGGGGTCCGTTCTTAACCTGAAACTGTTCTTAACCTGAAGCACCACTTTAGCTAATGGGGCCTCCTGCTGCTGCCGCACCGCCGGAGAATGATTTCTGTTCTCATCCTGAAGCAAAGCTCTTAGCCCGAGGTACTATTTCTGGGTTAGCGGTTCTGTAACCTGAAGTGTCTCTAACCTGAAGCGTATGTAACCCGAGGGACCACTGTATAAAATAAGCAGCACATAAGCGGGGCACAAAACACTACCAAACCATTCTACGTTCTACATCTTATATTAATAATTGAGACTGAATCTTCATTTTGGACACAATTTGAATGAGGTTTCTGTTTGTGGCTTCTGTAGTAGATCTTGTACATTGCTCTCTCAATTTTTGGATGATTAATATAAGATTTAGAACGTAGAATGGTTTGGTAGTGTTTTATATGCCAGGTAATGGCATCGACTGGCCACTTAACCAGGCAAGGGTAGCTGAGGGGTCTCAAACCTTTGGTGAGTTAGGGACCTGACCAGGCATCCCCAAACTTGGCCCTCCAGATGTTCTGGGACTACAATTCCCATCATTGCTGACCACTGGTCCTGTTAGCTATGGAGGATGGGAGTTGTAGTCCCAAAGCATCTGGAGGGCTGAGTTTGGGGATGCCTGGACTTGACTATCCCCTGTATGCAAAGAATGGCTCCGGTGGATTGCTGGTTATAACCAATTGTGAGGGGCAGATGAGGTTTGTCAACCTGGGAAAATGGCCCATCTAGGAGAAGGAAATTTCTGGTGCTTAAACCTCCGGTCTCTTGCGGCTATACTCATTCATGGGAAAGGCTTTGGGAGTAAAACCTTGAGGGATAATCAACATCTTCAGGAGAAGAAAAGGCTACGGAGCAAACCCTACACAAATCTGGACGAAATGCCGTTTACCTTCCCGCCAGAGCGGTACCTATTTATCTACTTGCACTGGTGTGATTTCGAGCTGCTAGGTTGGCAGGATCAGGGACAGAGCAATGGGAGCTCACACCGTCGCAGGGATTCAAACTGCTGACCCTGCAATCAGCAAGCCCAAGTGGTTTAGACCAGAGCGTCACCCGGTTCCTGGTTTCTTCTTAGGCTTGCCGCTGTGGCAGGAAGGTAAATTGCGTTTCTGTGCACTCTGGTTTCCATCACGGTGTCCCGTTGCACCAGAAGCGGTTTAGTCCTGCTGGCCACATGATGCAGAAAGCTGTCTGTGGACAAACACCAGCTCTCTCGGCCTGAAAGCGGGATGAGCGCCACAGCCCCATAGTCACCTTTGACTGGATTTAACGTCCAGGCATCCTTTACCTTTACCTTTCACCAGGCATCCCTAAACTCAGCCCTCCAGATGTTTTGGGACTACAACTCCCATCATCCGTAGCCAACAGGACCAGTTGTCAGGGATGATGGGAATTGTAGTCCCCAAAACATCTGGAGGGCCGAATTTGGGGATGCGTGCCTTACACAAATCCCTAAGACAGTTGGATGGGGCTTTGTACGCCTCCTTCCTGCAACTCCTCCAGCCCAGCTGGTGCCAAACATCTTGCTCTGCTTTCCTTTGGACCACATCAGTGAGGCTGAGAGGTGGGTCTTGTCCTTTGGGCAGCCCAGGATCTCCAGCCCTCCAGCTACCCTGCCCAGTCTTGTGCCCTGGGGAGGTCGCTTTGGTGCTTCTAACACAGCAAAAACAACCTGGGGGGGGGCAGCAGTTACAAGTTATAAGCTCAACCTGATGGTGTAAGATATGAGGGCTACAGGTTGCCTTCATCGGTGGGAGAGATCTACTGCCTACCGCAAGCTATGCTTCACGAATAGCTGCCCCAGCTGCAACAAAACATGTCTCTCCCCTATCGGTCCCTACAACCAAAGCAGGCACTGTAATTATCCAGTGATTTAACTTCAGTCCCAAAGGCACACTCCTCTGTTGTCTCCCGAGACAGACGAATTCTAAGAACCAAACAGGAAGCGCTGGAGGAACAGGAGGCTGGTCAGATATCAACTCCCTCTATCTCCCTGGTGACCTTGGGCCAGGTGCTCTCAGCCTAACCTACCTCAGAGGGTTGTTGTGAGAGTAAATTTGGGCGCAAATGGTGGCTACAAGCCCTGTGATCATCTTGAAGGAAGCACATTGTTATTATTTTTAATGTAATCATTGGAAACATTTGCCAATTAATTTCCTTTCTCCCCCTGCAACCTAAAATGGGAATCTGTAATGCTTCTTGATCTTGCCGTTTAAGTGTACAGTGGTACCTCTGGTTGAGAACTCAATTTGTTCTGGAGATCTGTTCTTAACCTGAAACTCTTCTTAACCTGAGGTACCACTTTAGCTAATGGGGCCTCCTGCTGCCGCTGCACGATTTCTGTTCTCATCCTGAAGCAAAGTTCTTAACCCGAGGTACTATTTCTGGGTTAGCGGAGTCTGTAACCTGAAGCATCTGTAACCTGAAGTGTCTGTAACCTGAGGTACCACTGTATTGGATTTTGATTTCTCCTGCTAAAGATGCTATTTGCTCCAGTGATTCTGGGATGAGCTCTGCAGCCGTGTGTTTTTCTATCGTCTCCTCCAAAACACTCCTTTTGTCTGCCGTGTTGATTTCCAGGACTTCCCCCTCGCTCTGTGATTTTTAACTAAGCAGCTGAAAGCACCGGTTCCCCTGTCTAATATTAGACCTCACCGGCGGAGAAGTGCTTTCTATTCTGGTGAGATGCAGCCGACCTAAGCTCATGCATTTTCATGGCACGAAGGGCTCACAAAACAGCGCCGCATCTTTCCTTTCGCTGTGCCGTTGCCGAAAGATAATATGCCTCCTTTGTGGGCTTTCGGGGGGGTTGTTACATTGCGAACGGGGTGCCTTGATTCAGAAGGGGCTTGCTGTCTCTTAGAAGTGGAAAGAGGGAATTTTTTTGGGGGGGTAAGATATTAAGAGGGGTACTGAATTCTGAGATCTCTGGCCATGCCCAAGAACTGTGCAAAGTGCTGGCTCTGAGGTCAAGCCTTGTCTGAATGTGTTGCAAATGGTTTCTCCGGGAAACAGCAGATCTGACGGCAGCGTCTTCAGAACAGCATCTCCAGACACGGCAGAGAGGTACCTTGTGGCACAGGGCAGGGAGGGGGGCAGCCCTCTCCCCCCAAAAAATGTGCGGGCAAAAGGCGGCGAAGAGGACGTAGCGTCTCAGTGGAGGGCGATTTCCACAGAATGAAGAAACACACCGCGAGAGTGGCACCTTTGCAGCCCTTCAGTATTTCCACATTAAATTCAGCTAGATCAGACGGTAAATGCCATTTTATTTCCTCCTACGTACCTTCCAACCTATTCCACCCCCACCAAAGAAACCAGTAATTTTTCATTTAGATTTTTGTGTGTGCGTGTGTGACGGAAAGGCCATTTGTTGGAATGTTGATAGAATACTTTTATTTCTTAGTTTTGGTTCTGCGGTCGCCAAAATGCCTAGCTTTTTCACTGTATTGAGATCCATTTCTGGCAATGGGGGAGTAGGAAGGGGGGGGGGAGAGACCGAACAAGGGCAAAAAAGAGGGGGGAGTTGTTAATCTTTCATTTTTAGTTTGTAAAGTCCTCACAAACCAGCTCTCTCAGATTGCCTCTGTCTCCCAATACTATTTCAGTGGGGGAATCTTTCATTTCTCTCTGTGTGTGTTAGGAGTATTTTATTATGTTGCAGCAGGTTGTGAAGATCGTCTACTTATCCTGAGTTTCAAATAGTAGAACATGGATTGGCGGGGGGGGGGGGGCAGGAGAGAGAAAAGGACAAGAATCAGTTTTCTCAAATGACATCCCCATGAATAGCTTTAATCCAAGAATGTGAAAGAGAATGCACTTTGCACACCTGTCCACAGGTGTGCAGGGACGCGGGTGGCGCTGTGGGTTAAAGCCTCAGCGCCTAGGGCTTGCCGATCGAAAGGTCGGCGGTTTGAATCCCTGCGGCGGGGTGCGCTCCCGTCGCTCAGTCCCAGCGCCTGCCAACCTAGCAGTTCGAAAGCACCTCCGGGTGCAAGTAGATAAATAGGGACCGCTTACTGGCGGGAAGGTAAACGGCGTTTCCGTGTGCAGCTCTGGCTCGCCAGAGCAGCGATGTCACACTGGCCACGTGACCCGGAAGTGTCTTCGGACAGCGCTGGCCCCTGGCCTCTTGAGTGAGATGGGCGCACAACCCCAGAGTCTGTCAAGACTGGCCCGTACGGGCAGGGGTACCTTTACCTTTACCTTACCACAGGTGTGCCCTGTTGATGGAAGAGATGGAGGCAGAATCCGCAGAACTTCCAAAGTGCACCTCACCTGATCTAGGGTGGATCAGGACTCTTAAGGGCTACTAGCCAGGATGGCTGTGCTCTGCACGTAAAGTTGGGGGGCAGCAATGTTTCTGAATACCAATTTCTGGAAACCACAGGAGGGAGGAGGACTCCTGTGCTAATAGCCTTCCTACAGGCATCAGGCTTGACCACTGTGAGAACAAGATGCTGGACTTCATGGGCCATTGGGTTCTTATGAGCCAGACCAGATCATGAATCGGCTTTAGTCCACTGTGGAATCCTCAGCCTTGAGGTGGTCCAAAAACTCCAGCCATACCTCCGTCCATTGTGTGTGTGTGTGTGTGTGTGTGTGTGTGTATACATATACAGTGGTACCTCGGGTTAAGTACTTAATTCGTTCCAGGGGTCCTTTCTTAACCTGAAACTGGTCTTAACCTGAAGCACCACTTCAGCTAATGGGGCCTTCTGCTGCCGCTGCGCTGCCGGAGTACAATTTCTGTTCTCATCCTGAAGCAAAGTTCTTAACCTGAAGCACTATTTCTGGGTTAGCGGAGTCTGTAACCTGAAGCGTATGTAACCCGAGGTATCACTGTATATGTGTGTGTGTGTGTGTGTGTGTGTGTGTTCGTGTATGTGTGTGTGTGTATATATATATATATATATATATATATATGGATGCGGGTGGCGCTGTAGGTTAAACCACAGAGCTTAGGACTTGCCGATCAGAAGGTCGGCGGTTCGAATCCCCGCGACGGGGTGAGCTCCTGTTGCTCGGTCCCTGCTCCTGCCAACCTAGCAGTTTGAAAGCGCATCAAAATGCAAGTAGATAAATAGGTACTGCTCCAGCAGGAAGGTAAACGGTGTTTCCGTGCCCTGCTCTATTTTGCCAGAAGCGGCTGAGTCATGCTGGCCACATGACCCGGAAGCTGTACGCTGGCTCCCTAGGCCAATAAAGCGAGATGAGCGCCCCAACCCCAGAGTCGGCCACGACTGGACCTAATGGTCAGGGGTCACCTTTACACACACACACACACACACACACACCCCTCACCTAGTTTTCCCTTTGCAAAGCTCCAGAAGAGGTCATCCAACTGCCCACAGTCTGAAGGACCTAATGTGTGGGTCTTCTTCCGACCGTGCACTTTGTATAGAATACAGCAAGTCCCCCATGGGAACTCAGATACGTAAGCTGGTGGAACGTTCTGCCACAAGAGACCAGGGCCCTGCGGGACTTGACATCTTTCCACAGGGCCTGCAAGACAGAGCTGTTCCGCCAGGCCTTTGGCCAAGGCACAGTCTGACCCCCTCCTTCCTGTAATCCTCACAGAACTCTAGCCAATGGTTGCCATTAATTTGACTCTGAATTGATTTTAGAATGACTTGATTTTAGAATGTATTTTAATTAATTGATTGTGATTTTATGTAAACTGTGTTACTGTTGTTAGCTACTCTGAGCCCAGCTTCGGCTGGGGAGGGTGGGATATCAATAAAATATTATTATTATTATTATTATTAACAAGATTACAAAGCTGAAAATGAATTGTGCCTATCGTCAGCACAATGGAGATGTCAGTTGCCATCCAGAGATCTCTACATGGTTGCAGTTGGACCCTCACCAGGTGCAAAATGCTCCTGACACCTGGGGAATTTCTAGCACTGGTTCCGTCGTCCTTGGACAAAGCTACAGGAAAGCCGTTTGGCTTCCTCCCCTGCAAAAAAATGCCTGTTTGGAAAATGGATGAGGGTCTAGTGGAGGAAGGTCTTATCTGTGCCAGCTGGAGGGTTTATTACGGCAAGGAGAAGCTTGTTTTGTGACTGGGATCCAATTGGAGAGGTGGCGGCAGCAGTGGTGGGCTGTTCAAAGTGGATCTGGTTCCATGGATGGGTCAAGTAGCATCCTTAGGATCTGGTGGGGCCAGCTGGTTCCAGGATCAATTTGCTGGGAAGTCCCAAGTGTGCGGCTGCATGGTGGATTCACACAAGTCAGGGAATCCATGCCAAGATCAGTTCATAATCTGGAGTGACTTGCCAGCGCAGGTGCCATCTTGTAGGTAGGCCAGAAGGTTCTAATTTCAAGCCAGGATAAAAACCAGGTTTGCGATCCCATTTTGAGGAGGTGAGGTGGCTTAAAGTGCAAACCGTTGTTTCCTAGTTTAGGTGGAACGACAAACAGTGGTTTGCAAAAACACCATGAAGCAACTGAGCACTCTGACCGTACAAGGGGAGGCGAGTGTCCAAAGTTCCTTCTGAGATCCTTCTCACGGTTCCATATATTGGTTTGGAATTATGTCAAAAATGAGCAATCGAATAATATATGCACATACATGATGTAGACAGAGCCTCTCAGTTAAAAAAATAAATAAATCTGTGTTTTTAATTTGGGTTGGTGGACAGCTATGTCTGTTGCATTCATATAGTGTTTCATTTGATCATTGTTTTCCTTATTTGGTATTTGCATCCCTTGAAACTTGCAACTCGCCTGGACCAGGAAGCATAGCTGTCAACTTAAAGATTTGAAAATAAGGGATCAGCAGCCAAAATAAGGGATTTTCCAAGCACAGGTATGTTCAACTTCTGAGCCCCTCTGAGCCAAAGGCAGAAAGCCCAGCCAGCAGCCAAACGAAGCCTCAAGCGGTTGTTCCCACAGCGCAGTAACCCGGTAAAGGGGATGCAGCAAGGAAAACCACCGTCACCTCTCCGCTGGGAAGCGCTGAGCAAAGGCGAGTCCCCAGGCAACGCGGCCGATTTGATTGACACAAGGCATGCAAGCTCCACCCCCCAGTCGTTCTTAGACTCCTTATTGGGTGAGCAACGCAGCCAAGCAACACAGTTGGAGCCTCCCTCCTCCCTGGCCGGCAGGGAGGGAGGGAGAGGAGCTACTTCCTTTGAAACCCGGGAAATTTAAGGGACAGCAGCGGGACACGGCGCTGGGATAAGGGAGTTTCCCGCCAAATAAGGGACAGTTGACAGCTATGCCAGGAAGTGGAGTGGGAAGATTCCAGCTGATCAAAGGGAGCAATTGCTGATGGGACACAGTTCATACCTAACTTAAGAAGATCTCAGACTATTGCCCCTTTCTTACACCACAGAATAGTTTATTTTGCTTCTCTCTCTCTCCTCACCCTTTATAAGGGGTGATTCATTCATGACTCGTGCTGACGACAGATGGATTGTAAATCCACCCCCCTCAGAAAATGTCATTTTCAGATGGGCTAAAGGGACCATTTGGGATATCCTGTTATGGTTGGTCTTTGGAAAGGGTGAGCACGCAGAACATTTTGAAGAGCCTTCCATGAACTATGTGTGCTGGTTTCTTTCCTCGCTGTCCACACGACATCCTCCGTAATCCAAACAGAGCCCGACGCTTTGGGTAAATTAATGCCCTCATTTTCCTTCCCTGTGTAAATCCACATTGTCTCCTGGTGTGGAAGACCAGAAATTCTCCTTTAAAAAAAAAATTGAATCAAAATCTGGTGCTCTAAGCTGATGACAGGATAGGAGACCAAAGCTGCATTTTTATATTTGAAGGATGTTCTGGCAGCCTAAAATCCCAGCACAACACCTTCTTGATTTACAAATCAAGCTTCTTATTTTTTTAAAGAAAACAATATGGTGCTGGGTTTGCTTCACTGGTGCGCGACGGCTGTAAAGAAAGAGAATGCATCGCATTTTTGTTTTAAAGCCGACGTTTAGAAAAATCACAGGAGAGGGAGAAGGCTGATGGAAAATATCCCTGCCGCTGATCATTAGGATGGTTAATAACCCTGGTGATTGCAAACACCGCAATGATTGCAAGTGTATTAAATTGCATGGGGCAAGTGGATGAAACACATTCGTCAGGTCCTGCCTGATAAGTTAAGCCACGGGTCCCGAGTTCAGTTCCCAGAACATCCAGGTAGGACTGGGGAAAATCCTGGAGAGCTGCTGCCAGCCAGTGTTGGCCATACTGAGATGGATGGACTGGGGGTCTGGCTCAGTAGAAGGCAGCTTCCTATACACCCATGTTTGCATGGCAGGGAGAAAGTGTGTGTCGTCAGCTCACCCCGTCCCACATGGGGAGAAAGATGTCGGAGGGAGGAATGATCAAATACTGATGGCCCCAAATTGGGGGAGATTAGCAGCCAAACCTAACACATGCATATTCTTGCTAGATAGCCTGAGAAGGGGTTAATACCATAGTGCTGAATTTCTGGTAGGCAGCTACTCAGACCATAGAAGTACAATTGGTAGAGAGGGCTCTGTGTGATGTCATTTCCCCTCCTCTCCTGGAGAGGAAGGAGCATAGAGTACTTCCTGTTCCCCTATCTCTTCCTTTGACCAGCGTTGGATACAGACATGCCTCTGTTTGTCCCAGCTTCAGCCACATGCCTGAGGCTGGTTATACTGTAAATATAAGTGTTTTACTTGAATAGTTTTTACTGCTGCCATTGCTAATCAATGTGAGTAAATTATAATTTTAAACTTACTTCCCATGTTGTGGTAAGAAAGAGGAGCCAGCTTACTTCATAGCTGGACTTGCTGAGATATCTCAAGGGCTGTCGTGTGGAAGATGGAACAAACTTGGTTTTCCACCCCCTGCTCCTGAGACTAGGACCCAAACCAATGGATTCAAGTTTAAATAAAGTAAATTCTGACTAAACATCTGGTGGAACTTTCTGAGGGTTTGACACGATTCTGCGATCCTCTGTTGTTGGCAATGGAGGTGTGCGCCTTTGGGGATGAAGTCAAACTCAAACTGTTGGAGAGTCACAGTGCCTGCTGTGGCTGTGGAGACCGATACAGGAGAGACATGTTTTGTTGCAGCTGGGGCAGATGGAGGTGTCCAGTTGTGCTGCTGCACATGCACCACGGCGTTTCTTCTCTCTATGCTCCTCCCAGAGGTCATTCCTCCTCTGGTCACTGCTTATCCTAACCTCACAACGCAGTGTTGATCGAAACTCTGCAAACCTGTAAAGTGAATGGCCTGTGTGGGGACGGTCCAGCGCTCTGTTGGAGAGCACACACTTTGCTTGTGGAAGGTCCAATTTGTGGCGTCTCCAGAACCAGCAGTAGTCCTCAAGGAAAGATCTCTGTTAGAGCAGAAAATACTGGGGCGAGCAGACAAAACAGCTTCCGCGATGCCCAGAAACTGGGTTTCAGAGGCATTTTCCGCATCTCGGACTCTCCTCTCCCTTGGCTGCCCCCTCGTTTGTCTGTACAAACTGCCAGGCGACTTCAGGAACCAGGCTGCACTTCTGTTCGGGGAGCCAGTTCTGTTCTGGACCAGGCTGCACTTCTGTTCGGGGAGAAATAAATAAATGAAGCCCTTGGAACATTTACCAGAATGCATCGGTTCACCTTGAGGGTCAAAGCACATCCTTGCAGCACACTTAGCTGTGTCAGTCTGAAAGGAGACAGTTTGGAGCTTCGCAGCTGCTGTAGGATGAAATATTGATAAGCTGTCGCTTCTCAAACATCTGGGAAGAATAGTTTCCCCGGTCAAGCAGTGTCACCGAATTAAAGACGATAAAGAGCTGGTCAGAGCTCCCCATTCTTTGGGGGGCAGGGGATTAAGAAAACAGGTTGGCAAAAACTTCGACGTTGGATTTTTTTAAATATTGAAGACACCTTTGGTTGTGAAAGGGGCGAAATAAATAAATCAGCTGCGACTCCAGCAGCCAGGTAGCCTAACCTTTCCGCCAAGTCCTTCGTGGGCTGAATTCTGAGGCTGCCTGTTTCGCCGCCTCTGCAATTCTCAAGGTAAATGCCGGCCGTCTCTTTCAATTATGCAAAGAGCCTTCGCAGACCAAGTCTAGATTTGGCCCTTTAGAAAGGGAGGGAGGAAAAGAAAGCCTAGATTTGATTTGCAGCATTCATTGGCCACTGGTCCCATCACCTTCTGGCAAATAGAAGGGGAAGAAATGGAGGCAGTGAGAGATTTTACTTTCTTGGGCTCCATGATCACTGCAGATGGTGACAGCAGCCACGAAATTAAAAGACGCCTGCTTTTTGGGAGAAAAACAATGACAAACCTAGACAGCATCTTAAAAAGTAAAGACATCACCTTGCCAACAAAGGTCCGTATAGTCAAAGCTATGGTTTTCCCAGTAGTGATGTATGGAAGTGAGAGCTGGACCATAAAGAAGGCTGATCGCCGAAGAATTGATGCTTTTGAATTCTGGTGCTGGAGGAGACTCTTGAGAGTCCCATGGACTGCAAGAAGATCAAACCTCTCCATTCTGAAGGAAATCAGCCCTGAGTGCTCACTGGAAGGACAGATCCTGAAGCTGAGACTCCAATACTTTGGCCACCTCATGAGAAGAGAAGACTCCCTGGAAAAGACCCTGATGTTGGGAAAGATGGAGGGTGCAAGGAGAAGGGGACAACAGAGGACGAGATGGTGGGACAGTGTTCTCAAAGCTACCAGCATGAGTAGAGGGAGGTGGGAGGCAGTGGAAGACAGGAGTGCCTGGCATGCTCTGGTCCATGGGGTCATGAAGAGTCAGACACGACTAAACGACTAAACAACAACAACAATGTTCCTGCCCAATCAGGGCGAAGCTGGATGTTACAGGGATGTGAGACTGCTGAGTGGCGGCAACAGAGCTGATGATAAATAGTGCTGATAAATAATACCTGATAATGTAGGAAAAGCTTTGGAAAGCCACCTCCTTGCAGAGACATGAGAAGTTTATGGATTGGACAGAGTAGACCTCCTGTTGGTACCCTGTATGGTTAACTGTTCCTGTCTTTCACCCTCCCAGGAGAGCATGTGCAGAGTACAGTGGTACCTCGGGTTAAGTACTTAATTCGTTCCGGACGTCCGTACTTAAACTGAAACTGTTCTTAACCTGAAGCACCACTTTAGCTAATGGCGCCTCCTGCTGCTGCCACGCTGCTGGAGCACGATTTCTGTTCTCGTCCTGAAGCAAAGTTCTTAACCTGAAGCACTATTTCTGGGTTAGCGGAGTCTGTAACCTGAAGCGTATGGAACCCGAGGTACCACTGTATGTTGATGGCTGGAAAAAAACTGGTGGCACAAAAAGGGTGTCATCTCTATCCTTAAGGGTTGGTAAATCGAGTGGCAGAGGTGATAAAATTGACTGAGAGGGTTGCTCCGGCAGGAAGGTAAACGGTGTTTCTGTGTACTGCTCTGGTTCACTAGAAGTGGCTTAGTCATGCTGGCCACATGACCTGGAAGCTGTACGCCGGCTCCTTCAGCCAATAAAGCGAGATGAGTGCCGCAACCCCAGAGTCGGCCATGACTGGCCCTAATGGTCAGGGGTCCCTTTACCTTTACTTTACTATGGATAATTTTGAAGGATAAAGCTTGGATAGTATTGGTATGCAGTTGTAAATATTATCACTAGCACCCATGGAAGAGATGGGGGAAGTCAGGAGATTCAGAGTAATCTCGATATTTGGATTTTGAATTTGTTGTTGTTGTATGTTTATACTGGTTAAAATCACATGTGATATATATATATATAATCACTACTGAATCTACTGAATCTGCTGCCATCCCTAGTCACAACACTCCTTGGCTTTTGCTGCAAGAGACTGACTCATCTATAACTTTGGAAAACATATATTTTGCTCTCCCCTATATACAGTTCCAGGGACACTGGTGGAGCTGTGGGTTAAACCACAGAGCCTAGGACTTGCCAATCGGAAGGTCAGAGGTTCGAATCAACGGGTGATCTCCCATTGCTCGGTCCCTGCTCCTGCCAACCTAGCAGTTCGAAAGCACGTCAAAGTGCAAGTAGATAAATAGGTACCACTCCGGTAGGAAGGAATACAGCGTTTCCGTGCGCTGCTCTGGTTTGTCAGAAGCGGCTTAGTCATGCCGGCCACATGACCCGAAAGCTGTATGCCGGCTCCCTCGGCCAATAAAGCGAGATGAGCGCCGCAACCCCAGAGTCGGACACAACTGGGTCTAATGGTCAGGGGTCCCTTTACTTTTACCTTTATATACAGTACCAACCTTTCCTTCTTCTTCTGCAACTCATATGCTTTTGTAGCATTAGATGCTGCAAATGTTCAGTCTGATTAAGAAAGGGGACTGGAGTAGTTGGGTTGGGTTCTGAGCTACCGTCCTCCCTCTCTGCTGTAACCTCAAAATGCATCTGCCAAAATGAGAAGAGGCAACGGCCGTGGACGATGCCGTCATTCCAGGCTTATGTCCCCACCTAACCTGTCAGATGCGTCTAGCAAGGACTCCCTGGACCAGTTTGAGCAAATGGCATCAACTTCAGCAAAGATACTTGAGATACTTCCCAGCATGGGAAAATGGGAAATTCCACCTGGGTCAAAACTGCCATCACCAGAAGACTGTGAGAAGGTGCTTTCTATGGGATGGTGGCTCCCAGCTCTTGCTTCTCAGGGGCTCAGGGTGGAATATGTTTCATGAAAATAATAATTCTGGAGCTGAGACCATATCTTTGGATATTGAAGTCCTCAAGCAAGTCTGGCCAAGGTTGTCCACCGTGAGGAAAAGGACTCCTGGAAGTGCCGAGAAGACCTACAAACATGGCCATTGGGGCACCTCCCAAACTTGACTTTCACACCCACAGTGTGACTTATCTGCCTTGTTGAGAAGGCCGGTGGAAAGGACTCAAGTGAGCTAGCCAAAACAAAAAAAATTCCTTCCAGTAGCACCTTAAAGACCAACTAAGTCAGTTCTTGGTATGAGCTTTCGTGTGCATGCACACTTCTTCAGATACTTCATCTGAAGAAGTGTGCATGCACACGAAAGCTCATACCAAGAACTGACTTAGTTGGTCTTTAAGGTGCTACTGGAAGGAATTTTTTTTGTTTTGACTATGGCAGACCAACACGGCTACCTATCTGTAAGTGAGCTAGCGTGAGGCTCACTGTTGTCATCTGCACACGGGCAGAGGCTGTCCTGCGCATGCACAATCACATACACACATAATTGCATGCCTTTGTAGAAACGTTCTTCTGATTTGTTTTGGTTCCAGATGATGCAATAAGAGTGTTTTCTGGTCCGTGAGTTACCATATCGTGGCACTTCAATTGACGGCGGTTTGTTTCCAGGTGGACAGTTTTCTTACACACACGCAAATGATTTGATAGAGGACAATATGAGCCAAGTATCTGGTGCCCATTGGACTGGTAGAGTGGAAGGCAGACAAACCAACTGTACCAATGACAGGGTTGAGGCCAGAGCCAACTAATTCTAGTTTTGCTCCCACCTTCCTCCCCGCTGAGTTCTACAAGGGCAACACTTAAGGACACATGCACAGCATTCATTTAAAGCATGATGTTCACCATGGCGTCCCTCAAAGAATTCTGGGAGCTGTAGTTTGTTGAGGGTCCCATCCCAGAGCCACAGTTCCCAGACAGGTTAATCAACCAGCCCCTCTTACCATTGTAGCCCTGCGAGGGGAATAGAGGCCACATTCCCACAACTTTCAGCACCAGCCACAATCTACGTTTCCCAGAATTCTTTGAGGGGAAGCCACAACTGTTTAAGGTGGTATCACAGTGCCTTTAAATATAATGTGTTCATGTGCCCTGAGATGGAGGAGGAGGCTGATAGGCCAGCTCCCTGGGCAGGTAGGTTGGGGGGCTGGCTGAGGGTTTGTGGAGTGGATCCCCGTTTGCCCAAACAGGCCAGCTTGCACCGGCCGAGTCCTTTGCCCTCCCAATTTTGGGGAGCTTATCCGCCAAACTGATGCACGCCTCTTTCTCCCCAGGTGCCTCACGATCCTCTGTCGTCCGATGCAAGCCGGGAGCCAACTGCCCCAACACGCAGAGTGGCCTCCGCAGGCAACATTCCCCCTTGTCTGCCGCTGAAGATTCTGCTGCTCCCATTCTAGAGCTGCAGAGTCGAAGTCCCTCCGGATTTTGCCGGCACGGCAGAGGAGAGAGGCAGAACAGATCAGGTAGGCACCCCGTAGCCTGAGCGTCACGGCTTCCTGTTGTGCCTTGGGTACCAAAATAAAATTTGAAAAAAGCCTTCCCTGTCCCAACAAGGCATGAATAGTTTATTATTATTTATGATGATGTTGATGATGAAGATGATAATAATAATAATAATAATAATAATAATAATAATAATAATAATAATGTAAAGGGACCCCTGACCATTAGGTCCAGTTGTGACCGACACTGGGGTTGCGGCGCTCATCTCGCTTTATTGGCCGAGGGAGCTGGCGTACAGCGCCACCCGCATCCAATAATAATAATAATAATAATAATAATTGCATTTATATCCCACCTTTTTCTCCAAGGAGCTTGAGGTGGCCTTCTCATTTAATCCCCCACAACAACCCTGTGAGGTAGGTTAGGCTGAGAGGAGGCGGTGACAATCTCAAGGTCAGCCAGTGAGCTTCATGCCCGAGTCAGGATTCGAACCCTGGCCTCCCAGGTCCTGATCTGAAACTCTATCTGCTAGCTCTCACTGACCCCTACACTGGACCTACATATTTTGGGAGTGGCACAGCAACGGAAGGAAGGTTGTGTGAAGAAAGACACTCCGCTCTCTGTCCTCCAGCCAGCCCAGTTCAGAGGCAAATTCCAGCCAGGCAAAGACCCCTGTGGAGGGTGCAGAGAACGCCGAGGGGTGTGGCTTGGGGAGGGGTGTGGCCTGCAAAGAGTCCCAAGGGCAAGAGGCCTGGAGGGCTGCATTTGAATCCTGGACCTGAGGTCTACTACCCCTGAGTTAAGAAACTAACGCAAAATATGGTGGGCTCATAGCCCAGTGGTAGAGTTCCTGCTTCTTTTGCAGAGTGTCCCAGGTTGATTCATACCCGTCTCTTGCAGATGGGTTTTTTGGGGCGGGTACGAAGGATGGCTGGTCAAAATGAGATGTGTCGTGTCACGTTGCAAGTTTGCAGCAAGCAAGTTGCATCGCAGAAGACTTCTCAAGTAGGACATATGAGCCCCGGGGACAGAGGTGGAGCTATATCGGGTCCCGGGGGCCTCTGAAAGGCAGTTCAGTTCTGCCACCGAAGCAGCGATGCTTTTTCTTTCATTCATAGGCGGAGAGAAGAGAAAGAAGAGAGAAAACCAGAGGAAGGACCCATTTTTGAGATTGTTAGAAATTGAGATTTGGACTGGGGGGGGGGTCTTTTTGTTTGCTTTTTTGGAGGATATTTTGAGTAGCTGCCTGTGTGTTTTTTTGGGAGGGGTAGCGGGCTTTGATTCCTATGTTTTTGGTTTTTTTGGGGGGGTGCCGATGTTTTATCTATTGTTTAGGGCAAGGAGGTTCAGAGTACAGTGGTACCTCGGTCTTCGAATGTAGTCCATTCTGGAAGACTGTTTAATTTCCAAAACGTTTGAAAACTGAGGCGCAAAGGGAACTGAAAAAATAACATCATTTACCTCCAGGTTTTCGGTGTACAAAAACCGAAACATTTGGCTTCCGAGATGCTTGAAAACCTAGGTACCACTATATTGCCAGCTTTCATGCTGTGAAATGGGTGCTTTGTGGTGCCCGTGGCAGTTTCTTAGATTTCCAAATGTGCCCTTGGCACATTTTCAACGCCACAGAAGGCTGGGGACCTCTGGCCTACGACTGGGAGCAGTTTTCCAGGGCCTCCGGTGAGAGAAGGCTTTTTCTTGTCCCTTCATCCTGGAGACTTTTTCAAGTTGAGGTAGCATCAGGGATTGAAGCTGGGAGCACCACGCAAAGCATGAAGTACACCCACGTCCCGAACGGAAAGGAGTCTCAGTGGGTATTCATTGTTTGTTGTTGTTGTTGCTTTTGCTCTGCAGATGATACGTAGTTGGCTGTCTCTCCACTCATGTGTGCTGCGTTACCTTTGCGTTGAAAAGAATATGGTGCAATAGTGAAGTGACAACATAATTTTCCATAACGAATTACGCAGATTGCTTAAGTTGTGTAATTTCACCTGCAGCAGACAGCAATACGAATAACGTCATTTTGGGCAAAGTGTTTAATCTGACCTTGGGCCTCTCCAGGCTGGTGGTTTTGTGTGGCAACGTGTCTCTGAAGCAATGGTGATAATGCGTTAGTGCTGGATTTATACAGTGGTACCTCGGGTGGCGCGGGTGGCGCTGTGGGTAAAAGCCTCAGCGCCTAGGGCTTGCCGATCAAAAGGTCGGCAGTTCGAATCCCCGCGGCGGGGTGCGCTCCCGTTGTTCCGTCCCAGCGCCTGCCAACCTAGCAGTTCGAAAGCACCTCCGGGTGCAAGTAGATAAATAGGGACCGCTTCCTAGCGGGAAGGTAAACGGCGTTTCCGTGTGCAGCTCTGGCTCGCCAGATGCAGCTTTGTCACGCTGGCCACGTGACCCGGAAGTGTCTCCGGACAGCGCTGGCCCCTGGCCTCTTAAGTGAGATGGGCGCACAACCCCAGAGTCTGTCAAGACTGGCCCGTACGGGCAGGGGTACCTTTACCTTTTACCTCGGGTTACAGACACTTCAGGTTACTGACTCTGCTAACCCAGAAATAGTACCTCGGGTTAAGAACTTTGCTTCAGGATGAGAACACAAATTGTGCTGAGTCAGCGCGTCGGCAGCAGGAGGCCCCATTAGCTAAAGTGGTATCTCAGGTTAAGAACAGTTTCAAGTTAAGAACGGACCTCCAGAACGAATTAAGTTCTTAACCCGAGATACCACTGGACTGGACTGCCCACACACAATATTCTGCTTTATTAGTTGTTCGACACAATATAGTATCACCAAGGCAACTATAGTCATACCTTGGTTGATGAATGCCTTGGGACTCAAACGTTTTGGCTCCCGAACCCCACAAACGTTATTTGGAACCCGAACGTCTGTTCTGGCTGTTGGTATTGGGACCCATCAGCCAATCAGAAGCCATGCCTTGGTTTGCGAACGTTTTGGAAGTCGAATGGAGTTCTGGAAGAGATTCTGTTTGACAACCAAGGTACATCTGAATCTGTAAACAAACAATGGCGAAAGTAGTTTCTTTCCTAAATAGGTGCTATCTTAAACAATAGCAAACACAGTAAAGAGTTTACTTGTAACATACCAGTGGTTCAGTGCTCATTTCTTCTGTTTCCAAAATAGATTTTATATTGAACAATTGCAAACACAGTAATAAAGAGTCCACTTATGATATATCAGTGGTTCAGTGCTCAGACGTCATTCCGGTAATCAGAGGTTTCGTTGTAAAAGAGCTTAATCATCGAGCATTGTAATAAATAATATACAAGAGAAGACAGTGTGTAAACGACTTAAAGTAGGGGTATATGTGTCCCCATCTGCATGTTTCCATCGGGAGGAGCATAGAAAGACGATGTCCTTCAGTTAGAAGGAGGCTTCACTGCATTTGCTATTGTTTAAGACAAAACCTATTTGGGAAAGAAACTACTTTTGTCCTTTTTATGGGAGTTTATTTTGTTTACATATAGTTGCCCTGGTGATATTATCTTGTGTCGATTGCAATAGTCATTGTATTAGGTAAAGGTAAAGGGACCCCTGACCATTAGGTCCAGTCGTGGCCGATTCTGGGGTTGCGGCGCCCATCTCGCTTTATTGGCTGAGGGAGCCGACGTACAGCTTCCGGGTCATGTGGCCAGCATGACTAAGCCGCTTCTGGCGAACCAGAGCAGTGCACGGAAACGTCGTTTTTCTTCCCGTCGGACTATTTATCTACTTGCACTTTGTGGCATGCTTTCGAACTGCTAGGTTGGCAGGAGCAGGGACCGAGCAACGGGAGCTCACCCTGTCGCAGGGATTTGAACCACCGACCATCTGATCGGCAAGTCCTAGGCTTTGTGGTTTAACCCACAGCGCCACCCGCGTCCCAGCCATTGTATTACAACCCTGTTTATTTTTTTATTGTTAGTTGTTCTGCAATGCTTCCCTCACAGGCAGGGCTGTCTTAAGCATATGTGGCACCGGGGTGCAAAGATCCGTCTGGCACCGGCCCCAGGTTGCCCAGTCCCAGGTGCGCAGGAGGGTGGAGCTGGCTGGCCACCTCAGCGTCTCGCTGGCTCTGTTGCCCCCAAACTCACGGTGCAGAGCCGCCCACAGCAGAAGAGCCCACCATAGCGCTCTAACAGGCGGGCTCTTCTGCGGACTCAACTCTCGGGCCCTGGACTCTTGGCCTGGCGCCCCTGAGAGCCCGGCGCCTGGGTGCCCCACACCCCTAGTGCCTATGGGTAAGAGGGCCCTGCTCACTGGTACCCCTATATTACCACAGGTCTGCACCAGACACTGAGCCGGGGGTGAGGGCGCCATCTCGAAGCCCGGTAAGTGAGGCTCTGGGCCTTGGGATGGAGAGACGAGGATCTGACAGGGTCCCAGAGTCCCCCCTCCTCCTTCCCAAAGCTTGGTTAGCATCTTTTTTTAAAAAAAAACATATTTTTTGAAATTTTCAAGAAATACAAAAAAGAAAAGAAAGGAACAAAGAAAAAAGAAAAGAAAAATTAACAAACAAACAAACAAACAAACAAAATATTCACCTTTTAAACCTTATTTTCAATGACATATTTCCATGACTTCCCCACACCTCCCCTTCTTATATTCCAATTCCGTTTATTTGATTCAACAAGTTCTTATCCCCAATTTTTAACCTTATTATATTTAGTTCATTATTATATTTAGTTCATTTTATATAACCAATTCTACCCTATAAACCTCAGTCTTTATACTTTAGAATCTTTTTCTAAGATCGACCCCTGTTCTCTTCCACAATTTCCCCATTTTTGTACTCATAACAAAACAAAATAGAAAGAAGAAGAAATCAAAATATAGTTATACACCCTTTGGATTCCCAAACTCCCCCCCCCTTTCCCGGTTTCAATCCCCAATGTTTATCAGTCTATCTGCTCTCAGCCTGGAGACCTTACATCCGAGGCTCTCAATTCTCTCTCAGTTCCTCTTTGCCAGTTTTTTTGGTAGTCCTTTATATAAAACCTCAAATCTCGGAGAAACCCTGTCTTGATAATGTCCATTTTTCTTCCAGCCAGACCTCTATATTCAAAAGTGGAGCTCAAATCTTGTTTCTTAATCCTTTTGAATCTAAATGTCCCAAAAGCTCCAACTTCCATCTTGATCAAATTTGTAATCCATAGGTCTTCAGGTCTCCACATAGGGAGGTCTCTCCGTTCTTCATTTTCCAATTCAAGCCAAATCTTCATCATCCAGTAAAGTCCAAGCTTGGTTAGCATCTTCCCAGCCTTGGGGAGGAGGTGGGAGGGCTCTAGGACCCTGCCAGAGCCTGATCCTCCTTCCCAAAGCCTGGCGCCCCCTTACTCACCATTGGGAAGGAAGTAGGGGGACTAGGAAGGAGGTTGCCAAATTTTGAACTCATGCAGGGTACTTTAGTACCCAAGACGACCACTGATCAACATCTGGAGGGGTCCTGTTGCACTACAGCACAACGAAAGCTGGACCGGAGAAACATCAACCAGAATATTTGTGGTGACTGGGAGCAGCCGCTGAAACTTTAACACCGGTCCTGAAAGACCTATATTGGCTCCCAGTACGTTTTCGAGCACAATTCAAAGTGTTGGTGCTGACCTTTACAGCCCTAAATAGCCTCAAAGGCCCAGTATACCTGAAGGAGTGTTTCCATTCCCATCGTTCAGTGCCAGTTCCGAGGGCCTTCTGCAAGAAGGGAGGTTACAGGGAACCAGGCAGAGGGCACCCGCCCTGTGGAACGCCCTCCCACCAGATGTCAAGGAAATACAGTGGAACCTTGGTTTTCGAATGCAATCCATTCCGGAAGACCGTTTGACTTCCAAAACGTTTGAAAACCAAAAACTGAAAACAGAAGCCTCAAATCAATAGGAAGCCATGTAGCACATTTGGCTGCCAAAAATTGTTTCAAAACGGGAGCAGTTACTTCCAGGTTTTCGGTGTTTGGGTTCCAAAATGTTCGTCGATGGAGACGTTTGAGAATCGAGGTTCCACTATAAACAACTACTGACTTTTAGAAGACATATGAAGGCAGTCCTGTTTCAGGAAGTTCTTAGTGTTTGATCTCTTATTGTATTTTAAATATCGGTTGGGAGCCACCCAGAGTGCCTGGGGAAACCCAGCCAGAGGGGCGGGGTATAAATTATAAATTGTTGTTGTTGTTAAAAGGTGCAATATTTCGGCAGGAAGTTATGGGGCACACACTGATTGCAAGCAAAGCGGTATGTCAGTGGTCACATGCTAGCAGTGGGCGGGGCCAGGGGAAAGGTGGGCAGGGCAACCAATGTGAATTTTGCTTTTGTATAGTAGGATAGTTTCTGTGCAGACTCACTCAGACCCTTCCCTATGCGCCGTCCAAGCAAGTAGAACGCATCACCACCGGAGTTCACTGACATATGCCAGTCAAAGGGAAAACACTGGGTAAGGGGTGTGGCCTAGGAGGGGTGTGGCCTAGGGAAAGTTCTGGGGGCCAGGCAGACAGACCTGGGGGGCCACATTCCATTTCAGATTGCTCTTTGTCAACCACTTGGAGGCTTCTGGGGGAAGGAGCCTGGGGCAAGACTGCCTTGTCTCCTTGCCTTGAGGTCTCCTTTGGGGTGGTGCTGTGAACTGAGCTCAGAGGGAGAAGGTGAGGAAACAGTGACCGGGACAAGGGAGATGGGTTTGGTCAGGGAGGGAGGGGTCCATTGAGGCCATTTTGACTGCATCTGACACCCCCCTCCAAAAAACCACCACAACAACCCTGGAATCAGCACTACGTACAAGCAAAGCAGTGGAGGGGGAAACGGCTGCCGCAGGCAGAGACATATGAAAAACATACAGTGAGAGTGTTTGCCCCACCCAGGAACCATTCTGGGCCCAGGCATAGCACAAAAAGCCTTCTCTAGAGGCTTCAGACATTGGGGGCAGTCACACATAATGCTCAACCATGGTTTGTTCAGCAAACCTCAAGTCATCTCACAAAGAAGCCTGCAGATTGGGTTGCTTTTTCCTTGTGCCTCCATTGCAAGGCTGTCAGGCTCAGACGTAACAGCAAACCATTTCTAAAGTGATCCACGGTCTGCAGGCCATCAGCAAACCATCGCTCCAGGTCATGGTTTGTTGCCAGAAAACACACAATCCTTCATCTACTGGGCTGGGTTCAGATGTCCAAACAAACAGCGTTTGGGCTAAACAACCATGGTTTTGCTTTGTGCATGACCCAGGTTACTAGTGTGAACCAGATTCCCAGAATTCTCTGGCCTGGTGCTGCTCGCTTTCAATCTGCAAATGCATCTGATTCCATGCCCTCTTTTCAATACCAGCTGTGTGGCTTGGGGTTCCTCCTTTCCGATATTGGAGGTGGTCTCGATCCCCCTTTAACAGTCACCACTGCCTCTTTTTGCAGGGGAAGACGGGACCCAGGGCCACGGGGAAAATGGCAGCCAGGAGAGCCACGTGCAGACGCGGTGCGAGTCCTGTACGTCCACGTTCCTCAAGATTGTCTGGGGGTTTCTGATCATCCTCTCCGTCTCCTCCTCCTGGGTCGGAACAACGCAGATTGTCAAAATCACATACAAGAACTTTGATTACCCATTTTTCATGACTTGGTTTTCCACAAACTGGAACATTATGTTTTTCCCAGTGTATTACTCCGGGCATCTTGCAACGGCGCAGGAAAAGCAATCTCCAATCAAAAAAATCAGGTAGGCCTATCATTTATTTCATTTAATCCCCACAATGACCCTCCTCATTTAATCCCCACAATGACCCTGTGAGGTAGTTAGGCTCAGTATACCTGAAGGAGCGTCTCCACCCCCATTGTTCTGCCCGGACACTGAGGTCAAGCTCCAAGGGCCTTCTGGTGGTTCCCTCACTGCGAGAAGCCAAGTTACAGGGAACCAGGCAGAGGGCCTTCTTGGTGGTGGCACCCACCCTGTGGAACACCCTCCCATCAGATGTCAAGGAAATAAACAACTATCTGACTTTTAGAAGACATCTGTTTAGGGAAGTTTTTAATGTTTGCTGTTTTATTGTGTTTTTAATATTCTGTTAGGAGCAGCCCAGAGTGACTGGGGCAACCCAGCCAGATGGGCGGGCTATAAATAAAAATAATAATAATTATTATTATTATTGAGGCACTGGCTGGCCCAAGGTCACATCCAGTAAAAGTTTCATGACCGAGTGGGGATTCGAACCCTGGCCTTCCAAGTCCTAATCCAGCACTCTAAACCACTACGCCATGCTGGTTCCATTACGATGGCGAGGAGTCTTCCTTGGTAGAATTGATCGAAGGCCCATCTATCAAGCAAACGCAAAGCTGGGAAGATGCTGGACTCAGGTCACACTTTGACATTTATTTTTGTGTGTTTGTCCACACCCTGGATTTTAAGACTCCTGTTTTCTTTCCCTTGTGTGTGCAGGGAATGCAGTCGGATCTTTGGCGAGGATGGTCTGACGCTGAAACTCTTTCTTAAAAGGACAGCTCCCTTTTCTATTCTCTGGACTTTGACTAACTACCTTTACTTGCTGGCTTTGAAGAAGCTGACGGCCACGGACGTCTCGGCCCTATTCTGCTGCAACAAAGCCTTTGTCTTCCTGCTCTCCTGGATTGTACTGAAGGACAGGTTCATGGGTGTAAGGGTAATGACCTCCGCCATTCCCTCTCGTTCTCGTTCTCGCTCCCCATTGTGGGTAGGCCATGCACCATGTTGGCTTTGCAGTGAATATAACCAGAAGGGGCATCAACTTTGGTAGAAATGGTTTCAGTTAACAGCCCCCAGGCGATTCTGAAAACCTTGGGTTGCGTTCATGGGAGTCATTTGTATGGAGAAATCTCACCATCAGGTCACTTTTCCTTGTGATTCTTCCACGTCTCATAAATGTTGCCCTCTGGTGAGGAAACTGAGATACAACAATGGGAAAACTAATCCACTAATACACACACACACACACACACACACACACACACAGTGGTACTTTGGTTCTCAAACCGCTTAGTTGTCAAACAAATCGGCTCCCGAACGCCAAAAACCCGGAAGTAAGTGTTCCGGTTTTGGAACGTTTTTCGGAAGCCGAACCTCCGAGTGTAGGAAGCTCCTTCGGCCAATCGGAAGCTGCGCCTCGGTTTTTGAACAGTTTCAGGAGTTGAACGGACGTCCAGAATGGATTACGTTCGAGAACCAAGGTTCCACTGTAATGCAAACTTATTTGCATACAACCGGGGTTGTATCCTTCTTTAACTCCTCAGGAACACATTTTTAAGGAAAACTAACTGGAAGAATGACTGGTAAAAGTTGGATTGTAGACACAGTGGCGTAGCGTGGGTTGTCAGCACCCGGGGCAAGGCAAGTAATTTGCGCCCCCTAACCCGTGGATTTGCGCCCCCTAACCCTAACCCCCAGATGTTGTGCCCGGTGCGGCCGGCCCCCCCTGCACCCCCCACGCTACGCCACTGTGTAGACATTGCTAGTACAATTTCACCCTTATTGGGGGGTGGGGGGCGCAGAGGCACTCACCTGACCTCCCAAGAACTGGGTCCCTTTTCCTTCTCTGTAAAAACCAAGGTGGGTGTTGGTATTCTTGAGAGTGTATGAATCAGAGCCATTGTGCAAAATGAAGAAATACAGCTAATCAGCCTTGTATCTAGTATCACCGATGCCAATAAGGACATGGTGGGAAATATTTCCCTTAGAATTAATGATAGTGGAATAATAATAATAATAATAATAATAATAATAATAATAATAATAATTTATTATTTATACCCTGCCCATCTGGCTGAGTTTCCCCAGCCACTCTGGGCGTCTTCCGATCAAGTGTTAAAAACAATACAGCATTAAATATTAAAAACTTCCCTAAACAGGGCTGCCTTCAGATGTCTTATTATGCACATTTAATAATAATAATAATAATAATAATAATAATAATAATAATAATAATAATATCTGGCCGAGTTTCCCCAGCCACTCTGAGTGGCTCCCAACAGAATTAATGGTAATAATATTTTTTTAAAAAAACGATAAAACATCATACATTAAAAACTTTCCTTAAGAGGGCTGCCTTCAGATGTCTTCTAAAAGTCAGATAGTTGTTTATTTCCTTGACATCTGATGGGAGGGCATTCCATAGGGCGGGCGCCACCACTGAGAAGGCACCTGTCAGGGAACTGCCATCGGAGGGACAGGTGGTGGAGAGGCTCCAGGAGAATAGGAGAGACTCCACAGCAGAAGAAGGAACCAGTAGGGGGAGAGCAGGAGTTCCAGCGGAAAGGGAATCGGGGGAGAGGCTCTGGGATACTTCTAGTGAGAACAGTGAGGAGGTAACAAGACCCCCTTTAGCAACCCCCACCCCTCGCCGGAAGCTGTCACGCAAAGAGTCCAGGAGGCGTATGTCCGTCAAACAGCTTTTATGTTGGAGTAAGTTCCGTAGACGCCCACTGTCGGATTCTACCAGCGACTGACAGAGTCATGCTTTGGGGGCTCCGTTAGTGCCTAGGTTTGGGTGACCAGCCAAACCCCAGAGGGATCAAGCTTTTACGCACAAGCAGCTCATTATCCCATCACAGCACCCTTTCGGAAAGATTGAAAGATGTGTGCTGTAAGGGATTGTTTAAGAAGCAAATGCTGCCCATCAGTATTAAAAGGAAAGGCTTTCATTAATTCCACCGTTCCTGATTTCTATTTCTGTATCACAACAAAGCCCCAAATGCTCTCCCAAAATAACCCGTGCATCTTTTCAACTCGCAGCACTGTCAATTAATGTTTGCCCTCGCCAGTTAAAATTGTCCTCCCGACGGCAAATTAACTGAACGAAAGCTTTCGTGGGTTAATCCGTTGATTAAACTGATTTGAGTTTCCTGCTCCAGTGTTTATTCCATGGTTCTCTCTGTCCAATTTACTCTGCCCCTTAATGAACACACATATAAACTAGATGAGGCAGATAAGCAAACTGGTGGGGTGAGCTGATGGAGGAGGATGGCTTCTGTGCCTTGATGCAGAATGAAGGAGCTGGGATGGCCTCGTACATATTTGTGGGGAATTGCAAGGAGAAAGGGGCTGTTACACTCAAGATCAGCTTGTGGGCTTCCCAAAGGCATCTAGGATGCTGGAGTGGAGAGTGTGGAGGGAGAAATTTGGTTCCGTTTGTATTTTAATATCTGCACTTCTCTGAATTTTGAGGTGCAGTTCTACAGCCAAGGAATTTACAGTGGTACCTCAGGTTACAGACGCTTCAGGTTACAGACTCTGCTAACCCAGAAATAGTACCCTGGGTTATGAACTTTGCTTCAGGATAAGAACAGAAATTGCCTGATGGCGGTGCTGCGGCAGCGGGAGGCCCCATTAGCTAAAGTGGTGCTTCAGGTTAAGAACAGTTTCAGGTTAAGAACGGACCTCCAGAACGAATTAAGTTCTTAACCTGAGGTATCACTGTGGGTGGCACTGTGGATTAAACCACAGAGCCTAGGACTTGCTGATCAGAAGGTTGGCAGTTCGAATCCCCGCGACGGGGTGAGCTCCCGTTGCTCGGTCCCTGCTCCTGCCAACCCAGCAGTTCAAAAGCACGTCAAAGTGCAAGTAGATAAATAGGTACCGCTCCAGCGGGAAGGTAAACAGTGTTTCCGTGTGCTGCTCTGGTTCACCAGAAGTGACGTAGTCATGCTGGCCACATGACCCTTTCCCTCGGCCAGTAAAGTGAGATGAGCGCCGCAACCCCAGAGCTGGTCACGACTGGACCTAATGGTCAGGGGTCCCTTTACCTTTACCTTTACCTTTACCACTGTATACAAAAATGCATGTTTTTTTGTTTTTTTTAAAAAATATTTTTTATTCATTTTCACAAATATAACAAAATAAAAACATAACATAACATACAATGACATAACATAACATACTAAAACATAACATACAATAACATACATAACACGACTTCCCCAAGCCTTCCCTTCACTGCACCCTTATTTTTTTTTTAAGACAGCATTTCTAGCAATCCTTCATTCCAATTCATAACTGATTCTCTTTATATTTTATTTAGATTTAAGATTTAACAGCTATAATTCTCTATCTTATATCCCTTGACATTTTAGCATTCCGAAATTTTACAACAGTTCCTAAGATAAACTTTAAATTTTCTCCAGTCCTCTTCCACCGTCTCTCTCCTCTGGTCACGGATTCTGCCGGTCATCTCTGCCAATCCCATAAATTCTGTCACCTTGGTCTGCCATTCTTCCAGAGTGGGTAGTTCTTGCTTCTTCCAATATTTTGCTAGTAGAATTCTTGCTGCTGTGGTTGCATACATGAAGAATGTTCTGTCTTCCTTTGGTACCATTTGGTCGACCATGCCCAAAAGAAAAGCCTCTGGTTTTTTAGCAAATGTCCGCTTGAGAATTTTCTTCATTTCATTATAGATCATTTCCCAGTAGGCCTTAATCTTTGGGCAGGTCCACCAAAGGTGGTAAAAAGTTCCTTCACATTCATTACACTTCCAGCAATTATTATTGGGCAAATGATATATCTTTGCTAGCCTGGCTGGGGTCATGTACCACCTATAGATCATTTTCATTATATTCTCTTTTAAGGCAGTGCATGCCGTAAATTTAATGCCTGTGGTCCATAACCTTTCCCAGTCCGCAAACATAATGTCATGACCAATATCTTGTGCCCATTTAATCATTGCTGATTTAACTGTTTCATCTTGGGTGTTCCATTTCAGCAGCAAATTATACATTCTAGACAAATTCTTAGTATTGGGCTCCAATAGTTCCGTTTCTAACTTTGACCTCTCCTTCTGAAATCCTACTTTCCTGTCTTGCTTAAACGTTTCATTAATCTGCTGGTGATGTAACCAGTCTCTGACTTTAGGTTTTAATTTCTCCAAGCTCTGTAATTTGAGCTTTTCACCATCATATTCCAAAATTTCACTGTATTTTGGCCAGTCTGAATCCATATTAAGTTTTTTTACCGCTTTAGCTTCCAGGGGTGACAACCACCTGGGGGTTTTATTTTCCAACAAATCTTTATAACGATTCCATACATTAAACAATGCTTTCCTGACAATATGGTTTTTAAAGCCTCTATGCACTTTTACCTTGTCATACCATAAATATGCATGCCAACCGAAGTTGTTATCATATCCTTCTAGATCTAAAATGTCTGTATTCTCCAGAAGTAGCCATTGCTTCAGCCAGCAAAAAGCTGCTGCTTCATAATAAAGTCTTAAGTCCGGCAGGGCAAAGCCCCCTCTATCCTTTGCATCAGTTAGAATCTTAAATTTTATTCTGGGCTTTTTGCCCTGCCAGACAAAATTAGATATATCTTTCTGCCACTTCTTGAAACAGTCCATTTTGTCCAAAATTTGTAATGTCTGAAATAAAAACAACACTCTCGGCAATACATTCATCTTAATAACAGCAATTCGGCCTAACAAGGAGAGTCTTAACCTAGACCATATGTCGAGATCTTTCTTCACCTCCAACCAACATTTCTCATAGTTATCTTTAAATAGGTTCACATTTTTTGATGTTAAGTTCACCCCCAGGTATTTCACCTTTTTTGTTATTTCTAAACCGGTTTCTCTTTGAAAGCTATCTTTTTCCTCGATCGTTAGATTTTTCCCCAGCACCTTCGTCTTTTGTTTGTTTAATTTAAAACCTGCCATTTGACCAAATATTTCAATAAGTTCTAAAGCTCTTTTCGTACTGGCTTCTGGTTGTTGCAGAGTTAAAACTAGATCATCTGCAAAAGCTCTTAACTTATAATGTTTAGTTCCGAGTCTTATCCCTTCTACCAGCTGGTCTCTTCTGATCATGTTCAATAATACCTCCAGGACAGATATAAATAATAGAGGGGATATTGGGCATCCCTGTCGTGTCCCTTTTTCTATTGGAATCTCATCCATAACCATACCGTTCACAATTAATTTAGCCTTTTGTTCAGAGTATATTGCACTTATACCATTTTCAAAATTATGGCCTACCCCCATCCCATGGAGATTCCTCTTTAGAAAGGTCCAAGAAATATTGTCAAAGGCTTTCTCCGCATCCACAAAGATCAACACTGCTTTTCTGTTTATCTCCATCTCCAGGAGTTCTAATATATCTATAATATTTCTCACATTGTCTGACATATATCTCCCTGGGAGAAAGCCTGTTTGGTCTTTATGAATCTCCTCTGATAACACTTTTTTAAATCTTTTTGCTAAAATTTCTGCAAAAATTTTATAATCCACATTTAAGAGTGATATAGGGCGGTAGTTCTTAACTTGGTGTTTCTCAGTTTCTGTCTTTGGTATAAGTGAGATGAATGCCTCTTTCCACGATTCGGGAGCCTTTTTCCCCTCTAAGATTTGGTTGCATACTTCCTTCAATGGTTGTATTAACCATTCCTTCAATGCTTTGTAGTATCTGGCCGTCAGTCCATCTGGTCCTGGTGATTTTCCCAGTTGCATTTTTTGGATGGCACCCTCTATTTCTTGGTCTGTAATTTTCTCATTTAAAGTCCTCTTGCTTTTTTCAGAAATCTTTGAGAGTCCATATTTTTTAATGAATTCTTCAATCTCTTGTTCTTTCTTTGGCCCTTGAGCATATAACTTTTTGAAATAACTTTGGAAACAATTGCTAATCTCGTTTGGTTTATTGATAAATTTACCATCCACTTCTAGGGATGTCACGGTGTTCAGCTTTTGTCTCTTTTTCAGTTGCCATGATAGCAATTTCCCACATTTATCTGCTGATTCAAATGATTTTTGCCTCATTTGTTTTATTTTCCATTCTATCTCCTCATTCACCAATTCCATATATTGAGTCTGATAGTACTTTATTTCTCTTAGAATCTCCTGAGATTTAGGTTTAGACCTCAATTTCTTCTCTCCTTCTTTTATTTGATTCCAGATTTTTTCCTTCTTCTCATTCTGTTGTTTCTTCTTTATGGAGTTTTGCTGAATCAGGAAGCCTCGCATTACGGCCTTGCTTGCATCCCATATTATTCTTCTTTCCACCTCTGATCTTAAATTTATCTCGAAATAGTCCTTCAATGTCTTTTGGGCCTTTTTGTAGATTGTTTCATCTTTAAACAGGGTGTCATTCATTCTCCATCTGAAGGTTCCAGTTGTTGTCAGCTTCATTTCCATCTTTACTGCATTGTGATCGGAACAAGTTTTTGGGCAGATTTCTGTCTTTTTAACCCTTGGTACCAGATTGCTGGAAATCCATATTTGGTCAATCCTGGTCCATGTCATTTTTGCTTCAGAGAAGAAGGTCCCCTCTCTTTCTAGAGGGTTCCTTGTTCTCCAGATATCAATCAAGTCCATGGTGTCAGTCAGTTCAAAAAAGGTCTTTGGCAGTCTCCCATCCTTGGAAATCGTTTGTCTCTGCGCTTTATCCATGTTTGTGGAGACTACTCCGTTCATATCTCCCATAAATATTATTTTAAAGTCCATAAAATCCATTAACGTCTCATGCAATTTCTTAAAGAACTCGGCCTTCCCTTCATTAGGTGCATAAACTCCTACAATCAGAATTTTTTCTCCTTGAATTTGAATTTCCACTGCCAGAAATCTTCCTTGTTCATCCTTGAAAATTAATTTTGGTTCTAATTTTTCTTTCACATAAATCACAACTCCCCTTTTCTTAACTTTGTCAGAAGAAATGAATTCTTGTCCCAATCTTTTATTTATCAAAAGTTTTCTGTTTATCCTGGCAATATGGGTTTCTTGCAAACATATTATATCTAGATGTTCTTTCTTTAGTATATGAAACACCTGTCCTCTTTTTCGGGGATGGTTCAGGCCGTGACAGTTCCAACTCAAAAATTGCAGAGACATTTCTGTTATTGGGCTGCTTTTCCGCCGACTGCTCCAAGTTCTTGTTCCTCGTCAGTAGGTGCTGGGGCAAGTCCAAATGATAGATTTGCTATGTCTGGTATTTCCCTCTCGTCTACAGTTCCTTTCTCAAAGTCCTCAAAGTATTTCTCCAAAAATTGGTCTTTATCTTGAGTTGTTTTGATCTTAATTTTCTTCCCTTTGAAGTTGAAGGACAATCCTTGTGGAAATTCCCACCTAAATGGGATATTATATTTTTTCAGCAAATCTGCTAAAGTCTTAAATTGAAACCTCACCTCTAGGAAGTGCTTAGGAATATCCTTGAAGATCTGTACCTGGGAATTCTTAACAATCAGGGCCTTCTGGAAATGTAGGTTCAATATTTTATCCCTTTCTTCTTTGGATCTTAAGGTGATTAAACAATCCCTTGGTTTCTTGCCTTGTTTTCTGCCAATCCGGAAGGCTGAGGTAATTGCAAATTCTTGCTCCTCTTCCCCTCCTAGTTCATCAATCCAAAATTCTTGGAATTTATCTGTCAGGAAGTCTCCCAGGTTACCCTGTTCTTCCTCTGGTACTGATCTTAATTTCAAATTCTTATTTTTCCTCTCTAGCTCCAAAAAGGCCAAAGCTGAATCATGTTCGTTGACTTTCTTTGCAATGGGTACAAACTTTCCCCTGGTGTCCTCGGCTGTGCTCCTTGCGCTCTCGGCTATTTTTCTCGTTTCTGTAGATTCTTGCACAAGACGGTTTATAGAATCTGTGTTATTTGCAATTGCCGTTGTGTTCAGGTCTAGTCTTGTTGTCAGCTCTGTCAATTTCTTAGAATTATCTGTCAATTTCCTAGAGTTCTCTGTGGACTGCTTGGTAAGTGCTTCTAAAGACTTGTTTATTCTAAGCAGTGCCTGTGTCATAGATTCCATTGATGCTGTTGTTCCTTTTTCCTGTACAGCTGTAGCTCCTGATGTGGAGCCTCTTCTTTGGGTCTGCTTTTGAGTTTGTTTTGATTTGCTTCTTGTTGTTATTTCCTCCTGTGGAGTGCTCATAACTCAAGGTCGTTCCCACAGGAAAGTTGCAAGTGGAAAATCCCACTTCTCTGTCTCTATCACAGTGCAACTGTTTCTCTCTTTTAGTCCTCTAGAGGGGGAAATTGTATCCAAGTAATGGCGACAATAGCAACACAAAAGGCAGGGCATGTTTTTTTGTAAGCGTCTCCCCACAAACCCAGGGGTTATGTTCCTGGGAACCATGCGTATATGTGAAATCATATATGGTGGGGAACACCACCTAAAAACCTGTAAACAGCCCGTAAACCTCAGGAAACCCTTGAAAAACTCTTTTAAAAATCCGCCAAACTCCACCACAATTGCTCCCTCCAGACCTCCTTTCTCAAACTCCAACTCTCCCCGGGTCTCGAAGGTCGGTGCACCAGGCTCCTGGAATTGCAGCTGCCAAGGCCCCTGCGATAGCTAGCTGTTTTCCCACAATTATTGCACAATTCTTGCAGTTTCGCCGCTCTTTCTGGGCCATTCTAGCCCTTTACGCAGCTTTTTGCAGTTTTAAATCAATTTATTCGATTATTTTGCGGTGCCACACGTTACGCACGAGCTCAAGTGGGGAGACGCCTGCACAAAAGAGCATTATAGTAAGGGAAACTGCTTAGCAGAAATGTGGGTGTTTGGAGAATGAATTTGTGGTGGAATGCTTTCGAAGAAGATTAGGAAAATTCACAGAGGCTAAAGCTATCGTGGCCGACTCTGCTCTGCTTGGAGGCAGTAATGCAGCTGAACATCAGTTGGTGCAAACCACAGGATGGGAGAGGGCTCTCGCACTCGGGTCCTGCCTGCAGGCTTCCTATGGGGATCTGGTTGGCCACTGTAAAAAAAGGATGCTAGATTAGATGGACCATGGGCCTGGTCCAGCAGGAAGTTTCTTCTTAGGTTCTCATGGCTCCAAGGCTCTTCCTCAAGAAGCAGTCTCCTCCTCAGAGTGTAGCCCAAGTTGGCTCATGGCTGCTGCTGCTGCTGCTGCTGCTGCTGCTTCTTCTTCTTCTTCTTCTTCTTCTTCTTCTTCTTCTTCTTCTTCTTCTTCTTCTTCTTCTTCTTCTTCTTCTTCCTCCTCCTCCTCCTCTTCCTCTTCCTCTTCCTCTTCTTCTTCCTCTTCCTCTTCTTCTTCTTTGGCGAACCCTCATAGCAGAGTAAGATTGTCTTCCATAAACACGGTTTTAAGAATGAGTCCATAGGTGACTGTGGAGGCCAATTCTAGATCCACACGCCCTTCCACAGTGGGGACATTGGTTCCAGGGCGGGAGTTGATCACGGTGTGGATTTGCCAAGCGTGCCTTCCTCCTAGCACGTTTCTCCCTTGCGTCCTGAGTTCGAGTGTCTTCAAGCCCATGACACCTTTGGTAAAGGCTGTTTTCCAACTGGAGCACTCGCAGGCCAGTGTTTCCCAGTTGTCAGTGTTTATGCAACATTTTTTGAAGAATTTGCCTTGAGAGAGTCTTTAAACCTCTTTTGTTGACCACCAACATTATGCTTTCCATTTTTAAGTTGGAAATAGAGTAGTTGCTTTGGAAGATGACAATCAGGCATCAGCACAACATGACCAGTCCAACGGAGTTGATGTTGAAGAATCATTGCTTCGACACTGGTGATCTTTGCTTCTTCCAGTAGACTGGCATTAGTTCACCTGTCTTCCCAAGTGATGTGTAACATTTTCTGGAGACACCGTTGATGGAATCTTTCGATTTCTCACCCAAATGACAGTGTGCTATCATAAATAGGCAAGTGACAAAGATGTAGCAAGATCTCAGAGGCTGCCTGCACCGTCGAGAAACACACACCAGCCACAGGTTCCCATTCACACTGTGTACCTTACAAAGTCCTTGATGAGTACTCCTCTTTCCCTGTTAGCCCCCAAAACCGTCATTCCTTCATCCATTGCAAAAGACCGATAACAGAAACAAATCTGGTTTGGGAGCAGCCTTGCCCAAATTGCTTTTAAATCTAAAATATCCTTAAAAATCAAAGAATCAAAGAATTGTAGGGTTGGAAAGCTACACCAGAGTTATCTAGTCCATCCCCGCAAGGCAGGAATCTCAGCTAAAGCATCCATGACTGATGGCCATTCAACCTATGCTGTTGAACAGCCCATACTGTCAGAGAGTTCTTCCTGAAAAAGTCCCTCCACCGAATTTTATGAAAAGAGGGGATGCACTGTAATAATAATAATAATAATAATAATAATAATAATAATAATAATAATAATAATTTATTATTTATTCCCCGCCCATCTGGCTGGGCTTCCCCAGCCACTCTGGGCAGCTTCCAACAAAACACTAAAATACAGTAATGCATCAAACATTAAAAGCTTCCCTAAACAGGGCTGCCTTCAGATGTCTTCTAAAAGTCTGGTAGTTGTTGTTCCCTTTGACATCTGGTGGGAGGGCGTTCCACAGGGCAGACGCCACCACCGAAAAGGCCCTCTGCCTGGTTCCCTGTAATTGACTTCTCGCAGCGAGGGAACTGCCAGAAGGCCCTCGGAGCTGGACCTCAGTGTCTGGGATGAACAATGGGGGTGGAGACGCTCCTTCAGATATACTGTTACCAAGACAACCCCCTTGTTGTCCCCATAGTCTACACCGGGTGGGGTGGGGGTCCCAAAGTGGGCAGTGGGGTGGGGAACGCTAAGCGATATAAATGACTATTAGACTTTGCAAAGCTGGTATCGCAGGACGAAGTTCATCCATTTCGCTGAATGAATTAAGCTGAATAGTTTCAACTGGATTTTGAGTAAACGTGCAATTAATTGTTACTGTTCTGAATTTTATTTAGCCATTACCTAGAATCATAGAATCATAGAGTTGGAAGAGACCAAAGGGCCATCGAGTCCTTCCTTAGGGAGTCCTGCAAAGCACTATTCTGAATAAGAACAGGGAACAGGGAACAGGGGCAGAAGCAGTGTCCCAAAAAAGTTTGGGAACCACTGGCCTGTGCTTCCATTATGGTGGTCTGTCCCCACTCAGAGCCCCCTATTCAGAGGGAAAATATGAGAGAGAGAGAGAGAGAGAGAGAGAGAGAGAGAGAGAAATTAGTTTCTGGGCCCAATTCAACGTGCTGGTTTCGATTTATAGCCTTAAACAGCTCAGGACCTCAATACCTCAAGGACCGCCTCTCACCATAGGAACCTACCCGGACCCTAAAATCATCTTCTGAGGCCCTTCTTCATGTGGCCCAGGGGGTGGCAACACAAGAACAGGGACTTTTCTGTGGTGACTTCCCATTTTGAGAATGCTCTCCCCAGGGCGGCTTGCCTGTGGCCTTCATTATATATTTTTAGGTGCCAGGTGAAAACGTTTCACCAGGCGTTTGGCTAATTAACATTATATGCCCTTTTAAATGTGGGGGTTTTTTTAAGGGGGGGGAGGTTATTGCTGTGTTCATTTTTTATTTTTTTAGTATTTTTTATTTTTTAGTTAGTATTTTGTGTTTTTTACATTGTGAACTGCCCTAAGATCTACGGATGAAGGCCGGTATGCAAATTTAATGAACAAACCAACCGACAAACCTCACGGCATCTCTTTCCAAGTGATAAAATTACTCTAAATTTCTTTCTTTGTGGATTACGCAGATAGTTGCTGCAATCATGGCCATCACTGGAATCGTCATGATGGCGTACGCAGATGGTTTTCAGGGCGATTCGATTATCGGGGTCGCGTATGCTGTTGGGTCTGCATCGATGTCGGCGCTGTATAAGGTACCGTATTTTTCGCTCTATAACACGCACCCAACCATAACATGCATGTAGTTTTTAGAGGAGGGAAACAAGAAAAAAAATATTCTAAACGAAACAGGGGATGTATGATTTTTGTGGTTCATGCTGTGGCCACAGACATGTGATCTGACAGTGAGTTTGGAGTAGCCCAATGCAAAAATCCTGAGGATCCATGTGGATCCATGCTTTGTAACCACATTTTTGCACCACTGCGGCGCCAGGCAACAGTGGGTGCGTGATTGTTTTGGTGCAAGATGTAGCCATGGACATACTATGTGATCTGATGGTGAATTTGGGGTGACCCGGTACAAAAATCCTGAAGATCCATGTGGATCCATGCTTTGTAACCACGTTTTAAGTGGGGAGGGGAGGAAAAGCACTCAAGGGACAAGGAGCATGCGTGGGGTGTGTGGAGAAGGATGCTGCTAATAATGCAGAAGAGGGGTATAAGGGGAGAAGGCTCCTCTCTTCTCCCACTTTGCTCCTTTAAAGCAAGCAGGCTCTGCTTTTCTCCCTCCTCCCCGCTCATCCCCGGCTTAGCGAGCTGAAAAACTTTGCTGCTATGTAGCGAGCTGAGTAGGGAGGAGAGAGGGACAGAGAGCCTGCTTGCTTTAAAGGAACCAACCGGACAGGAGCCGCTTACACTCGTGTAAGCGGCTGCTCTCCCCTCCCGCTTTGCTCCTTTAAAGAAGCAGGCTCTCTGTCCCTCTCTCCTCCCCACTCAGCGGCTCTTCTCCCGCTTTGCTGTTTCAAAGCGAGCCACGGAGGAGGGAAGGAAGGGGAACCATGGATCCTCTGCTCATGACTGAAGCAGATCCCCCCCGCCACCTGTAGGCATTCCCTCCATAACACGCACAGACATTTCCCCTTACTTTCTAGAAGGAAAAAAGTGAGTGTTATGGTGCAAAAAATACGGTAAGTCCTTGCACACTTCCTTGCTATCTTAATGCTTTGAGGGAGGAGAGGAGCAAAATTCGACCTGCACGAGAGCAAAGCAAGCTCTCCATGCTGTGAAGGCAACCTTCCTTCCTTCCTCCTCTTCCCTCACCTGATTTACATTCTGCACCAAGTGCATCAGGGGAAAGTTACGACAGAGATAATTACTTTTGTGGCCCACCAAGGAATCAGCTTGGCTTCCCTTTATCGAGTCTTAATGAAAACTCTATTATTCTGCCGCGGTGAGATTAGCATCTGTGAGTCCCGCATTTTCCGCGCCGGTGTTTTTATCGACGCTCGCTGTGCATGAGTGGGAGAGCATGTTGAAATGTCGAAGGAGGACCCCTCGGGTGAGAGGAGGAAGGTCTCGCCCGTGACGCCCCTCTTTTTTGGAAGTCCAGCCTTAGAAGGACACGAGGGATTCTTTCCACGGCGCTAACAGTCAAGAAATGTCTGGAGTGAGGAATCAACTCTTGTCAAAAATACCCTTACAAAGCTACGAGAAGGCTTGTCCTCCAGTCCTACTGGGTGGCGCTGTGGTCTAAACCACTGGGCCTCTTGGGCTTGCCAATCAGAAGGTCAGTGGTTCGAATCACCGTGATGGAATGAGCTCCCATTGCTCTGTCCCTGCTCCTGCCAACCTAGCAGTTCGAAAGCACGCCGGTGCGAGTAGATAAATAGGTACCGCTCCAGTGGGAAGGTAAACGGCGTTTCTGTGCACTCTGGTTTCCATCACGGTGTCCCTTTGCGCCAGAAGCGGTTTAGTCCTGCTGGCCACATGATCCGGAAAGCTCTCTGCGGACAAACGCCGGCTCCCTCGGCCTGAAAGCGAGATGAGTGCCAAAACCCCATAGTTGCCTTTCACTGGACTCAAACGTCCAGGAGTCCTTTAAAGGTCCTATGAGCATTAGGTCCAGTCATGGCCGACTCTGGGGTTGCGCCCTCATCTCGCTTTATTGGCTGAGGTAGCCGGGGTACAGCTTCCAGGTCATGTGGCCAGCACGACTAAGCCGCTTCTGGCGAACCAGAGCAGTGCACAGAAACACCGTTTACCTTTCCACCGGAGCGGTACCTATTTATCTATTGCACTTTTACATGCTTTCGAACTGCTAGGTTGGCAGGAGCAGGAACCGAGCAATGGGAGCTCACCCCGTCGCGGGGATTTGAACTGCCGACCTTCTGATCAGCAAGTCCTAGGCTCTGTGGTTTAACCCACAGTGCCACTTGTGTCCTTTATGTTTTACCTAAGTCTCTCAGCTTCTCCTAGGTGTGCGCCTGACAAGGCAGTTGCTGCCACAGAGCTGCATGCAACCTACTTCTGCTCCTCTCTCTTCAGTCCTCTCCTGGTCCTGGGAGACAGTGGGGAGAGGAGGAGGAGCTGTGGAAGACCTTGACTCTACCCTAGCCTGACCTCTCTCTCCTTCCTCCTGCACCCATTCTTCCCTCCCCAATCTTGCAGCTCCTCTTGCCTCTGCCTCTCATCTCTCAGCTGTTTCTCCCAGTTCACTGATCCCTCCTTCCATGTCAGTCTCCAATCCCTCTTCTCCCAGTGCCCAGCCAGTCCCTGACCATGCCTCCCCACTTCAAGAGCTCTCTGCCATCTTCTGCAATGGGCATGACAAACTTCCAGCCTATGAACTCAAAGCAGCACCCAAGAGCTGGCTGGTTTCCCCCCTGGACTCTCCCAGGTCACGCCCACACAGGCCACGCCCCTCCTCACAGGCCATGCCCCTCCTCACAGGCCACGCCCCTCCTCACAGGCCACACCCCTCCTCACAGGCCACGCCCCTCACCAGCCCTGCCCTTGTTGAGCAGAGTGAGGTGGCCACTTCAGGTCGGAGCTTTTGCTCGTCCCAAAAGGACAACAAATTGCTATTTCAATGGGTAGATAGTCGTAGAATTGTTGGGTTGGAAAGGGGTTCCAAGGGTCATCTAGTCCAACCCCCTTAAATTTAATATTGTCGTCTTCTTGCTCCCAGGATTCTGTGCCTCAGGTGTCAAGATAACTTGACCAGCTTTGGGGAAGTTGTGCCATGACTTTGGGAGGGAAGCTAACCCTTTGCTGCACTGCCTCGGGCACCGAAATATCTTGAGTTACTCTGTATCCCAGCGATGGGGAGGTTGCGCTCAGTCTGAATTGTTTCCCCCTTTCCCCCCATTTAGGTTCTGTTCAAGATGTTCCTTGGGAGCGCAAACTTTGGAGAAGCGGCCCATTTCATTTCTACGCTTGGCTTTTTCAACTTGGTCTTCCTTTCCTTTACACCGATCATCCTGTATTTCACCAAGGTGGAGTATTGGTCTCCCTTCTCGGCCGTTCCCTGGGGCTACCTGTGCGGAATAGCCGGCCTCTGGCTAGGTATTTATCCCTATTTTATTTCTTTACTTGAATGTTTACGATTTGCACAACCGTCTCAAGGTGGCTGCGTGGAAGGTGGAGCGAGCTTGCTTTCCCTGCTCCGGAGGGCAGGATCCAAACCAACGGATTCGAATGACGAGAAAGGAGACTCGACTAAACATCAGTAAGAACTTTCTGACAGGAAGAGCTGTTCAACAGTGGAACAGACTCAGTGACAATTGTCAGGGATGATGAGAGGTCCAACAATATCTGGCTGACTTCCCATCCCATTCGCTCTATGCGGGGCTGCCCTTGAAGCTGTCCCAGAAACTCCAGCGGGTGCAGAATGCTGCAGCGAGGCTCCTCACGGGGTCTCTGCCATGGGAGCATATTCACCCAGTGCTTTTCCAGCTGCACTGGCTCCCGGTGGAGTACAGGGTCAGATTTAAGGTGCTGGTTTTGACCTTTAAAGCCCTTCACGGCCTCGGACCCCGTACCTACGGGACCGCCTCTCCCGGTATGCCCCACGGAGAGCCTCATGGTCCATAAATAGCAACACCCTAGTGGTCCCGGGCCCTAAGGAAGTTAGATTAGCCTCAACCAGGGCAGGGCCTTTTCAACTCTGGCTCCAGCCTGGTGGAATGCTCTTCCTCATGAGGCCAGGGAGGCAGGATCTGATTTCTTTCCGCAGGGCCTGTAAGACAGAGTTGTTCTACCTGGCCTTTGGCTTGGAATCAACTTGATCCCCTCCCCCTCTTTCTTTTTTCCTTTCTCCTCCTGTGATGAGGCTGCATTTAATGTTTCAGTGTTTTAATGTTGTATTTGAATCTTGTTTTTAAGTTGTATTCATTCAACTTGTTTTTATTATTGCTTGTTAGCCGCCCCTTGGCTGGGGAGGGCGGGGTATAAATAAAAATTATTATTATTATTATCCCTGATCTACATTATTATTATCATTATTATTATTTGCTAAATGTATTGGTTGCTTTTTTTCTTGCCAAAGGCAACTGAAAGCAACAAGCAAACAACTGACAGCCCACCCATAGATATGTTAAAACGAAGAAAAAAACAGAAAAAGTAATATATTTATTTCCTTGATGGATTACACGTTGCATAGTTCTTACTGGAGGGCTTTCAAGAGGGAGAGGCGGTAAGATGAAGGTGACACATTTTTTTGTTACAGATAGGTAGCCGTGTTGGTCTGCCATAGTCAAAACAAAAAAAATTCCTTCCAGTAGCACCTTAAAGACCAACTAAGTCAGTTCTTGGTATGAGCTTTCGTGTGCATGAAGAAGAAGTGTGCATGCACACGAAAGCTCATACCAAGAACTGACTTAGTTGGTCTTTAAGGTGCTACTGGAAGGAATTTTTTTTGTTTTGACATTTTTTTGTGTTTATTAGCTACGAGCTGGGAAAGGGTTGTAGCTCAATAGTGGAGCAACTGCTTTGAGTGCAGAAAGTCCCATTATTAAGGCTGAGTGAAAAAGCGCCTAGCTTTCAAGTCCCGCTCCTTTCGACGAAGGGCTGCAGCCCTAGTTCATTTTGCTGGGGGATATGCCCTATAAAACCCAGTGGGACTTTAGGTAAAGGCCACAGCTCAGCAAGAGAACATCTGCTTTGTATGCAGACGGTCCCAACCTGTCAGAGACGTTCCCCTTCTGACAGACAAGAGAGGAATCCAGAAGGGAAGGGGAAGAGTCAGAGAGTACAGTTGTACCTCCGGTTTTGGATGGCAACCATTCCGGAGCTCTGGTCGGATCCCGAGGTTTTCGCAAGTGGAGGTACCTGTTCTGCACATGCGCGCGGGGCGAAACCCGGAAAAATACCGTATTTTTTGCTCTATAAGACTCACTTTTCCCCTCCTAAAAAGTAAGGGGAAATGTGTGTGCGTCTTATGGAGCGAATGCAGGCTGCACAGCTATCCCAGAAGCCAGAACAGGAAGAGGGATTGCTGCTTTCACTGCGCAGCGATCCCTCTTGCTGTTCTGGCTTCTGAGATTCAGAATATTTTTTCTTTCTTGTTTTCCTCCAAAAACTAGGTGCGTCTTATGGTCTGGTGCGTCTTATAGGGCAAAAAATACGGTACTTCCAGGTTTGCCGTGAAAATATCCCGAAGGATACGTAACCAGAGGGGCTCGTAAGTAGAGGTACCTCATTCCTTCACACAGTGAAAGCGAGATAAACTTATCTCACTCAGGAATGCAGCCTGGCACTTCTGAAAGTAACACAGAGTGGAAAGAAGAGGATGCAACCGAAGAGGGGAAAGGGATAGTAGGAACAGTCTCTCCGAAAAGTTGGAAATTGAGTTGTTTGGCAGAAAAGCGCATGACAGGAAAAAGGTGGTGGTGGGGGGGAAAGGTGGAGAGTATCTTGCTTCAACCGGAAAAAGAAGCTAGATCCGTCAACTGACTCCGAAGGTGACGAATGAGCAAATGAAGCTCAGACTGCTGAGCCCTGTAATTGCTGAATAAATCTGAAGTAATAAAGCTGTCAGAGGCTGCGTCTTGTGTGGGAGAGACTATCAAACCTGACACAACACCCCCCCCCCCAGCTTTTTAGACTTTCAAATGGGTGACATTCCCAACCCAATCTCGAGATGCTAGGTAATCTGTTTGTATCCTCCATGAATTTGTTTAATCCTCTCTTCACGCCATCCAAGGAGGCGGCCGTCACTGTCTCAAGTGGGAGGGAGTTCCACAGTCTTTCTTGACTTTTCCCAAAATTCAAAGTCCCAAACTCTATAATCTTTCCTCATAGGGGAGTTGCTCCATCCAATTCATCATTTTGCTTGTCCTTTCCTGAACAGGTGGGATTTGTCATCCAGGGGTCAGCAAACTTTTTCAGCAGGGGGCCAGCCCACTGTCCCTCAGACCTTGTGGGGGGCCGGACTATTTTTTTGGGGGGGGGAATGAACGAATTCCTATGGCCCACAAATAACTCAGAGATGCATTTTAAATAAAAAGACACATTCTACTAATGTAAAAACACGCTGATTCCCGGACGATCTGCGGACTGGATTGAGAAGGCAATTGGGCCAGATCCAGCCCCCGGGCCTTCGTTTGCCTACCCATGGTCTAGAACCTTAGGAGGACAAGGCACTCTGGAAGAAAGATTTATTTACCGTATTTTTTGCTCTATAAGATTCACTTTTCCCCTCCTAAAAAGTAAGGGGAAATGTGTGTGCGTCTTATGGAGCGAATGCAGGCTGCGCAGCTATCCCAGAAGCCAGAACAGCAAGAGGGATTGCTGCTTTCGCTGCGCAGTGATCCCCCTTGCTGTTCTGGCTTCTGGGATTCAGAATATTTTTTTTCTTGTTTTCCTCCTCCAAAAACTAGGTGCGTCTTGTGGTCTGGTGTGTCTTATAAAGCAAAAAATATGGTATTTGCCGGTTCTGATCCTGGTGGTGCAGAAGATCTATTTTTCTTCTTCTTCTTCACAACCTCACACTTTGCTCTTTTTCTCCGCAGCTTTCAACATCCTGGTGAACGTCGGAGTTGTGCTAACCTACCCAATCTTAATATCTATCGGGACCTTGCTCAGTGTTCCCGGCAATGCAGGTATAAATAATGTCTTTTGATCAATGCAGTGGCTCTGCGTGTGACCCAGGTTACTTGCTTATTCATTTACATAAAATTCCTAAGTCACCCCCCCCCCTAATAAATTGAAATAAATGTTTAAAAGCACCTTTCCAAAACAAAAACAAAAACCCAGAGTCCTTTTTGTTGGGGATAATTCAGATGGAAATTCCCAGGTGTCAAAAAAGGTTATTTATGTTGTGACGTGGGGTTTGTGATTTCAGCTCTCTTGACATATTATGCTGGAGACAGTTCTCTAGTAACACTTCCTTATTAAAGCAACAAAACTGAAACCTGAGGAGGGGAGAGCTGCATTTATAGGGACAGGGAACTAGCTAGAAAGGATACATTTTGGAGGGAACAATATCAGGCAATCACAGTCCTGCCTTTTGGAGGAAACCAATAAGACAGAGGATCCAAATACAGCAGCTTAAATGAACCAATAGTAGCTGTACCCTCTGGAACCAAAAGGCAGTTACTTTACCCTAATGCAATTACAGACAATAATAATACAGATATAAAATCCTTTGACTCAATACACAACAATTTATGTATGCCACTACTGCGGCCCGTGTATTGTTTGCCCAAAAATGGAAAATGAGTGAGGTCCCAGCCAAAGAAGAATGGCAATTTAAACTGATGGAATATGCACAGTTTGCGGATCTAACGTATAGAATAAGAGAACAAGAACAACATTCATTTAAAGAAGATTGGGAAATCTTTATTGACTGTATGGGGGGAAATTGTGTACACTTGAAAATGCTGGCAGCATTCAGAGAAATTCAACACTGTAAATAAGTTTCCATGGGTGTAATAATGGAATATATTGAATGATTTAGTTTATGTAAAATGTGCAGGGATTTATTCTATGTAAAATGACCATGGAAAGAGAAGAAGGAAAGTCATTTTATTTTTTAAGGTTGTTTAATGAATATTCTTAATTGTAAAACAGAAAATTTGATTTAAAATTATACATAAATTCTAATAATAATAATACATTGGGTAGGAGCAGGGCCTGATTTAGGTTTGATGAGGCTCTAAGCTACTGAAGGTAATGGGGCCCTTTATATGTCCAGCTGTCCTTTGTCAACAACAAATTGTTGCTGTCGTTTGTGTTGAATATATGCTATATGGTAATTTATGGACCTAATAAGTATCTAAAGCCATTTGCACATGCAGAATGTAGGCACCCTATATATAGAAATTAGCAAACCAGTTATATTTTAGGGAGCAGGCTAGCAGGCGGGGCCCATGACTTACATAATAAGAGCCTACGCAAAACAAAACAAAACACTGTTGCTGTATGTAGGTTTTATTTTATTTGTTTTTTATCTTATATTTTGGAAAGGTATATCCAGGTTTCTTTTCCTTTACATTTTTTGGGGTCCCCAAGAGAGGGCCCCTTAAGCTATAGCTTGTTTAGCTTATACGTAAATCCAGCACTGGTAGGAGTAGGAAAGGTGGAACATATATGTAAATAATAATAATATAAGAACCTCTGTCTTTCGCTGTACAAAGAAGCTGCAAGAGTCCACCCACTTTCCCCTCTGCCCACCCATGGCATGCGGCCCTCAGTATGAGACTGCTCCCCTGACCATAGCTGTCCACCTTCCCTTTTTTTGCGGAAAATTCCCTTATTTCAGTGCCGTTTCCCGCTGCTTCCTGCTACTACTGTTTTTGTTTTTTGGGGGTGGGGGCGGGCGGGTGTGGAGGACTCCCTGGTCCTGAATGGGGTAACTGTGCCCCTGAAGGACCAGGTGCACAGCTTGGGAGTCATTTTGGACTCACAGCTGTCCATGGAGGCGCAGTCAATTCTGTATCCAGGGCAGCTGTCTACCAGCTCCACCTGGTATGCAGGCTAAGACCCTACCTGCCCGAGACTGTCACACCAGAGTGGCGCATGCGCTAATTATCTCCCGCTTGGACTACTGCATTGTGGTCTACGTGGGGCTACCTTTGAAGGTGACCCGGAAACTACAACTAATCCAGAATGCGGCAGCTAGACTGGTGACTGGGAGTGGCCGCCGAGACCTACATTGGCTCCCAGTACGTTTCCAAGCACAATTCAAAGTGTTGGTGCTGACCTTTAAAGCCCTAAATGGCCTCGGTCCAGTATACCTGAAGGAGCATCTCCACCTCCATCGTTCAGCCTGGACACTGAGATTCAGCTCTGAGGGCCTTCTGGCGGTTCCCTCCCTGCGAGAAGCAAAGCTACAGGGAACCAGGCAGAGGGCCTTCTCGGTGGTGGCGCCTGCCCTGTGGAACGCCCTCCCACCAGATGTCAAAGAGATAAACAACTACCTGACATTCAGAAGACATCTGAAGGCAGCCCTGTTCAGGGAAGTTTTTAATGTATGACATATTAGTGTATTTTTGGTCTTTGTGGAAGCCGCCCAGAGTGGCTGGGGAAACCCAGCCAGATGGGCGGGGTACAAATAATAAATTATTATTATTACTATCCCGGATTGTTAGATATCCCGTAGACTGTCCCCAGGACAGGTGAGGCTGCTGGTCCCTTATTTTCAAATCTAAAAGTTGAGAACTATGCCCCTGACCCCATCTCTCGCTAATTTCCTTGCTCCCCTTTTCTCCCCAGCTGTCGATCTTCTCAAACGCGAGGTGATCTTCAGCGTGGTCCGTTTGGGGGCCACCACCATCATCTGCCTTGGGTTCCTGCTTATGCTCCTTCCTGAGGAATGGGACGAGATCACGCTGCGATTCATCAACAGCCTGAAGGAGAAGAAGGGCGAAGACCACCCTGAGGACGTCACGGACTCGAGCGTCCACTTCCGCAGCAGAAGTCGAGTCAACGGGACTGTGTCTATACCGCTGGCTTAGAGCCGGCCAGGCTTCAAGTTGCGTGCACGCCAATGTATATTCTGTGAATATGATTTAATAATTCCCTCCCCTCGCCCACTTGTATGCTTTAAAAAGAGACAGCTTTATTTTAAACAGGAATGGATTGTAAATTCAACGCTAAACACATCAGATACCTAAGCTGTTTACATTTGTACACTTTATGCAGGAGTAGGTGCAAATAAGGACAATAAATTCCTTTTTATACAGAAACGCAAATAAAAGAAAGCTATATATGTCTGTGTTTCGTGCGAGGGGTTGGCGTTTGGAATTTGCAAAAAGCGCCGCGGGCACCAGCTACAAAATGGCTGCTGTGGGAGTGTTGGGGGACACAAAATGGCGGCCACATCTAAAAGAGCGGTAGAAGGGGCCGGTCCACAAAAAGCCGCCTGTCGATGGGAAAAGGCACCTACAGCACCCACCGCTGAGATTGCAGCCTCTCCTCTGTTCAGAAGGGAAGGGATGGAGGGAATCCAGTTGTGGCATCTAATGAAATTTGGGGGTTTTTCCTGAAGGGGAAAAAGTGTAGAAAGTGGCAAGCGAGTGCAAATGGGAACTGAGCGGGAAGAGCAAATAGACTGGCACACAGTGTGGATTTCTGAGGAGATACTGGGATATTTTGTGGGAGCTACTGGAGGGCGCATTGTGATATAATAATAATAATAATAATATAATTTATTTATACCTCGCCCATCTGGCCGGGTCTCCCCATCCACTCTGGGCGGCTTCCAACGAAATATACTTCTTTTTTCTTCTTTGGCGATCCCTCGTAGCTGAGTAAGATTGTCTTCCATAAACAATGAGTTTAACAATGAGTCCGTAAGTGACTGTGGAGGCCAATTCTGGATCCAAATGTCCTTCCACGGTGGGTTTCTGGGCAGGAGTTGATCACGGTGTGGATTTGCCAAGCATGCCTTCCTCCTAGCACGTTTCTCCCTGGTGTCCTGAGTTCGAGCATCTTCAAAATCCCAACAGAATATTAAAAACACAATAAAACATCAGTCATTAAAGACTTCCCTAAACAGGGCTGCCTTCAGATGTCTTCTAAACATCAGATAGTTGTTTTTCCCCTTGACATATGATGGGAGGGTGTTCCACAGGGCAGGAGCCCTTTGCCTGGTTCCCTGTAACCTCATTTCTCACAGGGAGGGAACCACCAGAAGGCATTTGGAGTCCAAAATGACTCCCAGGCTGTGCACCTGCTCAGTGGCGTTGCGTGGGGGGTGCAGGGGGGGCCGGCCGCATCGGGCGCAACATCTGGGGGTTAGGGTTAGGGTGCGCAAATCCACGGGTTAGGGGGCGCAAATCCATGGGTTAGGGGGCGCAAATTACTTGCCTTGCCCCGGGTGCTGACAACCCACGCTACGCCACTGCACCTGCTCCTTCAGGGGCACAGTTGTCCCATTCAGGACTAGGGAGTCCTCCACACACCCTGTCCCCCCGAAACAGTACTTCTGTCTTGTCAGGATTCAACCTCAATCCGTTAGCGGCCATCCAACTGCCTCCAGACACTCACACAGGACCTTCACCGCCTTCACTGGTTCTGATTTGAAAGAGAGGTAAAGCTGGGTATCATCTGCATATTGATGGACACCCAGCCCAAACCCCCTGATGATCTCCCAGCGGCTGCGTGTAGATGTTGAAAAGCATGGGGGAGAGGACGGAACCCTGAGGCACCCCACAAGTGAGAGCCCAGGGGTCTGAAAACTTATCCCTCAACACCACTTTCTGGAGAAAGGAGCAAAACCACTGCATAACAATGCCCCTATAACAGTGCCCATAACCACCACAAGGTTAATAAAAGCTTTGGAGAGTTTATCCTGATCAGGGAAACAGCACCAGCAGAGTGTTTATTAAAGGTAAAGTGTAAAGGGACCCCTGACCATTAGGTCCAGTCGTGGCCGACTCTGGGGTTGCGGCGCTCATCTCACTTTATTGGCCAAGGGAGCCGGCGTACAGCTTCTGGGTCATGTGACCAGCATGACTAAGCCGCTTCTGGCGAACCAGAGCAGTGCACGGAAATGCCGTTTACTTTCCCGCCGGAGCAGTACCTATTTATCTACTTGCACTTTGAGGTGCTTTCGAACTGCTAGGTTGCAGGAGCAGGGACTGAGCAACGGGAGCTCACCCCATCATGGGGATTCGAACCGCCGACCTTCTGATCAGCAAGTCCTAGGCTCTGTGGTTTAACCCACAGCGCCACCCGCGTCCCTAGAGTGCTCATTGCTACAGCCCAAATCCACTTCACACACACACTTTTATAGGTGCTTTAATGTTGGAAAAACCAATCTCAGATCTCTGTTGGTGTGTTGAGTTTCACACCAGCATGCATTTTCCAGAATGGTAAAGGTAAAGGACCCCTGACAGTTAAGTCCAGTTGTGGACAACTCTGGTGTTGCAGTGCTCATCTGGCTTTACAGGCCAAGGGAGCCGGCGTTTGTCTGCAGACAGTTTATCCGATCGTGTGGCCAGCATGACTAAGCCGCTTCTGGTGCAACACAACACCGAAACCAGAGCAGCACACAGAAATGCCATTTACTTTCCCGCCGGAGCGGTACCTATTTATCGATTTGCACTTTTGGGCGTGCTTTCGAACTGCTAGGTGGGCAGGAGCAGGGACCGAGCAACGGGAGCTCACCCTATCGCGGGGATTCGAACCGCCGACCTTCTGATCGGCCAGCCCAAGAAGCTGAGTGGTTTTAAACAAGACTCCACTGGGGATTTAGGGGTGAGACTTCATTTTTAAGTGAACTGAGCTGGTTCACACCCCTTGGACTAATACACAGACTGGAACATTATTATTATTGTGATTTCAGACTTTTCTCCATTTGAATTCAGTCTCTGGCACCACAAAAGTACCAAAATGTGTCAGAACAACAATAGGCATTTTGGGATGAGATATGGTAAGACCTATGCACATTGGGATAAGATGTATATTTAAATACATGCTTTGTGGATAAAAAAATGTATTTAAATATGAATTTTCATATGGATTTTTTAAAAATGCAGAACAGGACAGGGCAGACCTTTGAATAAACCCATGTGGAACTGATAAGGATTTGAAACTGACTGATCCATTCATTTCTACAACAACCCAGGCTAGGGATGGGGAGAAATCTGATTCAGATTGCATATGAATGTGAACCTACCTAAGCCACATATTCCGAAACACTACATGAACTGAAACATAGCCATCTTTTGAAATTTGCACTTTCTCAAATTTTGCAGTGCAGTCCTCCAGCCAAATAATGTGTATTTAAAAAAATAAACCAAAATGCATCTATTGGAGTGGAAGTGCACACACTAGTGAAAATAATATAAATTAATTGTGTTGGGTATAATTGCATACAGGTATGTGTATATCAGAAATTCACACTAAAATGCTGGTGAAGAACTGATGCAGAACCGAAGACTGGAAAAATGAGAAAGTGAAACTGACAGATTTCCCTGTCCTTAACCCAGACAGAGTCTTACTCTCACCACCTATGAAAACAAGGGCGTAGATATCCTATTTTTGCAGATGAGCTTCAATGATCCGGAAGCAAAGCAATCCGCTAACTTAATTTTTTGCTGGGCAAAAACTGCCTTGGCGCTCCGAGCAAAGAAAAATACAATTTGACAAATGAGGCAGCTGTGAGATTGCATTCGTCGGCTCGTAAGGACAATCAAGCCTCTCTCTGTCTCTGACGGGGAAAACAAAACGTGTGGCGAATAATGTCAGCTTGAGAAGCTTCCCAGAAACACAATAATGCATTTCCAAAAAGCTTTGGAAGGAAGCGGTGACAGCGGCGATGGCCTCTCATCGCAGTTCATATGCAACAGTTTATTGCTCTTCAAATTCATCTCTGCTGCAAACATACTGCCGATGGTACTGTGGACTCCAGGCAAGACCTAATGAAATCTAGGACACAGAGCGATGTGCTGTAATCTCTGGACTATCACATTATACCACAATATTTCTCGGTGTTATTTGATCAGTTTCATGGTGTGACACGGGGCTTGACTGCCCTGCTTTGCTGCCACAGAATTGAAATCAGGGCCAGATTTAGGTTTGATGAGGCCCTGAGCTACTGAAGATAATTTGTCAACAACAAATTGTCGCTTTTTTGTGTTGAATATATGCTATATATTAACGAGACCAATGATCCGTAAAATGAAAGCAATAAACCATGTACTACAGTCACACAATCAATCAGTAGCAGAACTGGGTTCCACACAGTCACAAAAACAAAAAAAGAGCCAGAAAAATGCAAAATAAATAACAAAAACAGACAGACCTCGGAGTAACACTCAAATGGAGGTGTGGCGCTCAAATCAGAAGCGCAACACTCAAAACGGAGCACATTCGGCTTCCGAAAAGAGTTCACAAACCGGAACACTTACTTCCGGGTTAGCAGTGTTTGGGTTCCAAGTTGTTTGAGTACCAAGGTGTTTGAGAACCAAGATACCATTGTATCTGGTTGTCTCCCCACTGCCACCCAAAATCAGCAAGGGCTGGCTGCAAAATTGCTTGGCCATATTTTTAGGACCCACCTTATTTCTGTGACAGTAAGTTGTTTTACACTGCTTTGAAATAAAGGTTGGGGACCATCTGACAGGGATTGTTCTGCATTTCAAGGGGTTGGACTAGTTGACCCTTAGAGACCCCTTCCAAGTCTGCAGTTCTGCGTTCCTAACTCCTCACATTGACACAGTAGCCAAGGCTGCGCAATCATCAACCTTTAAAAAGCTGCAATCTGGTGGCCAGTCTGCTGTCCGGGAAAGGGACAAACGTGTTGGAATAAATCTCTCCCTCCCCCCCCCCTTCTCTCTTCCTTGCCCAAAAGCTGAATTGCAGGATTCCAGAATTTAAAAGACAGGTTTTATGCATGCAGACCTTGAGGGCTACACACACTGCCTGATGCCCCAGGTTTCTGAGTGTGCGTTCTTGTGCACACACGGAAGTAAACCCCACCAAACTCAGCAGGACTTAATTCTAATTAAGGATGCACCAAACTGGATTGTCAGTGTCAATATTCAGCAATTTCCCAACTCACTGGGGGGAAGAATACCTCCTTTGCAGCAACACTGCAAGTGTGTGTTGGGGGATTATTTCCTTGCAAAAGGCATAACAAGTGAGCATGGACATCTAGTAACTCGCGCACAATGCGTAAAACAAATGGTAAGTTCCTGGCAATTTATCTGCAAACTGACTTTGAGGTTCAGGGGTCTGGGTTGCAATGCTATTCCATTGCAAAACAGTATCTGAACATGACTTTCCTTCCCCATTTCCAGCTCTTCATCCTCTCCTTCCCCTGCTGATTTCCCCCCTCCCTGCCAAAATGCATTTCCCACCCAGCTGGTAAGGAAAACCAGCCGCAACTGCAGAGCAAACGCTTTGCGGTACAGACATTAAGCTGGTGGAGCATGAAGAGTGTTTTCGTGTGGGTGAGTAACCTGCGCTGGGGAATGTGGCTTGGAGTCATGAATTTCATTACTGCATTATGCAGCATCGCCACTAAAATGATCGTTCCCCAGCTTGCGGGGTGCCCTAGCCTAACAATCGCTTATGTGGGGAGTGGGGTGGGTGGATGCGCTGCAGAGCAAGTGTGGTGGGATGTTGGAGTCAGGGATCTGCAGAGGAAGCTGCCTTCGAGCAGAACAGGCTATCTATCCAGCCCAATATTGTCTGCACTGACTGGCAACAGCTTGCGGCCTCAGTCCAGTATATCTGAAGGAGCGTCTCCACCCCCATCGTTCTGCCCGGACACAGAGGTCCAGCGCTGAGGGTGTTCTGGCAGTTCCCTCACTGAGAGGTTACAGGGAACCAGAGCTCACCCCGTCACGGGGATTCAAACCACCGACCTTCCGATTGGCAAGCCCTAGGCTCAAACAATAAAGCAGAGACATCACCTTGCCAACAAAGGTCCGTATAGTAAAAGCTATGGTTTTCCCAGTAGTGATGTATGGAAGTGAGAGCTGAACCATAAAGAAGGCTGATCGCTGAAGAATTGATGCTTTTGAATTCTGGTGCTGGAGGAGACTCTTGAGAGTCCCATGGACTGCAAGAAGATCAAACCTCTCCATTCTGAAGGAAATCAGCCTTGAGTGCTCACTGGAAGGACAGATCCTGAAGCTGAGGCTCCAATACTTTGGCCACCTCAGGAGAAGAGAAGACTCCCTGGAAAAGACCCTGATGTTGGGAAAGATGGAGGGCACAAGGAGAAGGGGACAACAGAGGATGAGATGGTTGGACAGTGTTCTCGAAGCTACCAGCATGAATTTGACCAAACTGCGGGAGGCAGTGGAAGACAGGAGTGCCTGGCGTGATCTGGTCCATGGGGTCACGAAGAGTCGGACACAACTAAACGACTAAACAACAACAACAGGCTCAAACAATAATCCCTTCAGGAAAATAGCCAGGGGTGTGTGTGTTGGTTATAGAGAGCCAGTGTGGTGTAGTGGTTAAGAGCAGTAGTCTCATAATCTGGGGAACTGGGTTCGCTTCCCCGCTCCTCCACGTGCAGCTGCTGGGTGACGTTGGGCCAGTCACACTTCTCTGAAGTCTCTCAGCCCCACTCACCTCACAGAGTGTTTGTTGTGGGGGAGGAAGGGAAAGGAGAATGTTAGCCGCTTTGAGACTCCTTAAAGGGAGTGAAAGGCGGGATATCAAATCCAAACTCTTCTTCTTCTTCATAGTGCCACCAAGCCACATGAGGGAATATCCAGGTTCAAATCTTAGCCGTTAAGCTCACTAGGTGATCTGAGGCCAGTTACTGCTTCATGAGCTGTTGCCTCCACCAGCTGCATTTTCTGGGGCAGTTTCGGGAGCTTGGACGAGATGTTGCTGAAAAGTAACGGGAGATAGAGACTCCATCAAAAATGCATCCACAAGATACCGCCAAATCCTTCGCAGGCTTCTCCAACATAAGGTGTCTCACCGGGGTTTTGCTGTTGGATAGTTTTGAAAGATGATTAGACATATTCATGGTTGACTATCCGTGGCTCATAGCCATGGTGGCAATGTTCTGCCTCCATTGTTGCTTGTTGTCTGTCTTGAGTGACAATGAGTGTGCCTCCAAGGGTAAAGTCAAACCACTGCATTAGCAGCAAGGAAGTGACCTCCTTGGGGCCCAATCCTGGGCAGTATGGCTGGAGGTCCAAGGCTGCCCAGATGACAAAGCCACATTGATGAGGTCCAAAGGAAAGCAAAGCAATATGTTTGGCCCCAACGTGGCTGCAGGAGTTGCTGGAAGGAGGCGTACAAGGCATCATCAAACTTGTGGGAATGTTCAGGGATGCAGGAGAGGATATATTGTTTGATTATATCCTTTCCAACTTGTGTTAACAAGTCCTACAATTTAGCAGAGTAACATTCCCCTTTTTAAACTTGCACAGCCGATGCGTTTGCTCAGGCTCGCTAAAGCCTCTAAAATACGTTTTCCTTTTGGTAATTCCCCATTTAGTCCCTCATAAAAAGATAGATACGACACAGTCGTATAAAAGTATAAAAAGTGTTTACTCACTCACATTCTGTTCACAATTGGGTCCCAGAAGGCAGACTTAACTTAAAAAAGTAATATATACCTGGAAACTATCCCATAAAGAGAGCATTTTAGGCTAAGCAGATTTTGCTTCTTCGAGGAATGTGGTCAGAGAGAGAGAGAGAGATGGCTGAACAGTCCTGCTCTTTTGTTACCTGGGCAGGTGAAGCCACGCCCACCTCTAGTCACATGCAGAGGAAGTCTGTCCCAGCCTAGGAGAAACAGAAAGTTCTGACTGGCTGGTCCAGACATCCCCTTTTATGTCCACTCTAGGGATGTTGTACTTGACTGCTCTGTGATTTTTACACCCCACAAAACTGTCTTAGGGACTCCACTTTGGATTTGTGTAGGGTTTACTCCTTAGATTTTTTTCTCTCCTAAAGATATTGTGATGGCCTGGGACTCGGGCTCAGACTCAGAGTCTCAGTCCGCACCGGATCCTCTGCCTCAGGTGGCATTTGAACCGAGTTTGGGGCCTGATTCTGAAGAGCGCCAGTCTGCACAGGTTCCCCTGCAACAAGCACCAGCTGGGCCGAGTCAGGGGCCTGAGCCTGCCCTGGCTCCAGATGTGGGGATTACTTTGTTGCCCTCTGCTGGGCCATCACGTACAGCTGCTCCACTACCAGTTGGGTGAGGAGAGGCTGAGGCGGCCCCTGGGTCTAGTAACCCACCGACATCTCCCGAGCTGCAGAGACTCAGGTCTTAGAGAAGGAGAGACCTGAGTACTCACAGGAGGAGTGCTCGCCTTCGGGTGAGACAGGGAGGTGAGTAACCGGGGGATCAGGACCGGTCGTTACCCCATCAGAGATAAAAGGCTGCCAGACCCCGCCCCAGGTTGCAGGAGCAACATTGCTGCTTGCTGGAACCTGCCTGAGACCTTGTGCCTGACCTAGCCCAGTTTCCTGCCTTGGCCCTGTTGGACTGACTCCTCGCGCAATCCTTGGATTCGGGACCGGACCTGGACTGTGTGGCTCAGGTTAACGCCCAGGCCCAGCACAGATATCCCACAAGGTAGCAGAGGTTTAGGATCAGAGACTTCCTTCTCCTGGATGGTCTCCCTTCCTACATGGACAAGCCCCACTTGCCCCTGACTTCCCTCTACAGCACATGCAGAAACCCCTTCTTGACCGTTGGACTCATTCTTGGTCTTGTCTGCTCAATCCACTGGAATGCTCCAGGCTGGCTTAATGTTCAGTCCCTGTGAGACGGCTCATTCTTTCATAGCAGGAAGTTCCCACACCAGGTCAATGTTTAACTGGACTTACCAAAGTGTGGAGATGGGAAGAGTCTGTGAGGGAGTTGCCATGGGAATGGGTGCACTTTTGGCTCTCCTGTGCGTCAGGGAGCGTCCTGAGGGGGAAATTCCACAGGGAGACCATCGGTAGGTTGCGTTAGAAATCCAGTTTCATCTCAAAAGGTGGTCGGTCGAACGAGTGGCTCTGAAAACCTGTCGATTTTTCCCCTTCTTGGGCTTCACCCTTCCTGGTGGACCTTGAACTCTGCGTTTTGAACCCGTCTTCAGCTTCAAACCTGGAAATGTCACCCCACTGCACGGAGGAATTCTTAGGCTGCGGGTTTCGTCCTTCTGGATCTTGCCCCCATTTTGATGACTCCACGCTTATGGACCTGGGGAATGGAATGTAGGGCAGTTTTGGGAGTTGGGGACCTTGGCTGTTACTTCTTTTCCAGAGCGACTCACCGCTGTCTGGAAAGATGGGCTCGAATTCCTCAAAGGCCCGTCGAAAGGTGACTAAAGTAGCCCCCATGCCCATGAAAGAGGACTGGCCACAGGTCCCGGGCAGGGTGGCCATCTACACGTTCCAGAGCCCTCAGAGGGAGACAAGTCGAAACACATTTGCCTCTTGGGTGGAAAGGAATCCAGCATCAGACAGGCACCTTCCACCCCTGAGAGAGATGGGACAAGGGCCATATCCCACAGGTAATTCTTCGTTCCTTTTTGGGGTGTAATGAAAAGGACAGAGGTGTCATTTTTATTGTGCCTTCCTGATGATAATCAGTGATATCATACGTTGTTGTTGTTTAGTCGTTTAGTCGTGTCCGACTCTTTGTGACCCCCTGGACCAGAGCACGCCAGGCACTCCTGTCTTCTGCTGCCTCCCGCAGTTTGGTCAAACTCATGCTTGTAGCGTCGAGAACACTGTCCAATCATCTCCTCCTCTGTCGTCCCCTTCTCCTTGTGCCCTCCATCTTTCCCACCACCAGGGTCTTTTCCAGGGAGTCTTCTCTTCTCATGAGGTGGCCAAAGTATTGGAGCCTCAGCTTGAATATCTGTCCTTCCAGTGAGCACTCAGGGCTGATTTCATTCAGAATGGAGAGGTTTGATTTTCTTGCAGTCCATGGGACTCTCAAGAGTCTCCTCCAGCACCAGAATTCAAAAGCATACCCTCCAATATTTCTCCGATGAGAATAGGGACATCCCATTCCATAATGATAATTTTACTGTTTATATATCCCACACATCTGACAGGGTTGCCCCAGCCAGTCTGGGCGGCTTCCAACAGTATAAAAACACAATAAAACATTAAACATTTTTTTAAAAACCTTCCCTATTCAGGATTGCCTTCAGATGGCTTGGGGGTAGGATAACTCCACCCTCTCCAACATTTCTCTAATGAAAATAGTGGCAACCTAAGGAAAAGGCTTTTGAAGTATGGTGCTGGAGGAGACTCTTGAGAGTCCCATCTGGGAAGCCCAGACAGATGGGTGGGGTATAAATAATAAATTACTACTACTACTACTACTACTACTACTACTATTCCCAGATGGGCCTTGGAATGAGGATGGTGGATTTGACAAGCTTCTGGTATGATCTTATGCAGGGCCATCTTAAGCACATCTGGCGTCGTGGTGCAAAAATCCCTCCGGCGCCCCCCCCCCCGTTTCCCAGAGTTGTCGACCTTTTTTTAGGGCTGGAGGAGGCGGGCAGTGGCTGGAGGGCGCAGTGGCCATGGCAGGCAGCACAGCCTGCGAACGAGGGTGCGTGCGCCACTCCTGCCGAGCACCGGCTCGTTTCCCCCCCTTTTAGCCTTCTGGCGCCCTGTTCAGTGTTCTCCGGACTCTCGCCTGGCGCCCCCCAGAACTTGCCGCCCCGGCGCCCTGCAACACTAGCCTCTATGGGTAAGACAGGCCTGATCTTTTGCATTTCCATGAAAAGGTTTTTTTCCAGGAATTCATTTCACTGAAAACAAGGATGCAAGCTTTTCTTTGAGAAATAATAATCTTGCATGGAGCATCATGGATGTCTTTCTCCCCAACCCCCCCCCCCCGGATGATCTCATGGTAGAGGCTGCCTTGCGCACGTGAAAGGGAATGTTACACCCCCCCCCCCCGAAGAAGACGTGGAGGTGAATACAAATGAGTCCTGGGCATTTGGCAAACGACCCAGAGTGCTTTATGACAGCAAGTGCGCTCACATAAAAACACCTGGCAGAAAGGTATAAGAAAGCAGATTCTGTCGGGTATTATGAAAATGTTGTTTCCTCCTTTCTTTTTTGCACAGCCGTTTTAACTTGCTCATTATGCCGGAGTAGCAAATCTGTGAAACTGCTGGGGGGCCTCTCCTATGCTTTTCCTCCATCCCCTCAGTTAAAAAGAAAAAGGAAAGTGAAATGGATCTGTGTGTGAGAGAGAGAGCTCTGTTCCGCACACAAGGGGATCCGCATCTTCTAGAGCTAATTGACTGTTTGGGGTTGCCAGTTTCCCCAGAAAGCACTCTCCCTCTCCAAGTTCTAATTTCTGGGCATTATGAATAATTTGCAAATTAGACGCCGTCCTTATTAAGTCGTGCGAAGATCCTGCAGGTGGCATAAAACGAAGGAAAAAAACAAAAACCAAGCCAATTTATAAAAGCAAAGACAAACTACCAAGAGGGTCAGGACGATGGTGGTGGTGGATCATAGAACTGTAGAGACGGAAGGGACCCGGGGGTCATCTAGTCCAACCCCCTGCAATGCAGGAGACACAGCCTCCCATGTCCTCTGCCCCCATGCTTTTCAACATCTACATGCAGCCGCTGGGAGAGATCATCAGGGGGTTTGGGTTGGGTGTCCATCAATATACAGATGATACCCAGCTCTACCTCTCTATTAAATCAGAACCAGTGAAGGCGGTGAAGGTCCTGTGTGAGTGTCTGGAGGCGGTTGGAGGATGGATGGCGGCTAACAGATTGAGGTTGAATCCTGACAAGACAGAAGTACTGTTTTTGGGGGACAGGAGGCGAGCAGGTGTGGAGGATTCCCTGGTCCTGAATGGGGCAACTGTGCCCCTGAAGGACCAGGTGCGCAGCCTGGGAGTCATTTTGGACTCACAGCTGTCCATGGAGGCGCAGGTCAATTCTGTGTCCAGGGCAGCTGTCTACCAGCTCCATCTGGTACACAGGCTGAGACCCTCCCTGCCTGCAGACTGTCTCTCCAGAGTGGTGCATGCTCTAGTTATCTCCCGCTTGGACTACTGCAATGCGCTCTACATGGGGCAACCTTTGAAGGTGACCCGGAAACTACAACTAATCCAGAATGCGGCAGCTAGACTGGTGACTGGGAGCTGCCGCTGAGACCACATAACACCGGTCTTGAAAGACCTACATTGGCTCCCAGGATGTTTCCGAGCACAATTCAAAGTGTTGGTGCTGACCTTTAAGGCCTTTAAACGTCCTCGGTCCAGTATACCTGAAGGAGCATCTCCACCCCCATCGTTCTGCCCAGACACTCAGGTCCAGCTCCGAGGGCCTTCTGGCGGTTCCCTCACTGCGAGAAGCCAAGTTACAGGGAACCAGGCAGAGGGCCTTCTCGGTGGTGGCGCCCTCCCTGTGGAACGCCCTCCCACCAGATGTCAAAGAGAAAAATAACTACCAAACTTTTAGAAGACATCTAAATGCAGCCCTGTTTAGGGAATCTTTTAATGTTTAACAGACCACTGTATTTTAATACTTTGTTGGAAGCCACCCAGGTCTCCCCAGTCAGATGGGTGGGGTATAAATAAGAAATAATAATAATAATAATAATAATAATAATAATAATAATAATAATTTTTAAAACTGTTGTAAAAATTATATGTTCATGCAAACAAAGGATGCCTTTAGCTTCTGCAATGAAATGTTGGAAGGTACTGAGTAGGTTGGGTTCCTCAGCCCTCACTTCAGGGAAAAAAACATGTTAAAAATATTATTATTTATTTATTCAAAAGCCTTTCGCAGAAACTCCCATGACAAAGATGCTCCTCTTTCCTCCCTCTTTCTAAGTGCCGAGGTCCGTTGCGCTAGACCTGAAGATGGAAGTGGGAGGACAAAGCATCATCAGACAGCACCCTCCCCGAAGACCCCAGGTAAGAGGGGGCAGAGCAGGCCAGTGACGTCAGGGGCAGGTGCCAGGAACAGGTCAGCAATAACTCACATGACGTCTGTGACATTAACTCTTTATTCAAAGAAACAAACAGCTCAGGAGGCCAGGCCTATGATGCACAGCAACTCATCCTGGTAGATCTTGCCCCTATGAGGCAGTTGTGGGGCCTTCACACAGTATACCTGAAGGAGAGTCTCCACCCCCATCGTTTGGCCCAGACACTGAGGTCCAGCGCCAAGGGCCTTCTGGCGGTTCCCTCACTGTGAGAAACAAAATTACAGGGAACCAGGCAGAGGGCCTTCTCAGTGGTGGCGCCCATCCTGTGGAACGCCCTCCCATCAGATGTCAAGGAAATAAACAACTATCTGACTTTTAGAAGACAGCTGGAGTCAGCCCTGTTTAGGGAAGTATTTAATGACTGATGTTTTAATGTATTTTTAATCTCTTGTTGGAAGCCACCCAGAGTGGCTGGGGAAACCCAACCAGATGGGCGGGGTATAAGTATTATTATTATTATTATTATTATTATTATTATTATTATTATTATTTCTGTCAGCTGTCTCTCCCCTGGTGCTTCTTATTCTTCTTGCTGTTCCTCTTCCAATATTTCCAGCTTCTGTCATCTGCAACCTCTGAACTATGACCTTCTGCAAACCACTGTTCTAAATCTATTGTTACGATAATGAAGCAATGCTGCTGCAAAGTCCTAGCTTGAAGAGTAAACATGATGGGAATGTTGGGACTGCTGTGGGAACAGAGGGGCAGTCATTTCACAGTGCGAAGCACCGGAATTACCTCAGAGGGTAATATGAGCTGTACAGGAAGTACAGGAAGTTTTTGTCACAACACTGCCGGAGTATGGAGAGAGCAGTCATGTTTTTTGTAACGCTGCAAAGACAGAAATAAAAGCATGTAAATACGTTTCTGTCTATCTCTTTCCCCTGCCTGGGGGGGGGGGCAGGAAAGAGGGGTGTGTTCTTCTCACGTTTGAGAAGAATCGCCGATCGAGACCTTGCCTGCGTCTGCTGGGGAATGCAGCCAGGGAGGTCAACAGGGAATCAAGCCGGGTGCCTGGGACTGCTGCCAGCTTCTCCTGAGAAGGGCTTGAATGTCCTCCTGTTCTTGGGACGATTCAGGAGAAGGGGGGCAGTCCCCACCATTCCTCCTCAGTCCAGCCCCTAACACTTGCCTCTGATTCTGGACTGCTCTCTGCCACAGACTCATCCTGCTCACTACGTCCTGTTACCTCTTCAGCTGCTGACACCTCCTCCTCCCAGTCTCCTCCCTCTGACCACTCATTGCCGTCCCATCACCACTCCCCAGGCTCTGAGCCTTCTTTCCTTGGGGGTTCCCCAGCAGCCCCCCCCCAGCATCCAGCCAGTCCATGACTAGTGAGGAGGGGTGGCACTGGCTGAACGTGGCCCAAGGGTCTCGGCTCGGGATGTTAGAAGGCATCATTCTCCTTTCTACCCTGTATCTGTCAAGCGCCCCACCGTTTCTGTTCTGCTGCAGTTCATCTTCCGCCAAACCCCACTCAATTCATCTTGCTTCCCGCTGTGGCGAATTCACATAACTTGTGCAATATTGTTGTTGTTGTTTAGTCGTTTAGTCGTTTAGTCGTGTCTGACTCTTCGTGACCCCCTGGACCAGAGCATGCCAGGCACTCCTGTCTTTCACTACCTCCCACAGTTCGGTCAAACTCATGCTGGTAGCTTCGAGAACACTGTCCAACCATCTCGTCCTCTGTCGTCCCCTTCTCCTTGTGCCCCCCATCTTTCCCAACATCAGGGTCTTTTCCAGGGAGTCTTCTCTTCTCATGAGGTGGCCAAAGTACTGGAGCCTCAGCTTCACAATCTGTCCTTCCAGTGAGCACTCAGGGCTGTTTTCTCCTCCAGCACCATAATTCAAAAGCATCCATTCTTTGGTGATCAGTCTTCTTTATGGTCCAGCTCTCACTTCCATACATCACTACAGTACTGGGAAAACCATGGCTTTATATGTCAATTCATTAGAAGCCGCTGATGGGCTTCTCCTCAATGAATTTGCCGAATCCTCTTTCAAAGCCTAGAAGGAAATGTGACTCTCATGCTTTCAAGTTCCCTGGCATGCTATCCAGTTTAGTACTCGCACCTAAGTTAATTTGGTGACATGGTTAGCGCAGCAGCTAACGGGAAGCTTCCGTGATGATAGGTCTCCCGAAGGCAATAATTGCACCATCGGTCCCTTAAAACGGCCGTTGCGCAGTTGAGATTGAAATTCACAGGCCCGCGTCCCGGCAAACATCCCTCAAAGCCATATCGAATGATGCGGAAGCCCGTGGGAATCATAGAATCATAGAGTTGGAAGAGACCACAAGGGCCATCGAGTCCAACCCCCTGCCAAGCAGGAAACACCATCAGAGCACTCCTGACATATGGATGTCAAGCCTCTGCTTAAAGACTTCCAAAGAAGGAGACTCCACCACACTCCTTGGCAGCAAATTCCACTGCCGAACAGCTCTCACTGTCAGGAAGTTCTTCCTAATGTTTAGGTGGAATCTTCTTTCTTGTAGTTTGGATCCATTGCTCCGTGTCCGCTTCTCTGGAGCAGCAGAAAACAACCTTTCTCCCTCCTCTATGTGACATCCTTTTATATATTTGAACATGGCTATCATATCACCCCTTAACCTCCTCTTCTCCAGGCTAAACATGCCCAGCTCCCTTAGCCGTTCCTCATAAGGCATCGTTTCCAGGCCTTTGAATCTTCTCCCTGGAGAGATCCCCGTTACCGTTCTTTGACTTGACAAGATCCCTTTGAAGGGCTGCCTCTCTTTCGCTCCTTTGCCTTTTCTTCCAGGCTGTGTAGCGCTCGTCCCTTTTCATGTGAGATCCCAGCAGATGCTTTTAGCTGGCTTGCTGATTCCTTTTGCTCGGCCTACTTCCTCGGTCTTTGAAAGTCTCGGCGGTGAGAAGGCTTAAAGAAGACCACAAAAGGCGTTCCCAGGAGGACTTCCAGCCCTGAATCCCATGCAGATTCCTGTCAGATGTTCGTGAGGATCTCTGATGCAGTCTGGAGCAGAATCGGAAGCCCTTCTTATTCACACACACTGATCAAGCAGCTATAAAGTTATATATCATGACCAGCACCGTCCATTTTAAATGCCACCCATCTGACTGGGTTGGCCAGCCACTCTGGGCGGCTGCCACAAAGAACAGTAAAAGCACAGGGATAAATGTTTGAGACCCAAGCGATACAAACCAATTGGCAAAGCAAAACCAAAGTAGGTTTTTCTTTCAGCTGGGAAAGTTACAAAGGAAACGAGTGTGTTATTGTCCAGGGCTCCTCCCTGCAGAGGGTTCACTCTGTACAGTGGTACCTCGGGTTAAGTACTTAATTCGTTCCGGAGGTCCGTTCTTAACCTGAAACTGTTCTTAACCTGAAGCACCACTTTAGCTAATGGGGCCTCCTGCTGCTGCCGCGCCGCTGGAGACCGATTTCTGTTCTCATCCTGAAGCAAAGTTCTTAACCTGAGGTAATATTTCTGGGTTAGCGGAGTCTGTAACCTGAAGCGTTTGTAACCCGAGGTACCACTGTACAGTGGTACCTCAGGTTAAGTACTTACCGTAATTCATTCCAGAGGTCCATACCAAACCTGAAACTGTTCTTAACCTGAAGCACCACTTTAGCTAATGGGGCCTCCTGCTGCTGCCACGCCACCACCGCACGATTTCTGTTCTCATCCTGAAGCAAAGTTCTTAACCTGAGGTAATATTTCTGGGTTAGCGGAGTCTGTAACCTGAAGCATATGTAACCTGAAGTGTATATAACCAGAGGTACCACTGTATTGTAATTGATCACATTTACAGCTCCAGAAATCACTTCTGCACAGGTGTGGTTTTTGGTGTCTGGGCTTGCGCAGAAGCGATTTCTGGCACCACGATCATGTGCAGACACAATTTTCGGCATCACTCTGCACCGGCCCGGCCCACGGAGGATTTTTGCGGGAGTGATCCGGCGCATGCCCGGTAAGCCTTGCCAACCTCTGGTCTAGCCCTTTTATGTTTTTGCATGTGCCTAAAAAGAAGGGTTGCCGCTGAGCGGCAGAGCATGGAGGAGGTGCTGGGTTCAATTCCTGCCATCTCCAGGTAGGGCTGGGAGAGATCCTTGCCTGGAACCCTGGAGTGCCACTGCCCATCAGTGCAGTACAGCTTCCTATGTTCTTATGCGTACAGAAAAGTTATGATTTATGAAGAGTGTTCCAGCTGAACTGAGCAGCTGGCAGATTTTCCTCTCTGGGTTCCTGGGCAAAATGGTTTGAAGAAGAGTTAGCTTTGTAGTGTTAGGTGCTGCCACCTAGTGTCCACACTCGGAAGGCAGTTTCTTCAGAGGAACAGATGGGACTCGTCCAACTGGGAAGGAAAACTCTGATCCTAAACCTCCGCGGGCTTGCAAGGTACCGTATTTTTCGCTTCATAAGATGCACATGACCATAAGATGCATCTAGTTTTTAGAGGAGGAAAACAAGAAAAAAAAATATTCTGAATGAAACAGTGGATGTATTATTTTTGTGGTTCATGCTGTGGCCACAGACATGTGATCTGATGGTGAATTTAGCAGAGACATCACCTTGCCAACAAAGGTCTGTATAGTTAAAGCCATGGTTTTCCCAGTCGTGATGTATGGAAGAGAGAACTGGACCATAAAGAAGGCTGATTGCTGAAGAATTGATGCTTTTGAATTATGGTGCTGGAGGAGACTCTTGAGAGTCCCATGGACTGCAAGAAGATCCAACCTCTCCATTCTGAATCAGCCCTGAGTGCTTACTGGAAGGACAGATCCTGAAGCTGAGGCTCCAGTACTTTGGCCACCTCATGAGAAGAGAAGACTCCCTGGAAAAGACCCTGATGTTGGGAAAGATGGAGGGCACAAGGAGAAGGGGACGACAGAGGACGAGATGGTTGGACAGTGTTCTCGAAGCTACCAGCATGAGTTTAACCAAACTGTGGGAGGCAGTGGAAGACAGGAGTGCCTGGCGTGCTCTGGTCCAGGGGGTCACAAAGAGTCGGACACGACTAAACAACTAAACAACAACAACAAATGCAAAAATCCTGAGAATCCATGTGGGTCTGTGCTCTGTAACCACGTTTTTGCGCCATTGCGGCCCCACACAACAGTGGGTGCATGATTTTTTGAGTGCAGGCTGTAGCCATGGACATGCTATGTGAATTTGGGATGACTTTGGGGTGACCCAATGTAAAAATCCTGAGGATCCATGGGCTTTTACCTCCCCCCTCCCAGGCAGCCTCCGCTAGCATCCCTTATCTCTCTTCTGATCCCACTGATTAGCTGTTTCCTTTCAACACTGTATACAAATATTGAAAAGCACTCCTCTCCTGAAAGATACCTGCTCTGGCAGGTGCCCGAGGTCTCAGGAGCTCAGAAGGGCTCCAGAAAGGTCTTGCCGCCTCTCACCACCCTCCATTCTGGGTCCCGTCCCCTGGCCACCTCAGAGCCATTTCAGGGCTGGGCGGATGGCACAGATGATTTTCTGAAGAGGCAGAATTTGCCACATTTGGGAGACAGTGACAGCTGACAGGGTCCCACTTCCCTTCAAAATACAGAACCACCGCACAAAACAATACTGATTAAGAAGGGAGTTCTAGTTGTCCTGTTTATTATTCATACATACATAAATACATACATACCCCACCCATCTGGCCGGGTTTCCCCAGCCACTCTGGGTGGTTTCCAACAAAAGATTAAAAATACATGAAATACATGAAAACACCAGTCATTAAAAACTTTCCTAAACAGGGCTGCCTTCATATGTCTTCTAAACGTCAGATAGTTGTTTATTTCTTTCACATCTGATGGGAGGGCGTTCCACAGGGCGGGTGCCACCACTGAGAAGGCCCTCTGCCTGGTTCCCTGTAACCTCACTTCTCGCAGGAAGGGAACTGCCAGAAGGCCCTCGGCGCTGGACCTCAGTGTCAGGGCAGGACAATGGGGGTGGAGATGCTCCTTCAGGTATACTGGGCCAAGGCCATTTAGGGCTTTCAAGGTCAGCACCAACACTTTGAATTGTGCTCGGAAACGTACTGGGAGCCAATATATATGTACTGGCAGTACATATACTAAAATTGGAACAATACAAAGAAGATTAGCATGGCTCCTAGCAAGGGAGCAAGTGTGGTGTAGTGGTTAAGTGTGGTGTAGTGGTAATCTGGTGAATCGGGTTCGATTCCCTGCTCCTCCACATGCAGCTGCTGGGTGACCTTGGGCCAGTCACACTTCTCTGAAGTCTCTCAGCCTCACTCTCTTCACAGAGTGTTTGTTGTGGGGGGAGGAAGGGAAAGGAGAATGTTAGCTGCTTTGAGACTCCTTAGGGTTGTGATAAAGCGGGATATCAAATCCAAACTCTTCTTCTTCTTTCAAGACTAGTGTTATGTGGCCTCAGCGGCCGCTATTTCATTTACATACTGATTGGTTGCAAACAAAACAAAACAAAACAAAAGCCCTCAAATATCTCAAAGCAAAACAGTGTTGAACAGTCCAGCTCTCTCTTCTTGGCTTTGCAGAAGTTGGAGCCTTTCATTCTCGCAAAGGACATCCCTGCAGACAAGTTCTTAAGCCTGCCCTGTGGAGGAGTAGCATACAAAGCAAAGGTTGGTAGAAGTTCGTGAAGGAAGGAAGGAAGGATGGAGGGAAACGTTTATGCCATAAGTACAGTGTAATCCTAGTGTCCAACTGCATGCTGCAGTTAGCAGTTTTTAAGGAGGTGCGGTTAACATTCTGGCCATGGAAGTATCGTATCAAACGCATGCACTGCTCTGCTTGGGCAAGAACTCCCAGCATCCCTGACCATTGGCCACGCTGGCCAGGGGTGCTGGGAGCCCAGCAACACCTGGAAGGCTAGATGTCCCCTTTTCCAGATAGACCAGGGTTTCCCAAACTTGGGTCTCCAGCTGTTTTTGGACTACAACTCCCATCATCCCTAGCTAGCAGGAGCAGTGATCAGGGATGATGGGGATTGTAGTCGAAAAACAGCTGGAGACCCATGTTTGGGAAGCCCTGAGACAGAGAATGGTCTGCCCATCCAATAGCGCTGTTTAATTTCGGTTCCGTCTTCTTGGGGAGGGGATTAAACTATCCTAATTTAGGCTAATGCTTCAATCTTTTTCAGTTTAATAATCCTCAACACATACTTCCTCCAGAGACATAATATGTAGAACTTTAGCGTGGGAATCTGCTTCCTATGTCCCATGGTTGCAAATACTCACTAGTTGGACCAGGTTTTGCTTCAGCAAACCAATTTCTATGCCCATTGCTTGCCCATTCCCAGGAAGAACTCTGTTTATGCTCACACTAGGGATGAATGGAGATATTTTTTATTTTTTTTTGCATTTTAAAGCAAATTGGTCTCGTTTGTACCTCCGGGCCCTAAGTCACAGATTGGAACATAACGAGCCTTTGGATTTTACGTTTCTCTGAATTTTGCAATACATTTCTCACCCCCAAATACATTTTAAAAGTGTGCATTTTAGGATAAAACACATTTAGGAATGAATGTATTTGGAGATTATATGCATGTATTTAAGTAAATACACATGTAAGTATGAATTTAAATAAGAATTTTCTTGTGGGCTCTTTTTTTTAAAAAAAGAAAGAAAGATAAAAACCCACAGATTAATGCAGAAACCGGATGGGATCAGATTTATGAATGTACGCATGCAAATATGCAACAGACCAGAAACAGAGTGATCCATCATCCTTATATCACCGCCTAAGAATCTTTGATTTTAGAGAGCATAAGAATAGAACACCAGCCAAGCGTGATTTTTGCGTCAGCTACAAGTACCCTTGTTCACCTTGCCCAGCGAGTGATGGATAGGATCGTGATGGAATCATGAGTTTGTTTTGCGAAATATGGGTCTCCTTCCCCCTCCTTTTCCCTTGGAAGGAGCAAGATAAAGGAGGGAAGACTGTTCTGCATCCCGCTGGAAGACGGCAGTATCTACTGAAGATGAAGATGCTGGAACAAAGGAAAGAGGTAATGGCCATGGGATGCCCTTGGTGGATTCAAGAGGGATAATTAAGTCAAACGATGGAACTTCCGTTTTGTGCATTAGAGAACACCACTGCAGGAGGGACTATGATAAGAGATGGTATCATTCTGAATGGATTCACTGCCATAACCATAGGCTTATGACATTCAGTTGTTTATCAATTCCATTAATTGTAGAGAAGTCAATCCAATTAAACAGATTTTAATCGATTCGTTTTATTTGACCGATTTAAGGGGTTTTTTTATAGCGCGACTGTATACAGGTCCAAATCAGAAGTGGGTTTGGTGGGATTTACTCCCAGGTAACCTCCATAGCAGGGACATGGGTGGCGCTGTGGGTTAAACCACAGAGCCTAGGACTTGCTGATCCGAAGGTCGGCGGTTCGAATCCCCGCGACAGGGTGAGCTCCGATTGCTCTGTCCCTGCTTCTGCCAACCTAGAAGTTCCAAAGTAGATAAATAGGTACCGCTTCGGAGGGAAGGTAAACAGCGTTTCCGTGCGCTGTTCTGGTTCGCCAGAAGTGGCTTAGTCATGTTGGCCACCTGACCCGGAAGCTGTACGCCGGCTCCCTCAGCCAATAAAGCGAGATGAGCACCGCAACCCCAGAGTCGGCCATGACTGGACCTAATGGTCAGGGGTCCCTTTACCTTTTATACAGGTCCAAATCAGAAGTGGGTTTGGTGGGATTTACTCCCAGGTAACCTCCACAGGAGTGCATCCTTAGGGGCAGATCCAGCTACATAGTTGTGCTAGCGGCAGCCAATGCAACAAGGTGTGCGAGTGTAATAGAGCTGGCTCCTCTCTCCTCCCCTCACTCCCCAATTGGCTCCAGGAAGTTGAGATAACACCCAGAATAGCACACAGGGGGAAGGAGAGGTGTGATGGTTTCACCAGGCAAGCAGAAATCTTTGTGCCAATGAAGCACTACTTTGAATTCCACCCAAAGTCAAATAATCTACCAACTAAATGCACATGTGGGTTAAAACAGCATTGAAATCTGTTTTTAACTGTGACTTGTGTTCGTTGTGACTTAGGGTGAAGGGAATAAAATCAAAATAATAATTATTCCTATTCTTATTATTTCTGAAGCAGGAAGTCTATTTTCTTTTCAAAACTGCAATAATGCTTGCAGTTCAAACACTGCGCCACCCTTTAGTTAGAGCAAGCGACCTGCTGCATTCTTTGGAGTATCTCTTTGATGCAAAAACTAAGGTCAAATTTATTCCTACTGAATTGGCATGGCACCCTCAAAGGATCATGGGAACTGTAGTTTGGGGAGGATTCTGATCACAACCCTCCGGCAGCTGCACTACAGCTCCCAGGTTCCCCTGGGGAGAGCAAAAGACTGCTAGATCTCTTTAAGGCCCTTCTGTGCATATAACTAGCTATTTATAAACCCAGGCAGAACTGAAGAGATGCTTGCAAAAGGAGGCAAGACTTAACAAGCCAAAAGCGAGGGACCTCAGCATCAGCGAAACTCTTGGGTGTGTGCCGGGAAATAATAGCTCCGAAGACGAGGAGCTTCTTGCCCTTGAGCATGACCAGACATTTGATGGAGACCACGGTAAGTGATACTGGAGAGCTGAGCAGGTTTTCCGGTTTAAGCCACCTGCTGTGGTTCACGCTGCTGCAACTGCCATATAATTAAGACACCACTTCCCGCACGGATCACGTTCGCAACCCGAGCGTCCACTGTAGTTGGTCAAAGAAGCATGCTCCAGATCCTTTCAATAGCTTGTTACTATGAGCCTGGCCGCTAGTCAAAGAGAACTCCTTAAGAGATTTGAACTGTTAAGTTAGCATCACCTCCCACAAAAAGACTGAGAAGTGCCAGCTCTGGACATGTAAGGACGTTTCGTCCGGTAATTGCATTTACATATGCTGATCAGACAGCAAGTCCCAGAGCTGCAAGATATATCGGCATTCAGGTCAAATGTCCACAAGTCACCAAGTGCCATTTTGTGACTTTCCTGATTGCTATCGGGCAACAAGGCAGAAGGTGGGAAAATATTTTCCAATCCGATGTCAGAGGTCCACTCCCTGGCTTGATAACACAGTAAGCGTAGTTAATTAAAAAGGATGATTTATTGTCAAATCAAACAGATAGCTCCGGATGACTTAACACGGCTGCTGCCATCATCAGTCAAGATGACCCTTCTGAAGACTGCCTCCCACATGGCCAGAAGCAACTGAACTTTCGCTTCTTATGTCTTGTGTTTTACTTCCTATCTTGAAACCCTCCTATTCGCCGAGACCTCGGACTGAGGGCGTCAGCTCCCGCCTCTTCCCCACTCTCTGAGAGGCTGTCTCTTAACTCTTTCCCTCCTGTTTGTGCTTCCGGCAAACTTTGACTGTGTTCTAGCCTGTTCTCCGTTACTGTCTTATCAGCTTGTATGTCAAGGTAAGGAGGAGCCGGAGTATGCAGCTTTCCTCTGGCTGACTAACATCAAAGCAACCTCTCTGATCCTGGCTATTTTCTGCAGTTAGCTGCAAACTTTCACTTGGCGCTGGCTCATTCCTGACACCCAAGGACCACATTTGTTTCTGGGCATCCTTCCCAGGGTCATGCACCAGGGGCAGGTGGGGCCAGAGGCAAAAGGATCAATGGATGCAAATTTGTACTGAAGGCTAGTTTCTGCCCACACATCCAAACATCCCTGGTCCTGTTTCACCCGAGGCAAGGAAGAGGCATTCTCAGAGTTCCAGGACACATTCTAAGCAAGCAAACACATTTCAGGTACAAAACAGCACCAGTGGGGCCTGGGGGCACTTCCAAGAGCCTGGTAGAGAGCCCTGGAGGGCCACATTGAGCCCCCAATCTTGGGATTCCCCACTCTTCCTCTAGGCAAAACTACTGCAATCGATGGGCCACTCCAAGGTAGCCAAAACCATTATAGTGTTGTTATGAAGCTTCCTGTGGCGACCAAAATACCCAATGCAGTAGAGCTTCCTGTTTCTTTTTACTAGGCGATCAGTGGAGCGGAGAATTTCCAAAAGAGCTTGGACCTTCTGAACCCCACGAAGGACAGAGGGGTAAAGTCGAGACATGGTTGCTAAAGCAGCAGGCAAGAAGGGAATCTTTCTGGGATGCATCAAGCACGGACTCCGAGAACTGGGAAGGCGACTTGGGGAAAACTCGCCGGAGACCAGCCTTAGTGAGGACTAAGACGGAGAGGATTGCTCTGCTCGATGAGTTTTTTGATAGAGAGTTCTGAGCTAGAGAGTCCCCAGAAAGCCACCAGAGGGAAGGTCAGGTTGGCGAGGAAGATGGAGCGAGTCTTCAAGCCAACAAGGCAGGTGTCACGGCGGCTAAGAGACCGACACCCTCCCATCTCACTTCGGCCATGGACTCGCAAGCTTCTCTCTTGCTCTGCAAAATGGGGGGGGGGTGTTTCAACAGCTTACCTTCCAGGTTAGGTGTGTGAAGCATTGGGCATACTTGGAAGTGTTATACCAATGCTAAGTATTATTACAAAGCGGCTCGAGACCAAAGGACCTGCAGGAGTGACTATATCACCAGGGGAGGCCCTGTTCTTGATGCTTCCTGGTTAGCACTGACCCAATGACAGGGCCTTCTTTGTGGTGGTCTCTTTGTGGAATGCCTTCCCTGGTCAACTGAGTCTCTTTCCCTCCCTCCCCGACTTTCAGGATAAATTTAAAGGCATCCCTGTTTACCCAGGCCTTTGAGGGCCAAGAGACCTTGAAATTAGGAGCTGCAAGGGAAATGTGATTGCTTTTCAATGTTGTTATATGTTCTCAACGGTTTAAAATGGTTTCTAAATGTTTTAAACATGTGTTTTGTTTTATTTTAAACTGAATTGTTTCAACATTTGCTATGTTTGTCACCTTGGGCTCCTTTGGGCAGACGGGCAAGATACAAATTTAATAATAAAATAAAATTATAAAACCCTGGTTCAACCATAGGCATGGCTTGGTCAATAACTAAACTAAGTTGCATGGGAACCGCAGGTTTTGCTGCAGTGCTCTGCTGAGATAAGCACATTTAACAGCCTTTATTCCAGCTCAGCCGAGTATAGTCTGTTGTTGCAGCGACTCCACAATTTCTGATGAAGACTTCCCCTATCCCAGCTACCTGAGATAATTACCTGTTGAGTGGAGAGTTACCATTTTAGCAGAGCTGCTAAAAGCTACAGCATGCTGTCACCCTATCTGGTTTGGGGGTTACTCCTGGTTCTGGTGCAGTTCAAATAAATGAGCCCCTGCCTTCCTCGTTTTCTTCGATTCAGGCGGATGTCTAGGGCAGCTCGGAAGTATCCTCGTGCAAATGCGCATGCGTGCAACGGTAGGGACCTGTCTGGAAAGCTTAAATCCTGCCGCCACTACACTGGAGAGGGATTGAAGAAAAGGAAATATGAATTGGCCCCACCCTGTAGCTTGACCAATCGTGGCTAGGAGCGGCTAGGAGCTAAGTTGAGTCATAGATCTAAAAAGCAAAAAGGTGTAGACTCGCACACACTGGCCAGCTTCCATTTTGACTTGAAATGTTCATGTTGGGCAACTCTGAAGCATGTAAAGCCAAGAAGCGGGCTGGGGGAGCGCTGGCTCACAATGGCACCCACCTGAGAGGTGCCAGAACTGCTCTCCGGCCCATTCCAGGCTGAAAAAAAGCACTGTAAATAACTATCGGTCTTTGAAAAGCTGGCGTCACTGCATCAAGCACTTTGGTTGAATGAAACGAAATCATTTTATGTGTGCTTTGAATAAATGTGCAATTAATTGTTACTGTTTTGAATTTTATGGTGCTATTTGTCATGTGACAAAGACACATGAGAGCAGAAGCAGCAAAGCAGGCTGGGAAGTGCTGGGACTGCACAATCATTTGGGCCTACTAAAGGTAGGCAGGTTATGGGCCCAGCGTTTTATGGATGGCGAATTGCTAAAGCTGGAAAATCAGGGTGTTGTTGGTGAGGACCTCGAAGGGACTGAAGGTCCAGTGGTGCGGCCGCATACCGAAGAAGCAGACCCGGTGTAGCAAGGAGCAGAAGCCATGTCAGCTCAGCCACCTGCAGAGTTTATTAATCTTGTCAACACTGCCCAGACGGAACGTCTGAATGGTAAGAACTACCCGACTTGGGCTCTCAAGCTTGAACTGGTTCTAAAACGTGATAGACTTTGGCACTGTGTGGAAACTGGTTTGAATCATGTTGTTTATGAAGAAGCTTATTTTAACTCAGTAAAACTTTTATTCTTTAAAACTCTGCACCATTAATTTATGCTGTGCGTCACTATTATCTTCTTTAGTGGGTTGTGCAAACTGCTGTTCTGGACTATGCTTTTTATAGGGCAGAGTAGGGACCACTGGGGGTGAGTTTATGGAACCAGGGGAGCAGTGACCCACAAAGGTTTGGGAACCACTGGTGTAATTCAGCTTTGTGCTGTAACGTACATCCTGTCTGTGCTGATCACAAGGTATTAATCACCATATGATTCCCTACTCAAGCCCCCCCCCCCCCGTGTGCTGTTCCCGGGGTTCTCCTAGCCACCCAAGCTAATTTTCAGTGCAGGGGTGGTGGGGGAGAAAAGCGAGGGGATGCCCCACTGCGCATGTACCATATTTTTCGCTCTATAAGACGCACCAGACCACAAGACACACCTAGTTTTTGGAGGAGGAAAACAAGAAAAAAAATATTCTGAATCTCAGAAGCCAGAACAGCAAGAGGGATTGCCGCACAGTGAAAGCAGCAATCCCTCTTGCTGTTCTGGCTTCTATGATAGATGTGCAGCCTGCATTCGCTCCATAAGACGCACACACATTTCCCCTTACTTTTTAGGAGGGGAAAAGTGAGTCTTATAGAGCAAAAAATACAGTAACTCTGGAATATTTGCAGATACCTCGAGTCACCTTGATGTTTTCATGATTTCCTGAACTGTTCCCTTCACCCCCCAGGTTAGGGTTCTGGCACTCCTAGGTGAGGCTGGAGTGAAATGCCTCTCTATGTTTTGACCTGGCTCAAATAAAGGAAATGAATGGGCTTTTCGAACAAAGGAATAAGCAACTGTCCAGAAGTGAAAAACAGTATTTATTTCTGTATAAGGGCTGGGAAGGGAACTGGCACGTGTTTTGAAAAGGAGAGAAAGAGGTCCGGCTTCATTTCAGTGAATCAATAAGTAAGCACCTGACATTTAACCTTGAAGGAATGTTTCCGTTCCTCGCAAGCCGTTTAAGTAACCCAACGCCAGGTGAAGAAAGCCAAGAACCCGCTCTCTTTTCAGATAAGAAACGTCAGGCTAAATGCTTTAGATGAAGATAAGTCACCACGCTGAAACTGCGAGCTACCCTCATTGCTGCCTTCCTCTCAATTTGTTAAGACCAACTGCCGTGATTTGGTTGATGGCCTGGGTGTGTGTGCGCCTAATCCGATCCTTGCAGTTTATCTTCCATCAGCAATCCTCCTTCTTCCTGAAGTTGGCATTGGCAGAAGTCTCATAGGAATGTGCTAAGAGGCTGCTGGATCGGGTCCATGGCCCATCGCAGTCCAGCATCCTGCCCTCAACCATGGTCAATGAGATGCCTCCATGGAAAGACCACAAGCAGGGCACAACAGCCCTCTCCTCTCCTGTGGTTTCTAGCTACTGGTACAGTGGTACCTCGGGTTACATACACTTCAGGTTACACTGCACTAACTGAGAAATAGTGCTTCAGGTTAAGAACTTTGCTTCAGGATAAGAAGAGAAATCGGGTTCCGGCGGTGCAGCGACAGCAGGAGGCCCCATTAGCTAAAGTGGTGCTGCAGGTTAAGAACAGTTTCAGGTTAAGTACGGACCTCCAGAACGAATTAAGTACTTAACCCGAGGTACCAATGTACAGGGGACGCGGGTTAAACCACAGAGCCTAGGACTTGCCGATCAGGTCGGCGGTTCAAATCCCCACGACGGAGTGAGCTCCCGTTGCTCTGTCCCTGCTCCTGCCAACCTAGCAGTTCGAAAGCATGCCAGTGCAAGTAGATAAATAGGTACTGCTCCAGCTGGAAGGTAAACGGCGTTTCCGTGCGCTGCTCTGGTTTGCCAGAAGCGGCTTAGTCCTGGTGGCCACATGACCTGGAAGCTGTACGCCGGCTCCCTCGTTCAATAAGGTGAGATGAGTGCCGCAACCCCAGAGTCAGTCACGACTGGACCTAATGGTCAGGGGTCCCTTTACCTTTTTTACCACTGCATTCAGAAACATCACTGCCTCTGACTGTGGAGGCAGACCATAGTCATTGTGCCTAGCAGCCATTGACAGCCTTCCCCTCTATGAATTCGTCCAGCCCTTGTTCAAAGCCATCCAAACTGGTTGCCATCACTGCCTTCTGAGGAAATGAATTCCATTGTTTAAAATGTGGCACGTGAAGTTCTTTATTTTCTGTCCTGTATCTTCCAACCTTCAGTTTCATTGGATGCCCAATTCAACATAGCGCTATGACAATTCAGTGCTGCATTATCCCGTCTGTGCTAACATTCCAGCTGGCCACATGCGGCAATCCCCCGCTCTATTCCTCCCCCCCCCCCATGTGCTGTTCCAGGGGTTCTCCTGATCCCGAGCCAATTTTTTAGGGAACGGGATATTATGTGGCTTTTTCTGTCCACTTCCTCCACGCCACGTATAACTTGATGGGCTTTGATCATGTCACCTCTGGCTCAGTTTTCTCTAGAAGATCTTGATTCCCCAGAGGTCCTGTTCTAAAGACCAAGTGGGATGCATGGAAACCAGATGTGCTTCTTAAGAGTTTCTTACACGAGTCAGCAGGGATGCAGAAAGACACAGCGTTTTCTGTTCTGCTCTCCACCTCTCACAAGCAGCGCTGCTTCCATTCCTCTGCGGTCCGACTTCAGCCAAAAACTATATTATTCATTTCACTGGCTGCTGTAGCCAACTTCTGTAACTGACCTAATTATGTAAGTTACGTTGTCATTACATTATTCCACCCCATTAATTTCAATGCATTAGCTAGCTAGCAGGACCAGTGGTCAGGAATTGTAGTCCAAAAACAGCTGGAGACCCAAGTTTGGGAATCCCTGGTCAAGACCAACATCCTGTTTCCAACGTTGACCAACCAGATGACTTTGAGAACCTAACAAGCAGGGAAGGTATGGATCTTTAATAAAGAACAGTGTGATCTGGAAAAATAAACCATTTTTTTATTCTAGAGCTCATAGACTCAGCATTTTGGGGAACTTGGAAGCAATTCGCTCTGCTTTAATGGCAAAAGGCAGCGTGCACTGAAAATTCAACATACTAAAGCTATCCTTGGCCAACCTGGTGCCCTCCATATGACTTGCGACTATAGCTCTCCATCAGTCTGTTGCTTCTTGGGGCTGTAGTCCAAGATATTTGGATATTCTGAGGGTATGCTAAGCAGCTGCAGAAAGGGGCAGATTACCATTTCACTTTTGGGCTTACCAGGATACAGAACGGTAGGCAAAACCACAGATGAGAAAGGTAACCACTACATATTATGGCAGATAGTCCTTACAGCCAGGGGCTAAAGGTAAAGGTAAAGGGACTCCTGACCATTAGGTCCAGTCATGACCGACTCTGGGGTTGCGGCGCTCATCTCGCTTTATTGGCCGAGGGAGCTGGCGTACAGCTTCAGGGTCATGTGGCCAGCATGACTAAGCTGCTTCTGGCAAACCAGAGCAGCGCATGGAAATGCAGTTTACCTTCCTGCCGGAGCGGTACCTATTTATCTACTTGCGCTGGTGTGCTTTCGAACTGCTAGGTTGGCAGGAGCTGGGACCGAGCAATGGGAGCTCTCTCTGTTGCGGGGATTCGAACCGGCGACGTTCTGATTGGCAAGCTCTAGGCTCTGTGGTTTAACCCACAGTGCCACCCACGTCCCTTATAGCCAGTGGCTACTTCAAATTAAATACAGAAATGCAGCACTTTCATCCAGCAACAGGGAAAAAACCAAGGCAAAATCAGCTGTATTTTTTGTTTTGATATCTGCTTGAAGTTTTCAACTAATTAACATTATCTGAATCAAGTTTTTCCCCCTCACAGTGATTTGATGCAATGCTATTGTCAGGACTGCAAAGAATGTTTTTGTACTTGGAAGACAAATCTCTTTTGGAGAAAACATTAGACACTGATTGGTTAGTTGAAACTGTTTTTGTTTTTTAAAACCCTCATCTTGCTGCTGCAACAGCCCTTCAGAACACTCCTTTTGCCTTCTGAAATTGGGAATAGATGAGTACCTCAAACATGGTCCCAGTACTGTTTTGCCACAATTACTAATGCTTCTAGCAGCATTCTTCCAACACAAGAAAGATGTACACAGCATGCTCAAGATTGTATTTGAAGTGGACTCAATAGTGGCGTTCTGGAGGACTTCAGCCAGCTGGGAAGAAAAAATACAAGCTACAGATTAAATATTCCTAAAATGCACCTGGGACAGATCGTTCAGGATTATGGCACTTTGGATTTTAGATGAGAGTTTAACACGTGGCAGCAGTTAAATATGCAAGCACAAAAATGAGAAACTTTCTGTATGTAGAGAGCTAGCATACTGAGAAATAATTGAAGTTAAAATGTTTCACGATTTTCATATTGCAGTGGGTTCCCCCCCCAACCCCCCCCAGTATATTCAAACATGCAATGTAAACCTACAGTTGAAAAGTTATATAGTCCAGGAAGATTTATCCTTTGTTTTTAAAAAGAAGTACTTCTAATTTGTCACCGAAAGCCTCAATACAGTGGTGCCTCGCTAGATGAAAAAAATTCGTTCCGCGATTCTCTTCGTCTAGCGGTTTTTTCGTCTTGCGAAGCAAGCCCATTGACAGCTTAGTGGATTAGCGCTACAGCGGTTTAGCAGCTTCTAGCGATCAGCTGTTAAGCGGCTTATCAGCAGAACAGCTGATAAGCGGCTTAGCGGCTTAGGAAAAGGGCGGAAAAAAGCGGAAAAAACCCGCGGGGGGGACGCAAGATTTTTTCGTCTTGCGAAGCAACCCCATAGGGAAATTCGTTTTGCGAAGCGCCTCCAAAACGGAAAACCCTTTCGTCTAGCGGGTTTTCCGTCTTGCGAGGCGTTCGTCTTGCGGGGCACCACTGTAATTAAATAAGAGGGTTACCAGCACTTTAAAGAAAGTATCATGATTTTATGCCAGAAAACTCACGTCAATTACTCTTACGGTGGCTAGATGCAGACCTCCAATCCTCCTGGCTTACTTTCTGTAGTGTCAAACAAAATTATATACTGGGGTGGGAAGTAGTAACAAAAAGATGCTTCCATTATTATGTCTTCGTAGCATTTACTTAGGCAACCCATTGCCCAAACTCTTGGCTTTATTAGCGGCAAAGATGGACTTGCACGATTGTTCGATAGCTAGACCCCGGTAGGAAACAGATGCCTGGTGGATACTCAACAGGACATTATCTGCTGGTGCAAACATGGTGAGTCCTGCTAGCAGGGCACTCACTCGAATTGATAAAGAGCTACAACTAAGGCCTGATTCAGATTGGGGGGCCACTGTGGAGGGAGAGGTGAGCCACACAAATTGTGTCCAGAGAGAAGTGCCAGTTTTAAATTAAAATCCTTTATTTTTCCCAAATACAATTCACAACTTATACATAGTGGGGAAGATGCTCAGTCTGTGCAAAATAGGGATGGCCTTCCTTTAAACTTACTAAGCTGTCCAGAATGGGTTGTCCTTCTCCAAAGGGTGATTGGAAATCAGGTTCTCTCAAATGTACAGTTAACTCAAACCATTGCTGTTGTTGTTGTTTAAGACAGGTTGAATCCTTAACAAACAACATAGTAAGGCAAAGTTGAATTCTGAAGAATTTCCTTCCGATATAAGGAAACAATTTATTTTTCCATGAGTCATCTAGGGTCATTTTAATGTTTTGCTTATATATATATATTGTATATAATATATATACCAACGCTGTCATTGCTGAACTGCCAAAAAGAAATGATTTGCTTTACATATTGCACTGACAGACAGAAGTACACTGTGGAGCTGCTGAAAAAGGAAATTTGTTTTTTACAAGCTGATGTAGCCCATTCTGAAAAGGCGGTCGGGGTTTATACCAAACCTTCAAACACCTCTCTGCCAAATTAATCCGAAGAAAATTAAAACTGCAAGAGTTTTGGCTTTCGTTAAAAAAAGAAGAAGAGAGAAAGCGAATGCAGCTTAAAGATGGGTACGGTGCAACTTGAAATTTATTTCCAAGACCAAGAACTGAAAACTGAAACATTTTTAAGAACACGGAAGCAAAGCAATGTGAATCCAAATCAAAATTACGTTGTTCCAACTGCTTTAAAATAATGCCTCTTTAGCTATTCTAGTGATAATTTTGATTAAACAAAAATCGATCCAATCTACATTAATTTACTGCTTTGTGGTTTTGTTTTTTTATATATAAAAAAAGATCCCTCGCTCTCTTTAAAGGAAAAAGTGCATCAGACTCCCTTTTAGCAGCCACTCAAAAAAAATAGCTTACACTTCTTGCTGTAAGAGACGGGCTTTTTAAGCCCTCACCTGGGAGAAGTTTCCAAATCATAAAGGAAATAATTTATTATCAAATCCAGAGTTTAAATAAAATCTGTTCTTGCAAAGACCAAAAAAAAGGGGGGGGATCAAGAAAAGAAAAGCATGCACTCAAAAGTCAGCGGTGGAGACAAATATACTATCTATACAGGCACTGGCAGACGCAATTTTATTGTCACCGTTACTCGATGTAACACACACCCCACCCTACAATACATTTTTTCATCCACTAATCACTGAGGTACCAATATTTAAGAATGAAAAGTTCAATATTGAAAAATAAAACCTAAAGTTGAAGCAGTTTTTATTTTCCCCAGAGAAAAAAAAAACCTATGGTGAGTTTTGTATGAAATGTTAGTATACTTATAGTATTTTTTTAAATTTTCTTTTTACAATCTACATTGGCTTATCTCTTTCTCTCTCTCTCTGGAACCGGGGGAAAAAAAAGTTGTGTTCCACATTACACAGGTTCTTGGATAAAATGTTCACCATCTTATATATCAGGAGTCAGTAGACTTGCAAATGAACAGGGATCTTGGCTACCTACTGGCACATCTTCCTGGTTACCAAGAGGATCTGAAGTCTGAAACAACCTGTTGCAAATTCAGAACAAGACGTGCCATGCCACACAGTGCAACGATTTAGGTGCGACGTTCGATGAGACACTCACAGAGAAGAGCTGCATGGAAGTTATTATGTCCACCTGCAAAGCAATTTCACACAAATTGCATTGCATGCAAAGGACGCCGCTGTCCGGCTGGCTGGGGAGAGGAGTCCTGGGCGCAAGGATGGCCTCCTATCAACGCAGCCACAGTTTAAGACGCAGTGCATCAACTCCATTTAAATAGTATCTGAACAGCCTCTTGTCTCGAACAAAGCCAAGATTTTCATAAAGTTTCAACGCGGACTTGTTGGTGATCTCGGTCTCCAAGACAACCTGCAAAAGAAGATGACAATATTTTCAAGCGATACTGCATTTTCCTGAAATTCCAAGGTTCATCAGATTGATATATGTATATTTAAGCAGCAGTCAGATTCTTGTATTTCAGCTTCAAATTATCTGTAGTCCCGTGTCACAAGGATATCACTATAGAAACCCCCAGAACTGGTCAAGGAATCAATTTGCTGATTCAAATGTGCATGTTTAAATCACCTGTCCAGCATGTGGGGTGTTTTGTTTTTTTTAAAAAAAAACAACTAATGCATTTACAAAGGAGGACCAAGGTTTGCAACTACAACAATTCAGAGTATTGACTGTGACTAGAAAGATGTGGGTTCATATCTCCACTCAGTCATGAAGCACTTCAGGGGATCTTGGCTGAGTCATATCCTCAGCCTAACAATTCCCTCACAGTTTTGCAAGAAGACGGAAAAAAGGGGGGGCACATTTCATCTCTTGAGCTCCTGTGGCATAAGGATGGACAAAAATGTTATTTTTAAAAAAACCAAAAAGACCCAAAACAAAACCCAACAACCACAATTTCAAATGGTGATACATTTTCACTGATAACCTGTTCTTCCATTGACAGGATGTGAACATAGCAAGCTAAATCTGGGATTGTTGATCTGAAAAAAGGCGTTTCATAGAGCCAAGATATGCAACAAATATCTTATGTGTGTACATGAATCCATACAACCGGTTCTCTAAAATGCAGAAGGACATATTCTATGTTCTCCTAATGGCAGCCTGGTGCCAGAACAATCTAACCATCTCTCAGATGGTCAGACATTATATAGTTAAGCTGGCATTACCTAGATGAGGGCTGCCCAAGACCAGGGAGGGTAACTGAAAACGATGATTGAATATGCCTCTGAAAGATCCTCTCAAGAAGGGAAATTGGCTGTAGCCCTCACAGTGAAAGTACATAAGGCAGCAACACGCTTTATCTTTCTGAGCACACACTGTGTATGTAAGTAGGCAAGTCTCTCTCTGTGTAATACAAACATTTGTTTTATTTATGACATTTGTCATATCATTACTTTAAAAAGTACAATACACTTGAGACGTGTTTTTTTCTTACAGGAGGAACAGAAAGCTAAAGTTACACCACATCTTGATTGAAGTTTCTTAAGAGACACTAGAGTCCTGATTTAGCCTGCCAACAGTCAACTGGCCATCCCAGTTCTATACTACTGCTCACGTTTACCAGGTCTTAGACGCAGCTGTAATAATAATAATAATAATAATAATAATAATAATAATAATAATAATAATTTATTTGTACCCTGCCCATCTGGCTGGGTTTCCCCAGCCACTCTGGGCGGCTTCCAACAAAGATACATCAAAATGTCACACATTAAAAACTTCCCTGAACAGGGCTGCCTTCAGATGTTTTCTAAACATCAGGTAGTCGTTTATCTCTTTGACATCTGATGGGAGGGCGTTCCACAGGGCAGGTGCAACTACCGAGAAGGCCCTCTGCCTGGTTCCCTGTAGCTTTGCTTCTCACAGTGAGGGAACTGCCAGAAGGCCCTCGGCACTGGACCTCAGTGTCCGGGCAGAACGATGGGGGTGGAGACGCTGTTATTCCTGGTTACCTCCTGTCCTTCCCCGAAACCTTTCAGCATCCCGAGAGGGTCCGAAGTGGGGGCTGAGCTTCAGAGGCAGTCTGAAGCTGGGAGTCGTTTTACTCTTTTTCGGAGACTCTGAAGCCCAGTGCAATTCAGAGACGGTCCTCTAGGCCACTTTGTACAGGGGCAGGTGGTTTGGCTGATTAAAGTGTCATGGCTTCCTCTGACAGCTGCATTTGCAGACTCTTGCCTATGAAGCATGCACATAACGATGATAATCAGCATCAACGAGAGCATACTGCTTCTTGTATGCACCTCTGCCCCTTCTTGCTATCCGCTGCCACATGCGTAGTCCACAGCCCTACTGCTTCACTGCCCCACCTAGGAAGTTTCCTATTTCCCCAAATTCCCCTAATTCAATGCCTCCTCTCCCTCCAAATGTGTCCAGCCATCACTACCTATTGCAAGTTAAGCATATACACAAATGAAACTGCTTCACGTCCATCAGCACCGTCACAAACCACAGATCACAGTTGCTTCCCAAAATATCCATAAAGCCAATTTATATACGTTGAGTTGGGGTGGCCAGGAGTGAGGGAGCTGAAGTTTCAAGCTGCAACAGATTTTGTGACTAACAACACTATGTCCACCCTGATCTCTAAGGATGGAATGAGCCATAAACCAAACAAACTCCACTAACATTATCTCTAGAAGTATTTGCTTTTCTAACTACACAGGCAGCATTCACTTCCACCAGTGCTATTTTAAGACACTGGCTGTGCTCAGACATTCAAAAGGCCACAGAAGCCTGGGCTCTGCCGCACCACTGTGATAGTCCAACACTGCATAGCCCACAAATGTGTATTAATTACTCTGTAACTGCATTAGATTATAATATTATGGTTATGATTTGATAGTGAGAAGATAGGGTGCAGAAGGGGAGAACTCCTCCTCTGTGGAAAAAGGAGTGGCAAGCCAACCAAAATGAGAAAAGACGAAATTGTGTTTTGAATGTATGTGTTAAATGTTGAAACTCAATATACCGTATTTTTCGCTCTATAAGACGCACCAGACAACAAGACGCACCTAGTTTTTGGAGGAGGAAAACAAGAAAAAAAATATTCTTAATCTCAGAAGCCAGAACAGCAAGAGGGATCGCTGTGCAGTGAAAGCAGTAATCTCTCTTGCTGTTCTGGCTTCTGGGATAGCTGCGCAGCCTGCATTCGCTCCATACGACGCACACACATTTCCCCTTATTTTTAGGAGGGAAAAAGTGAGTCTTATAGAACAAAAAATACGGTGTGTGTGTGTGTGTGTATATATATATATATATATATATATATATATATATATATATATATATTTGTTCTGGGGGGGGGGGGGGAATTATTCAGTAACTGCTACGTAAAGTGACTGTATGCATGCATGAAATAGTAATCGATCCATCACCGCAGAGAGAACTTTTATTACTTGCAACATCAAAATACAACACTTTTCAGCACACATTGTTTAGTTCAGACTAAAGCTGCTGAGTAGTGAGAATTGTACACACATGAATGGCTCAGATCCAAATGCATCAGAATTAAATATATGGCAAGGTAAGAAGACGCATCATCATAATCAGTTTATTATGGTCAATAGACCTGAAACAAAGGGGATTCATAATGAATGCTCCTGTTTCAGGCTTCTAATTTACTGCATCAGGAGAAAGAAAATCTACTATAAATGCAAACTGGAATTTATAAATCTGAATAATCCAATTGTTCGGGAACTTTAAGCTCTTCAAGGAATAGTTCAATTCAAAACAGCTCCAGAGAAATGCAGTTCAAAATATATCTAGGGCTCCAAGTTTGGGAAAGGATGCTGCAGACTAATTAAGGATGTTGCCAAGCTGGAATATGTGCAGAAGACAGCAACTAAGATGAACAAGGGTCTGGAAACCAAGCCTTATGAGGAACGGCGGAGGGAGTTGGGTGTGTTTAGCTTCGGTAAGAGGAGACAGGATAGCCATCTTCAAATATGTAAAAGGCTGTCACATGGAAGAGGGAACAAGCTTGTTTTCTCTTGTTCTGGATGGCAGGACCTGAACCCATGGATTCAAGTTACAGAGGAGATTCCGACTAAACATCAGGAAGAACTTTCTGGCAGTAAGCGCTGTTCAATAGTGGAACAGATTTCCATGAGATGTGGTGGACTCTCCTTCCTTGGAGATTTTTAGCAGAGGTTGGATGGCCATATATAATATATGATTTAGTTGAGATTTCTGCATTGCAGGGGGTTTGGCTAGATGGCCACCGGGATCCCTTCCAACTCTACAATTCTACGAGAAAAGCAATGGGGGTTCAGAGAAGAAAAATGGGGCAACAACTAGGACAACATTGACCCACTCAGTAATACGTAGCAAGGCTATCATTTTAAAGCTGAAGATCATGGGTAGGCAAACTAAGGCCCGGGGGCCAAATCCGGCCCAATCGCCTTCTCAATCCAGCTCGCGGACGGTCCGGGAATCAGCGTGGTTTTACATGAGTAGAATGTGTCCTTTTATTTAAAATGCGTCTCTGGGTTATTTGTGGGGCTTAGGAATTCATTCATTCCCCCCCTCCCAAAAAAAATATAGTCTGGCCCCTCACATGGTCTGAGGGACAGTGGACCGGCCCCCTGCTGAAAAAGTTTGCTGACCCCTGCTGAAAATGTATCTCATTGGCTTTCATTTTAACTAGAATTGTCTCTGTATTTCTTTTTCTTTTTTGGCTCAAGCAATGGTCATTTCCACAATGAAATGTTTGCTATTTTTCTGCCTGAGCGGGCTTATTTTTACCGTTATGTTAACATAAAATAAACAACTCAATCTTTGATAGCTATCATTATTTTCCTGGCCTTTTACAGGTAAGGGGAGATATTCCACAGTGTTTTTTTAAAAAATGAATTTTGCGCATTTATGAAGCAAATGAATCTCTAGCTGTCATATGCAACACCTTTGTTTTCAAGGCAGGGCAATAAATTATCATTGCAAGTAGTCAGCACAACCAGCAGCATTCATTCCATTGTTTACTCTGTTGGTTCAGCAGGTGTGAATTAATGTTGAAATTCTTGTTTATTGGTATTCTAAGTACTTCAAGGTTCTCTTTTGTAGTTGTTCAGGAAAGCCTTTCTACCAGTTTGCCCTTTCAAAAACAAGCTGCTTCCAAGTCAAGATTTCAACATTAGTTCCCATCGGTTGATTTTATTAGGTTCATATTCAGAGCGCCTAAAAAGCAGCAACTGTTTTAAGATGAGTGAGGATGTTTGGCTCAATATCCAATTTGATAAGCCATGGTTTGCAGTTTGGCAGCGAGTTGGAATTAGAAACTGTGGCCTGTGATGCGATGTGAGTTTGCAGACTATAGTTTGTATTAGTTATGTGATGCCAAAGCTGAATAAGTTACAGCTGCTGCTGTATGTCTGGAAGCCAGTAAATCTTGAGACAGGAGTGCTGAGCAAAGAGGGAGGAAATGGGAAAGAAACTCTAAACCATAGCTGGGACATTTGAATGCTCAGACCAAGGCTCTGAGCAGTGGTTAGCATAAACTATAGATTTGGTACGGTGTCTGAACCAAGCCATAATTTCAGATTTTTCGCCCATCGACCTGGTTTGGTCCTAGTTCAGTGGACTAAATTTGGGAAGTAAAACACAAATCAGTTTTAAGAGAGTTCAAGCAGATCAAGGGAGGAGGCAGGGAAGGCTGCGGGGCACAGCACCAAACCAGAAAGATTAGCAAAACAGGTCAACAAAAGGATAGCCCACTGTTCAACAAAAGGAATGGTATCCTGTATTGCGCTTTTAAGGGTGGGTGTCTCCCTCTGGGTCACATGTAGTTCCTTCCAGCAAAGGCCCAACATTATTTTAATCAAAGTGTGCCTCAAAAAAATCCCAAAGCTTTGCTCATAAACAAAAGGATGGGAAAAAATTGCTTTCAGATCACGTGTGCGAGAGAGATTTCATGCTTTTACATGGTAATTTTCACTGCCAGGTTTTTAAAGGCAACACATCAGCTATGCGCAAACGATGCCCTTCATCAGTTCTTCTTGCTAGGTGGCACCAACTTTCTAATAAAGCCTAGTGGCTGCTAAGAGGGATGTTTGGGTGGAAAACCACTTCTGGGCCCCAACTATTGTGAAGAGAACGCATTAGTCCTAGAGAATACTGAAGCTGCTGATACCCAATATGTGTTTTCATGTAATAAATCCTTATTAGTCATGTGGTTTTTTTTAAGAGTAAAAACTGTCACAGTTTTGCATAGTCTACAACACCTTAAACTTTTAGTACACAAGCCAGAAATGCCACTTTAAGGTGCCCTTACTCCAGACAACTGTTAATTTTTCCAACTGTTTTTGGATGTTTGTAAAAACAGTCTTTATAGACATCGCTGAGACGGCTAGAGCGTCGGTGGCAGAAAACTCACTCCGAATCTGATCGGACACAGGTTAGAGCTCAACGTCGAGCCTACCAAGTGGCGATAGCGACGGCAAAGAAGACTTTCTTCACCGCCTCTATTGCATCTGCAGAAAATAGTAGCAGGAGACTCTTTCAGGTGGTCCGCAATTTAACGGAACCACCTTTACCACCGGGGCCTTGTAAAGACCCCAAGATCTCCTGCAACGATTTTGCAAAGTTTTTTGCAGATAAAATCCCTCATATTCGGAAGGAGCTAGACACCACCGTGGGAGCAGGGCTGGGGCGGGAGAGTGCTAGAGCCCTGTCTGGTCAAGTTGCATGGAATCAATTTCAATCCGTTACCCCCGAGGATGTGGACAGGCTGCTTGGACGCGTGAAACCAACCACCTGTCTCCTTGATCCTTGCCCATCCTGGCTAATAAAAGCAAGCCGGCAAGGGCTGGGTGATGGGCTCTGCGGGGTGGTGAATGCTTCCCTCTGTGAGAGAACATTCCCAGATCCGCTGAAAGAGGCGGTCGTTAAACCGCTTCTTAAAAAACCATCTTTAGACCCGGCCAGTATGGCCAACTATCGCCTAGTCTCAAATCTTCCATTCTTGGGCAAGGTGATTGAGCGTGTGGTTGCTGAACAACTCCAGGCACGCCTGGAGGATGCGGACCATTTGGATCCCTTCCAATCGGGGTTCAGGCCTCATCATGGGACTGAAACTGCCTTGGTCGCACTGGTTGATGATCTCCGGCAGGCTAGGGACAAAGGTTAGAGCTGTTTCCTAGTTCTGCTGGATCTCTCAGCGGCCTTTGATACAATCGACCATAACATCTATCTGGACCGTCTAGAGGGGTTGGGAGCTGGGGGCACTGTTATACAGTGGTTTCGCTCCTTCCTCCTGGGCCGTGTTCAGAAAGTGGTGGTGGGGGATGAGTGCTCAGACCCTTGGGCCCTCACTTGTGGGGTACCTCAAGGTTCCGTCCTCTCCCCCATGCTTTTTAACATCTATATGAAGCCGCTGGGAGAAATCATCAGGGGGTTTGGACTGGGTGTCCATCAATATGCAGATGATACCCAGCTCTACCTCTCTTTCAAATCAGAACCAGTGAAGGCGGTGAAGGTCCTGTGTGAGTGCCTGGAGGCGGTTGGAGGATGGATGGCGGCTAATGGATTGAAGCTGAATCCTGACAAGACAGAAGTACTGTTTTTGGGGGACAGGAGACGGGCTGGTGTGGAGGACTCCCTGGTCCTGAATAGGGTAACTGTGCCCCTGAAGGACCAGGTGCGTAGCCTGGGAGTCATTTTGGACTCACAGCTGTCCATGGAGGCGCAGGTCAATTCTGTATTCAGGGCAGCTGTCTACCAACTCCACCTGGTACGCAGGCTGAGACCCTACCTGCTGTCTCGCCAGAGTGGTGCAGGCTCTAGTTATCTCCCGCTTGGACTACTGCAATGCGCTCTACGTGGGGCTACCTTTGAAGGTGACTCGGAAACTACTGCTAATCCAGAATGCGGCAGCTAGACTGGTGACTGGGGGCGGCCGCCGAGACCACATAACACCGGTCTTGAAAGACCTACATTGGCTCCCAGTATGTTTCCGAGCACAATTCAAAGTGTTGGTGTTGACCTTTAAAGCCCTAAACGGCCTCGGCCCAGTATACCTGAAGGAGTGTCTCCACCCCCATCGTTCTGCCCGGACGCTGAGGTCCAGCGCCGAGGGCCTTCTGGCGGTTCCCTCATTGCGAGAAGCAAAGCTACAGGGAACCAGGCAGAGGGCCTTTTCGGTAGTGGCGCCCGCCCTGTGGAACGCCCTCCCATCAGATGTCAAAACGATAAACAACTACCGGACATTCAGAAGACATCTTAAGGCAGCCCTGTTCAGGGAAGTTTTTAATGTATGATATTTTAGTGTTTTCTGGTTTCTATGGAAGCCGCCCAGAGTGGCTGGGGAAACCCCACCAGATGGGCTGGGTACAAATAATAAATTATTATTATTATTATTATTATTATTATTATTATTATTATTATCACTGCCCTGTCTAAAACAGTCAAACAGATGCTAACTCATTTCCTGGAGTCACAGAAAGTTCTCAGAATAATGTATCTTTCTGAATGTGTTCTATATTCTGCTCTAACAGAAGAGTTGCTTACATAGCAAATGGCATTTGAAATGATGGCCTTCTAGCGAAGCGAGGAATGAAAACATACTTCCTTCAAATGAAGAAAAGACTCACCTCATCGCAATCTCCTTCTACCATGGCATAAATAGCTTTCTTAACCAAGTTTGTACCTGGAATAGAGATTAAAAGCAACAAATTTAAACCACTGGCACAAATTATTTCAGCACCAATTAGCTCCTAGAGTTCAGGCTATGGCATAAAAGCAAATGTACATAATTAATGATTACTATGGCTATTCTGTACAACCAAGATAAAATACCTTCTCTAATTCAAAATAAAAAGGCCTCTTAGCCCTCTGCATCAAATTGGGCTGGGCATTTCCTGTCTCCTAATTCAAACTGAAGCAATGGCCTTATTGAGGTCTTTTTTATTTTATTTTTACTGAAGCAGAAGCACAAAGCAGCTTCTAGGAAAACAACCACCAAACAATAAATCTGATTTAAAATAATGAAGGTGTTACAACAGCCAGGGCCACCTAGCCTGCAATGGTATAATGAACTGTATGGCCAGGGAAGATTCTGGGGTACAGGATAAGGGGCTTAAAAGTGTGAGGCATCATGGGTTGTGCAACTAAGGCCTTGGCATTAAAAAACAACAACCTTCAATTGCCTGCATTGTCAGAGTTTTGCTTCTCACAAAATGTCATGCTTTGGACCCTCCCCTCACCAAGTTTTGTATTTGTTCCCTTAGTGTAGTTCAGATTTCCGTCTAGACGTGTTTTAACCGAGGAAGTCTACCATCTGAAGATGTCTTACAAGGCAAGGCAGCCACCTCGAAGAGCATGCACTGCACATAAAAGAGGCATGCCCATCTTCAATAGGATGCAACTAGAATGAACGCTGGGGGGGAAATAATAAATGAGTTTCTATGTCAGTGAATAAGAAGGGAACCAAGCTGTGTCCAATAAGTTGCTGCTGTGGACAGAGAAAACCAAAGCACCCTGGTGTGCCTGCACAAGGGACTCTTTAGATCCCTGCCAGTCAACAGTATGCTGTACCAGCGATCTGAAGCAATGGCCTGTGAATTCACTTACTCCCAACTGCCAAGGCAAGCTTTCTTCTCCCAGTTCCCGCAAAGCAAGCCTTCAGAGCTCAGAGGGCCAAGGCAGAGCACAAGCGTGGGAGCTAGTCCCATCTCCTTGTGGAACCCTGGTCTGAACAAGGTAAAGGTAAAGGTAAAGGTACCCCTGCCCGTACGGGCCAGTCATGTCCGACTCTGGGGTTGTGCGCCCATCTCACTTAAGAGGCCGGGGGCCAGCGCTGTCCGAAGACACTTCCGGGTCACGTGGCCAGCATGACAAGCTGCATCTGGCGAGCCAGCGCAGCCCACGGAAACGCCGTTTACCTTCCCGCTAGTAAGCAGTCCCTATTTATCTACTTGCACCCGGGGGTGCTTTCGAACTGCTAGGTTGGCAGGTGCTGGGACCGAACCCCGCCGCGGGGATTCGAATCGCCACCTGACGATTGGCAAGTCCTAGGCGCTGAGGTTTAAAGGTGGCTGGGATTAAATTGGAAACCACCAATTTCTGTAACCAAGCCTAAAGCCGAAGTGTGTTTGGGGAGGAACGCCCAACAAATTCCTTCTAAAATGGGAGTGGGAGAGTAGTTTCTGCTTCATATCCAATTTACCATTCATTCATGGCGCCTACATTTGCATTAAGGAAGAAAAAAGGGTTCCCCCCTGGCTTTTGGTTCATTTAAGGCATACATAAAACGGCTGGCAACTGGTAGTTGTCAGGCTACATCTGGCCACCTGAGGGATGCCATCTGTTCACAGCAAATGTAGGTAGATAGATTAGGGGTTTTATCGTGTAGCAGCCACGAGACCCTGTAGTGCCCAACACTGGCAATTTCCTTCAAAATGCAGCCATGACACACTTCAATGAATTCATGATGGCTCAATTTAACAAACACAGCAAACTTGCTGAGAAGGTGAAGTTATCACCTGGTGGTGGGCAAGCTGGTGAACTCACAGAGGCCCGGTTTCAGCTTTTTATTTAATTTTTGTTTGCTGTTCCCTCAACACAGACACACATATACTGGAGGGCTTTCACTGATTTGCATGATTAAGTATATGTGCTTAAGACATGATTTTCATAACATGGCTTGCATATTATTTTTATGAACATGGGATGCACCACACAGCTGTAAGTATTCCACAACACAACGGTGCAGCTACTCTAAATAAAAAATGATCAACTTTCTTTCTCCCCATGATGGAACTCTAAACTGGGTATCTGAGAACTCAGACTCTGAGACCCAGACTGGTGCATGTCTGGTGGATCTTATGTTTTCAGGTCATGCCCTGTTTCTCCATCTTTTGTGTACATTATGATTATTTAAAAACGAACTAGTCGTATAGAATTGTTAATGAACACGCAAAAGTGGATTATTATCAGGAGTCTATTATGGACTTCAAAGACTGTAGAACTGCAAGTTTTCTCACCTAAAAACAGTAACGTTCAAAAATAACTTGTAACACAAGAAGGGTGTAATCAAGATTTCATCCCAAAGCAGCAACTATTAGATATATTTTTATTTATTTAAAAAAGGACACAAATGCTATTCTTACCTATGCCTTTTCTTCTGTATTTGGAATCCACTGCTAACATGGCTATATAACCTCTGCGAAACATCTTTTTGTGCATATCCAACTTGCAGACGATGGCACCTACACACTCGTCTCCTACCATTGCCTTGAAAAAAACAACAATCCAAGAAGATTTTTGTAGATTAAGAGGGCAATATGCAGTGCCAGAAAACTCACCATTCTATAAGTACATTTACAGCAAAATTGCTTTCTGGAAGTTATTTGCTTTACAAATAAAGGCAGATGCATCTCCCAGTAACTAAAGCGTACACTACACATTTTGTAGTAAGGCAAATTTGGAGGATGATTTCTCAAATTGTTACATTGACTGGCTTGGATTCTAAGTAGCACAAATTTAAGAAAGCTCACTTTTCTGTTCCCTCAAAGCCCCGCCATCCTGAGAAGTCTCTCTCTCTCTCTCTCTCTCTGAGGGCTGGAGGACCCTCTCCACTGTGTGAGACAGGGCAAGGAGAGCTGCGGGGGGAGTTGCCCCCAACTGGACAGAGGGACTGTCTGCGAATTTCATCTGCAGAAGGCATCTCTGCTCAAAAGCGTGTGTGTGTCCCCCCCCCCCCATGCCTTTTAGGAACACCCTCCTGCTTGGCCTTTCCTCAGGAGCTTTTGGGTGGATGCAGAAGAGACAGAAAGGTCCGCTTGTGCAAGCTTGTTTCCGCTTGTCATTTAGGATACACGCTACTGATTTCAGCCTATTCTACACAGAACTCCTAAAAGATTATGTAAAGGAAAGCCTCATGCAATTCAAAGAATGCATCGATACCAGTACCGGTGGTACCTCTAGTTGCGAACACCTCTGGATACGTATCCTTCGGGTTATACACGTGGCAAACCCATAAGTAATGGAAAGGTTTCCACTGCGTGTGCATGCGCAGAAGCAGGCTATCGCCCCCGTGCGCATGCGCAGAAGCAGCGCCTCTGGATGCGAATGTTTCGGGGTAAGAATGGACCCCCTATTACTGGCCTGAGGAAAATAATTTTGAAATTCCGAGAAGGAAATACACAATCTAAGCATTATTTAAGTTAGCAAGCTGTTCCAATGATATACAGCCACTGTCCTCTAACCATGAACTAAACTGGAAGTCACAAACAAAGCTGCAGTCAGAGAGAACTCCAGAAGATATTCTGGAATAACTGGTTTGAGGACTGCGAAGAAGGGAAAGAAAAATCTACACTCCCCAAACCCCACTTTCTACCTCTTTCACACAAATATACACAAAGGTTTTCGATATATACGTAGATCACTTGCCATAACTAAATTTGTTTCAGAATTCTTATCCTTTCAACAAAATACTAATTACTGATAACTTAAGCACTCATGGAAGTTAACTGTACACTTCCTAATCCACTTGTGACACACCTGCACACGTAAATAAACTCTTGAGTGAGGAAAAGAAGCTGCAAAATCATTTCATTTGAAAAGATTCATAAACCTATGTGATAAAATATACTGAATGTGTAAAATTTACCACCAAGGAATGCCTTAAGGGGAGATTCCATGCTAAATCTGCACCTCTCTCCTCTCAGATCCAAGTCTCTACCCACAAAACCTGTGCAACAGGACAATGCAGAGACCAACCCAAGCACTCTGACTCAGAAGGAAAAGTTACTGGATTTAAAATTCAATCCATCACATCAAAATGTTTTCTTAATAAAATCTGGCATAGAAGGGCCCCATAAGTTTTTTAAGATATAAAAAATTAAGCAGCAACAGTGAGTTGCAGAGGAGCTCAACTACCTTCTCAATTTCTCAAACACAGGGGAGGGGGAAATCCCCAACCTACGCTAAATTCTTGCCTTAGGCTGAAACCTTGCACACATTTTGTGTGTATCAGCCAGATGCCGAGAAGTGTCACCGTGAAGCTGAATATGCTAAGAGAACACCAATTTTTGTGCAAAGAAGCTCGAATGTACTACGTGACTGTTCATGCTATATCTTCTTTTGTTAAAGAGACACCAAGGGTAATAATGAATTATAGGCCAAACCACTTGGAATCAGGCAGCATTATAGGCTAGCAGCACAAACCAATTACAGTTAAGCACCCTGAATTCTGATCAAGTTCAACAGGAGGGATTTAAGCAGGTACTTAACTCTCCCATTGTGATCAATGGGGGCACGGTTTTTCTTCCTAACAAACCTCTTGGAACAAGTGTGCATTCATGTAGTGAGTTCAAGGGCACACACACACAGTATACAATAGGCTTACTCGCCTCTTGCCAGGGAACAGCCTTTGCATAGCAGGATGAACAGAGCCAGCTGCTTGAACTTAGAAATGCTTACGCTGGCATACAACATAAGCATTTTGTGCCCTCATGCTGGCACAGCTGTTCTCTTACATTCTGTCCTTAGAGGTTACATGGAGTCTTAGATTTGGTAGGTAGGCAGGCAAGAGTAGATTTCATTTCATTGTGCAACAGCAGCAGAAGCACCCAGGCTATGTTATGACATACAGAAGATGACATTTCAAGCAGCTTTCTCTTAAGATTTCACTCAAGTCATGAATAATAGCAGGTCCCACTTAGTTCCTAATGTCTTAAAAGGGCACCCAGCCAATTATTGTTAGAAGCATGAAGAAAGTATGTAAGTTAGAATCCACTTTGAAGTGAAGCTAGGGTCACACACATGAAGATAACAAGACCTGCAGAAAACTTTGGGAGTATTTTAAGAAGTGGGCACAAAAAGAGCCCTGCCTTAAACTTCAGCCGCAAATCACTTCTCACTGACATACTGATGGCCTTGCAATAGTGAAGACAAAAAATTCTAGAGATAAGCAGCTGTAAGCTAACGTCTTTCATCTTTGAAGCTAATGAGCAATACCTGAATTCCTGTTGTCACTTTATTATCCGGAAACAATAACTTTCTGTCTCTAGTTCCAGCAACACAGCTAAATGAACAGTGTTTCACTCGGAGCTCAGAATTTAACCAAAGCTGCTTAGAATTTACTTCTCCAGCTTTTATTCACGGGCCTCATTCAGTCACCACACTAGTTCAATCTACAAACCATAGTTTAGAGATCAGGAACATGTGACAGGTTTCCATTCTCTTTCTGCCTCTCTTCCTCTCTCATGTGTGCATATACTTCCTTTCTTCCACGGTTTGTTTTGAGGTAGCGCTAGTTAGCATTTATCATTGTTTGCATCTGAATCAAGCAAATCATGGAAAGAAGAGAGAATCTTTGAGAGGACAGGGCTGCAGCTCAGTGACAGAGGATCTAGAAAGTCACAGCTTCAATTCATGACATCTCCAGGTTGGGTGGGAGAAACCTCAGTCTGAAACCCTAGAGCCACTACTGGTCAGTGTAGACAAAACTGAACTAGACGGACCAACAGCCCCATTCAGTATACGGCAGTTTCCTATGTATGTCTCTATGACAGACAGAAGGGAGCAAGCATTACTGAATGCTAGGTTTAGACTAGGCCACTGGACAATAATCTATAAAACACAAACTGCAACCAAACCAGAAGTTTACCATCAAGTAGCACCATTTAGAAACTTGGCCTAGTAAAAATTTGGCCCTTATGAGGCCACCTTTAAATTTCTCGTTTTATGTTCTGTTACCATTCATGTTCAACATTCACAAGGGTCCAGGCTCACCAGACTTCTAAACACACAAGCAGGGAGAGACTATGGCATATCACCAGCATTAAAACTTTAAGCAAGGAAAGTCCCATTACTATAGGAAGCTTAGTGCTTCACTCCAACACTACTGCTTAAAAAAATAATAAAAATCAAACCTGACTTCAGGGATGTTGAAAGTATCCAGCACAGACTACAGGCAGATTAATTTTGTTAGAGGCTAATCAATCCGGGAGGACTAAGCATCTTGCAGCATTATTAGTTTTAATATGTTCAGAGAAGAGAAGCCAAAAAGATTCAGGAAGAACATTTTGTATTTGATAATTAGAACGTCCACAGATCTATTAGCACCGATAAACCGCTGAAACCCATAAATGCAATGTTTGCTTGCTAGAAGGCCTTCCAAAATTCAGTTTTGTTGGGTGCTCTTGTTCAGCTTTCTGGAACATCAACCCTGCAAATGAGTGTTTAGAAACCAGCCTCACAAGTGCCAGAACAAAGGTATTGGCTGACTCAAGTTGAAATGCTTAATCACTTTTCTTAAAAGCAGATGCTTGTGAACACCCTCAGTCCCTTTACCAAATGCAGCATGTAGGCAGCATTATACTAAAACAACATGGTGTTCAGTTTTGTTACTGGGGCCCAGCCAGTGGCTTCTGAGGTCACATAACCAATCTGCTGCAGCAATACACAATGCCTGTGTGATTCACAGACCTAACAAGAAGTGTGATGAGCATTTGGACTGATGCTGCCACTATGAAGAACCACCCCTCAAGATTTTCCCCGCAAACCATTTTTGTTCTCTACCTAGCCGATTGATGCTTGCCCATGAGTGTTCTCTTCTCCACATCACAAGCCCTTAAAAAGCTGTCTAATTAGCAGTTCATAAACGTTTTAAAATCAACTGATATAAAATTCCATAGGTGGCATTTCCTTGTAAAAAATAAATAAATTCCAAGGATTATAATATTAAAAGGCTCAACAAAATACCTGTACAATGTTCGCAAAGTCTATTTTATGTCCACTTATAATTGTCTTTAGAGATATAATATTTGCCTGGTAGTTTACCTCTACTCTCATCATCCGGTAACAGCACAGCTTTGATCCTGAAATTATTTACTACTTCTGCATGTGCATCCATAAAAATAAACATAAGAGGGGCTGACAAGTCTGAGCTCTGACCATATAAGTCTGTAGTCCAGTCTGATTGTTATTTTGCTATAAGGTGGGACACTAATATTTCCCTTTAGCACTGACAAGTTCTTTAACATATATAATGCAGTAGGAGCACTTGATTAGGTGCGTCCCCATTCTCTCGAACATATCACAAGCAACAGTTACCCTTCAATAGAAAATTCCCCAAAGCTTCCACACACAGTCCCTCATCTATATGGGTGGACCAGCTGCTGTTTCTGTAACTAAAATGTATACTTCAGACATGCATTTTTCTGAGACTTTAGATGACACGAAAAAGTAAACTTTCTATTTAAAATTGGCATGCCACAGAAAAAAGGAGAAACCATCACGTTTCTAGCTCTGTGATCACCTCTTTCAGCATTCTGAAATCTCTACAGGCCTCAGTACTCTACCATCACAGAATAATATTTCAAAGAAGGTGAGGCAGCCAAATGAATAATAAAAATAGCATCATTTGGTAGAGACTAAGAAGGAACACAATTTTCAATGTATGACAGATGACAGCTGTGTTCCAATTTCATTAGGGAGAATAAGAACTGAATACAATGGAAAAGAGATTTTCAGTACAGCACAGTTCCAAGTGGAAATGTATTACTATGTAATGATACATAAGATCCATTTTAGAGGCTTTTAAAAGGTGTTGAATTGCTTTTCAGAAGTAATGTGGACTTAAATCAATGCCGGTCTGAAGGAAGATGGGACTAGACAATATCCAGGCTAAAATGTTTCTAAAAACTTCTCTACAGATATGAAGGCTGCCAGCTGTCAATTGATACCATTAATATGGCTATTTCTCATTTTTACTGGGCTGAAGGTGAGAGAGGGAATGCTAAAAAGAAATCAAATGGGAAAGTAATGTCAATGACAACTAATGCACACAAAAAGTTGAGGGTCTTATTTGTACACGCACACCCCAAATTTGAAGTTACAGAAAAATCTCCATAAACTGAAGACTTACACATTCCTATGCCAAATCAGCTGAGCCACAGAGGTCACCAAGCTGGTTCTGTGTATCTTTTATTTCAAAAACAAAGTGACCAAATGTGGACTAGCTTCCCCTGCGGCCTCCCCAACCCTGCACCGGCCACCCATCCTCTATACCCCTCAACGCCAACTTCCTTCACCATGCCTCCTTCCTCGCCCCCTCCCCCAACTTACCAAAAAGCAAAGCTGAGGCCAGTTGTGGATAAAATACCTATATGTGTAAATGGAGTAGGGTTCAGACAGATCTTTGGTGATCAGTCTCATGATATCGGGCATCTGCAGCTCGGACTCATAGCGGACGTATCGTATCGTCAGGTCCCCTTCCTCCTCCTCCACCTGCTGGGGGCCCCAGGAAGAGTCCGTGGTGGGGGGCCCCGGGGAGCATTTCTGCAAGCTGCAGTTGGAGGCCAAGGACCTGGACAGGAGCAGCAGGGACTCCTCCTCCTCCTGGTGGCCTCCTCCTCCTTCCTCCACCCCTCCCGCTCCAGCCAGCCCATTCCTGTCCCCTTCAGAGGGGGCAGAAGCAGCGTCGTGGCGGCGCTTCTGCTGCTCCGGGGGCTGCGCAGTCCTTGCTTGGGAGCGGGGGACCCGGTGGTGGTGATGGTGGTGGTTGCTGAGCGAGGAGGGAGGCTGCTGCTGGGGGGGCAGCTCGGGACCCTCTTCCTGCTGCTGCTGCTGCCCGTGTCCCATTGTCTTGCCAGCGGGGCTGGGGCTGCTCCTGCCGCCGCCGCCGCCGCCGCCTCTCTTGCTGTCCGGCGGGCGCTGCTTCTCTCCGCCGCCGCCGCCGCTCAGGACCTTGCCCTTGAGGGGGCCGCGCAAGTGCCGCAGGTCCGGCCCGGGGATGAGCCCGTTGAGCTGGTGGTTGCGCCGGTGCGGCGGGCAAGGCCGGCGGCGGTCCCGGGCGCCTTCATCCCCGGCCTCCTCCTCCTCCTCTTCTTCCTCGCGAGGCCTTCTTCCTCCGCCTTCCTCCTCTTCTTCTTCCTCCTCCTCCTCTTCCTCGGCGGCTCCCGGAAAGGGCAGGAGGAGCGAGGCGGCGTCTCCCGGCGGCGAAGCGAGGAGGCTGCTAGGCCCGGGCGGAACCTCGGCCATGTCCTGAGGCGGGAAGAGACCGGCAAGGGAGAGAAGCGTGAGAAAGAGAGGCGACCCCCGCCCAAGACTCTCCCCTCGCCCACACGCCGCCCCCCCCCGGCCGCCCCTTCCCCGCCGCCCCGTCTCCGCCTCACCCCAAAATCCCCTCAGCAGCAGCAGCAGCAGCCGCGGCGCCTCCCGCTCCCCTCCTCCGCTCCTCCTCATCCAGCGGCCGTAAAGCGAGGGCAGGTTTCCCGTCAGGCCAGGCCGCCGCCGCTCTCGCGCGAGGGCGGACGAAGGAAGAGCGCGACACTTCGCGCCGCCGCCTCGCTTTACGGCCGGGCCCCCTCAGGAAAGGGCTGCGAGGGAAAAGGGAAGGAGAAACGGCGTAAGGGGGGGCGGGGCCTCGCCGAGAGGGCGGGGCGCGGCTTCCTCTGCGCGCGCCGTCGCGGCCCCGCCCACCGCCTTTCCCTGCGGGGCGGTGCTTGCGCGCGCTCGCTCGCTCGCTCGCTCGCTTTGTGCTAACTTTCCCCGTCCTCCTTTTCTTATCTCTATGGTCCTACAAGTCGCGGAGACTCTATGGTCAGCGAAAGAAAGAGAGGCCGATATATATCTATTTCTCTTTTAAAAAGCTGTCCCTTCACGGATAGGCCCTCGCGACGGTGGGAGAGCTGCGCAAGCGCAGATCGTGCTTTGGCTGAGGGCTAGGCGGGAACGAGCTTGGGGGCTGGGGGCGGGGCTAGCGGTAGGCAGACAAGGGAAAAGCGACCCTGTACACGTTTCTCACGACAAGGGGAGGGGGGGGGAGAGAGACGCGTGTACATATGCATGTGAGTATGGGAGTACACGTGTGCGGTTTTCGTGAACTATATTTCTCGGGTGACTACTTTGACTAAAGCTCTTCATTACATCCCCCTCAAATTAAGATGATGGATCATCACCATCTGTTAATTAAATCACCCTTTATTATTAACTACATTTGTATACAGTGGTACCTCGGGTTACATACGCTTCAGGTTACAGACTCCGCTAACCCAGAAATAGTGCTTCAGGTTAAGAACTTTGCTTCAGGATGAGAACAGAAATCGTGCACTGGCGGCGTGGCGACAGTAGGAGGCCACATTGGCTAAAGTGGTGCTTCAGGTTAAGAACAGTTTCAGGTTAAGAACAGATCTCTGGAACGGATTAAGTACTTAACCCGAGGTACCACTGTACTGTCCTCCATCACAATGTAAAAATGCAAAATGCAAACACAAAATACATAAGAAGACAGAATCAAACCTATGGTATAACCCCACCCCACCCCAAACACAGGCCATAGAATGTTAGTCAGCCCATAGCCTGTTTATAGAGATTGTTGTTGCTGTTGTTTTATTCATACCCTGCCCACCTGCTTCCCCCCAGAGTGGTTTCCGCAGCCACTCTGAGCAGCTTACAGTGTACATATGAAAACATGGTTTTTTCCCTGGTCTGTAAGCATATAAAGGGGATGCGGGTGGCGCTGTGGGTTAAACCACAGAGCCTAGGACTTGCCAATCAGAAGGTCAGCGGTTTGAATCCCCGCGACAGGGTGAGCTCCTGTTTCTTGGTCCCTGCTCCTGCCAACCTAGCATTTCGAAAATATGTCAAAGTGCAAGTAGATAAATAGGTACCGCTCCGGCAGGAAGGTAAACGGCGTTTCAATGCGCTGCTCTGGTTCGCCAGAAACGGCTTAGTCATGCTGGCCACATGACCCGGAAAAACTCTCTGTGGACAAACGTCGGCTCCCTTGGCCAGTAAAGCAAGATGAGTGCCGCAAACCCAGAGTTGGCCACGACTGGACCTAATGGTCAGGGGTCCAGGGGTCCTAAAGGTCAGATGGTGGCCCACCTCTGGCAACTCCCCTCAACCCCTGGTAGGGGCTGGTGGGAGTTGTAGTGGAGGACATCTGGGCAGCACCAGGTTGCAGAAGCCTTTCCTCTCCATCCCCTTGGATCCCCAGACCCTCCCATTCTTTGAGGCCACCTGTTTGCCACTCAATGGACAGTTGCCTCCATGAATCCCGCCGTCTCTCCTGCCATGTAAAAAGTGGCCGGTGGGCCATGGAGATCAAGCAGGACCACCTGTCCAGGTTTCACGAGAAAATGTCCCCTGAAAAGAACTTGGGTCATTTGCTTCAGGTAGCAAAGGCTGTGTTCTCTCAGCCTGAAGTCACAAAGCTTGCGGTGATGTCAGAACCGGCTGCAGGGTGGATGTCTGTGATCGATACTTCAACATCAATTTTGTGTCTTTTCCTTAGCTGAAGCAGTTTTTTGCTCCTCCTTTTCTTCTAATTTCTCTCCTCATTGATTTTGTCTTCCTGTCTCCTCGACTTGCAAGTTTGCTGTTTTTAGCTCCCCCCTCCCAGGCAGCCTCCTTTTTTGCTAGCGTCCCTCTTCTCCCTCCCCGATCGCTTGCCATCAGTGGCTTTATTTCAACACCCACTTCCCTCTTTCAAAAAAAAGAAGAAGCATGATATGCTTTTTGCCCCTGGGCAATTTGGCTCCAGGGACCACACATTCGCTCCATAAGACACACAGACATTTCCCCTTACAAAAGTGTGTCTTTTGGAGCGAAAAATACGGTACAGGAAATAAAAACAACAACCCAACAACCTCCCATCTGAAAAAAAATCACATTTTAAAAGGGCATAGGATCCTGGCAACTTTTAAAGTAAGACAATTAACAAACCGCTCATTGGAAAGATCATGATCTCAGAAATGTCTGCAGCAATATTTATTGGCAACCCAATTGGCTGAGTGTATGGTTTACTCCTGTGCCTTTCTTCTCCCAAAGATGTCCTGCAAGGCAGCAGGTATGGATATTTCCTCAGGGTTTACTCCCGAAGCTTTTCTCATGAATTCATATAGCCAGAAAGCAGCTGAGGTTTGGGATCAGAGTTTTCCTTCTCCTAGATGGGCTACCTTCCCAGTGGACAAGCCCTACCTGCCCCTAAGGGCGGTGTAAAAATGTAATAAACAAGCAAGCAAGCAAAGCCATCTCCATCTTTCGCCTAAGATGCACTCCTCTCCTGTCTTTCACCTGGCTGGGATGAAAAGGGGCAGGCAAGTTTCACCACAGGAAGAGAAGAAGAGTCTGTCACCCAGTGGCCAAATGCCCTCAAGGGAAACCCATAAGTTTCCTCCGCCTGAGAGCTATGAATTGCTGCTGGCGGCCAAAGCAGACGATATTGAGTTAGGTGGCCGAAAAAAAATTACATATCACTTGGGAAGACAGGTGAACTAATGCCAGTGTACTGGAAGAAGCAAAGTGTCAAAGCAATGATTCTTCATCAACAACTTCGTTGGACTGGTCATGTTGTACAGATGCCTAATGATCGTCTTCCAAAGCAACTACTCTATTCCAAACTTAAAAATGGAAAACGTAATGCTGGTGGTCAACAAAAGAGGTTTAAAGACTCTCTCAAGGCAAATCTTTAAAAATGTAGTACCGTATTTTTCGCTCTATAGGATGCACTTTTCCCTCCTAAAAAGCAAGGGAAAATGTGTGTGTGTCCTATGGAGTGAATGCGGGGGGGGGGGGGAGGCAGGCGGGAAAAGCCCCCAAGAGCCTCACACAAGCTCCTTTCGCTCCTGCGGGCTTTTCCCCAGGAGGAAAAAGGGACTGACTGGCTGCATCAGTCCCTTCTCCCACCACATAGGAAAGCCCACAGGAGCCACACACCCTTGAAAGGCTTTTGCGAGAGGTGAGGGAATCCCCCCACCTCCCAGAAAAGCCAGGAGAAGCCATGCAGCCCTTTTAAAGAGCGCACGGCTTCTGCGGGAGGTGGGGGAATTCCCCCACTTCCCACAAAAGCAGGAAGAAGGTCTGGGAGCTGGGGGGGATCATATTTTTTCCCTTGATTTCCCCCTCTGAAAACTAGGTGCGCCCTATGGTCAGGTGCGCCCTATGGAGCGAAAAATACAGCATATAAAGAGAAATTTCTTGGAAGTAAAAATTAGGATTAGGGGTAAAATAAGATTATGTTGTCAATAAATATTAAGGACTGGAGTATTAATAAAGGAGAAGAAGTTAGTAAATGAAAGAAGTTAATATTATTAGAAATATGAATTTGGAGAACTGCTAAACAGGTGATACAATGAAATTCAGTTAGAAGGGATTTGAGGAGGGGAGTTTTTGGAAAAAAAATAAAATAAAAATGTAATATAAACACCGACAACTGGGAAACACTGGCCTGCGAGTGTTCCAATTGGAGAACAGCATTTGCCAAAGGTGTCACGGGCTTTGAAGACACTCGAACTCAGGACGCAAGGGAGAAACGTGCTAGGAGGAAGGCACGCTTGGCAAATCCACACCGTGATCAACTCCCGCCCGGAAACCAATGTCCCCAATGTGGAAGGACGTGTGGATCCAGAACTGGCCTCCACAGTCACTTACGGACTCACTGTTAAAACCGTGTTTGTGGAAGACAATCTTACTCGGCTACGAGGGATTGCCAAAGAAGAAGATAGCCCAAGATCACATGGAAGATGGAGCAAGATTGTTTTCTCCTGTTTCGGTGAGTAGGACTCGAACCCATGGCTTCAAGTTACAAGAATGGAAATTCCAACTAAACATCAGGAAGAACTTTCTGACAGCAAGAGCTGTCTACATTTTATATGTGCCTTGTTCAGATGTTGTGAGTTTGTACTTATCTTCTATCCATTGGTTGGAGGGAACCCCATTTATATTTTTCCAGTTCTTTAATACCTGTCTGCCATGCTGGTTTTGGTGCAAAAAAATGAAAAACAGATAACGAAAGAAAAGAGGCGTCTCGAACTGCTAGAATATGTGGAGTTAGCAGGCATGGCCACCAGAATAAGAAATCAAAATGATGATCCCAGGAGTAAAAAAAGGTTTTATTTAAATATGCAATATTATTAGCTAAGTACTGGAAAGAAGCACGTGTTCCAGCGAAAGAAGATTGGCAAATCAAATTAATGGAATATGCTGAAATAGCTAAATTGACGTTAAAACTAAGAAGAATAGACAACAACGGATTTAAAGAAGGATGGAAGGACTTTATTGCATATATACAAAAGCATTGTTCACAGGTCAATACATTGGCAGGATTTTGAAGTACCGTACTTGTAATGTGATTATGAATGAGATAATAAGTAAAAACAATGACTTTTCAGGCTACAGAGGATGTGAAGAAATACAATGTAACCAAGGAAGGGTTCAGGGGGAAGTCATTTTTTTAAATATTTGGACATGAGTATATATTGTTATTGTATAAGTTTGTTATTTTTGGAAAATTAATAAAATGTTATATAAAAAAGGAAAGAAACCAAAATGATAAAAGATATAAGGAAGACTGGGTATTATTTATTGATTATATGAACAAAAATTATAAGAAGGCAATTAGCCTAGCAGGATGGTAATATTTTCAGCAGCGTAGGTTAGAACTAGAATTAATGGGATGAGCAGAGAAAGATTGGGGAAACTAAGAAGCCGCGAAAGAAAGTGGAAGTCCGTCAGTTACCGTATTGTTTTTAAAAATGTAGTAGAATATCTAACATGTAATTTTATTTTTCCTATTTCCTATTACTTTCGGGGGCGTTTCTTGTGTTGAAATGTATCAGAAATGCAAATTTAAAAAATAAATACCTGTCTTTTTGCAGTAGTAAGGGAGTTCATTCTTATTGTCCCCTTGTTAGGTTCCATGTATTGGGGATATAATTCAAAAGGGTATTTTCCTCTGCAAATTTAAGATATTTCCATACAGTTACATTAATTGTCTCTGTTACCCTATGCTAAAAAATTGCGAATACATTGGTAAGAACATATGTTTTTAAAAAGTATTGACCCTGTTCAGGGTGGATTTGATTTAAATCAAATCGATTTAAATCACTAGTCAGTAAGACTTGATTTAAATCACTAGCCAGCAAGATTTAAATCATTATTTTTTAACGGAAAGACTCATTCTTGCTGGTATAATCTTAATATTTACAACCAGATGAAGGTTTCATTTTTGGAATAACAAATTTTCAGAGTAGTTTTTACAGTTATATCAAAAATTACTGATTTGGTTATACTATTAGAAATACATTGACAGATAAGTATGAAATTATTGTGAGGTTTAATAAGTTAACTGTTTATATTTGGACAACTTTTCTGCTGTACTTTATTGGAAGGAGAAAAATGATCATTTCCTTAATAACAATTAAAATAATTGATTTAACTAAAACAATAACATTATAGCAGATGTATCAATGTTTGTTAACTGATGTGGTTAAACAACTTTTTTTTAAAAAAAACCTTAGACTGAGTTTTAGCACACATGAAAAACTAAAAACAAATCCTTATTTCCTGATGAATAGCCTTTGGACTACAATGTAACTTAAATAGAAAAAAATTCCTTCCAGTAGCACCTTAAAGACCAACTAAGTTAGTTCTTGGTATGAGCTAGTTGGTCTTTAAGGTGCTACTGGAAGGAATTTTTTTGTTTTGACTATGGCAGACCAACATGGCTACCTATCTGTAACTTAAATAGAAAACTATCTTTAGAAATATTTTCCCTCCAAAAGCGTTTCAATTTTAAAATCCAATTTAAATTAATAAAATCCGATTTAAATTTAAAAAATCCGATTTAAATAAAAAAAATCTGATTTATTTTTTTTAAATAAAAATCATCAATTTTTATCCACCCTGACCCTGTTACACCCCCAGCAGCTAATGTTTTGTGCCTCTTGCAGTGCAGTTTGCATTAACAAGCATAATATCGCTAGAGGGCAATGTTGCATAGCTTTCTCTGCCAGCGCTGAAAAACACCGGGATAAATTCCCTTTCAGTTGCTCTGAGCACCTTTCCCCACATTCCTTTTTGATATGCATACCCCTTAAAAGCGTGAATGTGGTGTACAAGTTTGCAAAGATAGGGTCTCATGTGGGTAGGGATGGTCAAGGAATTCAATTTAGTTTACACTGAGAGGTGAACTTACTCGATCCACACATGCGGAAGCAAAATGTAAACCAGAACCAAAATAAAATTTGCACTTCTCTGGATTTTGCAATGCAGTCACCCAGCTAAGCCTTATGAACGAAAATGGGATGAAGAGTGTTGAAAAAATGCACTTGTGTGAAAATAACATCCAAAATGCATTATATTGTGGGTGGGGATCCTTTGAGAGCGCAAAATATGGTCTGAAGCTCAACATCAAAAAAAACGAAGATCATGGCCATTGGTCCCATCACCTCCTGGCAAATAGAAGGGGAAGAAATGGAGGCAGTGAGAGATTTTACTTTCTTGGGCTCCATGATCACTGCAGATGGTGATAGCAGCCACGAAATTAAAAGACACCTGCTTCTTGGGAGAAAAACAATGACAAACCTAGACAGCATCTTAAAAAGCAGAGACATCACCTTGCCAACAAAGGTCCATATAGTTAAAGCTATGGTTTTCCCAGGAGTGATGTGTGGAAGTGAGAGCTGGACCATAAAGAAGGCTGATCGCTGAAGAATGGATGCTTTTGAATTCTGGTCCTGGAGGAGACTCTTGAGAGTCCCATCAAACCTATCCGTTCTTAAGTAAATCAGCCCTGAGTGCTCATTGGAAGGAAAGATCCTGAAGCTGAGGCTCCAAGACTTTGGCCACCTCATGAGAAGAGAAGACTCCCTGGAAAATACCCTGATGTTGGGAAAGATGGAGGGCACAAGGAGAAGGGGACGACAGAGGACGAAATGGTTGGACAGTGTTCTCGAAGCTACCAGCATGAGTCTGACCAAACTGTGGGAGGCAGTGGAAGACAGGAGTGCCTGGCGTGCTCTGGTCCATGGGGTCACGAAGAGTTGGACATGACTAAACGACTAAACAACAACAACAATCCTTTGAAAATGTGTATATCAGGCAAAATGGAAAGAAATCAGTCTATTGACTTCAGGCACATGCCTTCACTGTACTTTTTCGGGCACCTGCTAAACACATTTTTGTTTATGCAAGACGTTTAGAAAGTTGATGTGTGTTTTAAATATGTTCTTGGTTTATTGCTGACCATTCTTCCTTAGTCTTGGTTTCCAGACCAGTTTTTCTCCTGGCCGCCCTCCTCTGAAGCTTGCTTCTTTTGTCTGACTGACGAAGAATTCTGCATAACCTGTAAGCCTGCATGCTCTTATATTGGCAGATAAAGAGACACACATCTCAAACCTTTCTTTTTCTTCTTCTTCTTCTTCTTAACTTACATCTCAGATTCTCCCCCTGCCCCAGCCTTTCGACTTCTGGATATCACATTGCAAAAAATGAAGTGAGAAGTCAGAAGGGACCCATTTGTTTTATTTCTATGGTATGGGTAGGCAAACTAAGTCCTGGGGGCCGGATCCAGCCCAACCGCCGCCTTAATCCGGCCCACGGGAGCCAGCATGTTTTTACACGAGTAGAATGTGTCCTTTTATTTAAAATGCATCTCTGGGTTATTTGTGGGGCCTGCCTGGTGTTTTTACATGAGTAGAATGTGCGTTCTTATTTAAAATGCACCTCTGGGTTATTTGTGGGGCCTGCCTGGTGTTTTTACATGAGTAGAATGTGTGCTTTTATTTAAAATGCATCTCTGGGTTATTTGGGGGGCCTGCCTGGTGTTTTTACATGAGTAGAATGTGCGTTCTTATTTAAAATGCACCTCTGGGTTATTTGTGGGGCATAGGAACTCATTCATTCTCCTCACCCCCCCAAAAAAAATATAGTCCACCCCCGCCCTAGGTCTGACGGACAGTGGACTGGCCCCCTGCTGAAAAATTTTGCTGACCCCTGTTCTATGGTAATGCAGCACAAGGACCCAGCATCTGCTCCTTTTTAAGAAAAGCTATTTATTTAATTTTGAATGATAACCAGACTTATTCTGTGCATAAGTGATTGTGCTTTCTGTAAGCAAGAGAAACAGCGAGCCCAGGTTCCTGTTCTCTCTAGAAACAGGCTCATGAACCACACTGGGCTGAGTTATCACGGGGGTTCCTCTCCTCTTCTTTTGGATATCATACACCATCTGGCTCTCTGGCAAAGCTTAGCAAAGCACTACCTTGAGTGGGGCAAATTGCGGGCGGTGAATCAGCTGCACCTGTTGGGTTTTAACCTGCTCTTGACTGTGAAAGAGCAGCAACAGTTGCAGACCACCCAGAGCAGAGGTCAGCAACCTTTTTCAGCAGGCGGCCAGTCCACCATCCCTCAGACCATGTGGGGGGCCGGACTATATTTTTTTGGGGGGAATGAACGAATTCTTATTCTCCACAAATAACCCAGAGATGCATTTTAAATAAAAGCACACATTGTACTCCTGTAAAAACACCAGGCAGGCCCCTCAAATAACCCAGAGATGCATTTTAAATAAAAGGACACATTCTACTCCTGTAAAAACACCAGGCAGGCCCCACAAATAACCCAGAGATGCATTTTAATTAAAAAGACACATTCTACTCATGTAAAAACACCAGGCAGGCCCCTCAAATAACCCAGAGATGCATTTTAAATAAAAGGACACATTCTACTCCTGTAAAAACACGCTGATTCCTGGACCATCCAGAGGCCAGATTTAGAAGGCAATTGGGCTGGATCTGGCCCCCGGACCTTAGGTTGCCTACCCTTGATGCAGAGCATCTCCCAACGTACAAAAACCCCTCTGTTTAGGCTTCCCCACTTTGGATTGCAGGATACGGAGTGCAAATCATCACCATCACTACAGACTTAGAATTGTAGATTCAGAAGGGACCCAGGGGTCATCTAGTCCCAGTGGTGTAGCGTGGGGGGGGCAGGGGGGGCCGGCCGCACCGGGCGCAACATCTGGGGGTTAGGGAAATCCATGGGTTAGGGGGCGCAAATCCACGGGTTAGGGGGCGCAAATCCATGGGTTAGGGGGCGCAAATTACTTGCCTTGCCCTGGGTGCTGACAACCCACGCTACGCCACTGTCTAGTCCAACCCCCTGCAATGCAGGAATCTCAGCAAATGAATCCTTGACAGATGGCCATCCAAGCTCTGCTTAAAAACCTCCAAGGAAGGAGAGCCCACCACTTTTCCATGTAGTCTGTCCCACTGCCAAGTGGCTCTAACCATTGTTCTCCCTAATGTTTACTTTCCTGCAATTGACTCCATTGTTTCGGGTGCTGCCCTCTGTAACAGAAAACAAACTTGCTCCATCTTCCATGCAACAGCCCCTCATATCACCTATCAATCTTCTCCAGGTGAAACATACCCACTAGGTTAATAATAATAATAGGGATGTGGGTGGTGCTATCAGTGTTTGTAAAAAACAAAAAGGTTCTGACCTCCTTTTTACTCCTTTGCCTAGTCCTCGGACCTTAGTTGGCACAAAAGAGTCTTTGAGAAAGACTATTCTTGCAGAGAAGGGACGCAGGTGGCGCCGTGGGTTAAACCACAGAGCCTAGGACGTGCCGATCAGAAGGTCGGCGGTTCGAATCCCCTTGACGGGTTGAGCTCCTGTTGCTCGGTCCCTGCTCCTGCCAACCTAGCAGTTTGAAAGCACGTCAAAGTGCAAGTAGATAAATAGGTACCACTCCAGCGGGAAGGTAAACGGCATTTCCGTGCGCTGCTCTGGTTCGCCAGAAGCGGTTTAGTCATGCTGGCCATGTGATCCAGAAGCTGTACGCCGGCTCCCTCAGCCAATAAAGCGAGATGAATGCCGAAACCCCAGAGTTGGTCACGACTGGACCTAATGGTCAGGGGTCCCTTTACCTATTCTTGCAGAGTATTGCTGCTTTTATTCTTTAAAAATGTTCTTCTCCAACCACGACCGACAGCTTTTACACACACCAAACGCAACCAGCTTTCTACCATCCAACCAACCCAACCCAACATTAACATTGACCGCTCTATGTATACAGGTACAATTTGGTGAAAGGTTGCCTGAGTCATTGTAGGCCACTGACTTAGTTCTTTTAGCATTAAAGAAACATTTGCCAATTTTTTTAAAAAAAGTAATATTTATTGAAGTTTTGAAAGATTACAAAAATAAAGAAAAAATAAAAAGAAAAAACAGAAAAATAAAAACAATTTAAAAACAAATCAATCCTTCCATAACTTATCTTTCATTTGCTTGTTTCCTTGACCTCCTCACACCTCCCTTTTTTGTATTCTAGTGCAATTAGCTATTTCAGCAAATCCTTTCCATCTTTCTTTTTGTCCTAATAATTTATCTAAATATAATGTAACTTTACATTCTCACCAATTAACAATCTATTTTTACTTAATACTTTATAACATTTCTGCTAAAACCACATAACTTTGTTCCAACATCCTTCTAACATTCCTTAATTTTGCAATGTTTCTGTAAATAAACTTCAAATTTTTTCCAATCCTCTTCCACTGACTCTTCTCCCTGGTCTCGGATTCTGCCAGTCATTTCCGCCAGTACCATGTAGTCCAAGCATTGGCCAATTTTTAGCCATGACAGGGGCTGTGGTCTAAACCACTGATCCCCTTGGACTTGCCGATCAGAAGGCCAGCAATTCGAATCCCCGCAACGGGGTGAGCTCCCATTGCTCTGTCCCAGTTCCTGCTAACCTAGCAGTTTGAAAGCACGCCAGTGCAAGTAGATAAATAGGTACCGCTGTGGCGGTAAGGTAAACGGAGTTTCCGTGCGCTCTGGTTTCCATCACGGTGTCCCGTTGTGCCAGGAGCGGTTTAGTCTTGCTGGCCACATGACCCGGAAGGCTGTCTGTGGACAAACGCCAGCTCCCTCGGCCTGAAAGCGAAATGAGCACTGCAACCCCATAGTTGCCTTTGACTGGACTTAACCGTCCAGGGGTCTTTTACCTTTTACCAATAGTAATAATAAGACATAAACCTTGCATGTAGAAAGCAAGCATATAAAGGAAGTTGATTTCCTTCATCTTCTTTGTGAAGGATTTTTCATTTCCATTTTCTGTTAAGGAACATTCAGTCAACATCATGGCGGCTATGATTTTTTAAATTTATTTTTTAATGGGAAGAACCATGGGCTCCCCCCCAATCCTAAGTTATGTGTCCTTGTTTCTCAGTGTGATCCTTTTACATGGATTTGCATGTTTTGTGATATTTTATGCATTGTGTCTTGCCGTTATTTTGATTCTAGTTTAGTAATTTTTTATCGTAACTGATAAGTGTAAACTGTTTAATTATTATTTGCTGATATTTAGTTTCACTGTTTACTATTTTATTCTAATGGATCATTGAATATTGCTTTATTTGCTATACGTTGCTCATTTTAAAGTTATCGTGGCTTATTGCATTGGATCAGATGGCTATTAGGTGTGTGATCTTGTGAGCTGGCTATTTTGTCACTTCTTCAGCTTTTAAACCGCCTTGTGTATAGTAATATAGAAAGGCGGTATACAAATTAACAGTGAAATGCAATGAAATGCAACTGGCTGGGCTTGTCGGGGCTAATTGTTCCTTGCGAACACCTTTAGCTGAATCAGAAATCACGTAGCGTTCAGAAGCATCTCTGCCTGGAAGTGGTCCAGTACTTTAAGACTTGTGTTTATGTTGCAGTTGGGGATTAAATGGAAAGGGAGCAGATGGCAGCAGCGACCCCTCATGAAGAATCTTTTTCTTTTTTTGCTCAAGAAGGATCCTCCGCTAAAATTGCTACTGTTCTCCCATGTCGTGCAAGCACCCTCTGGTGGAGAAAGATAGCTAGTTCAACCATTGCGCCTTGAAAACATGATTGCAACAAGGAAAACTCACTGTAAGCCATGGGTAGGCAAACTTGGGGCCGGATCCGGCCCACGGACGGTCCGGGAATCAGCTTGTTTTTACATGAGTAGAATGTGTCCTTTTATTTAAAATGCATCTCTGGGTTATTTGGGGGGCCTGCCTGGTTTTTTACATGAATAGAATGTGTGCTTTTATTTTAAATGCATCTCTGGGTTATTTGTGGGGCATAGGAATTCGTTCATTACTTTTTTTCAAAATATATTCCGGCCCCCCACAAGGTCTGAGGGACAGTGGACTGGCCACCTGCTGAAAAAGTTTGCTGATGCCTGTAACCATCTCGTAGCTACAGGACCACCTCTCCTGGTATGTCCCACGGAGGACCTTACGGTCTTCAAATGAAAACATCTTGGACATCCCGGGCCACAGGAGGTTAGGCTGGCCTCAACCAGAGCCAGGGCTTTTTCGGCTGTGGCTCCGACTTGGTGGAACGCTCTGTCACAAGAGACTAGGGCCCTGCGGGACTTGACATCTTTCCGCAGGGCCTGCAAGACAGAGCTGTTCCACCAGGCCTTTGGCCAAGGCACAGTCTGACCCTCTCCTTCTGTAATCCTCATAGAACTCTAGCCCAATGGTTGCCATCAATTTGACTCTGAATTGATTTTAGAATGAATTAATTTTAGAATGTATTTCAACTAATTGTGATTTTATGTAAACTGTGTTATTTTTACTGTGGTTAGCCGCTCTGAGCCTGGCTTCAGCTGGGGAGGGCGGGATATAAATAAATAAATAAATAAATAAATAAATAATAATAATAATTATTATATTGATCCAGTGAGCAACCTGGCCTCTGTATTCTGCACTAGCTGAAGTTTCCAAACCATCTTCAGAGACGGCCCTAAGTATAATTTATTGCAGTAATCTAACCTTGAGGTTTACCAGAGTACAGGTAGTTAGGCTGTCCATGTCCAGACAGGGGCATGGCTGGGCCACCAGCCGAAGCTGATAGAAGGCACTCTGCGCCACTGAGACCACCTGAGCCTCAAGAATCCAGGACCTGCTCCTTGAGAGCGAATGTAACCCATCAAGATCAGGCGACCTCCCACCCATCTGGTCTAAGGGGCGACCCACAAATAGTGCCTCTGTCTTAATCCAGATTGAGCTGCGGTTTGTAGCTTGCGGAGACCAGAGAGCAAAATGGAAGCCAAAGACTGCAATCAGCTGGCGATCGGAGCAGATGTATTTGTCATGCATGGCATGTGTTTTTGTGAGAATGTGGGAGTGCAAGACCAGTCCTGCAAGATCAGGCCAGTGACTCATCTCATCCTGAATCCTGTTCTTACAGTTGCCAAGCCAGTGCCTCTGGAACACCTACAAGAAGGAGTTGAGCAGGGCTGGGCGATATATCTATATATTGCCCCAAACCCGTTCAAAGTCCATATCGTGATATCAGTTTTGTAATTTTCGACCTGGCAATATATCGCAAATCATGGTGTTGGTGTGTGTGTGTGTTTGTGCTTGCATGCTATGCAAAAATCACAATGTGGGGAAAACTGTGAAGCCAGCCAATGTCTCTACACAGAACCATCCTTGTTTCAGACATTGTGATATATTGGTATATCATGATGTTTAGCTGGTGATATAGCACAGGGTTGAAAACCAGATATCCCCCAGCCTTACTGTTCGCCTCTACATGTTGTTGTTTAGTCGTGTCCGACTCTTCATGACCCCCTGGACCAGAGCACGCCAGGCACTCCTGTCTTCCACTGCCTCCTGCAGTTTGGTCAAACTCATGCTGGTAGCTTCGAGAACACTATCCAACTATCTCATCCTCTGTCGTCCCCTTCTCCTTGTGCCCTCCATCTTTCCCAACATCAGGGTCTTTTCCAGGGAGTCTTCTCTTCTCATGAGGTGGCCAAAGTCTTGGAGCCTCAGCTTCAGGGTCTGTCCTTCCAGTGAGCACTCAGGGCTGATTTCCTTCAGAATGGATTTCAGAATGGAGAGGTTTGTACTTGCCAGTGGCGTAGCGTGGGGGGTGCAGGGGGGGCCGTTCGCACCGGGCGCAACATCGGGGGGGCGCGCTCGCACTCGCAGCTCTCTGCCCTTACCTGGCTCACTCACTCTCTCTCACTGCAGTGCTGGCTGTGCGAATCTGATCCGAGCTGCCGGGTCGCCGCCCACTGTGGAGGGGGTGGGTGCCAGGCGTGCGGTGCAGAGAGAGAGCGAGGGACGATCTGGGGGAGGGACAGTGCAGCGGCCGCCCAGCGCAGCGCTGAGCGCGGGAGAGAACCACACCAGACCAGACCAGGCAGCAGCAAGAAGAAGCTGGCAGCGGAGGCAGGTTAGGGGTTAGGGGCGCAAATTACTTGCCTTGCCCCGAGTGCTGACAACCCACGCTATGCCGCTGGTACTTGCAGTCCATGGGACTCTCCAGAGTCTCCTCCAAAAGCATCAATTCTTCGGCGATCAGCCTTCTTTATGTTCCAGCTCTCACAGTTCCATCCTTATTTCAGACATCATGATATATCAATGTATCGTGATATTTAGCGATATGGATATGTTGAAGTATCACCCGAAGTATCACTTTTCTCTAAACCAAAAGGTCCCAAACACTGCAGCTTCTCATAGGGGAGTCGCTTGACCTCCACAATCATTTTGGTTACCCTTTTGGGAACCGTTACCAGCTCTACAATATCCCTTGCACACAGCTAAACATTCAGGTGGATGGATCGCACCCTACAAAACAGCTGGACGACATTGTCAGCTAACAGTAAGGCTGGCTTTGCTAGAAACACATATTTAAGTTCTCCGATTCCAGAAGTCCCAGCCGCTCACAAAGGACACCGTTTCAAGGAAAATACAAGAACAACGGCATCACCTGATGCATGTTATCATTTTATTTTGCTGCTGGTGGGAAACTTGCCATATTTGCATTTTTGAGCCTGAATAGTTCTAATTTCCCATTTTTTAATTGCAGAAGCTCAAGAGGAACATTTACTTTGTTTTCACTGAGCAGTTATACAATTATTCCTTTTCAGATACTATGTGAACCATGAACCCTAATAGGCTAGGCTTTGTTAATGCAATTTGGCAGAGGTATTTACATGAAAACAGAAATCTAATGAATTTTTCAAATGAGTACATTGGTAACACAAAGTAATTACTTTTTGGGAGGTGGAGGAACCCAAAATTCATTAAACTTTTTTTTTTCTCAATTAGCAAAGTGACTTGCTAAATAAGCTGGGGATGGATGGAGAAGTGTTTTATTATAAACATGTTACACACATACCGCTCCCCTGCAAAACCAAGCAAATTTGCTTAGAGAGGGCAAGCTTGCCTTGGTGTTTCAAGGCCAACTGAGGGCTGAAAGTTTTTGGAAGAATTCGCATAGAGCTGGGAAGGGGAAAGGCTGTGGCGTTGTAAATAGCAGCAGCCACAGCAGATGGTGCCCATTGGGTCTGATAGGATGAAATGCAGGGAGGCCAACAGTAGGTGGCGGCAGAACTTAAGACTAACCTGCTGGATCTGACCAATGGCCCATCTAGTCCAGCATCCTGTTCTTACAGTGGCCTGTGGGGAACCAGCAAGCAGGATTCTAGCACAAGAGCCCTTTCTCGTCATTTTTAATGATGATGATGATGGAGGCTATCCTCCAAACCATGTGGAGAGGATTTTTTTCTGAACTCCCTCCCTTGTTTCTCTGGGCCTCTTCATCTCTTTACTACAGGGTCATCCTTCCAGATATATCAAGAGTGTTGACTTTCAAGAACCGACAACACTGTACCTTCATTCTTGAACTTAATCTGTTCCAGGAGTCTGTTCGACTCCTGAAACGTGATTCCGTTTGGCTGGAGGAGCTTCCTGTACTCAACCGGAAGCCGTGTCAGTCATTCGGCTTCTGAAAAACGTTCACAAACCGGCACACTCGCTTCCGGGATTGCAGTGTTCGGGTGCCGATCTGTTCAGGGTCCAAGCCGTTCGAGTACCAAGGTACCACTGTATCATCTAGTCCCACTCTCTTACTCTCCGCAAGATCTAGACTCAATCGAGACCAGAAGCAGCCCGCTGAGGGCATGCATGGATGGGGGAGAGGGGGCGCACCCTCCTTTTGTGTGTTATGAACAGGTCAGTATGTACGCAGCCCAGAGCTTCGCTTGCATGTAAACCTTGCCAGTCTGTTTCTTTTAAACATTCAACATGTTGTTGTTGTTGAGTCATTTAGTCGTGCCCGACTCTTTGTGGCACAAGGAGAAGGGGACATCAGGGTCTTTTCCAGGGAGTCTTCTCTTCTCATGACGTGGCCAAAGTATTGGATTCTCAGCTTCAGGATCTGTCCTTCCAGTGAGCACTCAGGGCTGATTTCCTTCAGAATGGAGAGCTTGGATCTTCTTGCAGTCCATGGGACCCTCAAGAGTCTCCTCCAGCACCATAATTCAAAAGCATCAATTCTTCGGCGATCAGCCTTCTTTATGGTCCAGCTCTCACTTCCATGCATCACTACTGGGAAAACCATAGCTTTTACTATACGGACCTTTGTTCAGCCTTTGGGAAGTGGTAAATCTGCAAGCAACACAAAAACCTTTGATTTCTTTCAGTTCGACGGAGAATACCAGAAGCCTTTACGATGGCTCTTGATGCACAATGTTAAATACATCGGTTGGTGGGGGTCCCCTTTGTCTCTTCCCCCAGTGACCCACTATACTTTCCTTAAGCAAGGCCGGCAAGGGGGGGGGGCGAGGTATACGCTCTTTCCTTTTCTGAATATTCTCTCATTAGGCTGGAGGGGTGCACTCCAGAAGGGCTAATTGTTGGAATCTTTAATTGTTCCCCTATGACCCCAGCTTCCCTCGGGTGATAGTGGGCCACCACTGGATGTAATAGAGAGAAAATCTGACTGCCGCTCCGACTAATGGAACACTTTCCCCTCATTTTCTCCGTAGGGGTTGCTGTGGGAGTGCAGCGTTCTAATTGTTGCTCTTACGGTAATTGGAGGTAGTAGGTGTACGAATAATTTCATTGTCTTTCCTGCAAGGGGGTAGGTTTATTTACGACCTCTTTGACGCCTCTTAGACCCCGGCAGCAGCACGGCGAAGATTGCATTAGCTTTCCTTGCTGGTTGAGCAAGGGCTACCCGAAAGCTGTCATTAACTCGGGGAGAAGTTGGGAACCCGGCTGGAGAGGCAGGTCTGGAGCAAATCGCGGCAGCGCGAGGTGCTAAAGAAGGTGCCGTCCTGCCACAAATCTTGGGGGTTTTCTTGGAGCCCCCAAGCCCTCTCTGCTCTGGGGTGAAAGGCAGGATGGTTTCAGGCTCTTTCCTGAAAGGAAGCTAAATTGCAAAAGCCGCCCACCTCCTCGGAAAAAATCCCAATTTCCTGCCACTTTTGCCACTTTTCTGTTCGCCCTAATACAGTGGTACCTCGCAAGACGAATGCCTCGCTAGGCGAAAAACGCGCAAAACGAAAGGGTTTTTCGTTTCTGGAGTTGCTTCGCAAGACGATTTTCCCTATAGGCTTGCTTTGCAAGACGAAAACGTCTTGCGGGTTTGCTTCCTTTTTCTTAAAGCCGGTAATACCCAGGGAATCCGCGCTCCGCAAAACGAAAAAATCGCAAGACGAAGCAACTCGCGGAACGAATTAATTTCGTCTTGCAAGGCACCACTATAATGTTTGGATCATCTTCTTTCTGCAAATGCAAGAGGGAATCCCAGGATGGTGTCACAGCACCATGCGGCCAATCAGAGATGGCCATGTGACTAAAGGACAAAGAAATCCAATTGAGAGAGGACAACGCGCCCAGGAACTTGCAATGATATTGCTGTGGCTAACCTACGGGAGGCTGGCAAGCAGGACCTGAGTGCGAGAACACCCAACTCCCAGCATACTGTCTCTGATATTGAAGAATATAGCCTTGTTATAGAAATATAGCGTGTTGCACTGTGGTCTAAACCACTGAGCCTTGGGCTTGCCGATCGGAAGGTCGGCAGTTCGAATCCCCTCGACGGGGTGAGCTCCCATTGCTCTGTCCCAGCTCCTGCCAACCTAGCAGTTCGAAAGCACGCCAAAAAGTGCAAGTAGATAAATAGGTACCACTCCAGCGAGAAGGTAAACAGTGTTTCTGTGCGCTGCTCTGGTTCGCCAGAAGCGGCTTAGTCATGCTGGCCACATGACCCGGAAGCTGTCTGCAGATAAACGGCAGCTCCCTCGGCCTATAGAGTGTGATGAGCACGCAGCCCCAGAGTCGTCTGCAACTGGACCTAACAGTCAGGGGTACCTTTACCTTTAGAGTTGGAAGGGACCATGAAGGCCATACAGTCTAAGCCTCTTCAATGCAGGAATACTTTTTGCCCAACGTGGGGCTTGAATCGATGACCCTGACATGAAGAGTCTCATGCTCTACCAACTGAGCTATTGGATGAGGCTCATGATAAGGCTCAGGGAGCTTCATTTTGCTCAGGAGGCTGCTAGTATAATGATGATGATAAGCTGCCATGGATGCTTTAGCTGAGATTCCTGCATTGCAGGGGGTTGGACTAGAGGATCCAGCTCTATGCATCTATGATGATGATGGTGAAGAAGAAGAATTTGGATTTGATATCCCGCTGTGATGGTTCTAGGGGTTGCTCATGCGTAAACTGGCGCCACACCTGGCTGGGTTGCCTGAGTGAACCTTTTCTGTCCGGACAGCCACTCGCCCGTGGCTGGCTCAGTCGCTGGCAGAATCCGTCAGTGGGCGTTTCTTGAACTTCTTCCAGCAAAGAAGCTCTTTGACGCCTAGTCTCCGCCTACTCTCCCTGCGTGGAAGCCTTCTGCGCAAGGAGGGTGTGGGCAGCGGAGGACCCGTGCTCTCCCCGCTGGTCCCCAGCGAGGAGTCATGGGACCGCCTCGCCGATTCCCCCATCTGCCCCCCTTCTCCACTGGTGCTACGCTGATTTCCTTCCCCAGAAGATGGGCTGCTTCTCCCCATCCCGGGACGCTCTCCGGAATCCCTCTGGAGCCCTCTCTCTCCCTCTGGCTTCGATGGCAGTTCCCTGACCCACTTTATCACTACCCGAAGGAGTCTCAAAGTGGCTAACGTTCTCCTTTCCCTTCCTCTCCCGCAACAAACACTCTGTGAGGTGAGTGGGGCTGAGACACTTCAGAGAAGTGTGACTGGCTCAAGGTCACCCAGCAGCTGCATGTGGAGGAGCGAGGAAGCGAACCCGGTTCACCAGATTATGAGTCCACTGCTCTTAACCACTACACCACAAAAGCTATGGGATTTCCTTCTTCACACACTGTATGTATGTATGTACCGTATGATTACCAGATTTTTTTCAATGAATCTGAGGACACTTTTTTTTTTTTGAAGCTGAGTAGCAACAGGGAGTCAGTAGTGGGGATGGTGAGGCAAAAGACCCTGGGCCCAAGCACACATGCATATTGTATAAAGGTGCAAAGCCCTTCTTTCGCACCCTGCGAAACATAAATGCACAGTTTTTAACAAAACTGGGCAACGGCACGCTGCCTGCCCATGACTCCCGAGCCTTCCCCAATCTCCTTCCCCCTTCCCCCTTTGTTCTGACAGATCAGGGGAGGCTCGGGAGTCACGGGCGGGCGGCTGTTGCCCAGGAGGGGCCAGCCTGGTAGTGCAGATTGCTCTGGCTGGCTTCAGGAGCTGCTCGCTGCCTGCTGCCGTGGCGCAGGTAAAATGGCGGGTGCCAGTGGCGTAGCGTGGGTTGTCAGCACCCGGGGCAAGGCAAGTAATTTGCACCCCCTAACCCGTGGATTTGCGCCCTCTAACCCGTAGATTTGCGCCCCTTACCCTAACCCCCAGATGTTGCGCCCGGTGCGGCCGGCCCCCCCTGCACCCCCCACACTACGCCACTGGCAGGTGCCACAGCAGCAAGCAGCTCCTGAAGCCAGCCAGAGTCAACTGCGCTACCAGGCAGGCTCTGGACTTCTGAGCTGCCGCTGCCACATTTCCTGGGGACACATTTTTCAAATCTGGGGACATTCCGGGCACGGAACTTGTCCGGGGACAGATTTGCAAATCCGGGGGCTGTCTTCGGGAACGTCTGGTAACCCTAATATGCAGTATGTATGTATGTATTTATGTATGTATTAAATTTATATACCACCCTCCATCGAAAGCCCACAGGGCAGTCTTCGGTGTAAAAATACAGAATGAAGAAGAAGAGTTTTGGATTTGATATCCCGCTTTATCACTACGCGAAGGAGTCTCAAAGCAGCTAACATTCTCCTTTCCCTTCCTCCCCCACAACAAACACTCTGTGAGGTGAGTGGGGCTGAGAGGCTTCAGAGAAATAACACGAAATAATATCATAACAAGAAACAACAACCAATAACCCCCTCCCACAAACAAATTTAAAAGACTATAAAATGGTTTTAATCAGCCAAATGCCTGGTAATAAAGGAACGTTTTCTCCTGGCAACTTTAACCCTCTCATCGTGGCTTATGTGGGGTGATATTTGCTGGAGCAGCCAGCGGTACCTGTGTATGTGCAAAACTTACCTGCTTACCTTTATAAACCTTTCTTATTCCCACTCCTGGTTCCGTCGCAGTTGCCTTCCTGTCACCCTTACAGCAGAGCCCTGTGCCAGGAGAGCTAATCCAGACATGAAGGGGATTAGCAGGGAATACGTGGACAATAACATAATGCTATGAACCGATGGTGCCCTTTTTATGGTTGAGATGCTAATTTGTACAGTGGTACCTCGGGTTACAGACGCTTCAGGTTACAGACTCCGCTAACCCAGAAATATTACCTCGGGTTAAGAACTTTGCTTCAGGATGAGAACAGAAATCGTGCTCTGGCGGCGCGGCGGAAGCAGGAGGCCCCAGTAGCTAAAGTGGTACTTCAGGTTAAGAACAGCTTCAGGTTAAGAATGGAGCTCCAGAATGAACTAAGTTCTTAACCCGAGGTACCACTGTATAGCATTTTCCTAAGTGCTCAAAAGCCCTTAGTTCACCCAGAAAGTGAAGTCACAGCATCCCTTGGACCTGTCCAGGATATTCCCCCCAACATTATTCCAGCTTTCCAACATTACTTTGGAATAATTTTAAGATGGGGAACCAGAGACCCTCCACCTGTTGTTGTTGTTGTTTAGTCGTTTAGTTGTGTCCGACTCTTCGTGACCCCATGGACCAGAGAACGCCAGGCACCTCTGTCCTCCACTGCCTTCCGCAGTTTGGTCAAACTCATGCTGGTAACCTCGAAAACACTATCCAACCATCTCGTCCTCTGCCGTCCCCTTCTCCTTGTGCCCTCCATCTTTCCCAACATCAGGGTCTTTTCCAGGGAGTCTTCTCTTCTCATGAGGTGGCCAAAGTCTTGGAGCCTCAGCTTCAGGATCTGTCCTTCCAGTGAGCACTCAGGGCTGATTTCCTTCAGTATGGAGAGGTTTGATCTTCTTGCAGTCCATGGGACTCTCAAGAGTCTCCTCCAGCACCATAATTCAAAAGCATCCATTCTTCGGCGATCAGCCTTCTTTATGGTCCAGCTCTCACTTCCATACATCACTACTGGGAAAACCATAGCTTTAACTATACGAACCTTTGTTGGCAAGGTGATGTCTCTACTTCTCAAGATGCTGTCTAGGCCTGTCATTGCCCTTCTCCCAAGAAGCAGGCGTCTTTTAATTTCATGGCTGCTGTCACCATCTGCAGTGATCATTGAGCCCAAGAAAGTAAAATCTCTCACTACCTCCATATCTTCCCCTTCTATTTGCCAGGAGATGATGGGACCAGTGGCCATGATCTTCGTTTTTTTGATGTTGAGCTTCAGACCATATTTTGCGCTCTCCTCTTTCACCCTCATTAAAAGGTTCTTTAATTCCTCCTCACTTTCTGCCATCGAGGTTGTGTCATCTGCATATCTGAGGTTGTTGATATTTCTTCCGGCAATCTTAATTCCGGCTAGGGATTCATCCAGCCCAGCCTTTCTCATGATGAATTCTGCATATAAGTTAAATAAGCAGGGAGACAAAATACAGCCTTGTCGTACTCCTTTCCCAATTTTGAACCAATCAGTTGTTCCATATCCAGTTCTAACTGTAGCTTCTTGTCCCACATAGAGATTTCTCAGGAGACAGATGAGGTGATCTGGCACTCCCATTTCTTTAAGAACTTGCCATAGTTTGCCGTGGTCGACACAGTCAAAGGCTTTTGCATAGTCAATGAAGCAGAAGTAGATGTCTTTCTGGAACTCAACTACCTGTACTCAACTACAATTCCCATCATGCTTTGTTCATTGGCCATGCTGGGGGGGGGAATGTCTGATGGGAACTGGGTTCCCCTTTGAGATGCCCATTTGTTTTTCCTGGGTGATGGCAGACAGGCCGTTGCTTTGTTCCAGGGTGAAGGTGCTCCTAACAGGTTTAGACTGGTGAAGCTGTTTTGGAAGCCTCTTTGCTGCATTCATTCCAAATATATTCTGGGCTGAACTACAAAACGACAAACTCTCTAAGTGCAAGTTCAAAGCTTCAGCATGTTATGGAAAAATCTAGGTGCGAGGCTGCTCAGTCACCCAGCTCGTCGGGCAGAGCCCGCGGGTCCCTGTGGAATAAAGGAAGGAGTCCAGCCAACCGGAGCAAATAGCTGTAGACCAAAGTTTATTGCGCAACAGGTTCAAATAGGAATTTTGAACCCGGAGGATGGGGTGACAATAACTTTTAAAACTTTCCCACCATATCCCAGAATACAGTTTGTACAGCATCATTGCTACATCACTGACATGTCACAAAAGGGGAGGGGTTAACCTTGGCAAACATGTCCAGACAAGTCCTTGGTGCAAGATTAGCATAAGCAGACATGGCAGGGCAAGACTCAGGTATAAGATTAGCATAGACAAATATGTCTTAAGTACCCACCACCCAAAAGTACAATAGAAGTTCCTTTGCATGTCTGGAGCCTGAGGCGAGTCAGGTGATGAGATTTGGCTTCCTTTGGCTAACAATGAGCCCAGTAATTGTCACCTCTGGGAACTTCCTGGAGTCCCTTTTCAAGGGAAAAATAGCTTTGGAATGGAGGAAACTGGGAAAGGAGATGATTTTATATTATTTCTAAAGCTAGGTAACTTCCGTGAGCTGTCAAGTTGAAAGGATACATTCAGGCATAATATTTGTAATATTTAACTTTAAAGATGTGCCCCCCCCCCCCGTAATTTCTGTAACAAGCATTTACTGGCTATCACCTATAATGGCATGGGAGAGGGCGGAAATCTCCCAGTTACCAGAGCAGTTGTAGACTTTTCTCTCCAAAAAAAGGTGTTTGCTTAATTGAGTGTTGAGTAAACAGATATATGTTCATGCAATACTTTAAAATTAAAAAGGACAGAGACTTCCGGAGGCGGCGCGAACGGCAATGGCTGCCCTCTTCTAACTGCGAAGAGGGAGCTCCGCGGAAACGGGTCGTCCGCTACGGCGAAGCGGAGACCCACACCGGAAAACCACAGGCAGCAAGAGCCTGTGGCCGTGGGACTCGGCGGGCGCCAGAAGCGCCCCCCGAAACGGAGAGGGGACCCCGTAGGGGATCTCCGAACGTGGAGGGGGTATCGCGGCGCTGTGAGTCGATCGCTATTCCTGCGGAGTGAAGCCGCATAGCCGCTGTCGGTGAGTGCTGACCTTTCTTCCTGGAAAATACCAAACTTTGAAGAGCAACAACCCGTGAGTAAGGAAAGACTATAAGAATTGGAAATAAATTGTTTTAAATTCGGCTGAAAGCGGGAGATGTAAACAGGAAGTCCGTCTTCCGCTTTTGCTTCAGATCTAAAGCAAAAGACTTTGATGTTTGGAGCCTTTGGAGAGACGCTAAAAACAACTAATCTGTGCATCCAATGAAGCTGCTTGTATGCTAAATAAGGATTTAACTTCTTTTAATTGACTAATCTGTTTTATGGACTGTGTTTTACCTCTTCTTTTGGAACTTACAAACTTATTTAGAGAAGCCCAGGTAGAGGATCTGCCTGAAAGATAGAACTGTCAGAGTGCAGAATTGGATACTCTGTAATTTTGGCTTTGCTACAATCTGAGCTTTTGTGGATTTGCTATATTGAAACATCTTTTCTGGCACTGGTTAGAGACATTGTAGTGCTTTTTTAAACCAACTCTGCTAACTGCAAGAAAAATTGAAGGTCCCCTTTGGAACTTAATTGGACGGCTGAAACTAACTGGAATTTACAATTTGGCTTTTTCCCTCAAGACATATTCGAACTCCCTCTGGAGGCCTTTGGCTCTGCTTTCTCTTTCCTTTCCTCCTGTTTGACTGTCTACTCTCTGGGCTGCTAGATTCTCATGGGAACAGCTTAGCTTGACCTTGACTTGTTGATAAAACTGGAATGAGTGGCACTGGAAGAACAAGAGCGGCCAAAGCGAAAGCTAAACAAACAACTTTAAATTTAACTTCACAGCCGCGTAGATCATCTGTACCTACTGTTTTGTCGGAAGAAGAGGTAGGAATTGTGCAACCACTGACGGAAGATATGGCTGCAGGAGCATCTGGTTCAGTATTAGAGAAAATCCTGGAAAAACTGGAAGTTTTGGATAAGAAAGCAGATGAACAAACGGCCAAGATTGAACAAAACACAGCTAGTGTAAATAAATTAATGGAACAAGTTGCATCGAACACTCAATCAATTGGAAGTCTATCTGAGACCTCTGCAGAAAACCGCAAATTGGCTGAGGAAGCCAACCAAAAAGTTGAAGAACTAGAACAAGAGGTAAGACCACTGCACAAATTGGTTGGTGAACAGCAGGCGTATTTGTCTATGATTGAACTGCGGAATCGGGAGAACAATTTGAGGTTAAGGTCAGTGCCAGAATTGGAACAAGGGAATTTAATTGAGTTCCTGACAAAAGAATTTTCCAAGTTTTGGCCTTTGGAGGAGGAAAAGGACTTTAAAATTGTGACTGCTTTTAGACTTGGAAAATCTGTAAGGAAAGATAGGCCCAGAGACTGTTTGGTTATTTTGAGATCTAAGGAGGAAAGAGATAAGATCTTAGGCCTACACTACGGAAAGTCACTGGACATTTCGGACAAAAGAGTTGAAATTTACAAAGATATTCCTAAACAACTTTTGGATCTTAGATCCACCTACATTGAGTTAGTAAAACTGCTGAGGAGCAACTCAATTGTTTTTAGGTGGGAATTTCCCCAAGGATTATCTTTCACATTCAGAGGGAAGAAGGTTAAAATTAAAACAGCCGAGGACAAAGATAAATTTTTGAGTGTCTACGGAGAGGACCTTCAGAAAGGGATTGAAAGATCTTCAGGGTCTGGACCAGCGCCTACACCTACACCTACACCTTTGGGGTCTGAAGACCAGGACAAAAAGACACCACCAGGAGAGGAATAACAGATTTGTCCAGGATGTCTCTGCAACTTCTGAGCTGGAACATTAATGGCGCTAACTCCCCGGAAAAAAGGAGAAGAATATTTCATGTATTGAAAAAAGAACAATTGGACATTATTTGCCTGCAGGAAACACATGTGACTAGGCTCCACAGAAAAGTGTTAATAAACAAAAGATTAGGCCAAGAATTTATCTCTTCAGACCGAGTTAAGAAAAGAGGAGTGGTGATATATGCAAAAGAGAGCCTGTCACCGAAATTTTTATTTAAAGATGAGCAAGGAAGAATTCTGGCAATTGAGATACAAAATCAAGGAGAAAAGTTTTTGATATTAGGAATTTATGCACCAAATGAGGGGAAATCGGAATTTTATAAGAAGCTACATGAGATAATGCTGGACTATCTGAACTATGACAACATCATTTTGATGGGAGATATGAATGGGGTGCCATCAACCAACATGGACAAGTCACATAGCCAAAATGTGACAAAAGATGGCAGACTACCTAAAACATTTTTTGAACTGACTGACAATATGGACTTGATTGACATTTGGAGAGCAAAGAACCCCCTGGGAAGAGAAGGAACATTCTTTTCTGAAGCCCAACTGACATGGACAAGAATCGACCAAATATGGATAACTAGAGGTCTGGCACCCAAGATAAAAAAAGTGGAAATCTGCCCAAAGACCTGCTCCGACCATAATGCCGTAGAGATGGATATGAGACTAATTCCAACCGGCTCCTTCAGATGGAAGATGAATGACAATTTGTTTAGAGATCAGGAGATTATCAAAAAGGCCCAAAAAGCTTTTGAAGGCCCAAAAAGCTTTGAAGAATTTGAACACCACGGTGGAAAAAAGAACCGTCTGGGACGCAAGTAAAGCGGTCATGAGGGGGTTTCTGATACAACAGAACACCATAAAGAAAAGAGCACAAAATGAGAAAAAAGATAAGATTTTGGAGAAAATTAAAGAATCTGAGAAGAAGCTAAGAAACCGAAGTCAAAAGAGATTTTGAAAGAAATTAAATTCTATCAAGCACAATACTCCAAATTGATAAATCAGGAGGTGGAGTGGAAAGTTAAGTTAATGAAACAAAGATCATTTGATTCGGCAAATAAATGCGGGAAACTGCTAGCATGGCAGTTGAAAAAGAGACAAAAATTAAATACGATCACAAATCTAGAGATTGAAGGAAGAATTATTCAGAACCCCGTGGATATTAGGAAGTGTTTCCAGAGATACTTTAAACAATTATATACCCAAGGGCCGCAAAATGAGGTGGAGATAGAACAATTTTTGATAAAGAATGGATTACCAAGGCTGTCTCAAGAAAACAGATCAATCCTGAACTGTAAAATAACACCACAAGAGATTGAAGTTGCCATTCAGAACATGCAATTGGGCAAATCCCCAGGGCCTGATGGGCTTACCTCCAAATATTATAAGATATTGAAAGATCACTTGATACACCCACTAATGGAGGTTTGCAATGAGATTATGGAGGGGAAGAAGGCACCGGAAACGTGGAAAGAAGCTTTCATCACATTGATACCTAAATCAGAATTGGAAAAGACACAACTTAAGAACTACCGCCCCATTTCCCTTCTCAATGTGGATTACAAAATTTTTGCAGACATTTTAGCAAACAGGTTTAAAAAGGTTTTAAATGATGTGATTCATAAAGATCAGGCAGGCTTTCTCCCAGGAAGACATTTGTTTGCCAACACAAGGAACATTATTGACATCTTGGAACTTCTGCAAACAAATATTAATACAAGAGCAGTGCTAATATTTATAGATGCGGAGAAGGCCTTTGACAACATTTCTTGGAAGTTTATGAAGAAAAACCTGGAAGGGATGGGAGTGGGACGGGGATTTGAAAATGGGATTGATGCAATCTATTCAGATCAAAAGGCTAAATTGATAGTTAACAATGTGGTGACAGAAGTGTTTAAAATTGAAAAAGGAACACAACAAGGTTGCCCTATTTCCCCTCTGTTATTTATTTCGGTCCTGGAGGTGCTCTTAAATATGATTCGAGGGGACCGGTTGGTAGAAGGAATTCAGGTCGGAGCGAAACAGTACAAGCTCAAAGCTTTTGCAGATGACCTAGTTCTGACCTTACAGGAGCCAGAATCTAGTACAAAAAGGGTATTACAACTGATTCAAGAGTTTGGTCAGGTGGCGGGATTCAAATTAAATAAACAAAAAACTAAGGTACTGGAAAAAAATTTGACAACTTCAGAGTCAGAGAGGTTTCAGAAAGAGACAGAGTTAAATGTGGTGAAAAAAGTTAAATATCTAGGGGTGAACATAACAGCAAAAAATCTAAGTCTATTTAAGGATAATTATGAAAAGTGTTGGTTAGAAATTAAGAGGGACTTAGAAAGTTGGTCAAGATTGAAACTTTCCTTGTTGGGCCGAATTGCTGCTATAAAAATGAATGTATTGCCAAGGATGCTGTTTCTTTTTCAGACTTTACAGATTGTGGACAAAATGGAGTGTTTCGGGAGGTGGCAAAGAGATATCTCTAAATTTGTCTGGCAGGGCAAAAAGCCCAGAATTAAGTTTAAAATACTAACTGACGCTAAAGAAAGAGGGGGGTTTGCCCTGCCAGACATAAGGTTGTACTATGAATCAGCAGCTTTCTGCTGGCTGAAAGATTGGCTGCTTCTTGAAAACGCCGATGTCTTAGATTTGGAAGGATTTAATAATGCTTTTGGTTGGCATACATATTTGTGGTATGACAAGGTTAAGATTCATAAGAACTTCAAGAACCATATTGTCAGGAAAGCAGTGTTTAATGTCTGGACAAAATATAAAGACTTATTAGAAAACAAGACCCCGAGGTGGTTATCACCTATGGAAGCGAAAGCAGTGAAAAGATCCAATATGGAGGTCAAATGGCCAAAGTATTGGGAAATAATAGAAAGAGATGGAGACAATTGGAGACTGCAGAGTTTGGAGAGACTAAAAGATAAAGTGCGAGATTGGCTACACTATGCTCAGATTAAAGAGGCTTTTAAATTGGATAAAAAGTTAGGATTCCAGGTAGAAAAATCGAAATTGGAAACAGAACTGTTAGAACCTAAGACCAAATTACTTTCAAGAATACTCACACACGAAAACAAAGATCACCACAGCCAATCACAAGCAAACAATCACACCCTAAGCCAACCCCAACCTCTCTCACCACCAAAGGAACACAAGTGAACAACACAAGCAACGCTGACACCAAACTCTACATACATTAAACATAATAGAAACACCGCCACCCGACCCCACCCCCATCCATCCTCCCTCTCCCCACCCCCCTTTCTTTTTTCTTTCTGTTTTCTTCTCCCCCTAATGCCTCAACAAATGAAACGGATTTGTAAAAACGTTACATGGAAGAAGAAGAAAAAAAAATACGAGGCACTACACTTCTGTAAAACAAGAAAATCCTTAATAGAAATATTTTTTTAAAAAAAGAATGTATAACTTGCTGCTGAGGTGGAATACACAGGATGAAACGGTTAAATCAGCTATGATAAAGTGGGCACAGGACATTGGGTATAATATTATGTTTGCTGACTGGGAAAAGTTATGGACCACCGGTATGAAGTTTACGGCATGTAATGCCTTGAAAGAAAATATTATGAAAATGATATATAGGTGGTACATGACCCCAGTCAAGCTAGCAAAAATATATCACCTGTCAGACAATAAGTGTTGGAAATGTAAGGAAACTGAAGGAACGTTCTTTCACCTCTGGTGGACCTCCCCTAAGGTTAAGGCCTTCTGGGAAACGATATATAATGAGCTGAAAAAGGTATTTAAGTATACCTTTCCCAAGAAACCAGAGGCCTTCCTTTTGGGCATTGTTGACCAGAGGGTGTTAAAGAATGATCGAACATTATTTATGTATGCAACAACAGCAGCAAGGATACTCGTTGCTAAGTATTGGAAAACTCAAGATTTGCCCACGCTGGAAGAATGGCAGATGCAACTGATGGACTACATGGAACTCGCAGAAATGACTGGCAGAATCCGAGACCTGGGAGAGGAAGCTGTGGAAGAGGATTGGAAGAAATTTAAGGACTATCTACAAAAACATTGTAAATTATATGAGTGCTAAGAAGGATGAGAGATTTGAAAATAACAGGGCCCATAAAGTTAGTTGACAAGATTATGAGAATGAGTGAATTTTATGAGGAAAATAAATTTTGAATAAATATTGTGTTAAAATTAGGTATTTAATACCTAGATAAAAATATTCAAAGTTAGGGATAAAACATTGGAAATGTGTATAATAAGAATTGAAACAAGGTGATAAGTTGCTGGCTAAAGTTTTATAAATTTGGAACGCAAGAGCGGGAGATGTGAGGAAGTCCAAAGGATGAAGAAAAGATGGGTACTATAAGATGTTAAATTTTATGTTTGTTCTTTTTTCTGTCTATTATCTGTTTATTCTGTCTTTTCTCTACTGTATTAACAAAATTCTTAATAATTTATTTAAAAAAAATAAATTAAAAAGGACAGATAACTTAAATGAAGCACAAGGGAGAGGTAGCTCAGTCGGTAGAGCATGAGACTCTTATCTCAAGGTTCTGGGTTTGAGTACCAGGTTGGGCAAAATATTCTTGCATTGCAGAGGGCCGAATTCCTTCCAACTCTACAATATGACCAGTAATCTATCCAGCACTGTATTTGTTAGTTTGCATGTCCGTCATTTTGGTTGCAAAACGGCCCGCTAGCCTTTTCGATTCGCCTCTGGTCACGCAGGATTCTGAAACAATTTGGAAAGGAAGTCTGCAAAGGGTGGAAGCCGAGTGTGGGAGCGCCGATTCCTCTTTCAGGATATTTCAGCTCTCCGGAACGGATGGGAAGATGACATTTCTCTGGCTGTTTTGAATACGAAATGGTTGTGCTGAATACAGATTTATTTTAATCTATTTATTTGCAAAAAAATACTAATGTCTGCCCCACCAACCTTAAGAAAAAAAGGTGTCATGGCGGCGAGCAGAATATGATCCACAATAAAACTGCATTCATGGAGCGAGTGCAAAATGCATCGCTAATCAGTAGAGCAGCTTAATACACCAAACTTAGCAGGATCACCCCTCGGGGGAAGCTTGGATGAGCAGATGAGCTTTAAGCAGGCACCGAAATGCCAATACTGTAGGTGGCTGGCTGGTGTTCATGGCATCTACCTTGCAAAGCACACAGCGAAGCAAATCCAGCCCCTGTCAGTTGGCAAACAATACCGCATCGGAATGCTGTATTCTTGGCTCGCTGTCCATTTTTGGACAACTCCCCCCCCCCCACCAAATCACACACACTCCAGCCCCTTTCCTAACATCTCCTTCTCAAGGTGAAGCGAAATCAGAACAATCCGCCAGCCTCCAAAATAGAAAGCATAAAATGGGGAGTATATAGAAAGTCAATCTTTCACTGCTCTTCTCCGCCCTCTCTGAGGATTTAGAAGCAAACAAGAGAACGAAGGAAGGGGGGGGGGGGAGAGAACAAGCTGACCCACTTTTTCCAGCTAGCAGAAAAACTCTGGAGATAAAACAGGAGAATGGATCTTTGCATTTCACAAACATCAGCGGGACGGGGGGGGGGGGACCACTTCTGCATTTTGAGATGCAAAGCTTGCGGCTTGACCAGGGGTCGGCAACGTGCAGTCCATGGGCCAGATGTGGCCCACAAAGACGATTTTACCGGCCCACGAGCAGCCTGCTCGGCAAGTCCCCCACATGCTGCATTAAACCGGTGCAGCATGGTGCAGGGACTCACCAAGTAGCGCTGGAAATCGCGTCTGCGCATGCGCAGATACCAGAAATTGCTTCTGCGCATGCCCAGACGCTGAAAATTGCTTCTGCGCAGGCGTGATTTCCGGCGTCTGGGCATGCGCAGAAGAGAAGAAGAGTTTGGATTTGATATCCCGCTTTATCACTACCTGAAGGAGTCTCAAAGCGGCTAACAATCTCCTTTCCCTTCCTCCCCCACATCATCTCGCTTTACTGGCCGAGGGAGCTGGCGTTAGTCTGCAGCCAGCTTCTGGGTCATGTGGCCAGCATGACTAAGCCGCTTCTGGCAAACCAGAGTAGCGCACGGAAAGCGATGTGCAAATCTAACAAACCTCAACCTAGGGAGCCGGGCTAAATATTACAAAGCAGGCTTCAGCACTGGCAATGGGACAGCGCCCTCTGCAGCAGGGGAGGAGAAAAGACTAGTCTAGGGGAAAGCTGCTCCCCACCACGGGTTGCCTCACTCTGTCTAATGGTAGTGCCGGCCCTGATATCCATTTCTGGCTATGGCTGATGGATCGGGAGCATCCTAAGCCCTGAGATTTCGGAGCCCAAATCTGAGACCTACAGGCAGCCCCTGGGGGTGTCAAGGAGGAAAGCCCCTGGTGGTTCGCCCTCTGGGCTTCCTCCCACCACTGAGCTTGGAAGATGGAAGGGGAGAGAGGTGTAAGGAGCATAGGAGGACTGAACCCACCGCAGAGAAGCTTATGCAATAATTTGCAGCGTTCTCCTGCCAGGCTGAAGCTTTCTTTTTCTTTTTCATTTTTTTTTACTGATTTTCACAAAATTAAAAACAGACTAACAAATAAACAAACAAAAACCATAACCTTATTAAAACTAATCTTCTTAACATTGTTAGGTGACTTCCTCGTATCCCCCTAGTTGAATTTCAGTGCTTATCATTTTAACAGTTTTCCAAATCAAAGTTCTTATAATTTAACTTAATCACTTAACATCACTCTTTCTTCCCAATTCAGCATTAAACATCATAATTCATCACATTACTTATTTAAGTCCTAAGCCTAACTGGTAATTGCAAGCTTTTTCTAATTAATTTAACTCAACAAATTTCATCCATTCTTCCTGGCACTCCTCCTCATTCTGGTCACGGACTCTTCCGGTCAGGTCGGCTAGCTCCGAAAAGTCCATCATCTTCATCTGCCATTCCTCCACAGTTGGTAGTTCTTGCGTTTTCCATTTCTTAGCTAGTAAAATTCGAGCAGCAGCTGTGGCTACAAAAATAATTTAACATCTTTCTTGGTCAATTCCAAACCTCTTATTCCAAGAAGAAAGGCCTCCGGTTTCTTTATAAAGGTATATTTCAACATTTTTTCCAATTCATTATAAATCTTTTCCCAGAAGTCTTTCACCTTGGGGCACGTCCACCACATGGGATAAAAAGTTCTGCCAGGCTGAAGCTTTCAAGCTGCATGCATGCCCTTATTAATAATAATAAAATTAAGAATTTTAAGGTGCTCTTGCCCACTTGGAGATTCAAGTCTTTCTGCTGCTGCCTGGAGACATCAGGTTAATCCTGGAGATCTGGCAACCCTGGATGTAAAACTGTGTTATAATAATAATAATAATTTATTTGTACCCCACCCATCTGGCTGGGTTTCCCCAGCCACTCTGGGCAGCTTCCACAGAGACCAAAAATACACTAAAATGTCACACATTAAAAACTTCCCTGAACAGGGCTATCTTAAGATGTCTTCTGAATGTCAGGTAGTTGTTTATCTCTTTGACATCTGGTGGAAGGGCGTTCCACAGGGCGGGTGCCACTACCGAGAAGGCCCTCTGCCTGGTTCCCTTCTGCTTTGGCCATAGAAGGTCTCCAGTTCAGTTGCCAATAGCATCTCCAGGTAGGGCAGGAAGAGACCCTCGTATGGGTAGTGTATCCGGAAAATAATTGTATTTCGAGAAGATAGTGATCAATCTAGCATGGCTATCCTTCCTGCCTCTGTTTGCTTCCCCTTCCCTATCTCTTGTTAAGCTCTTGGAAGGCTGAGAACAGCTTTAGTATCCTAATCTATTGGAAGGAAGTGATGGAACAATCGGATCCAGAATGCAGCAGTTTGATTGGTCTGCAGGAGCCACCCAATCCAGCTCCAGGTGGAAGTGAATCAGCGACCTGATTGGCCTGCAGGAGCAGCCAATCAAGCTCCTGGATGAAGTGAATCGGCAACCTGATTGGCCTGCAGGAGCAGCCAATCAGGCTTCTGGAGGAGGTGAATCCGCAACCTGATTGGCCTACAGGAGCAGCCCAGAAATAGCCAATCACATGGGGCCCATTGTGTAAATAATCTATATATAGTTACACATTTTGAGGAAAGTTTCATTCATTGCTACTATGATCTGAATAAAGAGCATGAAATTCATAGTTGACTCCGAGTATATTTCAGGTACCTTCTGACCTTTGATGTAGAACGTTGTTTGGAGAAAGTGAGGCATTGGGAAAGGGTGGCTAATGACTCATTTGGACATAGCCAGTAGCAGGTAGCCAGTTGGCAAGTCACACAGGCTAACAAGCTTGTTGTTGTTTATTTGTTTAGTCATGTCCGACTCTTCGTGACCCCATGGACCAGATCACGCCAGGCACTCCTGTCTTCCACTGCCTCCCGCAATTGGGTCAAACTCATGCTGGTAGCTTCGAGAACACTGTCCAACCATCTTGTCCTCTGTTGTCCAGTTCTCCTTGTGCTCTCCATCTTTCCCAACATCAAGGTCGTTTCCAGGGAGTCTTCTCTTCTCATGAGGTATTGGAGCCTCAGCTTCAGGATCTGTCCTTCCAGTGAGCACTCAGGGCTGATTTCCTTCAGAATGGATACGTTTGATCTTCTTGCAGTCCATGGGACTCTCAAGAGTCTCCTCCAGCACCAGAATTCAAAAGCATCAATTCTTCGGCGATCAGCCTTCTTTATGGTCCAGCTCTCACTTCCATACATCACTACTGAGAATACCATAGCTTTAACTATACGGACCTTTGTTGGCAAGGTGATGTCTCTGCTTTTTAAGATGCTGTCTAGGTTTGTCATTGCTTTTCTCCCAAGGAGCAGGCATCTTTTAATTTCGTGACTTCTGTCACCATCTGCAGTGATCCTGGTGCCCAAGAAAGTAAAATCTAGTTATCTATAAATCAGATGTTGTTGGGCAGGAATTTTGAGAAGCTTGTCTACTTTGCCACTTCTCAAGGGCTTCCCAGTGAAAGATCGAAGTGCTTGCTTGGTAATGTATATAATGCTTGCTGTTTAGAATAAAATCTTTAATCCTCTCGTGTTTTGTATTGCCTCTGAATCTCTTTTTTTTAAATTGTATATTTTAAGTTTATTTTGCATCACGTACACAGACACTCAAACTAAACAACAACAAAGAAATACAAACAAGATAAAGGTACGTACAAAAACTTATACAGAACAAATAACAAATACAGAACAAATAACACCATATTTCAAATACATATTTCAAATACAGAACAAATAGTCACCATACCATATTTTGGTTCTTCTTTTCTTCCAATTGACTTCCTTCATCCTCAACACAGTTTACTTTTCATTTTTGGTAAACTGTCTCCTTCTTATTTCGTTATTACCACCTTTTTCTTTCTGTGTTTTTTTTAAAAACCTTAAGTACCATAATTTATTTTGCAGAAGTTAATCGAAATGAGTCCAAGTATTTATTTGAGGGCACAGCTTTTTAAGGTATTCTCTATATTTTTCCCTTTCTTTTTGAAATTTTTGTTTGGGCTCACCCCTACTAGCCTCTGTCCATCTGGCCAATTCAATATGATCAAATAATTGTATTGCCTCTGAATTGCATTTTAAAAGAACCACCTTGCCGTGGGCAAGACAACACTGCGTCTGAAATCCTAGAGAGCCCTTGCCAGTTGGTGGAGGCCAGTGGTTCTCATTTATTTATTCTCTAGGCTGCACATTCAGAAAAAAAATTTACTCATGCCACACTGACTTTTAATTGATAAGAAGTACAGTGGAAAACAGGGGCGCAGGTGGCGCTGTGGGTTAAACCACAGAGCCTAGGACATGCTGATCAGAAGGTCGGCGGTTCGAATCCCCGCGACGGGGTGAGCTCCCGTTGCTCAGTCCCTGCTCCTGCCAACCTAGCAGTTCAAAAGCACGTCAAAGTGCAAGTAGATAAATAGGTACCGCTCCAGCGGGAAGGTAAATGGCATTTCCGTGTGCTACTCTGGTTCGCCAGAAGCGGCTCAGTCATGCTGGCCACATGACCTGGAAGCTGTACGCCGGCTCCCTCGGCCAATAAAGCGAGATGAGCGCCACAACCCCAGAGTTGGTCACGACTGGACCTAATGGTCAGGGGTCCCTTTACCTTTACCTTTACCTTTACCTTACAGTGGAAAACAAAAAGAAACAGCACCTTGCCATGCTTGCTTTATAACACAGAACACAACCACTTTATAATATGACTTCTAAAAGAAATCTGAAGGCAGCCCTGTTTAGGGAAGCTTTTAATGTTTAATAGACTATTGTATTTTAATATTCTGTAGGAAGCCGCCCAGAGTGGCTGGGGAAACCCAGCAAGATGGGTGGGGTATAAATAATAAATTATTATTATTAATCACAGAACATCCAGAAAGTATAAAACTGTCTTAAGTATGTTTGTATGTATACAAGCTCAATGAGAGCTGTGAGTTTGCTTTTGCCAGTCAACCTCATTTATGTCAAGTCTCATTTGAGACAAACTCTCATATCCATTTTTAATAACAATTTTTATTAAGAGTTTCCAACATAAAATACAAGAAGAGCCAAATTAATCTAAAGAAAAGAAATGGGAGAAGAAGCACGAATAAGCAAAAGAAGAAACTAAACAAGTAGAAAAAGGAGAGAAGAAAAAGAATAAAAGAAGGTCCTCTATCATAATTTTTATTTATTCCCCACACAGAAGAGTGAACCCTCCCAGCTTCCCCTTCTTGTCCCAGCTTCAAACTCTCATCATCACATCAACCCAAAGAAGCTTTTCTCTTTTTTGATTTTTAATATTTGTCAGAGCTGGAAATCTTTGCTCACGACAATATGTCACGGAGAACTGTTGAATAATAGCCAATGCTCGTGAAGAGAGGCATGGATACTATTCCTTGTTGTTGTTGTTGTTGGGTGTTCATCAGTATGTCGATGATACCCAGCTCTACCTCTCTTTCAAATCAGAACCAGTGAAGGCGGTGAAGGTCCTGTGTGAGTGTCTGGAGACTATTGGAGGATGGATGGTGGCTAACAGATTGATTCCTGACAAGACAGAAGTACTGTTTTGGGGGGACAGGAGGCGGGCGGGTGTGGAAGACTCCCTGGTCCTGAATGGCGTAACTGTGCCCCTGAAGGACCAGGTGCGCAGACTGGGAGTCATTCTGGACTCACAACTGTCCATGGAGGCGCAGGTCAAATCTGTGTCCAGGGCGGCTGTCTACCAGCTCCATCTGGTACGCAGGCTGAGACCCTTCCTGCCCACAGACTGTCTCTCCAGAGTGGTGCATGCTCTAGTTAGCTCCCGCTTGGACTACTGCAATGCACTCTACGTGGGGCTACCTTTGAAGGTGACCTGGAAACTACAATTAATCCAGAATGTTGCAGCTAGACTGGTGACTGGGAGTGGCCGCTGAGACCATATAACACCGGTCCTGAAAGACCTACACTGGCTCCCAGTACGATTCTGAGCACAATTCAAAGTGTTGGTGCTGACCTTTAAAGCCCTAAATGGCCTCAGTCCAGTATACCTGAAGGAGCGTCTCCACCCTCATCGTTCTGCCCGGACACTGAGGTCCAGCGCCGAGGGCCTTCTGGCAGTTCCTTTGCTGCGAGAAGCCAAGTTACAGGAAACCAGGCAGAGGGTCTTCTTGGTAGTGGCACCCTCCCTGTGGAACGCCCTCCCACCAGATGTCAAAGAGAACAACAACTACCAGACTTTTAGAAGATATCCGAAGGCAGCCCTGTTTAGGGAAGTTTTTAAAGTTTAATAGGTTATTGTATTTTAGTCTTTTGTTGGAAGCCACCCAGAGTGGCTGGGGAAACCCAGCCAGATGGGCGGGATATAAATAATAAATTATTATTATTGTTGTTATTATTATTATTTAATGAAACTTGCCATAATTGAGTTCTGGCACCTCTCTGGTGGGTGCCATTGCCATTCTAAGAGAACAAGGGAGTTCATGGTGAGTTCCGGCACCTCTTTTTCTAGAAAAATAGCTCTCTCTCTCTCTCTCTCTCTCTGTGTGTGTGTGTGTTGATACTACACTACCCTAAAATGTTCAAATGTTTCTTGGATTGCCATTGACTCTTCCTGCCACACTTGCGGCCCAATCACCTTCTCAATCTGGCCCGTGGACGGTCCGGGAATCAGAGTGTTTTTACATGAGTAGAATGTGTGCTTTTATTTAAAATGCATCTCTGGGTTATTTGTGGGGCATAGGAATTTGTTCTTTTTTTCTCTCTCTTCAAAATATAGTCCAGCCCCCACAAGGTCTGAGGGACGGTGGACCGGCCCACAGCTGAAAAAGGTTGCTGACCCCTGGTGTAGACAATACAGTGGTGCCCCGCAAGACGAACCCCTCGCAAGACGGAAAACCCGCTAGACGAAAGGGTTTTCCGTTTTGGAGGCGCTTCGCAAAACGAATTTCCCTATGAGCTTCCTTCGCAAGACGAAACCCCATAGGGAAATCTCCGGGACAGCGGGGAAGCGCAGCGCGTCTTCCCCACTGTCCTTGGACCTCCTCCGAAGGCTGGCGGTGGGGCGGAGAGACCTTCTCCCCGCGCCAGCCTTCGGATGGCTGTCCTGAAGACTTGCGGTGGGAGGAGGGTTTTCCTTCCCACCGCCAACATTCAGAATGCTGTTCTGAATGTTGGCGGTGGGGAGGAAAAACCCTCCTCCCACCGCAAGCCTCGGGAATAGAGGAGAAGCGCTGCGCGCCTTCCCCTCTGTTCCCATACCTGTCCGAAGGCTCGCGGTGGGGCGGAGAGACTGCTCCGAAGGCTGCTCCGAAGGCTGGCGGTGGGAGGAGGTCTCTCCGCCCCACCGGCAGCCTTCGGAAGGCTGCTCTGAAGGCTGGCGGCGGGAGGAGGTCTCTCCGCCCCACCGGCAGCCTTCGGAAGGCTGCTCCGAAGGCTGGCGGCGGGAGGAGGTCTCCCCGCCCCACCGGCAGCCTTTGGAAGGCTGCTCCAAAGGCTGGCGGTGGGGCGGAGAGACCTCCTCCCGCCGCCAGCCTTCGGAAGGCTGTCCTGAAGACTTGCGGTGGGAGGAGGGTTTTCCTTCCCACCGCCAACATTCAGAATGCTGTTCTGAATGTTGGCGGTGGGGAGGAAAAACCCTCCTCCCACCGCAAGCACCGGGAACAGAGGAGAAGCGCTGCGCGCCTTCCCCTCTGTTCCCGTACCTGTGCTGAAGGCTTGCAGTGGGGAGAAAAGCCCTTCTCCGCACCGCCAGCCTGGCAAGCGGTCTCCATAGGAACGCATTAATTGATTTTTAATGCATTCCTATGGGAAACCATGCTTCGCAAGATGAAAAACTCACAAGAAGAAAAAACTTGCGGAACGAATTAATTTCATCTTGCGAGGCACCACTGTACTGAACTACATGGACCATTGGTCAAATTTGGTATACTATTGTACCTTGGTTGTCGAATGCCTTGGTATTCCAGCCATAGCTGTCAACTTTTCCCTTCTTGTGAGGATTCCTATTCAGAATAAGGGAATTTCCCTTTAAAAAAGGGAAACGTTGGCAGCTATGACTCTGGCTCCCAAACGATCGAAACCTGGAAGTGAGTGTTCCAGTTTCCGAACATTTTTTGGGAAGCCAAAAACGTCCGATGCAGCTTCTGCTATTGTTTTCCGCGCACCTGTCAATCGGAAGCCAATCGGAAGCCGTGTCTCGCTTTCCGAACATTTCGGAAGTCAAACAGACTTCTGGAACGCATTCTGTTCAAAAACCAAGGCGCCTTCCTATGTTCCTATGCTTTCTGACCCAGATTTTGTGTGTGTGTGTGTGCTTGTGTGGGTAGGTGTTCTGCTTAATGGAGAAATCATTGGAGGGCTTTATTTTTTCAAGGTAACTCTGGGTGGTTTGCTGTGATGCTTAGTGGGTGCAAACGAAACATGGAGGGAGTTGGGTGAGTTGGGAGCGGGAGGAGGAGTAATGCATTTTTGCATTAGCAAGCCACAGCCAAGTTACAGGGCTGCCTCTTTCCAGTGACTCACGAAGCAATTTCTGAGCCGGTGAGCGCTACAGGGTAAATCTGACTTCTACTTTTAACCCCGTTAAGAGATAAGAAATGATTATTCTCCTAATTGCCGTGCCGTTACTTTATTGGTTAAATTAACATTCAATTGCAGGGGGTTTGCTGTGCAATATACAATATTATTTTGCCTACTGCGCGTTCAAAGTCTCCTTGTCACAGCAACAGCAGGCCAGCAGGAGAAATCCTTTTAACAAATAGGTAAATATAAGCCTTGGGGGGAGAGGCAAGGGAGGGGGAAAGGGGTAATTATTTCAGCTATGTTAGTGGGTGAAGGGGGGAAAGGGGGCTAAAAATAAGTCAAAAACGCTGGAAATTATATTAAACGGTCCACAGGGGAAAGCGGCTGCGATTCGAGAGTCGCTGGCGATGTTGGAGCAAATGGAAAGCCTTGCCAGATCATCTGAATCGCCGTAGAATTGTAGAATTGGAAGGGACCCTAAGAGCCATCCCCCCGCAATACAGGAATTGTTTAAAATAACCTTTTTTAAGAAACCAGAAGCTTTTCTTTTAGGAAATGTAGGTGCCGGAATTCCAGGTGACCTGAAGAGACTATTTATGTACATGACTACTGTTAACCGGACACTACTAGCCCAGAGATGGAAAGAAAGAACAGTTTCTACCAGGGAAGAACGGCAGATTAAACTGATGGACTATGCAGAAATGGCAAAACTTACTGGAAGAATTTGGAATCAGGAAAACCAAAATTTCAACAAGGAATGGGGAAAATATATAATTTCTTTTTTAAAAAAATAATTGTCAACAATGAGAAGAATCTTTCTTTGCATCAGCCACTAGCCATAGCAATAAAAAATAATACGTACTGAAGATATAGATAAAAACTTAATTATACAAACTACATTCCAGAGGTTTACATCAATAATCAAATAATCAAACAATTAAAATTATTAGTAGGATTGGAATGATAATTGTAGTTAAAAGTTGACTGTAGTTTTGTTGAAGATTTAATAGAATTGGATTAACAGAGAAGATGCGGGAGAAAAAGTTAACATAAGGACACCAAAAAGGGGTGAAGGGAAGTCCAAAGGGATTTATGGATATTGTCTTATTTGTTCTCTTTGCGATGGTTTGTAAATCTGAAAACCCCAAAATAAACATATTAAAAAAAGAGAGAATGCAAATTCCATCGCCGACTCTTTTTTCCTCCACCGTGAATTTGTCGAATCCCACTTTTAAAGCCATGTAAGGCATGTAAGTGAGAGCTGGACCATAAAGAAGGCTGGTCGCCAAATAATTGATGCTTTTGAATTCTGGTGCTGGAGGAGACTCTTGAGAGTCCCATGGACTGCAAGAAGACCCAACCTCTCCATTCTGAAGGAAATCTGCCCTGAGTGCTCACTGGAAGGACAGATCCTGAAGCTGAGGCTCCAAGACTTTGGCCACCTCATGAGAAGAGAAGACTCCCTGGAAAAGACCCTGATGTTGGGAAAGATGGAGGGCACAAGGAGAAGGGGACGACAGAGGATGAGATGGTGGGACAGTGTTCTCGAAGCTACTAACATGAATTTGACCAAACTGCGGGAGGCAGTGGAAGACAGGAGTGCCTGGCATGCTCTGGTCCATGGGGTCATGAAGAGTCGGACACAACTAAACGACGAAACAACAACAACAAGTCATGTCTTGTGAGAGCAAATTCCACAAGTTGCTTGTGCGCCGTGTGCAAATGTTATTCTGTCAGTCTGCTCTGAACCTACAGCGATCAGTTTCCGTGGGCCTTGCGTTGTGGGGGTTTGTCAAAATTAGGCACGGTGGCTTGGATCATCTCCTCCTAGGCCTGGTTGCCAATCTTTTTTAGGTTTGTGGGCACTTTGGATCTTTGAACCATTTATATGGCTTTCAAAGAGGATCGGACAAATTCATGGAGGGGAAGGCCATTCATGGCTATGCTCTGCTTTCCACAGTTGGAGGCAGCTGGAAACCGCAGGAGAGTTGCTATTGTGCTCAGATCCTGCTTGCAGGTTTCCCACTGGCTGCCCACTGTGAGAACAGGATGCTGGACTAGATGGGTCTTTGGTCTGATCCAACAGGGTACTTGTTATGGTTATATGGGGTTGCTCGTGAGTAAGTTGCCGCCACTCCTGGCTAGGTAGCCTGGTTAAACCTTTCCTGGCTGGACAGCCCTTCACTTCGTGGCTGTTCAGTCGCTAGCAGAATCCGTCAGTGGGCGTTTCTTGAACTTCTTCCAGCAAAGAAGTTCTTTGACGCCAAGTCTACGCCTACTTTCCCTGTGTGGAAGTCTTCTGCGCAGGGTGGGTGTGGGTAGCGGAGGACCTGTGCTCTCCCCGCTGGTCTCCGGCGAAGAGTCCTGGAGCCCCCTCTCCGATTCCCCCATCCGCCCCCCTTTATCCCTGGTGTTACGCTGATTTCCTTCCCCAGCCGATGAGTTCTCTCTCTCCATGATGGGCCCTTCTCCGGCATTGCTTGGGAGCCTTGCTTCCACTTCTGGCTCCGATGTCAGTTCCCTGACAGTATTGGATGCAGGTGGCGCTGTGTTCTAAACCACCGAGCCTCTTGGGCTTGCCGATCGGAAGGTTGGTGGTTCGAATCCTCATGACAGAGTGAGCTCCTGTTGCTCTGTCCCAGCTTCTGCCAACCTAGCAGTTCGAAAGCACACCAGTGCAAGTAGATAAATAGGTACCACTATGGCGGGAAGGTAAACGGCATTTCCATGTGCTCTGGTTTCCGTCATGGTGTCCCGTTGTGCCAGAAGTGGTTTAGTCCTGCTGGCCACATGACCTGTTAAGCTGTCTGTGGAGAAACGGCGGCTCCCTTGGCCTGAAAGCAAGATGAGTGTCGCAACCCCATAGTCACCTCTGACGGGACTTAACCATCCAGGGGTCCTTTACCTTTACCTTTACCTTTGTTATTGTTATTTTATTTTTTAGATTTACAGTGGTACCTCGGGATGCGAACGGGATCCGTTCTGGAGCCCTGATCGCATCCTGAAGAGACCGCAACCCATGTATGCGCGTGTGCAGGTCGCGTTTTGTTGCTTCGGCGCATACGCGTGATGTCATTCTGACCTACGTTACAGGCACTACGTTACAGCCGCATCTGTTCCAATTCTACAGACAGAGACTCTCACCTAAGAGATCTACAGCAAACCTTTTTAGAACTAAAATACCCAACAGATGAAGTTAGACAACAGATCAACAGAGCCAGACTGATACCCAGAGAGAACTTGCTGCAAGACAGACCCAAAAAAGAAAATAACAGAACACCTCTAGTCATCACATACAGCTCCCAAGTTAAAACAGTACAACGCATCATCAGAGATCTACAACCTCTCCTGGACAATGACAATTCTCTTTCTCAAGCTCTGGGAGGAAGACCTTTCATTGCCTACAGACAGCCACCCAATCTTAAACAACTCCTAACCCACAATAATACTACAACCAGACCTAACACGGACACTGGCACCAGAGCCTGCAATAAACCCAGATGCCAACTTTGCTGCCACATACACCCGGACAACACCATTACTGGCCCCAACAACATCACACATACCATCTCGGGACTATTTAATTGCTCATCGTCTAACATTGTGTATGCCATCAAATGCCAACAGTGTCTTTCAGCTCTCTATATTGGACAAACAGGCCAAACCTTACGCCAAAGAATAAACGGACATAAATCTGACATCAGGAATCACAAGACAGAGAAACCAGTAGGAGAACACTTCAATCTCCCAGGACATTCTATACAAGATCTCAAAGTAGCTGTTTTACTACAAAGGAATTTCAGAAATAGACTGGAAAGAGAAGCTGCTGAATTGCAACTTATTACCAAACTTAAAACCATGGAGAGACCTGGTCTGAACAAAGACATTGGATTCTTATCTCATTATACATGACAAAGCCATTTTTCACCTTCTCACCCCTTGCTTTTTCCTGTAAGACCTATTCCAGTCGTTAAGAGTCGTCAACAGGCTCATCACAGCTATCTGCCAATCACCCATTCCTACCACCCTTCTGAGTAATACCCCTCCCCACCTTCTCACTATATAGAAGGGTCTGGTAACTTCTCTTTCAGTGTATCTGAAGAAGTGTGCATGCACACGAAAGCTCATACCAAGAACTAACTTAGTTGGTCTTTAAGGTGCTACTGGAAGCAATTTTTTTGTCATTCTGACCGTCTGCGCATGTGTGTGTGGCAAAATATGGAAGTCATGCGCTCCGTTACGTCCGGGTCGCCGTGGAGCACAACCTGAAAATACTTAACCTGAAGCACATTTATTCCGAGGTATGACTGTATATACGGCCCATCATAAGATTTCAGGGCAGTGCACAGAATAAACTGGGGGGGGGGGGAGTAAATAAGTAAAACAAAGCAGCAAAACAATAGCCCCCCCACTTATGTTCTTATGTTCAATCAATTAGTCAACCAATCAATCAATCAATCAATCAATCAATCAATCTATTGCAGTCAAAGACCATTCAGCAGAATGAACAACAGCAACATATACAATATCAGTACCAAGGGGCAGCCTCAGTAGGCGAAATTGAAAATTCCCTATAAACTTCATCGCATTAAAAATAGCACTTCTTCAGCTAAAAGCTATATTCCAGAGTTTAAAATCAGCACTCGTTCATCACGTTCGCACGATATTCTCATAAATTGATCGCAGTTGTATTTTTGGTGCAAGACGTGCTGCATTTCCCACTGCCCAAAATGAAACATTATGAAAAGCTGAATTCTCTTCTTTTTCTACACTCAGAATCGACACCCGTTGCTTTCGTCCGCTTTTCAACCTGAAAACACGAAGATGCATTTCCTTCTGCCATCGTAGTTCAAAACCAAGAATTGATGCACACACACCCCTTGCTCTGAGAATGCTCCCTTTGTTCAGCCCCAGCCCCGAAGTTTCTCTCTCCCCCCCCCCAACCTCTGACTCCCAGCAATGGGAGCTGGTGGTGAAAGATTTTTTCAACAGCAATTTGCTTGTTCCAATTTGCTTTTCAAGGTCTGTGATCAGGATTGTGAAGGAAGCCTGTAAAAGGATCTAGTTCTATTAATTTGGCCTGGTAGTTTCTCTTGTTTGACTCGTATTCAGTTTCGCTGGCAGTTCCACTCGGTGAGCTAATTGAATCCAGAGGGCTGGCGCTCGGTCCCACGCGCGAGGCTAGAGTTTCACGTCCAGACCTGAGCTGGGCTCCGGTGCAGTAACAAGATATACTACACCTGCTGAAAAGGTGAGGAGAGGTGGAAAAAGAGAGGTTTGAGGGGAGCTTCTTGGTCTTGCTTTGTAGCTTCAGGTTTTTAACCGAAATTCTCCTGGAGAATTCAGCTAAGACATTTATTTACGGCATAAGATTTGGGTGCAACTGGAGTGCGAAAGATGCACACTCACAAAGCGGTTTGCAAAGAAAGAAAAGCAACGACGAACCTAGACAGCATCTTAAAAAGCAGAGACATCACCTTGCCAACAAATGTCCGTATAGTTAAAGCTATGGTTTTTATGGAAGTGAGAGCTGGACCATAAAGAAGGCTGATCGCTGAAGAATCGATGCTTTTGAATTATGGTGCTGGAGGAGACTCTGGAGAGTCCCATGGACTGCAAGAAGATCAAACCTCTCCATTCTTAAGGAAATCAGCCCTGAGTTCTCACTGGAAGGACAGATCCTGAAGCTGAGGCTCCAATACTTTGGCCACCTCATGAGAAGAGAAGACTCCCTGGAAAAGACGCTGATGTTGGGAAAGATGGAGGGCGCAAGGAGAAGGGGACGACAGAGGACGAGATGGTGGGACAATGTTCTCAAAGCTACCAGCATGAGTTTGACCAAACTGCAGGAGGCAGTGGAAGACAGGAGGGCCTGGGGTGCTCTGGTCCATGGGGTCACGAAGAGTCGGACACGACTAAACGACTAAACAACAACAACAATAAAATTATCCATAAGAAAAATTAGCAGCAATGATTTAAGACACTCAAAAGTTAAAATAGCCATAGACCAAAAAGAAGGTTTTAACTCGCACCAACTTTCTAAACATCTGCGTAGGCTTAGCAAAAATGCAGCTGCTGACAAGACGAAAGTGAAGGTTCCTGCCTTATATCAATAGGCAAGGAGATCCACAGTGTAAGAACAGCCATAATAAAAGATCAAATTCTTACAAAAGTGGAATGGGTGTTTTTTGGCTCCTGTAGTGGTGCTGATTCTACTGATTGAAGGGGTTGACTGGGTGCATATGTAGTGAGACGATCTTATTGGTAAACTGGCCTCAAGTTATTAAGGGCTTTATGTACTAATAGTAAAAAATAAAAAAAAAAGGTCAAGGGCCTCTGGACGGTTAAGTCCAGTCAAAGGCAACTATGGGGTTGTGGCGCTCATCTCACTTTCAGGCCGAGGGAGCTGGCATTTGTCCACAGACAGCCTTCCGCGTCATGTGGCCAGCAGGACTAAACCGCTTCTAGCGCAACAGGACACCAGAGTGCACAGAAACGCCGTTTACCTTCCTGCCACAGTGGTACCTATTTATCTACTTGCACTGGCGTGCTTTAGAACTGCTAGGTTGGCAGGAGTGTGGCGGAGCAAGGGGAACTCACTCCGTCACAGGGAATCAAACCGCCAACCTTCCGATCTGCAGCCCAAGAGGCTCAGTGGTTTAGACCACAGTGCCACCCGCATGTTAATAGAAACACCCTGAACTTGGCCCAGTAGCAAATTGGCAATGCAGTGCAGATCTCTGAGCACAGATGTTAGATGCTGGCAGGGTCAAAAATCATAGAATCATAGAATTGCAGAGTTCGAAGGGACCCAAGCGTTATCTAAACCCCTGCAATGTTCCCTAAGAAACCAGAGGCCTTTCTTTTAGGCATTGTCGGCCAGAGTGTGCAAAAGAAGGATCGAATCTTTTTTATGTATGCTACAACAGCAGCAAGGATACTCATCGCCAAAAGCAGGAAAACTCAAGATTTGCCCACACTGGAAGAATGGCAGATGCAACTGATGGACTATATGGAACTGGCGGAGATGACTAGCAGAATCCGAGATCTGGGAGAAGAACTGGTGGAGGAGGAATGGAAGAAATTTAAGGACTATATACAAAAATATTGTAAATTGTATGAATGTTAAGAAAGATGTAAGATTAGCAATAGAATGGCTCCAACAAATTAGCTACAAGGAATACAAATCTAATTGTAATTGAAAGAAAAGACAAATTTTGGATAAATTGTTATAACTAAGTCTTCAAAAGAGTGATTTAAATTCTAAAATCTGAGATTTAATATTGGAAAAATATATTATATGAATTGAAACAAGTTAATAATTTGCTAGTAAAATTTATGAGTTTAGGATGCAGGAACAAGAGATGTGAGGAAGTCCAAAGATGAGAATGAAATGTGGATATTGGAAAATACTATGTTATTATGTATGTTTTTTATTGTGTAAACAAAAACTTAATAAATATTATTATAAAAAATAAAAATAAACCCCTGCAATTCAGGAATCCCGTGTATGGCTGTCAACTTTTTCCTTTTTTAAAGCAAAATTCCCTTATTCCGAATAGGATTCCTTGCAAGAAAAGGGAAAGGTTGACAGCTATGATCCTGTATGGGCTCAAACTGCCAACTATTCTGGTTAGCGGCAAGACTGGGGGTTCACGGTGCATTGTTCTGCATGAACCGCAGCTTCCGGATCAAGCTCAATAAATAAATAATCATCATCATAATAAGCCCCACACAGAGCACATTGCAGTAAGATATAGAACTGTGGTCAATTCCTGATGATCCATTGACTGAGCAGAGGATCTTTTGGCTGGGTCGGGATGCTATGGGATTGGGGGTGCAACTCCCATCTCTTGCGGGGGTGCAATTAGTGCCAGCACCATCCGTTAAGAGTTTGGGTGTAATCTTCAACACCTCCCTTTCCATGGAGGTGCAGATTGCAGCTATAACAAAGGCGGCATTTTTTAGCTAAAGAGTATATGAAAAATACTCTGCGGGACGCAGGTGGCGCTGTGGGTTAAAGCCTCAGCGCCTAGGACTTGCCGATCGAAAGGTCGGTGGTTCGAATCCCTGCGGCGGGGTGCGCTCCCGCTGCTTGGTCCCAGCGCCTGCCAACCTAGCAGTTCGAAAGCACCTCCGGGTGCAAGTAGATAAATAGGGACCGCTTACCAGCGGGAAGGTAAACGGCGTTTCCGTGTGCGGCTCTGGCTCGCCAGAGCAGCGATGTCACGCTGGCCACGTGACCCGGAAGTGTCTCCGGACAGCGCTGGCCCCTGGCCTCTTGAGTGAGATGGGCGCACAACCCCAGAGTCTGTCAAGACTGGCCCGTACGGGCAGGGGTACCTTTACCTTTACCTTTTATCATAATAAGCCCCACACAGAGCACATTGCAGTAAGATATAGAACTGTGGTCAATTCCTGATGATCCATTGACTGAGCAGAGGATCTTTTGGCTGGGTCGGGATGATATGGGATTGGGGGTGCAACTCCCATCTCTTGCGGGGGTGCAATTAGTGCCAGCACCATCCGTTAAGAGTTTGGGTGTAATCTTCAACACCTCCCTTTCCATGGAGGTGCAGATTGCAGCTATAACAAAGGCGGCATTTTTTAGCTAAAGAGTATATGAAAAATACTCTGCGGGACGCAGGTGGCGCTGTGGGTTAAAGCCTCAGCGCCTAGGACTTGCCGATCGAAAGGTCGGCGGTTCGAATCCCTGCGGCGGGGTGCGCTCCCACTACTCGGTCCCAGCGCCTGCCAACCTAGCAGTTCGAAAGCACCCCCGGGTGCAAGTAGATAAATAGGGACCGCTTACCAGCGGGAAGGTAAACGGCGTTTCCGTGTGCGGCTCTGGCTCGCCAGAGCAGCGATGTCACGCTGGCCACGTGACCCGGAAGTGTCTCCGGACAGCGCTGGCCCCTGGCCTCTTGAGTGAGATGGGCGCACAACCCCAGAGTCTGTCAAGACTGGCCCGTACGGGCAGGGGTACCTTTACCTTTACCTTTACCTTTACCTTTATATGAAAAAACATTGTTCTGGAGTTAGTATATTGGTATGTAATGAATGATGCTTTACAGGGTTAAAGAATAAGAAAAATGGTGTAAAAAAAAAAAAAAGTACCGAGGTGGAAGTAATCTAATTAGACACAACAATACAGTAAGAGTAAATTTTTTGAGGTCTTGGAACAAAGGAAGGAAGTCAATTTGTGTTTATGTACGTAATGATATGGTTTTGTTCTGTAGATGTGTGCTTTTTCGTTTTTGTTTAGTTTAGTTTTGTTTTCTTTGCTTTTTTTTTCCTTTTCCTTTTCTGTTTTTTTTCTATATGTTCCGGGGATTTTTGTCTGTATAGCATTATTTTGGATTCAATGTTTGTAATTTTTGTTATGATTCTGCATTGGGGGGGGGGGGGATTCAAAAGGAAAAAAAAAACAAAGGCGGCATTTTTTCATCTACGCCAAGCTAAGCAGTTGGCTCTTCTCTCGCCACTGTGATCCACGTGATGGTCACCTCCAGACTAGATTATTGTAATTCGCTCTATGCGGGGCTGCCCTTGAAGCTGTCCCAGAAACTCCAGCGGGTACAGAATGCTGCAGCGAGGCTCCTCACGGGGTCTCTGCCATGGGAGCATATTCACCCAGTGCTTTTCAAACTGCACTGGCTCCCGGTGGAGTACAGGGTCAGATTTAAGGTGCTGCTTTTGACCTTTAAAGCCCTTCACGGCCTAGGACCCTCGTACCTATGGGACCGCCTCTCCTGGTATGCCCCGCGGAGGACCTTAAGGTCCACAAATGATGACACTTTGGAGGTCCCAAGTTGCAAGGAGGTTTGATTGGTCTCAACTAGGGCCAGGGCCTTTTCAGTACTGGCCCCAACTTGGTGGAACGCTCTGTCACAAGAGACCAGGGCCCTGCGGGATTTGACATCTTTCCGCAGGGCCTGCAAGATGGAGCTGTTCCTCCTGGCCTTTGGCTTGGACTCAGTCTGACCCTTATGTTTCCCTCCCTGATCTATGGGCTACTTTTAAAATGAGGCTGCATTTTAAATTGTATTTTAACCAGTATTTTAATTTTTTTTTCTTATTATGTTTTTACTGAAATTTTATGGTGTTAGCCACCCTGAGCCTGTAATAGTAATTATTACTATTATTATTGTTATTATTATTATTAATGGAGTAAAAAGGTAAAGGGACCCCGACCATTAGGTCCAGTTGTGACTGATTCTGGGGTTGTGGCGCTCATCTCGCTTTATTGGCCAAGGGAGCCGGCGTACAGCTTCCGGGTCATGTGGCCAGCATGACTAAGCCGCTTCTGGCGAACCAGAGCAGCGCACGGAAACGCCGTTTACCTTCCCGCCGGAGCAGTACCTATTTCTCTACTTGCACTTTGGCGTGCTTTCGAACTGCTGGGTTGGCAGGAGCAGGGACCGAGCAACGGGAGCTCACCCCGCCGTGGGGATTCGAACTGCCGACCTTCTGATCGGCAAGCCCTAGGCTCTGTGGTTTAACCCTATTAATGGAGTAGGACATCCCTATTTTCATCAGGGAAATGTTGGAGGGTATACAGTCAGTATTATGTGATTGCTGAGCCTACACATTCTTTTGGGGGCTTGTTGGGGTGCTCCCTTCCTCAAACCTAGAGACTTCTCTGCCTGCAAGCCTGCTGCTATCTCACCCTTGTTCAGTAGTCCTGTTTCCCTTCCATAGAGATCTGCACTTTTGTCTGAACTTTGGAAACAGAGAGAACGATTTGGGGCATTTTTAAACCACCAGGGGGCAGACGTGGCCTTTGAACACGATGCTCATTCCTTTGAAATGCTGCCTTCTCCAATGCTGCCCCCCCCCCATCATTAACCTATTCTGGTCTGTAGAGCAGGCTGTGTGAGGGAACGGGAGGTGACTACCTGACAGGCTTTGGAGCAAGGCTATATCTTACAGGCTTCTGAAAACATCGTAGTACGTTTCTGAGCACAATTCAAAGTGTTGGGGTTGACCTTGAAAGCCCTAAATGGCCTTGGCCCAGGATACGTGAAGGAGCGTCTCCACCCCCATTGTTCTGCCCGGACACTGAGGTCCAGCTCCAAGGGCCTTCTGGTGGCTCCCTCGCTGTGAGAAGCCAAGTTACGGGGAACCAGGCAGAGGGCCTTCTTGGTAGTGGCACCCGCCCTGTGGAATGCCCTCCAATCAGATGTGAAGGAAATAAACAACGACCTGACACGCAGAAGACATCTGAAGGCAGCCCTGTTCAGGGAAGTTTTTAATGTGGGACATTTTAAGGTGTTTTTAATTTCTGTTGGAAGCCGCCCAGAGTGGCTGGGGTAACCCAGCCAGATGAGCGGGGTACAGATAATAAATTATTATTATTATTATTATCCATCACATGACAAGCTGGTCTGCTCCCTCGCAGTCTGGGGGATGGAGGACTTTGTGCATCAGAGACAGTAGGGCAGTTGGTGTGGGTGACCAGGGCACCTGCCATCAGCATCAAATTTGTTGTTGTTGTTTAATCGTTTAGTTGTGTCCAACCTCATGACCCCCTGGACCAGAGCACGCCAGGCACTCCTGTCTTCCACTGCCTCCCGCAGTTTGGTCAAACTCATGCTGGTAGCTTCAAGAACACTGTCCCACCATCTTGTCCTCTGTCGTCCCCTTCTCCTTGTGCCCTCCATCTTTCCCAACATCAGGGTCTTTTCCAGGGAGTCTTCTCTTCTCATGAGGTGGCCAAAGTATTGGAGCCTCAGCTTCAGGATCTGTCCTTCCAGTGAGCACTCAGGGCTGGAAAGGGTGGGATAACTCTTGATTAGACTCAGTTAGAGATGGGAAGGCCTGGGAATAAACTGAAAAAATGGTGTGTTTGTGTATGTTTCCCAGTAGTGATGTCTGGAAGTGAGAGCTGGACCACAAAGAAGGCTGATCGCCAAAGAATTGATGCTTTTGAATTATGGTGCTGCAGAAGACTCTTCAGAATGCCTGGGAGGGGGGAGGTAAAAACAGCAAACCTGTAAGGAGAGGACGTTTGGGACTACAATTCCCATCATCCCTATCTAATAGGACCAGTGGTCAGGGATGATGGGAATTGTAGTCCCAAAAATCTGGAGGGCCAGAGTTTGCCTATGCCTGCTCTTGAGAGTCTCATGGACTGCAAGAAGACCAAACCTATCCATTATATTTGTTCCATCTCTGGGCCAATAGCATCTGTGCGGCTGTTGTTGCAATCCCTCCCCTCATATATATATTAGAAATATTCAGGGACGGGTGCCAAATTTTGTCCTCTCTCAGGGCACCATATGACCCAAGACTGTCACTGCAGTGGTCCACCAGATGCCTGTGGGAAACCAGGGAGCAGGATTTGGGCATGAGAGCAGCTCTCCCCTCTTTTGGTTTCTCGCAACTGGTATTCAGAAGCGTCGCTGCCTCTGATCGTGGAGGCAAAGCATCGCCATCGTGTTCAGCTTGATGTACAACACTGAGAGACAGGTGTAATGTAAAGGTAAAGGGACCCCTGACCATTAGGTCCAGTCGTGGCCGACTCTGGGGTTGCGGTGCTCATCTCGCTTTATTGGCCAAGGGAGCCGGCGTACAGCTTCCGAGTCATGTGGCCAGCATGACTAAGCCGCTTCTGGTGAACCAGATCAGTGCACGGAAACGCCGTTTACCTTCCCGCTGGAGTGGTACCTATTTATCTACTTGCACTTTGACATATTTTCGAAATGCTAGGTTGGCAGGAGCAGGGACTGAGCAACGGGAGCTCACCCCATCGCGGGGATTCGAACCGCCGACCTTCTGATCGGCTAGTCCTAGGCTCTTTGGTTTAACCCACAGCGCCACCCGCATCCCTTCGCCAAGAGTTATAGAAAACAAACAAATAAACAAGGAAATCTGCAGAGGAACATAGCCTTTGGAACCTTTAAACATCTCTCGTAGGTGCAGCTTGAGATCAAAAGCCAAGGAATCAGGGACCAGGCTCAGGTGAGCTTCCAATTCCTTTGAAGCTGAATCTCCTGGCTTCAAGGTGATGTCGGGTGATGGACAGGAGGGTTGCTCCGCCCACCTGTCAAAGTGGCACTTTGGAACTCCGGATCTGTTTTCCCCTGCCGGGTGGATCCAGTTCACCACCTCTGCTTTTGGGGTTGTGATGCTTTCTTTGACTCCCAGACTAAGAAGCCTGGAATAAATATCAATCGGTCGATGGATTGATGTTTAAAGCATTTAATGAATTAAAAGCATTTCTAAACCGCTTAGAAAACCTCTGAGCGGTATTCGGGGGGGGGGGAGTGGGGGAGAAGCAACATAAAAGCCAATTATATGGCACCGTAAAAGCAGAGATGGAAACGTAAAAAAACAGTATTACAAAATGAGATAAAAGGAATTCAGCAATCATAGAGTCCAATCTTAGCAGTAGGGGAAAACCTGGGCAAAAAGACACACCTGAGGCAACTGAGGGATGCTTCTTCACAAGGGCATTCCACAGGGCAGGGGCAATGGGGGGGTGTCCATTTAGGGGGGAGGCACTGCCCTGTAATATTCCATAGGGTCTGGTGCCATGAGTAGAATGGACCCAGGTGTGATCAAGGTGATCCTACCGGTCTCTGCAGAGTCAGGCATTTATTATTATTATTAATAATAATAATAATAATAATAATAATAATAATAATAATAATAAATTTTATTTATATCCCGCCCTCCTCAGCAGAAGCCGGGCTCAGAGCGGCTAACATCAAATGTATAGCACATTAACATAAAATCAGACAATCAATTAAAATACTGTATTTTTTGCTCTATAAGACTCACTTTTTCCCTTCTAAAAAGTAAGGGGACAAGTGTGTGCGTCTTATGGAGCAATTGCAGGCTGCACAGCTATCCCAGAAGCCAGAACAGCAAGAGGGGATTGCTGCTTTCACTGTGTAGCGATCCCCCTTGCTGTTCAGGCTTCTGAGATTCAGAAATTTTTTTTTCTTGTTTTCCTCCTCCAAAAACTAGGTGCGTCTTGTGGTCGGGTGCGTCTTATAGAGCGAAAAATACGGTACATCCTCAAATCAGGATCAGAATAAAATCCAATCGGATGGCAACCCGTAGATTAGGGTTGGGGACCTTAAATGCTCACCAGGCCCAACTGTTTGTGCTGAACTTATATGGGCCTGTGAGAAAAATTGGGAGGCCACTTTCATGCAAGTTCTTATGAAAGGGGAGAGGGAGTCAGACTGAACCCCGACCAAAGGCCCGGCAGAACAGCTCCATCTTGCAGGCCCTGCGGAAAGATGTCAAGTCCCGCAGGGCCCTAGTCTCTTGTGACAGAGCGTTCCACCAGGTTGGAGCTACAGCCGAAAAAGCCCTGGCTCTAGTTGAGGCCAGCCTAACCTCTCTGTGGCCTGGGACCTTCAGGATGTTTTTATTTGATGTTATCCTCTGTGGGACATGCCAGGAGAGGCGGGGGATAAGCTGCTGGGATGTTGATTTGAAAACAACACAAGATAAAAAGATGTCCACCCAGTGCACCCCAACTGGGCCAAACTGGGACCAGTGCAACCAAACTGGTCGCACCTCCCTAGGTCTGCCTTTGTATCTATTTGGGGCCCCTCACTGCCACCTGGTGGAGCTTGCAAATGAGCACACCACTGGGGGGGTGTTCTCTGCTCCCATCTGCTAAGATGACACCTGATTCTCGTTGACAAGGCTGCATTCTCCATATAATAAAATGATTATTGGCTCTCTCCCCCCCCCCCCAAGGCTTTCCATTCTGCAGGAGGGTCACAGAAGAGACCCAGTATCCCAGCTTCCCCTTCCCAAACAGCCCCCCCCAAAAAACAACAACCCAGATTCCCACCATTCAATCACCATGTTCAGCTGAGACCATATAACACTGGTCCTGAAAGACCTGAATTGGCTCCCAGTACGTTTCCAAGCACAATTCAAAGTGTTGGTGCTGACCTTGAAAGCCTTGACCCAGTATACCTGAAGGAGCGTCTCCATCCCCATCGTTCTGCCCGGACACTGAGGTCCAGCACTAAGGGCCTTCTGGCGGTTCCCTCAGTGTGAGAAGCAAAGTTACAGGGAACCAGGCAGAGGGCCTTCTCGGTGGTGGCGCCCGCTCTGTGGAATGCCCTCCAATCAGATGTCAAGGAAATAAGCAACTACCTGACTTTTAGAAGACATCTGAAGGCAGCCCTGTTTAGGGAAGTTTTTAATGTCTGATATTTTATTGTGTTTTTAATATTCTGTTGGGAGCTGCCCAGAGTGGCTGGGGAAACCCAGCCAGATGGGCGGGGTATAAATAATAAGAATAAGAATAACAATAATAACTCTTCCTCTGTCATCTGATCCTCTCTACCCAATCCCAGACCTGATAGCTCATCGGGGCTCATGACATGTTGTTGCACTCCGATTCCCAGCCAGCATAACCAACAGTCAGGGATACTGGGAGTTGCAGCCCACAACATCTGTCGGACAGCGTGTTAGCCACCCCTGAGGCTCACCGTTCTAAGTGGCATTTATTTGTACACTGCAACGTCCAAGATCTCCTAGCAGCCTTCGCCTGCGAGCTGTCATATAACTCTAGATTTGGACATTTCTTAAAAGGGATTTATTTGCAAAGCCCACTACACTGTAATAGGCCTTAAGCTGTTTCTGTCTAGGCTTTAAATCCTCCGTAGTTTATGCATTATTGACCCAATCGACGGCGATGGAGGCCGTGGACCCTCAACAACCCGCCGTGTCAATGCAGCCGCTAGGAAGTCTGGAATCCTCCTTTTCTGCAACATGAAATGAGAGAGGAGCCCTGGAGATTTGCGTAGAGAGAAACCATGCAGATGTATCAAGCTAACTTGTGCTGTGTCCCATCGCTGCTCCATCTTCTCCTTCTCCTTCTTCTCCTTCTCCTTCTCCGGCAATCACTCGTACCTGAGTAAGATTGTCTTCCATAAACAATGAGTTTAACAATGAGTCCGTAAGTGACTGTGGAGGGCAGTTCTGGATCCACACGTGCTTCCACAGTGGGGACATTGGTTCCCGGGTGGGAGTTGATCACAGGATCCTATGCCCTTTTAAAATGTGATTTTTTACAGGTGGAAGGTTTTTGGGTTGTTGTTTTTATTTCCTGTACCGTATTTTTCGCTCCACAAGATACACTTTTTTCTTCCTAAAAAGTAAGGGGAAATGTCTGGGTGTCTTATGGAGTGAATGTGTGGCCCCTGGAGCCGAATTGCCCAGGGGCAAAAAGCAGATCATGCTTCTTTTCTTCTTCTTTTTTTGAAAGAGGGAAGTGGGTGTTGAAACAAAGCCAGTGATGGCAAGCGATCGGGGAGGGAGATAAGGGACGCTAGCAAAAAAGGAGGCTGCCTGGGAGGGGGGAGGTAAAAACAGCAAATTTGCAAGGAGAGGAGACAGGAAGACAAAATCAATGAGGAGAGAAATTAGAAGAAAAGAAGGAGCAAAAAACTGCTCCAGCTAAGGAAAAGACACTAAGGCAAACAAGAGGGAAGGGGGTGTTGAAAGGAAGCAGCTGATCGCCAAGCGATCGGGAGGGAGATAAGGGACGCGATATAGGAGGCTGCCTGGGAGGGGGGAGGTAAAAGCCCATGGATCCTCAGGATTTTTACATTGGGCCACCCCAAATTCACCATCAGATCACATAGCATGCCCATGGCTACAGCCTGCACCAAAAAAATAACGCACCCACTGTTTCCTGGGGTTGCAATGGTGCAAAAATGTGGTTACAAAGCACGGATCCACATGGATTCTCAGGATTTTTGCATTGGGCTACCCCAAACCCACTGTCAAATCACATGTCTGTGGCCACAGCACGAACCACAAAAATCATACACCCACTGTTTCATTCAGAATATTTTTTCCCTTGTTTTCCTCTTCTAAAACCTAGGTGCATCTTATGGTCAGGTGCATCTTATGGAGCGAAAAATACGGTATTTTGCATGTGAAGACCCCTAAAACCACCCCCAAATGAAGACACAATAGACACAGATTTTAGTTTAAGGTTTTTAGCATTAAATTTTGGCTACCACTTTATTGATTACAGCATGTGAGTGGCTGCTTAGGTGTTGGGTGCAGACTACCTGAACCTGCACGGTGGCAGGAACAGGACTGACACTGGGCACCACCATACGTCAATAAGGGAAAGCATCCTGGGGGAGCGAGAACTCCTTCGATCTCACAGCTCACCCCAGATGCTCCCAGGGGCTCTGGCGTGGCCCTAGCCCCTTGACAGGATTTGGACAAAAGCAAGGTGAACCCCTGGATTCCTTTATCGGAATTCCCTAGCAGCAGCAGTAATGGAGGGGCAGGCACAGCCAACCACGTCCCCTCCCCAAAACATTGAACCAAATGCCTAACTGCCAACCTTACAAAATTGTGACGATTTGCCAAGTGGCACCAGCCAATCAGCCAAATGGCAAAATTCCTACCCGGCCCCTGCTACAAAATAGACGACTCCTAGACAGGCATAGCAAGGCTATAAGAACAACCCTAAATATAGGGAGAGTAGGGCTGGTGATCGCTGCATGTCGCAAGAAAGTGAAACTCTCCAGCAACGTTCAGCAGCTTAAGTAGCCCCTCAGCAGCCAATGGCCAACCCAACTGACCAAATTTCTGCCCCAGCAACAGAGGGGCAACCAATGGGGCGTTGTGGCCATCCAAAACGGTCCCGCCCCACAACAGGGAGGCAGTTTCTGGTGATCTCACCGCAACACGTGCCCTCCATGATGGAGGACCTGACTTGTGGTTTTATATTTTGATTTTATTCTGTGAACCACCCTCCGGGTATAGGGCGGTAAAAAAGGTAAAGGTAAAGGACCCCTGGAGTTAAGTCCAGTCGCGGACGACTCTGGTGTTGTGGCGCTCATCTTGCTTTCAGGCTGAGGGAACTGACGTTTGTCCACAGACACTTTTTCCGGGTCATGTGGCCAGCATGACCAAGCCGATTCTGGCGAACCAGAGCGGCGCACGGAAATGCTGTTTACCTTCCCGCTGGAGCGGTACCTATTTATCTACTTGCACTTTTTGGCTCTGCTTTCCTTTGGACCACATCAGCGAGTCCCAGGTGTGTGTCTTGTCTGGGCAGCCCAGGACCTCTAGACACGCTGCCCAGGCTTGTGTCCCGGGGAGATCACTTCCATTACCAGTTACCCATCTTTGCAGCCACAGCAGGCGCTGTGATTCTCCAGCAGTTTGACTTCACCCCCAGAGGCGCAGTCCATTGTCTCTCGTTAACAGACATACCTTCCTCAAGCACGGGATTCTCCTCTGACAACACTTCAAACGGTCCTCTTAAAACCCTAAATATTGACTTTAATCTGTGGTCCTACATGAATGGATTCTTCCTTATGTCCACTGCCAGATTTACGTATAAGCTAAACAAGCTATAGCTGAGGCCCCACTCTCTTGGTGGCCCCCCAAAAAAATTAAAGGGGAAAAAAACCTGGATATACATTCCCAAAATATAAGATAAAAAACCCAAATAAAATAAAACCTACATACAGCAACAGTGTTTTGTGTTGTGTAGGCTCCTATGATGTACGTCATGGGCCCCGCCTGCTAACCTGCTCCATAAAATATCACTGGTTTGCTCATTTCTATATATAGGTAAAGGTAAAGGGACCCCTGTCCATTAGGTCCAGTCACGGACAACTCTGGGGTTGCGGCGCTCATCTCGCTTTATTGGCCGAGGGAGCCGGCGTACAGCTTCCGGGTCAGTGATCAGCATGACTAAGCCACTTCTGGCGAACCAGAGCAGCACACGGAAACACCGTTTACCTTCCCGCTGGAGTGGTACCCATTTATCTACTTGCCCTTTGACGTGCTTTCGAACTGCTAGGTTGGCAGGAGCAGGGACCGAGCAACGGGAGCTCACCCCGTCACGGGGATTTGAACCACCAACCTTCTGATCGGCAAGCCCTAGGCTCTGTGGTTTAACCCCCAGCACCACCTGCGTCCCCATTTTTGTATATAGGATGCGCATAAAGTACCATATAGCATATATTCAAGACACACACACACAAAACCAGCAACAATTTGTTGTTGACAAAGGACAGCTGGCCATATCAAGGGCCCCATTACCTTCAGTAGCTTAGGGCTTCATCAAACCTAAATCCGGCCCTGCTTATGTCCCATAAGAAAAGGAAGGAAAAGATATCAACCTGGGCAACATGAGAACTAGCGCCTTCTTTGTAATGCAATCCCATCTATAGAGACTCAAGCCCTAGGAAAGCTGGTCTGGCCTCTCCTTTTTAGAAAACCAGGTGAAACCAAGCCTTTTCCTCCCATATGTGGATGTCCAGATGTGGGGAAAACTGGCTCGCCGCTTTTTGCAAGTTTCAGGGTGGTTCCATGATGCATTTTCGGTTCTCCTTTCTAAAACAAATGGATGGGTTTTATGTTGGGTTTTTTTTTACTTTGCGTTGCATTTTCGGCCGGCTGCTTTGAGGGCACCATGGGGAAATTTTAATTAATAGCCATAATACCCAGCCTGGCAGGGGACGAGCCGGCGGAGGAGGAGATCATTGTCTTGCCTGGGCTGCTAACTCGCCATGCCGAAGGGAGAAGATGCCTATTCATTTGACGGGCCGATTGATGCTCCGCGTCGGATAAAACGGGGCACAACCCGTGTTGGAATCCGTTCTGCTTTGGACATCCTTGTTGGGCCTGGGCTTTCAGGGCGTGCCGTTTGGTTTCTCGGTTGTCATCCCTGGATGAGGCCGGTTTCCCTGAGCAAACCCCCCCCCCCCCGCAATGCAAGCCAGGATGCTAGCCGATCCCTTGTGTCAGGACCAAACTCCACCTGCCATTCCGTTGACTTTCTAACTCAGGATTTGCCTTCAAATACCACAAGCGGACGGCATTCCAAACTCCTTTCTTGTCGCAGTTGGGGGTGCCGTGATTTCACCCCCCTTTTTCCCTTTTCTTTTTTTTTTGGGGGGGGGGGAGAGAAAAAGGTTCAGGAGAATGAAAGCAGCCCCTGGCTGTGTCCTCCTGCCCTGCTCCCCCCTCCCCAAAATCTCGGTTGCACTTTGTCAAAACGAGGTAACTGCTAGTTAAGTAAAATTCCCTAGATCAAAGGGGGATTAATCACCAACTGAATCCTCGCTGAATAAACCTGTCATTCAAGAAAATTATTTCCAGTGAACTTAGCAGAGGATTGAGGGGTATTTGCATAACAGGGACCATACAGGCTTCAGCCAGGTTAAAAGGTTCCGAATTCTGCCGGCCTCCCCAAGGTCTCTGCCCCCCCAACCTTTCACTAGCTCTGAACAATAGGACCCTCTTCTAATCTGATAATACAGCTCACTATCTAAATGATGTCAGGACAGCCAAGTATTGCAAAGTTTGGCTGAGGGATGGATCAATTTCAGTAACTCCCAAATCTGATTTGTTGGAATTTAAGATGTAATCCTTAAAAAAGACGGAGAAAACCCTTTAACCCCCCCCCCAAAGGCTGTTTATTAACATCCCCCTCCTTTCTCTTCTCTTTCTTTTCCACTTCCTTTTTGACCTTTCCCCCCTTAGAAAAGCCTGTTCTGAGCGTCTGCTGTCTCTCTTCTGTTCTGCCACGGTCATATTCAAAACCACATATATATATTTTTAGTGGTTATCCATTCAAGGCAGGAAGTTAAGCCTAATTATTCTTTGTGGAGGTAAAGGGGGGGGGGGAGCTGTGAGCCAATGTTATAGCTCTCCTCAGAGTAGACTCATGGAAGTTAATGGGCATGACTGACTCAGGTTAGCTATGAGCAGGACTTGCAAAATTGAATATAATGCATCATTTTACATTCTTTTAATCTTTTTCTTCCTAGGTCTTATTTCCTTATATGTCATCATTTAAAGTTTCTCACCGATTTTTTTTATTGATTTCACGATATAGCCCATTTTCATAGTTTTAAATACTCCAAAACTGAAAAACAAGTCTGCACTTTTGAAAACCGCCCTGTAATAATCAATATTATTTTAGATTTTAAGATGAACAACTTTGTTTCATTAATTTTTTTCTATTAAACTATGGATTGTAGGAAAGTTGTACCCAGTAGCCATTTCCCCCCCTCCCATGATGTCCAAAAAACGTACAATTTTGTTACAAGACATAAGAGACCCATAAATTGTTATTCTTTATTGAGAAAGAGCATGTCTTTGCAATAATTTTCACCATCAGAAACTTTTGATTCCATTGTGGCCTCACGCGGAAAATTTAGGTTTTCTAAACCTAGTTTTTCCACCAAAAAACCCCTACATTTATACATTTTTAAAGGCATATATAAAATCTTTTGAGTGCAGGTGTATTTTTCCCTGAAATGCTCATCATGTTATTGAGCTCTGGGTAAAATTTCAAAGAGATCACGAAACTTTGAAGTGCTATAAAATTAAAACCCTTTGAGATAGAGAGGAAAAATTTTAGGGGGTTTCTTTCAACCATAAAGGAAGGGTGTACACCAAGTTTCATCAAAATCCGAGATGGTGGGTGGCGAAACCCTTGTTTTTTGCGTTGATCTGTTGTGGAATGACCTGGAGGAGAAACAACTTTAAAGCGGGAGACTGCAGTTCAGCCCAGTGAGGACTGAAAATGCTCAGTGGGCAGAGAATATGGACCAAGGGCCTTCTGGTGGTTCCCTCACTACAAAAAGCCAGGTTACAGGGAACCAGGCAGAGGACCTTCTCGGTGGTGGCACCCGCCCTGTGGAACGCCCTCCCACCAGATGTCAAAGAGAAAAATAACTACTAAACTTTTAGAAGACATCTGAAGGCAGCCCTGTTTAGGGAAGCTTTTAATGTTTAATAGGTTATTGTATTTTAGTGTTTTGTTGGAAGCCACCCCGAGTGGCTGGGGAAACCCAGCCAGATGGGCGGGGTATAAATAATAAATTATTATTATTATTACTCTAAACAGAGCTCTAAAAGTACAGTGGATGCTCGGGTTGCGAACGTGATCCATGCGGGATGCACGTTCGGAACGGGCAGCGTTCGCAACCTGCATCTGCATCTGCGCGGGTTGTGATTTAGCGCTTCTGCGCGTGCGCGACCACCGAAACACAGAAGTAACCCATTCTGGTACTTCTGGGTTTGACAGTCCGCAACCCGAATAAACACAAGCTGAAGCGTCTGTAACCCAAGATATGACTGTACCTTAATACAGTGGTTCCTCAGGTTACAAACGCTTCAGGTTACATACGCTTCAGGTTACAGACTTCGCTAACCCAGAAATAGTACCTCAGGTTAAGAACTTGGCTTCAGGATGAGAACAGAAATCGAGCAGCGGTGGCGTGGCGGCAGCGGGAGGCCCCATTAGCTAAAGTGGTACCTCAGGTTAAAAACAGTTTCAGGTTAAGAACGGACTGAATTAAGTTCTTAACCCGAGGTACCACTGTACTTCTGTTGATGCAGCCTAGAATAACATTAGCTTTTTTTTGCTGCTGAATCACACTGTGATAGTGAGATAGTGCCATGGGGTGGGGAAATCACTTCATGCAAAAACTTTGTTTTATCAGTTGCTGTTTTCGGAAAATGATTCTCAGTCATCAGCATGTAAGGTATAAGAAGTGTGAAGAGTACTAAACTGTGCTAGACCTTTGTTTTGGTGCCAGAGGCAGAAAATTCAAGCTGCATCCTTCCATACATTAATCAATATTACTTATTTATTTATGGCATTTCTCTGGGTGGTGAACTGAAGAACCTCACTTTCAGGTGAAATACATAAATGCTACTAAAATTCAGCAATACAAAGTACAAATCTCTTATTTTTTTATTCCTTCCTTCCTTCCTTCCTTCCTTCCTTCCTTCCTTCCTTCCTTCCTTCCTTTCCTTCCTTTTCTTTCTTGGTACAAATCCCTTATAAAACACATAATGCCAGAGAAAAATCAGGAATCAGGAAGAGATGGCCACCCAACCTCTGGTTAAAAACCTCCGAGGAAGGAGAGCCCACAACCTCTCATGGGAGTCTGTTCCACTGCCGAACAGCTCTGTCAGAAAGTTCTTCCTGATGTTGAGCCAGAATCTCCTTTCTTGAAGCCATGGGTTCGAGTTTTACCCTCCAGAGCAGGAGAAAACAAGCATGCTCCATCTTCCATGTGATCTTTGAAGACGGCCATTGTATCTCCTCTTGGTCTCCTCTTTACCAGGCTAAACATAGCCAGCTCCTTCAACTGCTCCTCATCAGGCTTGGTTTCCAGATCAACCAACTCTGCACACCTTCCAGCTTGCCAGTGTCCTCCTTCAGCTGTGGTGCCCAGAACCAGATGCAGGAATTCCCCTTCCCTAAAAGATTAGCTAAGGCCATGGGTAGGCAAACTAAGGCCCGGGGGACGGATCCGGCCCTATCCCTTCTAAATCCAGCATGCAGGCAATCTGGGAATCAGTGTGTTTTTACATGAGTAGAACGTGTCTTTTCATTTAAAATGTATCTCTGGGTTATTTGTGGGGCATAGGAATTTGTTCATTTTATTTTCCATTTAAAATATAGTCTGCCCCCCTGCCCCAAGGTCTGAGGGACAGTGGACCCTGCTGAAAAAAAGTGCTGACCCCTGATATATAATGTCTGTGGCAGCAACTCTGTTCTGAAGCCTCCTAGGACTGGCATTTTATAATATATAACATGGGTAGGCAAACTAAGGCCTGGGGGCCGGATTCAACCCAATCGGCTTCTAAATCCGGCCCGCAGATGGTCTGGGAATCAGTGTGCTTTTTCATGAGTGGAATGTGTGCTTTTATTTGTGGGTTATTTGTGGGGCATAGGAATTCGTTTATTTTATTTCTCCCCCCAAAATATAGTCCGCCCCCCCACAAGGTCTGAGGGACAGTGGACTGGCCCCCTGCTGAAAAAGTTTGCTGACCCCTGGCTAAGGCTCTCCCTCTTTCCCGTGCCCCTTGTTTTGTCCTTGCAGCAAGCGAATGACGTGGTTTAGGCTGAGAGAAAGAGAGTGCCTGGGTCGAGTTCTCCCACTGAACTTCATGGATGTGTAGGGATACGTTATCTAGGGCCATAGCTCAGTGGCAGAGCATCTTTCGAATGCAGAAATTCCCTGGTCCAGTCCCTGGAATTTCAAGGGAGAATTGGGAGCTGGATGCAGGAGGGGAGAGAGAGCTCTTGCGCTCAAATCTTGCTTCTGCGGGTTTCCAAGAGACATTTGGCTGACCGCTCTGAGAACAAGGATGCTGGACTAGATGGGCCATTGGCCTGAGCCTCTTCTGATGTTCAGGAATATCCCCTGCCTGGAACACGGGAGAGCAGCTGCCAGTCAGAGAAGGCAACACTGAGTCAAATGAGGTTTGACATGGTATGAGGCAGCTATTTAAACTCCTATTGGGAAAGGTCTGTTATTCATGGGGTGGAGCCAGGGGGAAAGGTAGGCATCGTGACACCCAGGGCGGGCGTCGCTACGTAGGGTGCATGTGTGGCATCGCTACGTACGATGCATGTGCCGTATGTAGCAACGCTGCACATGCGCTGTATAGTGGTTTGCCACCGGTGCTGCTCTAGTGCTGTACGGACGGTGCCGGGATCCTTCTGTCGCCGCTATAGCCATGAACGGATGATCCTCCATTCACGGCTGCAGCCGCGAGCAGAGGATCCCGGCACCATCCGTACGGTGCTGGAGCGGCGCTGGCGGCAAACCGCTATACAGCGCATGTGCGGTGTCGCTACGTACGGTGCATGCATGCAAGGTCACACATGCGCTGTACTTAGCGGTTTGCCGTCGACACCAGTGTGGTGTAGTGGTTAAGAGCGGTAGACTCGTAATCTGGTGAACTGGGTTCGCTTCCCCGCTCCTTCACATGCAGCTGCTGGGTGACCTTGGGCCAGTCACACTTCTCTGAAGTCTCTCAGCCCCACTCACCTCACAGAGTGTTTGTTGGGGGGGAGGAAGGGAAAGGAGAATGTTAGCCGCTTTGAGACTCCTTAGGGTAGGGATAAAGTGGGATATCAAATCCAAACTCTTCTTCTTCTTCTTTTTCATTCTGTCCATCCCCCTGCAGTGCAGGAAACTCTTCTTCTTTGGCACTCCCTCCTAGCCGAGTAAGATTGTCTTCCATAAAGGTTTTAACAATGAGTCCATAGGTGACTGTGGAGGCCACTTCTGGATCCACACGTCCTTCCACAGTGGGGACATTGGTTTCCGGGTGGGAGTTGATCACGGTGAGGGTTTGCCAAGCATGCCTTCCTCTCAGCAGGTTTCTCCCTTGCGTCCTGAGTTCGAGTGTCTTCAAAGCCCATGACACCTTTGGTAAAGACTGTTCTCCAACCGGAGCGCTCGCAGGCCAGTGTTTCCCAGTTCTCAGTGTTTATACTACATTTTTTAAAGATTTGCCTTGAGAGAGTCTCTAAACCTCCTTTGTCAACCACCAGCATGACGCTTTCCATTTTTAAGTTTGGAATAGAGTAGTTGCTTTGGAAGACGATCATCAGGCACCCACCCAACATGACCAGTCCAACGAAGTTGATGCTGGAGAATCATTGCTTCAACACTGGTGATCTTTGCTTCTTCCAGTACACTGGCATTAGTTTGCCTGCCTTGCCAAGTGATGTGTAAAACTTTTCGAAGACACCGTTGATGGAATCTTTCGAGGAGTTGGAGATGGCTTTTAGAAGTGGTCTATGTTTCACAAGCATGTAGTAAGGTTGGTAGTACCACAGCTTTGTAAACAAGCATTTTGGTTTCGCTGCGAATGTCCCGGACCTCAAACACTCTGCACTTCCGTAAGGAGAAAGCTGTACTCGCAGAGCTCAGGTGATGATGGATTTCGGCATCAATGTTGGCCCTTGTGGAAAGATAACTGCATAGATCATACATGACAGATGACAGATGGCCACCCAACCTCTGCTTAGGCTGATCATCCAATCTTAACACAATGGAGGGCAGCCCTACCAAGAACTGGATGACTTGCTATTTTGGGGGGTTGGGGTCCCCTCCAACTCTACAATTCTATGAATATATGACCAACCAGTTCTTAAATTTGAAATCAAGATTTATTAAGAATCATCTGTCTGTCTGTACACACCCATGGTAGGGCTCCAAACTCCACAATCTCGATGCACCCTGTTCTGCCCACCCAAGGTTATCCTGGGCTTGGGAGGGGCAGATTTGCCCAGATCATAATTCAACCCAGTGCAATCCTATGCCTGCCAACTCTGAAGTGAGCCCCACTGAGAACCATAGGACTTACTCACTGCGATGGGTGAGCAAGATTCTGTTTATGTGATCCTGGGCATTGATTTATTTCACTCCTTAGCTACGGGGTGTTGGTGAGGAGACTTAAAGAGGGTATGTAGTGGACTGTATTGTTAAAGCTATGGTTTTCCCAGTAGTGATGTATGGAAGTGAGAGCTGGACCATCAAGAAGGCTGATCGCCGAAGAATTGATGCTTTTGAATTATGGTGCTGGAGGAGACTCTGGAGAGTCCCATGGACTGCAAGAAGATCAAACCTCTCCATTTTGAAGGAAATCAGCCCTGAGTGCTCACTGGAAGGACAGATCCTGAAGTTGAGGCTCCAATACTTGGGCCACCTCATGAGAAGAGAAGACTCCCTGGAAAAGACCCAGATGTAGAGAAAGATGGAGGGCACAAGGAGAAGGGGACGACAGAGGACGAGATGGTGGGACAGTGTTCTCAAAGCTACGAACATGAGTTTGACCAAACTGCGAGAGGCAGCGGAAGACAGGAGTGCCTGGCGTGCTCTGGTCCAGGGGGTCATGAAGTCGGACACGACTAAACAACAACAAAAGTGGACTGTAGTCCATGAGAGCTTACCCCAGAATAAAGGGGTTTGCATTTAAGGTGCCGCAGGATTTCTTCTCGTTGTAAATATTTACATCTGGAAGGTATGAAGAGGCCAAAAGCTTCTGAAACTAGCAAGTCTAGTCCAGTATGTGCATTAAATAGTAACAGTTCATGGTTGCTGCCCATAGGTATTGGGGTTTCCCAAAGACTTTCTAGAAATTTGTTGACCCCTTGGCTTCTCCTGGTAGGGCTGGGAATGCCCCCTGTCTGGACTCCTCCTGGAGAGCCTCTGCCAGTCAGTGTCGACTGAGCTTGGTGGATTACCATATTTTTCGCTCTATAGGACGCACTTCTTCCCCTCCAAAATTAAGGGGAAATGTGTGTGTGTCCTATAGAGCGAATGCAGGCTGCGCAGCTAAGCCCAAAGCCAGAAAAGGAGGTGGAGTGCTGCACAGCACTCCGTCTCGCTGTTCTAGCTTGTGGATGGCTGCGCAAAGCCTCTGCAGGGCAGCGGGGTGAAGGCACTCCGCTGCTCTGCGGATGTGCTGGTCCCGGGGGGGAGGTACCGTTACCGTAGACAGAGTTCACAAGATGAGAGGCGAGGTCCGAAACAGGGAGCCAGGCGGGAACAGGAATGCTGGAAGGTCAGAAGCAGGAGGCCAGGCAGGGAACAGGAACACTGGAAGGTCTGAAGCCAACAACGACGTTGCTCCCGCAACCTGGGACCGGGCTGACTGACCTTTATCTTCTTCTAAGGCCAGGGGCGGTCCCGGCCCCCAGGAGCCCCGCCTCCCCTGGCCTTAAGGCGAGCACTCCTCCTGGGAGCAACCAGTTCCCTTCGCCTCTCTGCCCTAAGCCTCTGCAGTTCAGGAGAGGCCGAAGGGTTACTGGGCCCCGGAGGAGGCTCACCTGTAGACACTGAGTCCTCAAGCACCTCTGGGGCCTGAAGGGTTTCACCTGGTGCCTGCTCCTGAGGATCTGACACAGGTGCAGGCTCCTCAGAATCTAGGCCTTGCCCCAGTTCAGCCGGCCCTGGAGGCGGGGACTCCTGTGCAGGCTGGGATTCCTCTGGTTCAGCCTCTGAATCGGAATCCCAGGCCATCACAGCGGAGGCTTCAAAGGCTGCGCTCCAGGGGCTTCAGGCCCCACAAGCCTGGAGAGCGAGAGCAGTCAGTGCACACCGATCCCGCTTCGCTTCGCTGGAGAGGCGCTGCACAGTTCTCCCTCTCTGCACAGCGCCCCTTCAGCGAAGCGGGAGGAGAAATGGAAGGGGCTCGGTTTCTCCTACCGCTTCGCTAAAGGGGCGCTGAGCAGAGAGGGAGAGAATTTTTTCCCCCTGTTCTCCCCCTCCTATGGTCCGGTGCATCCTACTGAGTGAAAAATACGGTAATTGGCCTTAGGATAAAGTAGCTTCCTTCAAGGGGAAAGCTGTGGTTGGGCATCTGCCCAGCATGCAAACATCCCAGGTGCAATCCCGAGAATCTCCAGGTAGGGCTAGAAGTGCTGCTGCCAGTCAGTGTAGTGAATACTGAGCTAGATGGAACAATGGTCTGAATCAGGGTAAGGGCAGCATCCTGGCTTCTTTGCCATCTTTCAATTCTCATGGGTTTCATTATTCCAAATGTATCTGGGGGAGATCATAAAAGGTGTTTGCGTGTGGGGCTATTGCGGCCATAGAAAGGCATTCTTTTTTTTTTATCAGGTCCCCCCCCCCGCAATGTATTAGATAAGTGTTTCGGATTGTAAATGTAAAGTGCATTCTGCATTTTTTCCAAAATTTTCTGTAAGTCGCTTAGAGATGCTTTGTAAAAAGCGGTGAACAAATGTACTCATCATTGATATAACGATGACAGAATACCTAGAAATTCTATTTCTGATCCTTTTCAAAGGAGGGAACCACCCCCACCCCCTTTTAGGGGATTCTGCAAAATTCTGCAACCAACACAAGAATCTTCTAGCTGCACTTGATCTCATTGTGATGGCCGGTGATTGACAGGTGCCCAATGATAAAACTTTGGCTTGCGAGGCTGATCCTGATCAGGATCTGGCCTGCGGGCCTAAAAATCCCTATAGCTGTTTCTCACAGACATTGCGAAGCAGTCAGACTTGACCTGCAGCCAAACGGTGAAGTGGAACTTTGCTGGGTCTCGACATTGATGAATTTACTGTAGAAGCAACTCAGAGAAACCCAATGCAGGTGAGACTGTACAAAAGAAATTGTAATTATAGACCTAGTGTGGTGCAGTGGTTAGAGTGCTGGAATAAGACCTGGGAGATACCAGGGTTCAGATTTCTACTCAGCCATGAAGCTCACTGGGTAACCTTGGGCCAGTCACTATCTCTCAGCCTAGCCAACCTCGCAGGGTTGTTGTGAGGGTACAATAGAGAGGGCGGGGGAGAACTATGTATGCTCTTTGCAGGGAGGATGGGATATAAATGCGATACTAAAATTAAAAGCGAATGGTGCAGTTCTATACACGTCTACACAGTAAGTCCTGCTGAAGGCGAGTACAGTGGTACCTTGGGTTACATACGCTTCAGGTTACAGACTCCGCTAACCCAGAAATAGTGCTTCAGGTTAAGAACTTTGCTTCAGAATGAGAACAGAAATCGTGCTCTGGCGGCGCGGCGGCAGCTGGAGGCCCCATTAGCTAAAGTGGTGCTTCAGGTTAAGAACAGTTTCAGGTTAAGTACGGACCTCCGGAACGAATTCAGTACTTAAGCCAAGGTACCACTGTACTCTCTCATCATTTCAGTTTATTTTGTATAGGATTTTGTTAACTTTCTCCCTTCGGCAAGCTCCTTTTGAGACACTGCAAGCCGAAAGCAGAACAGCAGCATGTGGACAGATACCTCCCAACCCCAAATCTTAAATAAGCATCTGCATTGCCCAAAACAAATCTGGAAATTGAACTCAAGTGAATTTTATGCATTTGGATTCTGGCTGCACATTCTGTAAAAGGTTGTTTTTTTAGTAAACCCAGAGCATCCATTTAAGAAGCCTGGCTATTTCCACAATTCCTTACTTCCAACTGTTCTGTTTGGCCACCTGTGTTGCCTCCAGTTCCAGAAAACGGCTGCCAGCATTATCTCAAAACCTTATGTATTTTGCTAGCCATTTCAAAGCAGACATTCAGAGATTTTTTTTGGGGGGGGGATTAATGACTAATAATTTGCATTTTTGCAAAACTACTGCTCCTTGGGTTAAGGAAGCGAAAGACGTTATGCTAAACTGGAATACATTCCTAAACTGGTAAAAATGTGAATTCCTATTGGCGGCTTTCGCTGCTGAGTTGATGACAGGTCTTCGCCGTTGGTGTCCGACTTCAAGAACGTCCCACTTCCTTCATCTTTTGGCTGTCTGGAACCAATGCTAGGTTATGTGGCAGGTGTCTGATTCCCTAATCGTAATTTTTGACACTAAACGGAATTTGCCCATTGCTGTCTCTAGAAGATGGCTCAGGCTCCCTTATGCTAGCAGTTCATATTCGCCACCAACACTGCAGTGTGTGTGTGTATCTGTGCAAAGAATGGCTATCAAAGAAAATGAATAAAATCCATATTGAGATAATTTTTTAGAAAATGATTGAAGTTTTAACCCAAGAAAGGACTCTTACGAGTTTCTTATAGCTTAGAATAAGAACGTGTCAATCACGATTTAGCTTCTGGAATTGGAATCTCTTTGAAATGCAGCTGTTTCTTCTTTAATTGTGGCAGCAGACTCGGAAGAAAAGAAAGGTCCAGCCTTCAAGATGAGTCAGGAATACAAAATAGCTCCGGATTAGTTGGGGAGTTCAAAGGTCCCTAATTACACTATGGAGTTCCCAGACACAGAGAAAACATTAAACAGGTCACCTACCAAATGGGAAACAGACTTTTGTCTTCCACCCCAACCCCCCCCTTACTTTTTTTGTTTTGTGAAAGAAATTATCTTGAAAAGATAGGTTTCTAGACAGAATCAAAAGCAGCGCTGGGATGTCCAGCTGATCTCCTTGGAATGCACACAGGGGTGCTGCCTTTGTCCTGCGACAGGAGGAGAGTTTACCGCAGAGAGCAATGGACTTTCCCCTCCCAACAGTCTGCTTGGCGCCGACCGACGGGGAGTCTCCTTCCTCCTGTGCACCCCTGATTTCTTCTCCCGGGGAATCGGCTGCTCATTCCCAGACTTCTTTCGGCTCTGCGTTACTTTGGCCAATCGCTTTCGAAGCCAGAGCGGCAAAGCCAAGGAAGGGCATTGGAGCCAAGAGACGGGGAGGATTTGTAGCTTGGTGGCCGGGCACCTGCTTGGCTTGCAGAAGGTCCAAGGTTCAGTCTCTGGGTAGGGCTGTCTTGCATCTGGGATAGCCACTGCCAGCCAGCGCAGGCAATATTGCGCTAGGTGGACGAAGAGTTTGACTCAGTAGAAGGCAGCTTCTGGTGTTCCTATGACAGCACCTGGAACAGAATGATACATTGGCCACCTACAGTGGCCCAGTCCAGGAGCCATTTAGCCATTTTGCACCATGTAAAGTGGAACTTTGGTTTTCGAGCGTCTCGGAAGCCAAACAATTCAGAACCCGAATGCTAGAAAACCAGAAGTAATTACTTCCGTTTTCAAATGCGCCTCGGAAGTCAAACAGCTTTTGAGGTGCGTTTTTCTCCCCCCCCCCCGACTTTGCAGCCACCTCATTGATCCTTAGTTTTCAAACATTGAACGGTCTTCCGGAATGGAATACGTTCGAAAACTTGGTTCCACTGTATGTGGAGAAAGTGGGTCAGGTTTTTCTCCCTCTCGTAACACTAGGGACATCCGATGGAGTTGAATGATGGATGATTCGGGACAGATAACAGAAAGTCCTTCTTCACAGAACTCTCTCCCCCAGAAGGCAGTGAGGCCAGGCTCTTCTGTCCTCATGTGCGTACACAGTGTTATACACACATATTCTAACTACCAAGAAGCAAACTAATGTCTGCATACAGGTGGTATCTCCTAGATGGTATCTTTGAGAAACAGGGGGTTTTAATTTCAGCACACCCTGGCTGTCCTTTCAGAAGTTTTGCCAGGCAGTCTTTTTTTGGCCGAGCATCATGGCTTGCGCTAATCAATCTCCTCTTTAAGATGCTGAACCAGCCGTCAGATTGGTATCTCAACCTGAGCAGTTTTTCAAATTATAGTTTTTGAAACTTCTCCCCATACACAATCACTGATCTTATTTATCACACAGCAACACAGTTAAACAAAAGTCAGGCCATTGTGCTTGGTGATGAAAGGTGCTGTTTGTCTCTCCTTTTGTGCTACTCTCCAGGATCCCAAAGTTTCCCCCCACCTTTCGCAATTTTGCCATTTATCCCAACAGCCTGCTGAAACCGTTTCCTGTATTCCTGAAGATACCAGTGAATAATTTTTTAAAATGCAGAATTAGCATGCAGCTTTTGTGACTTCTCTGTTCCACTAAATTTGGAATAGTTTGTTCTTCTGTTTGCTGGGTTTACAGTCATACCTTGGGTTATAGATGCCTCAGGTTGCGTTTTTTTTGGGTTGCGGACTGCCGAAACCCAGAAGTACAGAAACGGGTTACTTCCAGGTATTGGCGGTCTCACATGTGCAGAAGTACTAAATTGCGCTTTGCGGGTGCGCAGACACGCCGAATCACAACCTGTATCCCACACGGATCATGTTCGCAACCCCAGCGTCCGCTGTATATGGAAAAGGAGCTTGGAAGCTGTTAAAGGTGACCAGAATGTTTTGCAGCAGAATCTGACAATCTATGGCCTTTTAAATGGGGGGGGGGGGGCAACTGTTTCTCATTATCTCAAAACCTTAACTTAAAGAAAACAAAAGAGATCATTGTGGACTTTAGGAAATGTAAATTGAATATTCAGCCACTTATTATTGAGGGGAAGTGTGTGGAACAGGTGTCAGTGTTTCAATTTCTGGGAATGGAGTTGAGAGACGACCTAACCTGGGGAGAAAACAGCAAAGACCTGGTGAAGAGAGCACAGCAGAGGTTATATTTTCTGAAAATCCTCCGGAAAAACAATCTCTCAAAGGACCTGTTGATGGCATTCTACCATTGCACTGTGGAGAGCGTACTAACTTATGGTCTGTGCGTGTGGTTTGGGAGCTGCACGGCCAGGGAAAAAACAATGCTATCCAGGGTTGTAAAGACTGCAGAGAGAATTATTGGGTGCACTCTTCCCACTTTAGATCAAATCTATGCTGCCAGGTGCCATAAGAAAGCGGCAGAGATAGCGCAGGATAGTACGCACCCCGGAAACGATCTCTTTCAGCTTCTGCCTTCTGGAAGAAGGTATAGGGTTATAAAGGCCAGGACTCGCCGCCTGAAAAACAGTTTCTATGCTAATGCAATTCTGGTTCTAAACGCAGCATAAGGGGTCTCTGTAGTATAGTGTATTTTAAAATGGGGTTTTAGAGTTTTGTAGGAGTTTTTGAATGTTTTATGTAGTTTTTATGTAGTTTTGTGGTAGTTTTATGTAGTTTTTATGTAGTTTTATGTAGTTTTTCAATTTCTTTGTTCCGCAAGGGACAATGACAATAAAGATATCGTATCGTATCGTATTATGTTATGCATTTTGTGTTTTTATGCTGGAAGCCGCACTGTGACCTTTGGAAAAGGATTTCACCCCTTGCCAACCTGCACCGGCTAATGTAATAGGCTCGTAGTTTTACCTTTAGGCTTGTAGATTTAAAGATCCATTTCAAGAAGCACGAATTGAGCCGTGAATCAAAGACTTTGCTCTGCCTTTCCTAATGGATGAACAGCCCTGGGAGGAAGGCCAGCTCTAGAATTCCAGTGGTACAGCGCCAGAGTGCAGCTGCTCAGTGGTGAGTGAAAGGCACTCTGCACATGCACAGAGTTACTTTTTAAAAAAAGTATTACTTCATACAGGTTGCTTTACAAATGGGCTTGGCCAAAGAGGAGAGGTGGTTGTGCTCAACAGGAGGTTAAAAAGGCTATTACACTAAGGTCCACAGAACCTGCAAGAGCTTGCCCCCCCCCCCAAATAAAGATCCTACTCCATAGTATTCCTATATCTAGATTTCTAGAATGGCAGGAGGACCAGTTGCAGACCATTGAGGCTGCGTTGGTGGTGAAAGAAAGCCTACAATGTCACTGGCTACAGCTAAATATGGAAGGGGTGCGTGGGCTCACAAAACAATAAACAACGCTTAAGCGAAATAAGGATGTTTGTTGTCTCCCCCCCCCCCCAAACACGGTCTTAAATAATGAACAGATCAGTTAAAACATTTCAGTACTTTTTTCCCATTTCAAGTACAAAATTGAGGGGGAATTAGAAAAGTAAAGTTCTATACACTACAGGTGCCGGGGCTTTGGAATTCCAGATGTAGTAATCTGAAGAAAGCAATTCTCGAGCTGAAATTAAAATAAACACACACACACACGGAGAGAGAGAGAGAGAAATAAGCTACTATACAGTATCTCAAAACACACAAAAGCACAAATGATTAAAATACATTTGAGATTGTAATTTCATAATTTAAAAAAACATGTTTATACTAGACATAATAAATAAATCATATAGTTGAAAGCTACATTTTGGAGCATGTGGGTAGCAATATGCTGATGGCACACAGCTCTATTTCTCCTTTACGATAATGATAAATTCTGCAGAAGGTAATTTTGAAATGGAGGCTCCAGGGCAAGTTCACCTATTTACACCTTGCTAAAGGTGTCCTTCTGTTTTAACGTAATGGAAGTGAGGCAGTGGAAGCGCTGGACCTGTGTCTTGCCTCGGTAATGGACTGGATGAGAGCCAACAAACTGAAGCTCAATCCAGGTAAGGCTGCAGCTCTGTTAGTGGGCAGTTCCATAGACCAGATGGGTGGCAGGTGCCCAATTCAAAGTGCTGGCTTTGTCCTATAAAGCCTTAAATGGCTCAGGACCACAATACCTAAGGACTGCCTCTCCCTATATGAACTGACCCAGACCCTGCAATCAACATCCGAGGCCCTTCTTCGTGTGGCCCTTCCTCGAGAGGTCCGGAGGGTGGAAACACAAGAACGGGGCCTTCTCTGCAGTGGCTCCCTGCTTGTGGAATGCTCTCCCCAGGGAGGTTTGCCTGGCGCCTTCATTATATATCTTTAAGCGATGGGCAAAAACCTTCCTTTTCTCCCAGGCTTTTGGCTAATTAAATCTATTGCCTTTTAAACTGTGTGTGTGTTATTGTTTCTGTTGCATTTTTGTATTTTATACGGCAAACTGCACTGTGATCATCGCACGATGGGTGGTGTAGAAATTTAATTACTAACAATAATGATAAATTCTGCAGAAGGTAATTTTGAAATGGAGGCTCCGAGGCAAGTTCACCTATATACACCTTGCTAAAGGTGTCCTTCTGTTTTAACGTAAAACCAGCGGCAGATATGACCCGGCTCACCTGTACTGATCTTTGGTTTTCCTGAGGAAAAGACCTGGATGGAATGCGGGTCTGTGTAACATCCGGTCAGCGTGAAATCCAGGATTCTAAAATAAAGCTAAGCGCAGCAAAGCAGAAAACAGTAAGATGTACAGATCCTCTGCTCAAACACCTCCCTATCCCCATCGACTAGGTAGAATATACTGTATTTTTCCGTCTATACGACGCCCCCATGTATAAGACCCCCCCCCTATTTGGGGGGACACAATTTTAAGAAAAAGAGAGGAGATGGCCCAAAGTTGTTGAGCTTCTCACCCCACGCAGCTGCGGGCAGGAAACACTCCTTAGATCATTTCCCGCGCACAGCGACATCGGAGAAAGTTGCGCTCCCAACCAGCTGGCTGCTGCGTCGCTTCTCCCCCGCCCCCAATGCCGCTATCCATGTATTGGACGACCCTAGTTTTTTGACAGGATTTTTGAGTCAAAAAACCTCGTCGAATACACGGGAAAATATGGTGTATCTAATCTTTGCACGGGGACGCAGGTGGCGCTGTGGGGTAAACCACAGAGCCTAGGATTTGCCGATCAGAAGGTTGGCGGTTCGAATCCCCGCGACGGGGTGAGCTCCTGTTGCTCGGTCCCTGCTCCTGCCAACCTAGCAGTTTGAAAGCACGTCAAAGTGCAAGTAGATAAATAGGGACCGCTCTGGCGGGAAGGTAAACGGCGTTTCCGTGCGCTGCTCTGGTTCGCCAGAAGCGGCTTAGTCATGCTGGCCACATGACCCAGAAGCTGTATGCCGGCTCCCTCGGCCAATAAAGCGTGATGAGCGCGCAACTCCAGAGTCGGCCACGACTGGACCCAACAGTCAGGGGTCCCTTGACCTTTACTTAATCTTTGCACAAGGAGGTTACTTCCTACAGCTAGTGAAGGCTCTCACACCCCTTGAACTGTTTCAGTATTCCTGCATATAAGAGAGTAGAATTGGATGACAGGAACGGAAAATGCCCGTGTCCCTCTTGTTTACTAACATCTACCCATATCCAGGTTGAAGGCCCTTATAAAGTTTCTTGATGAAAACAGTGCCCAAGTCCATCCATTTTTTTGGGGGGGGGGCAGGGCGACGACGACACACAACTGCACAATTAAGACCCAGCTTCTCTTGAAGCTGACGACTTACTTTGATGTAAGTGGTGTTTCCAGTGCACACAGGGTCAATCTGCTGCTCCTGATTCAAGGCGCCAAAAGCGACAGTCCCAGAAAGGGATATTTCCAATGACTTGGGGAATTTTTGTCCTTTAAAGGAAAAAGAAAGGTTTCAGAGTTGCAACAATAGCAATAGCATTTATGTAAGGCTTCTAAGAAGGGATGCGGGTGGCGCTGTGGGTTAAACCACAGAGCCCAGGGCTTGCCAATCAGAAGGTTGGAGGTTCGAATCCCCGCAACAGGGTGAGCTCCCGTTGCTCGGTCCCAGCTCCTGCCAACCTAGCAGTTCGAAAGCACGTCAAAGTGCAAGTAGATAAATAGGTACCACTCCGGCAGGAGTAAAAATGGCGTTTCCATGCGCTGCTCTGGTTCGCCAGAAGCGGCTTAGTCATGCTGGCCACATGACCCAGAAGCTGTACGCCGGCTCCCTCGGCCAATGAAACGAGATGAGCACCGCAACCCCAGAGTCGGTCATGACTGGACTTAATGGTCAGGGGTCCCTTTACCTTTATGACTTCTGAGAAAGGGGGGGGGGGTGAAGCCCAAGATTTGGAGCCCATGAGAACCAGCTCCTAAAGGGACCACTCGTAACTTGAGAGAACTGCTGGGGCAGCCCCACCTGGGGTACTTTAAGTCCTGAGCGAAGGCTGAAAGAAGCCCAGCCCATTGATCTTTAAATCAGTCACCCTCCCCACTTTTTGTCTGGTTTAAACACATGGATCTGGCCACACCTGCACCTCTGCTTTGGACCTAAATCCAAATGCTATGAAGAAGAAGAAGAAGAAGAAGAAGAAGAAGAAGAAGAAGAGTAACTGTTAGTGGTTCCCCATGGCTTGAATGCACAGCTCATAACCAGCAGGAGCTCTGTGGAACTCCCTTCCAGTTGAGGTCAGACGGAACCCCCCCCCCCCGTTTATTTATTTTATTTCGTAAAATTTATACACTGATTGTAAAAAAGAACCACACACACACACACACAACCTCAAAGTGGTTTCAAAAAGAGGAAACAATAAAACCAAGAAAAATGTGCAGCCATACTTTAAAACGTACAAAAATTAAAATACTGAAACAGATTAAAATTTCCTCAATTTTCCAAGCGTGTCTCCAATAATGTTTTTAGCAGGCGAAGCATGGTGAAGTTGCCTGCTTGATCTCACCAGGCAGGGATCTCTAAAGTTTAGGCACCGTAGCACTAAATGACTGAGCTTTACAAATGCGGCACCTTCAAAACTTACTTTAAAAAAAATTTTTTTTTGGCAGGCATTTTAACTGAATTCTGATTTAAGACATTTTTGTCTTATTGTATTGGCTCACCAGCACGCTACTCCGAGACAACTGTGTGTAAGTGGTATACAAATTGCTGAAATAAATACATTGCATCATTTAGAATTGACACCTGACATTGGAATATTCCAGGCGCTTCACATTGTTAAGGTTTATTTCAGTCCCCCTTACAGCAAGCTTCATAATGTAGGTCAGTATTTTTTATCCCCATACTGCAGATGGAGGCAAGAAGGACTGAGGCGGAGAGAATTGTTTGTGGTTTGCCTAAAGGCAACCTAGGAAGGGACTGCAGGGCATAGAGGGAATTTGACAACCAAGAGGAAAATATCCTCAGGTGCCATTTAAGATTTTCTGAGGCTGAGCCAAGGTTTTAAATTTTGGCTAACCCAATTATCAGAATAAGCAGTTCCAAGAATTAAGTGTCCCGTATCTGACAACTGCAGCTTGGGAACTTGTTCACAAAGTGAGACACCAGCGATGCCAATAAAGTACAATCCAGCTCTTTTCATGGGAATCAGAGTAAATGGGAACTACAATAGGCCTGCGAATTAAATCAGACCGAGTGCTGAGAATTATTTGCTCAAGTCTATTCAAGGAGTCGCTGGCTGCACATGACATCATGGGCTGTCCTCGGAGTTCGCTAGATGACATCGCGGGAGACCGCTGCCTCAGGAGAGCGAGGAAAATTCTTAGGGACAACTCACACCCTGGCCAGCACTTCTTTAATCTCCTACCTTCGGGCAGGAGATACAGAAGTATAGTCAGCCGCACCAACAGGTTAAAGAACAGTTTTTATCCGTGGGCTGTTGGGCTGCTGAATGGAAAAAAATAGTGGTGTAATTGACTTCCGACAAGCACACAGAGCGCGAACAAGACTGAGTGTATATGTGGTGGAGAGGGGGGCTCATTTAATTTCACTGCACACAGGTGGTGTAGTGACAATAAAGGTTTGTTATTATTATTATTATCATCATCATACCTCGGGTTACAAGACGCTTCAGGTTGTGTTTTTTTGGGTTACGGACCGCCAAAACCCGTAAGTACCGGAATGGGTTACTTCCAGCTTTAAGCAGTTGTGCATGCGCAGAAGCGCTAAATCACTCTTTGTGCATGCGCAGAAGCGCCGAATCGCAACCTGCGCATGCACTGTGAGTTTTTGCCTGAGATGAGAGCATGCCTGGCCTGAGTTCAGAGCTCACACTCTTGGCCACCAACTCTATGCTAGAGAAGTAAAAGAAGTCCTGGTTGGCAAAGCCCACCGGGAGGGAAAGGGCTTTAATGAGGACTTGGCTGGTCTTCCCACGGACCAAGAGTGGATGGAGCAGCCAGCAAGGTGGCTGTGATGCCTTTTCAAACAAGTTCAGTAAGCAGCCATCCTTCAGTAGGAAAGGGGGGGGGGAATAGGTTTTATCTTACCTATGACCCAAACCAGCAAGCTTTTCTCTTTCGCCACCTCCAGCTGGCCGTAGCTAACTTTGTATTCCAGGTGTGTAATGGGTCCCCTGTCGCCAACAGAAGAACAAACCCCGTTACAGCAACCTGGGGCTTACCTGGAACCCCTTCATTAAATAACCAGTAACAATACACAGTTTTTGTACAAGGTGAATTTGGTGCAAAGGAGACGATGTAAGCAGTAGCCTTCGTCACTCCTCTGTTATAAAGAGAAGAAGAAGAAGAGTTTGGATTTGATATCCCGCCTTTCACTCCCCTTCAGGAGTCTCAAAGCGGCTAACATTCTCCTTTCCCTTCCTCTCCCACAACAAACACTCTGTGAGGTGAGTGGGGCTGAGAGACTTCAGAGAAGTGTGACTGACCAAGGTCACCCAGCAGCTGCATGTGGAGGAGCGGAGACGCGAACCCGGTTCCCCAGATTACGAGACCACCGCTCTTAACCACACCACACTGGCTCCAGCTGTTGTTCCAGCTGTAGGGTGAGTGGAGACACCTCTCCCATTTCCATCATATTGGTAAAAGGTGAACTGCTGGTCCAGTCCTTACTCATTGCCCATTGTGATGAGCAGCACTGAGCAACATCTGGAAGGTCAGTGGTTTCCCAACATTGGGCTAGATATGATCTGTCCTATGCTCTATTTCAAACCTCCTTCCAGCGACAACGTTTACCTGCACCCAAGGAGGGAAACATGTTGGTTCTTGAAAATCCCACTCCCAGAAAAAAGGGGACAATTGCATGATTCTCACCTGTTGAGAAAGGGAATACGGGCCTCACAATACTCAAAAGTGTTTTTCACACTTTCATGAAGCTTCAGGTGAACGGTGAACTTCCACTGTGATTCTTCCTCTTTTAGCTGATAAAACCCCAAAATTGGTGGAACAGGCACCTGAGCGGGAGGAGAGAGAGTTGAATTCCTTATATTCATATTTTAAAACCATTCTTATGCGTTTTGTCAATTGATGGGTTGTAGGCTTTTTTATGGTTGCGGGTTTTCAAGTTGCCCAGAGGCCTCTTTGGAGGCACGATAGAGTGCAAATTCTAGAATAAAGTAAAATAAATAAAATTAAAATGGGTTGACAGCGTCCAGATGTCAGATATAAACTCTCTGATTGCTAAACAGTAAGATAATTAGGCAGAAAGTGCTTAATTCTGATGGAAAACAGGAATTAACAACTCATTTGCAAGCTAGATTCTCTAAACCACCGATCAGCAGGGTGCTGGAAATATTTCTAGGATGGAGGCCAATAACTTGCCCAGTGCCACACTCAAAGCATGTAATGAGATGGAGGGCCATTGCTAACTTGCAGATTCCTTTCAGAGAGACAAAGATGAGAAGAGACCAGGCTTTGTTATCGGAGGCCATGTTATTATACAGGAAGGTGTGATTGTAACTTTGCCTTCCATAGATGTAAATCTCTGTACGTGCGGCTGCATTTAAAAACAGTCCGGAAACCACAGTTGGTCAGGGAAAGGGGCGCAAGATTATTAACCGGGACTGATAATTTGATGATATTGCACCTGTGCTGTGTCAGTCTGACAGCGCCCAGCTTTAAAGTGTTGCTTTTAACCCTTAAACTCCACATTACGTGGTGCCATGCTGTAAATAAATAACCCAGGCCAAGACGGGCACATATGATAAGTATTTTTCAATGGATAACTGATCAGGCAGGCAGGCAGGTCTCTTGCTTCTGCAGCCTTCATAAATCTGGTAAGTGTGCCAGCCCAGATTCTTTCCTGCTCATAGAATCTTAGACTTGCAAAGGATCCCAAGGGTCACCCAGTTCACCCCTTGTAATGTAATAATAATAATAATAATAATAATAATAATAATAATAATAATAATATCTTTATTGTCATTGCCCCCTCTCGGGGACCACGGAATTACTTGGCTGCTCCATCCACCCAGGTAGGGCACTCCACACAAAATCAAAACAACTATAGAAACGCTAATTAAAACAATATAGTATAATACAGCAAGGAAGATTAGATGACTTTCAGAGTCCAGGCTTCCCATTCAGGGCCGAGATCGCTCTGGAGAAGAAGTTCTTCTTAAGACGACTCGTTCTTGTCTTCATCGTCCTGTATCTCCGTCCCAACGGCAGGAGCTCGAAGAGACAGTGACCAGGATGCGATGGATCTTTTACTATGTCCAGTGCCTTCCTCTGGCACCTTGTGGCATAAATGTGCTCTAAGGTGGAAAGTGGGCAGCCAACAATGCTCTCTGCTGCCTTAACAACTCTGAACAACCCTATCCTGTCCTGGGTAGTACAGCTTCTGTACCACACACATAAGCCATAAGTGAGCACGCTCTCAATGGCACAGTGATAGAAGGCAAGCAGCAGTTTCTGCGGAAGATGGTTTTTCCTTAGAATTCTCAAAAAGTACAGTCTCTGCTGCGCCTTCTTCACAAGCCCCCTTGTGTTGACACTCCAGGACAGATCCTCTTGTAATTCAATGCCCAAACTAGAAATTACAGCTAAAGCATCCATGACATAAGCCACCATCCTCCCTCTCCCCCCCCTTTTCCTTCTCCAGATCAGGTCCCGATCCCCACCACTTCATCACCAGTGGTGCAACCTGCTTCTTATCTCACTGCTGTTGCTGCTCACATGGTCATCCTCACCAGGCCAGAGGGTGGGAGAAGAGCGAGGAGGAGGAGGGCCAGGGGATCTTGCTGGGGTACCGACTCTGGCAAGTGCCTGGCCCCGCTGCCGGATTAACATTGCAAATCGTGCAGCCTTACCTGGGAAGTATAAAAGCACAGGTCGAAGGGGTCCGCAGGAGGTATTAAAGGGAATTTGTAAGGCCCGCTGAACGCGGAGTCGTCCATTATGTCAACGCTGCTGGAAGTCAGAACGGCGGAGTCGAGGGACATAACGCAAGGGTGGGCCAAAATATCCTGGAGAGGAGAGCCGTTGGCAGGGAGGTTCAAGCTGATGGTCACGTTGGGAGCAGTGCCTTCGATGTCGCACTTAAAAGACAAAAAAAGAGAAGTCTTCAAAGCATCCCTAGTTATACACGAGAACGGAAGAGACCTCCTTAGAGAACGGCCCAATTCACAACCTCCTAGAAAGGCTTCCCTTTAAATAGTTAATAGCTATAATAGCGGGGATGCGGGTGGCGCTGTGGGTTAAACCACAGAGCCTAGGACTTGCCGATCAGAAGGTCAGCAGTTCGAATCCCCATGACGGGGTGAGCTCCCGTTGCTCGGTCCCTGCTCCTGTCAACCTAGCAGTTCGAAAGCACGTCAAAGTGCAAGTAGATAAATAGGTACCGCTCCAGCGGGAAGGTAAATGGCGTTTCCGTGCGCTGCTCTCGTTTGCCAGAAGCGGCTTAGTCATGCTGACCACATGACTCGGAAACTGTATGCCAGCTCCCTTGGCCAATAAAGCGAGATGAGCACCGCAACCCCAGAGTCGGTCACGACTGGACCTAATGGTCAGGGGTCCCTTTACCCTTTAAAAGGAACCTCCGACCTTCCAGATGTTGCTGACTTTAACTAGAATTGTATTATCGCTTTCATTACTATTCTTACTATTGTAATTTATTACAAGTACAACCTACAATGTCTGAACTGAGACAGTGTCTCTCAGCTCGCAGGGCTATTATGAGGATGAATAATGCAAGCGCCGCAGGATGAAATCTAAACACTGAAAAATGATATCGAAATTAGCAGTGGCATCTTTTAACTCTTTATTCAGCTAGCAAAACTAGGAGGGAGATACGCAAGAGCATATCTGTAAAGCGGGATTTTCAGTTTGGTATAGTTCACAAATCTAAAAAAAGAAGCATTTCCTCTGCGGCATGCTGAAGCATTAAAAATATTAGGTTCAGCTTCCCCATATGCCAAGATAAAAATGAGCTGAATTTTTGCTTTCCCAGGTGCATTCATGTGTCAAATAGGTTAGAGAGATTTGCGCCAGAAAGTGTCTCACCTTGCAAGTTACAGTTCCATAAACCTGCCACATGTCTGACACATCCCTTTTGTCATACTGCACAGACTTGACTTTTTCAGTAATGCAGACATTAACTTGAGGCTTTCCCTTGTGTGTGCTGGTTCTCCAAGCTGGTGGTTTCTGAGGATGGCTACTTGGAGCAATGTGATTGTTTTCCAACAACGAGCCATTCAAGTTCATATCCAGCGGGGTGCCAAAAGGACAGCTCTGCATAAGCAAGCCTGGGAGCTGGCCAATTTTGGTAGTCCTCTCTGCTTTGCTCTTCTGGCTGGAGTTCATGAAAGCCAGCAGCCCCGACAAGACCGCAAAAGCCTGAGAGACCCCACTGATGCTGATGAGAGGTGGGCGTGGTGCCAAGGGCTGCTCTACCAATGGGAGGCCGACGTAAACCAACCCGCTCTTCTGGAAGGCCACCACAGGCCAAAGTTCGCCGCTTTCGGTCTGAAGGGCATAGACCGAAGTCTTGTTGATTCTGGAGCAGCCGTCCCTACGCTCTATGAAGCTCTGGTCTTCATCGGCCAGCCTCAGTTCGAAAAGCAGCGCTTTAAGGAAAGGGCCGTCTTCAGGCACGGCCACATAACTTGCTCTGTTGAGGCATATTGCTCGCTTTTCAACCGTGGGGTAACGTCTGCAATGTGGAAGCACACAGGTTGCAGGAAAGTTAACATTACGTTGCTTGAGACATTCAGCCAAACACTGAGGCCCAGCTCCGAAGGCCTTCTGGCAGTTCCCCCACTGTGAAAAGTGAAGTTATACGGAACGAGGCAGAGGGCCTTCTCGGTGGTGGCACCCTCCCTGTGGAACGCCCTCCCAGCAGATGTCAAAGAGATAAATAACTATGCGACTTTTAGAAGACATCTGAAGGCAGCCCTGTATATGGAAGTTTTTAATGTTTGATGATTTAGTGTGTTTCTTTATCTGCTGAAAGCCAGCCAGAGTGGCTGTGGCAACCCAGTCAGATGGGTGGGGTACAAATAATAAAATTGTTGTTGCTGTTGTTGCAGGCTCCAAATTGGTCTGAGCTGCATGGCACCAAACTGACCCAACTCCTAAGGGTTTGGTTCACCAAGCTGTTTTTACAAGTCACAAGTGAGGTGGAGGCTCCATGAAGACACCGATCCGCACAATGGCTGTTTTGGCACAATCCTTTTCTGGGGAGAAATCACAGCATGAATCAGGCCATTGTACCCGAAGGCCTTCATCTGAAGTTCCACTTCACACAAGATATTATCTATACCCAGGGAAATGAGGCTTTGCAAGCACTCCAAGGCTTGAATTGTGACCCAATACTTTGGTAAACCTAGAGCCCTGCCTGTTTACAGTTCTATTACCAATAAGACAGACAATTCATTTGTTTCTGTGCTCCTTTTCCAGCCCCCTAAATTTGAGAAACCTTTACTGCTGTTTGTAGGCTCTGATTCGTCAACTGATTGTCAACTGCTTCTGTATCTTCCTTTATTAACTACAGCTCCATAGTTAATTCTCCTCTTATCCAGAGGAGTAAAAGAAATATCAAACCCTTGTAATATCCACGGGAAAACAGAAAAACCTTTTTTTTATATATTAAACAATTGGATTTAACTACTACGTTGTACAGTAATTATTTTTAAAAGACGCCACTGTCAGAAGCTCAATTTCCCCCCATCAAAATTAATTTAATTCCAAATATCAAGTTGACAGTGTCACTTTAAAGTACAGTAGGAATGAACAAAAGGGGATAATTGGCATTATGTGGAATCGGTGTTTGAACCTGGCATGGTGAAAGGTTTTTATTTATTGTCTCTAATTCCCATTTTGGCTGAAGGATGGCTGAAGTATTCCTGAGTCTACAATGCAGACTACAATTACTGCTGAACCTCAACAATCACAAGCACAGTTTGTGTAGAGATTTTACAGAACTGGCATATGCTCTTTATGTTTCTCTTTTTAACTCTCCCAATGCTCATGCGAAAGTAACAGAGAACTGCGAGTGAAAGTGCGTGCAATGTTCACATGCTCATCACGATTTTGTATACTGGGATAGACCCTTCTGCTCCCCACATCCATAACATGGGCACTCCAGGCAAACTCTTCCCCTCCTTTCTGAGAAAGCAAAATTAGGTATAGTCATACCTCGGTTGAAGTTACTTCAAGTTGAGCGTTTCCGAGTTGCGCTCCACGGCGATCCGGAAGTAACGGAATGCGTTACTTCCGGGTTTCACCGCTCGCGCATGCGCAGATGGTCAAAATGATGTCATGCACATGTGCAGAAGCGGCAAATTGTGTCCCGCGCAGACGTGGGTTGCGTTCGCTTCAGGATGCGAATGGGGCTCTGGAACAGATCCCATTTGTATCCAGAGGTACCACTGTACCTGCATGACTGCACATCCATGTGCCACATACATATTTTATGGAATGTCACATGCATAGCGATTGGAGAGGCGCTCACCACTCCTCCACCATGCAAAAGCATGGCTGAAACCCTAGACAGCTGCTGCTAAACAGTGTAGACAATACTGAGCTATGTGAACTAATGGTCTGACTCAGACTAAGGCATTTGTTCCTATGTAAATGCAGGACCCAGGGCAATTAGCCCATCCAAGGTTGCCAAGAATTTGGTCCCCGTGGGGAAACAGGAGGAAAATGGTATAATATTGGAGGTATTGTTTAGGACATGATGTGGTTTCTAAGGTCTTTCTCTGCAATATGGAGGAACATGTCACCAACCTGTTTTATGCATTGTTTGGAGTGTTGCTATTCCAAATAGCCACTCCAGAAAAACGGGGAAGGGGTCCATGATTCTGCTTGCAACTGGGAGTGTTCCACTGTTTTCTGCTAAGCTCCATGAGCTCCAATCTCTTTTTTCCAGCCATGAAGGTGGAGAGGAGGCAGAGCTCAGTCAATTACACTGGCCTTTGGAGCAGCTGAGACACAAACACACAGAGCAAGTTGCCACTAGGGTTTTGTGATTGCAGCCTTGAACTGGTGACAACCACATTCTTGGTCCTGTTCAGGAAGGCAATGCTGTACTAGAGAAATAATGCTAAATAATTGCCTCCTGTGGGCCCCACCACCCAAAATACAATGTCACTGTGCTGTGTATCCGTCACACAGAGGAGCCACCACCATCAATACACTGTGCCTGCAACGTATGCACATTTAACTTATGCACATTCACCTTTACGTGCAAATAATAAAAAGAGGGTGGGTGTCCAGGAAAAAAGTCTCTGGCAATCCTACCCACCATTGCACCCAATGTCTTTTGACTATATGCAATTTTGGCTTTAGGCGTAGTCCCCAGAATGCAACCTGTGCGTGGGTTGCAGGCTTACTGTATAGGAAGAATTTAAACTGCCATGACTTTTGAAAAGGATCTTGGTAATTGTAGCTCGGGTTTGTTGGAGCGCTATCCCATGCAGATGCTCCAAACTACAATTGCCTGGAATCTTTGGGGAGAGGGAACGTAGTGTAAATATGCCCTTTGTTTTCAGATGCCTTGGCTCACATGCTAGGTAATCAAAATCACAGTATGTCACAATGTCATTGGTGGGCTGGTTCCTCTAAGGGAGATCACCCTCAGTCTTTATCTCAAGCTGGCAATCCCAGGGGAAACTGGGCAGGAGAACAGCTACGCAGGAACAGCAACCACAGAAGTTGTTTTGCATCGGTTCAAACTATCCAGCCCAATGCTGTCTACTCTGACTGGCAACAGCTTTTCAAAGTTTCAGGCGGCGGAGGAGGAGGGTCTTTCTCATTGAATCTGCCCAATCTATTTTGACTGCAGATACCCAGGGTTGAACCTGGAAACTTCTGAATGCAAAGCACGGCGTTCTGTCATCGAGATATGACCCATCACTTACAGAGATGCTCCTTATGGGATGGCTCAACTCACAAGAGGCCATTCTGCTTCACAATGGCCGAGAGAGGGCAGGGAAACAGCCACTGGGTGGTGAAAGGAACATACTGACCTGTGCTTACGTAGGTTCACTACAGCATATTACCTGGAAAACAGCACGGTGCCACAGGACCCTTGTTCGTGGCCGACGAGCCAGAGTCCCCTCAAGGCCATTGCGGGCGGCTTAACGGATCGCAAAGGATCACCACGTCCGTGACGGCCTAGGAATTTCTTCTTGCAGGAATCATTCGGGTGCCAAGGGAAATTTCTGATCCGGAACCACCAGCTCCTCAACCCCAGAGCCACTGCTAGCTTCTTCCCTGGATGAGCTCCCCTGTTCCTCAACCAGAATTTGGCCCACAGGTTAGGGCACCCCTCTCACCAGCTGTGCCCCAACCCCAAATCTATTTAAAAAACAACAACCACCCTCCGAAGATTCGCTTCCCCGGGGTAGCAGGCCTTCAAAAAGTCGCAGGTGCCCCAAACAACGCCCTAGCTCTGCAGATCAGCAAATGCAACGCTCCAAAAGCGGAGACCCCCTACCAGTTCCAGGCTAAGGACCCCCAACCCCACTATCCCCTTGCAATGGGGAGCATGCACCCTAATTGCACCCTTGCAATCAGGAAAAAAAGCAGACACAAGGAACCAGATCTCTCTCTCCCTTTTTCTGTTCTTGCACAAACCAGAACCTCTTGCAGTGCACAGAGTAGGGGTCCCCTATTTAGAGCTCCCCTATTTAGAGGGTCTTCCGACCCCTGGAGCAAATTCCTCCCCCCCCCAAAGCCCTGTCTTAAACTCCCCAACCGTCTTTCAATATATATATATATATGGAATATAAATATATATATATTCTCACCTTCCTACCCTTGTTACCAGAAGGAGACCCCCCTCCCCACGTCGCTCCGTGGGATACCCCCCTTTTCAGAAGCCCCCCACTGACTCTGCTGACAGGCCTGCGCCCCTCCCCTCGCCCCTCTCCTCAGGAGCGGCCTCCGCCTCCTCAGCCCCCCTCAGGCCGCCTTCCTCCGCCGGGCCTTCCCGCTTCCTCCGAGGCGCGGCTTTGGGGCCTAGCCGGCGGCGGCGGCGACAGCGCCGGCAGCAGCAGCAGCAGCAGCAGCAGCTGACTGGGGCGCCTCTGCCTGGGCGGAGCCGCCTCGCAGGCCCCGAGGAGCCGGGGAAGCGCCCAGCCGCGGCCTGGTGAGGGACGGTTTCCGGCGGAGGAGGAGCAGCAGCCGCGAGAGGAGGAGGAGGAGAGCTCGGGCCTCGGCCGCCGCCGCCGCCGAGAGAGGCCATGGAGGAGGCCTGGTCCGGGCGGCGGGTGGCGGGCCTGCGGGGGCGGCTGAGGGAAGGCGACGGAGCAGGGACCGGCGCCATGGCGGCCGTCACGCCCGAGCTCTTCGAGGTGAGGGGTTGGGGGGCGCCCCCCGGAGGCAAGGGGGGCGAGGCGAGGTGGGAGGAGGGAGCTGTCACTGGGGCAAGATGGGGGGGGGGGCGAGAGAGAATGGGGTGTGTGGGGTGATGCCCGCTCCCCTCTCCTCCTCATGGGGTGGGGAATGTCTCCCTCTCATGTGGGGGGATATTCCTCTCATCATGGGGGTATCCCTCTTCTTATGTGGGGGGCACAACCTTTCCTCATGTGGGGTGGCACCCCCTCTCCTCATGTGTGTGGGGATATCCTTCTTCTCATGTGGGGTGGCACCCCTTCTCCTCATGTGTGTGGGGATATCCTTCTTCTCATGTGGGGTGGCACCTCCTATCATGTGGGGGTATCCCTCTTCTCATGTGGGGGGCACACCCTTTCCTCATGTGGGGTGAATATCCATCTTCTCAGTGGGGTGGCACCCCCTATCATGGGGGGGATACCTCATTTCATCATGTGGGGGATATCCATCTTCTCATGTGGGGTGGCACCCCTATTATGTGAGGGTATCCCTCTTCTCATGTGGGGGGCATACCCTTTCCTCATGTGGGGTGAATATCCATCTTCTCAGTGGGGTGGCACCCCCTATCATGGGGGGGGATACCTCATTTCATCATGTGGGGGGGATATCCATCTTCTCATGTGGGGTGGCACCCCTATCATGTGGGGGGTATCCCTCTTCTCATGTAGGGGGCACACCCTTTCCTCATGTGGGGTGGCACCCTGTCTCCTCATGTGTGGGGGGTATCCCTCTTCTCATGTGGGGTGGCACCCCCTCTCCTTATTTGGGATGATACCATGTGGGGTGATACCCCCTCTCCTGCAATGGGACACCCCCTAGGGAGGGAGTGTTTTCTTTGAGGTGAGGAAATAGGCAGATTGTTTCTTTGGGGGGTGGGGTGGGGTGGTCTTGTTCCTCCGGGGAGTGAAGTATTGAAGGCAAGCAGAGTGACAAGGGGTGGTTTCATTGATTTAGTTACTGCATTTTCTATACTGCTTTTCGTTCACATGAATCCCGGAGCGGCTTACGGACAATGAGCGATAGCAGCGTAGAATGTCACAAACGCAGCATAAATCATATAGAATAGTTAACAAATCACCGGAGAAGCAGTCGCAACCTGCAAAAAACGCTGTTGACAAAGCAACAGCTAAGAAATAAACAAAACACCAGAATTAAAGCAAAAGTCATATGATTAACAAATCGTATGATCTGTCTATAATCTATTAACAAGCATTTATAATCTATACAATATTAACAACATAGCAAGAATAGCAAGCAAATAATAATAATAATAATAATAATAATAATAATAACAATAGTAGCAAGCAAAAAATAAGCAAAGCTCTATTAAGTTCATACATGGAGATGAGGGGAGAGGAAGATGGGTGGGCAAAGTCCCAGCCTCAGGCGGCAAAGGGGTGCAAATGGCATGCTCCTTTGTCTATAAACTTGACTTTTTCTATGTCTGCTGAGGGAAGAAGAGGGTTTAGGTTGAGCTGATTTTGGGGAGGGGGGAGTGTCACTGAAGGGGAGAGGGAAGGAAAGGCAAGCGGTGGTGGAAGGGAGCTGTCAGTGGGGCAGCGAGGGTCCTGTGGGAGAGCAAAATGGGTGTGTGTTTTGCAGGGAAAGGTGGGGAGGGGCAGCTGTCAGCGATGTAGTGGGGTAACATCTTGTATCTGTTAGGTCAGAAATAGGGAGGCACAAGGTTGGTCTTAGAGGCGAAAGGATGGGGGGGGGGGTAAAAGTGTCTAGTACCTGGACTTTCCCCTGACCCCTTACTTTGACAGCCACGTGAAATGGAGAAATGACCCCCCCCCCCCCAGATGGAGATGCAGCGACAGGCAAAAGATTCTCCTACTGGGTTATTTGCTTGTTACGCAGCTGTTGGTGTTGATGCTTTACTAGGATTAAATAATAATAACAAATTGGGAAGCCTCATGTGTGGCACAGGGTGAATGAGATGGGGAGCAAGAGATTGTGAACAGTGGGTGGAAATTGGGGATCTACTGTTTTGGAGGTGTAGTAGGGTGGGTGAGATGCTTCACTGGGTTGTGTCTGCAAAGATGATGAAGTTTAGCCAGAGAGACAAATTCAGAACAACAACAATAGTAGTAGTGGTCCCTTACCTTTCCCGCCCCGACCTGGCCACAGTGATCCATGCGACGGTCATCTCCAGGCTTGACTACTGTAATTCGCTCTAAATGGGGCTGCCCTTGAAGCTGTCCCAGAAACTCCAACGGGTACAGAATGCTGCAGCGAGGCTCCTCACGGGGTCTCTGCCATGGGAGCATATTCACCCAGTGCTTTTCCAGCTGCACTGGCTCCCGGTGGAGTACAGGGTCAGATTTAAGGTGCTGCTTTTGACCTTTAAAGCCCTTCACGGCCTAGGACCCTCGTACCTACGGGACCGCCTCTCCTGGTATGCCCCACGGAGAGCCTCAAGGTCCATAAATAATAACAGCCTAGTGGTCCCGGGCCCTAAGGAAGTTAGATTGGCTTCAACCAGAGCCAGGGCCTTTTCAACTCTGGCTCCGGCCTGGTGGAACGCTCTGTCTCATGAGACCAGGGCCCTGCAGGATCTGATTTCTTTCCGCAGGGCCTGTAAGACAGAGTTGTTCCGCCTGGCCTTTGGCTTAGAGCCAATTCGATTCCCTCCCTCTCTCCCCCCCCCTTTTTTCTTTCTTTTCCTTCTCCTCCTGCGATGAGGCTACATTTTAATATTTTAATGTTCCATTATTTTAATGTTGTATTTTATTGTTGTTTTTAAGTTGTAATCATTCATCTTGTTTTTATTATTGCTTGTAAGCCGCTCTGAGCCCGGCCTTGGCTGGGGAGGGCGGGGTATAAATAAAAAAATATTATTATTATTATTAGTAATAATAATAATAATACAGTAATAGGCAGTTCCCCACCCCCAAGAACTGGTGGCATTGCTGCTGTTCCCCCCCAAATACTGTAGTAGAACTTCTAAGGTTATTTTTATTGGAGGGGAAAGGTCTTAAGAGTTTGTTTGATAAATGATGTCTTAGCCCACTTTCCTCCAATATTGAGGTAATCAGGGCATTGAACTATCCCTGGTCCAGTGCTGACGGGACTGAAAGGGCAGAAAGCAAGGAGGCCAGGGTCAGAAAGAACCAACAAATTCCAGTTTCATCTCCATCCTCTTTCCTGATGAGTTCTCCAAAGGCAGCAGACTAAGGAGGAGGAGGTTGACAGCCAGTGCTTGTAAGTAAGAAGACGGGCTGGTGGGGGCTGGTGGGGCAGCTCCCCATCTGCCCTGCTGGAACAGCCTCCACTGCTCTGGCCTTGAGTATTCTTTGCCGCCCTAAGCTTCCGAAGAATTCATATACTGATTTGTATTAAGAGATGGTCTATGGTTGCCGCTCTTTCTTTTCTTGGCTTTTCTTCCCCTTGGGCCCATAACAGCTGCATTTCAGGCAGAAGTGCAGCCGGCATGGAGATGGGATTTCATTTGCTGCATTTCCTCCACTTCTGTAGCTGTTCAAGGACAGGATCCCTGCTAGGAAAGATACTGGCTAAACGAAGTGACCAATCACACCTTAGGCCGGACACGTTTCTTTGAAATACCCTGCAAACGGATGTTTGTGTGTTTATGTTTACAGGCTACAAGAAGCAGCTGCCATATTTTATTAATTTTTGTAAACATTTCTCCTCCACCTTTCAGCCCATGAAGTGGCCCCAAGCATCTCCCAACTTATAGATAATATATATGATAAAAGCAAGGCACGTTAAATAGCCTCAGTTGGTCTGTTAAATTTATATCCCTATGTTTCAGTTTGTACCAGAACCTGTGGAGTGGCTTTCATTGTGAACAAGCATGAAGATGCACGGGAGTATTTTACCTTTGGAACAACCCCCAATTCCAGAGCCTGACTGTAACTGTGCCTGTAACTTGGCCTAAGCACATGCAACCAAAAGAACCTTGAACTCATTCCTTGTTTTACCCTACCTCCATTTCCTTCCACTTCCTCTGTAGTTTCCTCTAAATTGATTCCTGCATAGCAGAGGGTTGGAATAGATGACCCTCGGGGTCCCTTCCAACTCTACAATTCTATGATGCTGTGAACGCTGCAATATTTATCTGTAAATGGGAGGCGTGCTAAGGAAGCATAATCACCAGAAGTAGCAGCAGTGAAAGGAAGATTACATTCATTGTGTGATGGTTCAAATGGCAGTTCAAAAGCCTAGGGACTGGCCTGCCAGGCAGTTTGAGTAACCCAGACATAATGTAACACTGGCATGCACTCATCGTACTGTAACATGGCCTATGTGATTAGTGGAAGAGAGGGGGAAACAGATGATTTCATCTGTGCAGATCTATCAGCCATCCTTAAATACAAAGAGGTTTCCAGAGAATGTGAACCTTGGATCTCTAGGTCTGTGGCGCTCTGCGTACTTAGCTGGAGAGTGTGTCTCCTAAATTCAGTTGGGCTTAGTTTCTGAGTAATGGTAAGGGTTGCACTGTAAATGTACCACTGTGCTAGACAATATGCCACTTGCCTAAAGTTTTTAAGAACTTTTGGCATGATTACTGGCTTTACAATTAAGTGTAGGCCATATAGAGTCTTCCAGTTTTGCAGGCAGCCCCATTAGCTAGCAATGCAATATGTATTGTTAATAGATTACAGAAAAAGTGGGCAGTGTAGAATGTTCTCACAGTTGGCAGGTATACAGAAGAAATTGACCTTCCATTGGAATAAACATTCCTCCTCTGCATTATATCATAAATGTTCATTTTGTGCTGTTTCTATCCATTTCACGACCACAGTGGACCTTGTCCAGCACATTGACTATCATTTGGTGGCCTGCTTCCCACTTCATTGTGCTTTGTTGTACTTACCTGGGAATAAGTCCTGGGCACTCAGTAAGGTTTGGGTGCTTCTGTAGAGGTAAAGGGACCCCTGACCATTAGGTCCAGTTGTGACCGACTCTGGGGTTGCGGCGCTCATCTCGCTTTATTGGCTGAGGGAGCCGGCTTGACTAAGCCACTTCTGGAGAACCAGAGCAGCGCACGGAAACGCCGTTTACCTTCCCGCCAGAGAGGTACCTATTTATCTACTTCCACTTTGGCATGCTTTTGAACTGCTAGGTTGGCAGGAGCAGGGACCGAGCAACAGGAGCTCACCCCGTCGTGGGGATTCAAACTGCTGACCTTCTGATCAGCAAGTCCTAGGCTCTGTGGTTTAACCCACAGTGCCACCCGCGTCCCTGGGTGCTTCTGAATGGGGACTTAATATTGTAAATGGGTATTTGGATATTGCAGATGAGTTGCTGGCAACAGGATTTTTTTTAGCATGTTGGGTTTTCTTCAGAAAGGGTAAATCTGGCTTAATTTTGAGGTGGAGGGAAGTACAGGCTGGCTTTTATGCTAATAATGTTGTTTGGACACTGAGCTTGCACACTTGAGGAGCACCAATCTAACATAAAACTGACGGATATAAAACATGCCAGATTGCCCCTAGGAAACAAAAAAGCATTTGCCTGCTGCTGAAAATACATCAAGGTTGGCACCAGGCAATTGTCTCTGGGGCGGGCATTCTATTGACAGAGCTTCACAGTCAAGAGCACCCTCTCCCCAGTCACCACCTGCCTAACGTCACATAGCATATGGACCAAGAGGAGGGTCTCAGAAGATGAACAAAGGCTCATGCTGAAATGGACTGACAGGTAGTGTTGTCTGTTTAAGAGACCTGCTGAGCTACCTTCCCTAAAGATGTTCCCAGTTAGCAGCATGGCAGCTGCACTTTGTGTTAACCGAGGTTTCCAAGAAGTCTTCAGAGGCAGTCCCATATTGTGGGAGTCCAGTCCATAGGTTAGTAGAGTATTAATAATACAGCGGTACCTCGGGTTACATACACTTCAGGTTACATATGCTTCAGGTTACAGACTCCGCTAACCCAGAAATAGTACCTTGGGTTAAGAACTTTGCTTCAGGATGAGAACAGAAATCGTGTGGTGGTGGCGTGGCAGCAGCGGGAGGCCCCATTAGCTAAAGTGGTGCTTCAGGTTAAGAACAGTTTCAGGTTAAGAACGGACCTCCGGAACAAATTAAGTACGTAACCAAAGGTACCACTGTAGCGATCAGACAATCTCTGTTGAGGAGGGAACTGCACATCACACTTGCCTGGTGAAAGACTCTACGGGGTGCAGATGCCACTTAGGGAATACACATTGCTCAATCAAGAGGCACGTTGCAACACTTTGCTTGTGGGCGTCTGGTTGGGAAACAGGATATAGGACTAGGTAGGCCTGTTGTCTGATCTAGCAAGTTTTTTAAAACGGGGGTCCAACAGGTACTTGAACTATAAACAGAAAAAAGTTTTGTAAATGTGATCAAAGACCCTTGAAGCTCCTTAGAGACTAATAAATTTATTATGACGTAATTTTTACGGAGCTACGAGACTCTCTGATTGTTTTTGCTGCAAGAGCCTAACATGGTTATTCCTCTTGGAAATGTTTGCAAATGTCCATACGAAATTTCACAGTGGTCTCGTGATCTTTGTATTGTCCCTTTGAATCAGATACGAAATTCATAATGGGTTTCTGAACTTGTGATTTAAAACTGTGTGGTGATTTAAAACTGTGTGGTGAGCATGTCTACCATTTTTTTTAAAAAAATCTCTATGCCGCATGGAACAATCGCATTACAAACAAGTGTAGCAATGGAATGCTAAAAAGACAAGTTAAACCAAAGGAGAAGCTTGGCTTTGCCACTAAACAGAACAAACTTGTGGTATAACTTCACCGCACTGTAGGTGTGGAATAACTTGTCTATCTAGTCAGGCATTGTTTTTCAAGGTGCTAACGCTTGGCACTGATATTAAAAACGTCTGGAATAAAAAAACTGCTTGTGGCCTCTGAGCACTTTGAATTTGGAAAAAGATAGCTTATTGCTATTGCCCTCAATATCATGCTTTTAAAACCTCATATCACTTTCCAGTAATCTAGGTTTTTAAATTAGCTCAAAGACATAAGATTACATTTTCTTTGCTTTTTTCATTTTATTCCTTTTTTGAAAAAATATATTGCAATTAATTTTTTAAAAAACCCATAAGATCTATTCTTGATGAGCTTCTACAACTCTGTGTAGGACTGATCTGTAATTTATTTTAAGCTGTTTTTAATACTGACTTTTGAATTGCTGTAACCTGCCCTTGGACCTTGTGGTGAAGGGTGGATTGGAAACCTATTATTATTATTATTATTATTATTATTATTATTATTATTATTATTGTTGTTGTTATTATTATTATTATTATTATTATTAATGTTGTAAATGTAAAAACCCTCTAAAAGTAAGCAGAGTGTGTTCCTGGTGCCATACAGAAGGGATACAGTCTTCCTATGAAGTCTACAATCCACATGAAGATAGGAATGTGCTCAGGGTTTGGGACAGAGAAATGAATAATGTGGGGTGGCAGGTGAGATTCACAGCAGTGAAGGAACAGGCAAGGAAAGAGGCTTACTGCTTCCTGAGATCTTTGAAAATGGAAATGGTGGCACTGAGCCTGGCCCTTTGCGCATTCAGAGCGTGTTCCCCTACAACTGAGATACGGCCTCTCCACCCATAAGGAGCTGCATGGCAGAAAGGCAGACGATTAGAGTGTGGGAAGTTGATAGCGGAGGCTGACAAACTTAAGGGAACAGCTTGCGACTTTCCTTGTCTAATCCAGCCTCTCTCTGAGCTGATGGATTGGAAGGTCCCTGTGTGCAAATCGCTAGCGTCACCACTGAGTGAGCACACTCTTGAATGCATTGGGCCTAGATCCTGATTGGGCTTTGATGTGAATGACAGGTCCTGGAGTGTAAAAGGCTGGGAGCCGCTGCTTATAGCGGGCCAGTTCTGCAAGCGCTGAACGAGATGTTCACTATATTCAAAATGCCTAATTTTTAGCTTACGTTCACAAATGTGTAAAGTGCCACTGGCCCTATTATCTATGGTTTGTAAAGCACTCACTGCAGAAAAAGCTTTTAGCCGCTTTCACTCAGCGAGGTGTAAACAATATGTATCTTGCACTTCCTGCTGTGGCTTGCTGTAAAAAAGTGATTCTTTTCTTGTGTGGTTAGGAGCCCTTTGTGGCAGATGAGTACATTGAACGCCTGGCGTGGAGGACTCCTGGCGGAGGTTCCCGAAGTAGCGTGGAAGCTTTTGATCCCAAAAGGTAAAATCCAGCCGCATAATCCAGCCGCACAATGAACACTTTTAACCATCCCTTAACAAAGAGCAAGCACTGTGCGAATCATATAAGTACCCAATAAAGACCAGCTGTGAAAGCCGCTGGATCGCTATGACACTCCCTCCTCCATGTCCCCCATGCAAGCTCCCTAGGTGGTTTTCATAATAGCGTGTTGAGGGTAGAAAGGGGGTTGAGAAAGTATAACATAGAAAGAAAGAAGGAAACGGGAGAAAAGGAGAAATTTTCTTCTGAAAGCCCATATTGGAGAAGGGACGGGTCTTATGTGGCTTATTGACATGGCCATTTTGGCTTCTACAAGTAACATTAAGAGCATGGTTAAGGAACTTGGAGGATTAATCCCTAAACTGCTATACTTGACCAATTCTTGCAAGTTGCTAGTTTAGTATAGAATTCAATATGACATAATTGCTAGGTGTTGGTGCAATGGAGTGAACAGGGGTATTTTGATAAGGTTAAGTGCTATTTCACAACATTCTTTTAATCCATTTTAATAAGCAGATCGATTTTCTCATGGCTGTCTTATTTTCCCAATTCCTCTAGAGTTTGTTTTTGCTGTTTTTAAGGTTGGCAGGGTAGCTTATTCAGGTGCATAGCTGGACATAAAGGCTGACAGGCTTTAATGGCTTTGGACCTTGAACCTAGTTCTTCACTAGGTCCAGAGGCCTTTCTAAATCCTTTTGAAATCCTTTAACTGGGACGTGGGACTCTGTGTGTCTTTTGACCAGTTTGGGATTCCTGTTTTATACAACTGTGCACCCACATGTTTGCATGAAAGGTCTTTGGGTGTCCCAAGGTTGTTCCTGGTCTATGTACTTGCTAGACTTACGGTGTGGGGATGACCCGCTATGTGAAGCCTAGATTTGTTTTTTTAATGGGGTAAACTTATATGGTTGTCCTTATCTAAACTCATTCACGGCCAGAAGTGTGCTGTGAAAGTATCACTTTGGACAAATTAGGATCCTGCAAGAAGACTTCAATTAGACTAGGGACTGAAGTTTTTGGGATACAGGGGAAGGGTAGGACAGAAATGCTTATAATAAAATGAAATGCTGTAGAAGTTAGGTTGTGTGGTGTGTGTGTTTTTTTAAGCATTTCAGTCTTAGTACTGATGTACCTTCACCAGTGCCTTCAGAACTATTTGGTAACACCAATCACACAATGTCATCACAATACTGCAATTTGTTTTCTCAAACCATTTATAAAAAAACACCTTTCAGATTACAAGAAGAATTTGTGAATCATATCAATGAACTCAAGTTGCTAGATGAAAGAATCCAGAGAAGAGTGGAGAAGTTAGAGCAGCAAGTCCAGACAGAAGCCAAGGAATTTGCCAAGAAGGTTCAAGAGTTGCAGAAAAGCAACCAGGTAAGTCAGGGCTCAATCCAAATTCTTGCAGTACAGTGGTACCTTGGGTTACATACGCTTAGGTTACATACGCTTCAGGTTACAGACTCCACTAACCCAGAAATAGTACCTCGGGTACAGGATGAGAACAGAAATTGTGCTCTGGCGGCGCAGCTGCCGCAGGAGGCCCCATTAGCTAAAGTGGTGCTTCAGGTTAAGAACAGTTTCAGGTTAAGAAGGGACCTCCGGAATGAATTAAATACTTAACCTGAGGTACCACTGTACTCTCTTGTCATTTCAGTTTATTTTGCATGGGAGAACTTGTGCTAGATTGTGTCTTAAGCTTATACATCAGGTTTTGATGTAATTTTTGTCCTTTGAATGTCCAACCTAGGAGTGGTACAGGCACACACTAACAGTCTCTCTACAATTGCCACTGCCTTCCCACACACCTAACTGCAAACAAAATTTGAAGGGGTGGTATCTGTTATTTATTGTAAGGGAAGGTGTGTGTTCAAGACATATCGTTTTATTTATTTGGACAATTTATATAGCATTTATATTTAATAAAATCTCTTAAGCGGCTTACAATGCAGTTGGAGACATCTTAAAATTAAAAAAGCAAATGAAAAAAATTCTAGAAAATATCCATATTCTACAAAACACTATTAATCTCTTTAGCATCAGAATAAACATTGAGCATAAAAATTATAGATATACAAGGATATTTCACGTTATAAAACATTAGTAAACACATAGATATAATATGCTTTAAAGATCAGTGTTACAAATGGAAATTAACTAAAACAGTTATTTTTGACATTCTTCAATAACAAAAATTGGCAACTAGGCAAAAGAGGGCATCTTCACTGTTCTGGATAGGTAGTTACAATGATAGTGGGATCAATCTCTTGCCTCTCGTCAGCCATCATTGGGGAGGAATGGAAGGTGAGAGAATGGCAACTCAGCTTACCTTAATATCTATCTAAGTGTACTTATATACAAGTGACTTCTCTCCAGTTGCTTTGAGTGCATTAGCCTCTATATCTGCAATCATTACCTATTCCTGCTGGTTATGCAGCAATCTGCAAATGCTTCTATATAACACAAATTTAATCTTAAGTGGAATAATATGAATTATTCTGGATACTTCACCAAATGGTTGGAACCAGTCTCTGTGAGCAACTAGGCAGACAGACAGTCACTAACCATATTGAATCTTAAGATCCGCACTGGATACCAATGGAATTAGCTCAGTTAATGCAACTTGATGCACTTTCATCAACTTGATTTATGTGGATGTTTCTCTCTTTTACTGGAGAGGGGACGAGTACTGAACCTTTCCCTTTGTTGGCTTCTGTGCTTTTGCTCTTTAGAATGTTATTGAATAGCTTGACTTTCCTTAATTACAGTAAACAGAACCGCTATTACTTTGTCTGCCCTCTTCTCCCAGGTTGCCTTCCAACACTTCCAAGAGCTAGATGAGCATGTCAGCTACGTGGCAACTAAAGTCTGTCACCTTGGCGACCTGCTGGAGGGGGTAAACACGCCACGGCAACGGCTAGTGGAGGCTCACAAACTGATGAAATACTTTAATGAGTTTCTAGATGGAGAGCTGAAGTCTGACGTTTTCACCAACCCTGAAAAGGTAAGGCCCGTCAGCAGAATTGAAAGAAGTTGCACGCCATAAGCTGAGTTGCCCTAATTACAACCCCTTGCTGCAACTTTTCCACGCTCTGACTCCCTAGCGAGAGACTTGTCCAAGCGCCATTGTTCTGGAGTACAGATTAACTTCATTTGCCTGCAGATTCAGCCGTTCTCAATGTGGCAATGCTGTCACTTTTTCATTTTGCAAAAATCATAAGCGACTTGGAAGAATGCTGAGAGAGTAACTTTTTAGAATACCTTGGAAATCTCTTCTGTTTTCTTCTTCCTCTCCTTCTTCTGAAACTCTTGCCCTAATTCTTCTCACTTGTGAATGAACATTTCCTTGTTATATGTCTCTTGGGTAATCCCTCTTTGTAGCTAGAAGTATTATCAGGATGCGTCTTTTGGCTCTACAGAATGGTTAATGTACTCCTCCTCTTCCTGGGGACATACAGAGAAAACTGAGGTGTGTTAAAATAAATTTTGCAGATAAGTATGTGTGTGTCTTTTTCTGCAAATCTGACTTCCCTGTTTTGCACCAGGATGTTGCTTTGAAAGCTTTACTGTGGCCTGGTTTAAGTGTTGCCATCTTGTTTGATAAACTATTTTTTGCTGGATTAAGAGTGAGCTTTGTGCCTTAACACTTACTCCTCCCCTCGCATCCCTGGCTTAGGGACAGATAACTGAGGTTTTGTCAAACCACAGTTTTCCATGACATTCAATCAGATCCTAGTTTGATACCCTGGTTTGCAAACCACTCTTATGCCAGTTTCTTGGTGGTGGTGTTGTTGTTGTTTAGTCGTTTAGTCATGTCCGACTCTTCGTGACCCCATAGACCAGAGCACGCCAGGCACTTCTGTCTTCCACTGCCTCCCGCAGTTTGGTCAAAATGCCAGTTTCTTGGTACTAACATCAAATACCATTGAGCTAACCTTTTGTAGCAATTTTCTTTAAGGGCCAAACATACAGAGTTACTCTCTTCCATGTATATTTCCCAAGTCTTTTCCTCCAGCATTATCACCAACTTTCCCTCTCATTTTAATACATAGATTACTTTTTATTGTCCTTTTGTATTAACAGTTTATATATCTGTAACAGTACTTGAGTGTCTTTTTTATATCCTTCTTTTATGTTATGCAAGGTCTTTCAGCATCTTATATTTTCAATTAAGAAGTTTCTGATATGAAATAATTCAAACAAAGGTGGCTTATTTTCTCCTACTGCTTCCTTAATCTGATTGTATGTTCTCATGCAGTTCATTCATTTCCATTTGGGTTCATGTACTTATTTATTCCAAAACATTCTCACTTTTTAAAGCATCCACTACTCCCAAATTCATTGGAATGTAGATTGAGTGTCAGTGAACAGATTTGGAGATAGCTGTTACCTAAACTTATCCCAAATGCTCTATACAGAAACTAGAAATGTATTTTTCCTAAGTTCTAAGGGGCTTTTAATTAGCTCTTAATCATAACAAGGTTGGGAATAGCATCCTGCTAACAGTATACTCTGATATTTTGAGCACAGTGTTTTCTCCTTTTCTGCACCATTCCAAAAATTAATGTTCATCATAGTTCTTGTTATCCTCCCATCAAAAACAAGTTTCAGCATAGTTGAGTTATCTAAATCTGATTTTATTTTTCTTTTCAAGCTTCCATAGTTGTTCCTATTAAAAAAACCACAGGTTTTTGCTCTTTCTAAAACCTGAAATGAGTTATTTCCAGTATGTTACTATCTTCCTCTTTTAGTTAAATGTAAGCATGATACCTCGGACCTTCTGTTGTTCATTTTTAAACTTGATTGGTGTTATCTTTTAATGACTGTTCTGGTTGAGTAGGAAATAACAGCAATGCTGTCAGCATATGTGCACATTTTAAATTCTTTCCTGTTGATTTCTAAACCTTTGATCTTTAGAATGGTTTCTTATCATAACAGCAAGGAGCTCCGAATTTCAACAGAAGTGAGGACAAGGGGCCGCCTTGTCTAGTCCCACAAGTAAATTAAGTTGTCACTGTTAAATTAGCATTTATGACTGTACATATGTGGAAGAGGGCAGTTGATAAACCAGTTGATAAATGTTCCAGTGCTAGCAGCTTTTAATCCATGAAAGTCATGCTCCCATTCCATGCAGTCAAAAGCCTTTTCCCCATTAGTAAATGCAGTAACCCCCTGCCTTTACATTATGTGTATATACATGTGTGTGTGTGTGTGTGTGTGTGTGTGTGTGTGTGTAAAAATAAAACAAACTCGCTTCTCTGTTTGCTGGTCCTTTAGCAGCTAGAACAGCCTGATGCATGCATAAGAGGTAGGTCAGTGGTGGACCTTGGGGTCTCAAATTTTAGTAGTGCCCTGTGTGATGCCAAATTTGGCGCCTCTTGCCTTCCATTCTACATTATAGTTATGGTGCCCCCTGCAGCATCCCGAAGGCTCCATGCCCAGTGTGATCGAACTGGTTACACTCCCCTAAATCTGCCTTTGAGGAGGTGTGAATAAGTGTAGGTTTGCAAAAGTGGAAAAACAGCTAGTTAACAACCCTGGGGGGTTACAAGTTCTACATGTAATCTATAAGAAACTGATAGAAGACTGGTAAGGTTCTTGAGAGAGAGTATTCCATAGTGGAGGGCCTTCCTCCTGGTGGATCAGGGTTGGGGAACCTGGTGCCTTCTAGATGTTGCTGGACTACATTGGCTCCAATGGTCAAGGATGAGTTGAGTTGTAGTGCAGCAGCATCTGGAGAGTCACAGGTTTCCACTCTTGTAATAGATTGTAATACTGCCTTCAAGTCCCATCAGCCAGTGCATCTGGAGTGCTCAGGCTGGGGAAGACTACCCTAGGAGGTGGCCTATGCTAGCAGGTGCTCTTTGTTTATATAATCCAGAAATCCCTTTCCATCCGTAGCTATATAATTTACTAATTTCTTTTGCTTACAGTGCACCTACAACGTGATCTGTTTGTACTTCTTCCACAACATCCTCAGAGCTCGATAGAACTGCACTGATCTCTTCCCCTCTACTCATATGTTTGAATGGGTGTGTGTGTGTGAGTTTTATGTGCTTCAAACGATTATCTTAATGCACCTCTGCCTGATTCAAAATGCTTTCGCTCCTAGACCTGGCAAAGTACAGCTGGATTGGGGGCAAAATTCCAAAGCACAGACAAGGAAGAATGGCTCTCCTGCCTCATCTTCCCAGCTTGTTTCCCAGCCTTGTGAGATCAAGCCCTTCTGAGATCTTGCCAATACGTTTTCATCACTTCCCACAGGATGCCCTTTGGGTTTTTGTCCACAACCAAATCTCCAATCGTCTCTGTGTTTGCAGGGCCACTTTATACTTCAAAGGGTTTTGATTGCCTACTAAGCAGTTTTCAGAACCGTAATTTTTGCCTATTTTTAGCGCAGCTTTAGAAATCTCACTGAAGTTTACTAGCCTGAGTGATAAAACCTGCTCAGCTACCCTTGCCTGTCATGACAAGCAATCATGAAGAGATGAATCATGGGCTTCACCTTGTCAGGCAAGGCCATCGTGCTCTGCACCACACAGACTAGAATTTTGCATTAACTGTTTTATATACATAGTATGTTTTTAGTAGGGACGCGGGTGGCACTGTGGGTAAATCCTCAGCACCTAGGGCTTGCCAATCACATGGTCGGCGGTTCGAATCCCCGCAGCGGGGTGAGCTCCCGTTGTTCGGTCCCAGCTCCTGCCCACCTAGCAGTTCGAAAGCACCCCTAAAGTTCAAGAAGATAAATAGGTACCGCTTTATAGCGGGAAGGTAAACGGCGTTCCCGTGTGCTGCGCTGGTGCTGGCTCGCCAGAGCAGCTTCGTCACGCTGGCCACGTGACCCGGAAGTGTCTCCGGACAGCACTGGCCCCCGGCCTCTTAAGTGAGATGGGCGCACAACCCTAGAGTCGGACACGACTGGCCCGTACGGGCAGGGGTACCTTTACCTTTACTTTACCTATGTTTTTAATACTGGAGTTTTTGGTTCAGCCTTAGTTGAATGTTTCCTTCATACAGGCCCAGGGTTAGCTCTTTGCTTTTAAAAATTGGAGCTCTGGGGTTACTCTTATTTTGAGAACTTCTCCTTATCAAAGATTAAACATTTGGACATTTGAATCACGTTCTTCTTCCATGGAGCCCAGGGTGGCTTACAGTGTTCTTCCTTCTCCCATATTTTATCTTCACGACAAACCTGTGTGGTAGGTTAGACAGGGGGAGGTGACTGGCCCATGGTCAGCCAGTGAGGAACATAGGAAGTCACCTTCTACCGAGTGAGACCATTGTCCACATCACTCAATTTTGTATAGCAATAATAATAATAATTTATTATTTAGACCCTCCCCATCTGGCTGAGTTTCCCCAGCCACTCTGGGCAGCTCCCAGAGTGTTAAAAACAATGCAGCATTAAATATTAAAAACTTCCCTAAACAGGGCTGCCTTCAGATGTCTTTTAAAAATAGGATAGCTGCTTATTTCCTTGACATCTGATGGGAGGGCGTTCCACAGGGTGGGTGCCACTACCGAGAAGGCCCTCTGTCTGGTTCCCTGTGACCTCACTTCTCGCAATGAGGGAACCGCCAGAAGGCCCTCGGTGCTGGATCTCAGTGTCCAGGCTGAATGATAGGGGTGGAGATGCTCCTTCAGGTTTACTGGACCGAGGCCGTTTAGGGCTTTAAAGGTCAGCACCAACACATTGAATTGTGCTCGGAAATGTACTGGGAGCCAATGCAGATCTCTCAGGACCAGTGTTATGTGGTCCTGGTGGCCACTCCCAGTCACCAGTCTAGCTGCTGCATTCTGGATTAATGGCAGTTTCTGGGTCACCTTCAAAGGTAGCCCCACGTAGAGCACATTGCAGTAGTCCAAGCGGGAGATAACTAGAGCATGCACCACTCTCACTTTAGATTGGGAGAAGGCATACAGAGGAAAGGATAGCATGACCCAAGGTCTCTGCAATGCATACAGAACAATTTACCTCCTGACTTATCAGAGAACCATTATACCCCACTTATCAGAGAACCATTATACTCCACTTTATCCGTTCCTGGGAGCAGCTGTGCCAAAAGGAGCAACAGATTTAAGAACTAGGGGAATGTCCCAAAAATTATTAGTTTGGTCCATTTCCATAAAGGAGATGATTGCAAGTTTCATGATTAAAGGCAAGAAACTAAAGCTTGAAATAAACTCTTAGCAAGTCATTTTAGGAAGAGGATTCAGAATATTGGAGTGGGGGAGCGAAGTGGGGGGGGGGGGAGTTCCAGGCTACTCATTGGATCGATTGTGGGAATTTTCAGAAATAAGTGATGGCTATCACTTCCGTGCATTAAGAAGGGCATTAGGAAATGATTTCGGTTTGAGGGAGCAAGTGATCTGCTTGCATGGTTTATCTCTTGTGGTAAGTTGTATGTCTTCTCCCAATAGATTGAAGAGGCAGCTGATATTATCCAGAAACTGCACCTGATAGCACAGGAGTTACCTTTTGACAGGTGAAGTATTACTGACAGCTGTAAAATGGTCTTTGTGATTTCTGATGGATTTCAACTGACTCTTGCTAGCATTTTAAAGGGGGGACAAGTGGGGTAGGGGAGTAGTCATGAGCTGAAATCAAAACAGTACATTTCAAGTTAAAAAAAATAATTAGAATACAACTAACTAGTTCTGCTAGCAGAAGCCCACATAAGGACTTCTGCCCTCATGGGGGGAGGAGAGGGGGGATAATTCTTTCTGGCCAGCTGAAAAGCTTGTGCTGACAGGACAATTGCCATAGTGTTATATTGGTTTCCTGCCAAAATATTTTGAGGGCTGCACCTAAAAATAATTCCAACTGTAACTCTGCCCTAATTTTTCCATTGCATTTTCTTCTTGTATGTTGATGTTTTGATATGTATTTTAATATATTGTATATGAGATTCTCTGATAATATTTTAACATACTGCTGCGTACCACCTTGAAACTTGGGGAGGTGGTGTAGAAATCATAAATAAATGTAAAAATGTGATGTGTGAAGCTAGCTCTTTGCTAAAACGTTGAAGTGCAAGCCTTTAATTTTAATGTTATTTTGTCAATAGGTTTTCAGAAGTAAAATCCAAAATAGCAAGTAAGTCCCGCTCTTTGCTGTCCTGAATTTCTTAAATTGACTTGAAAATGTCCTCATTGCTCCCTTTTCACTAACTTGTGGAATGTTATTTTATACCCCCACCTCCTTTCCCCTTGCATGCAGGTAAGTATCACGATTTGGAGTGCCAACTGATCCAGGAGTTTACCAGTGCACAAAGAAGGGGGCAGATCTACAGGATGAGAGAAGTAGCTGCAGTCCTGCTTCACTTTAAGGTAAGAGGCGAGAATCTCTTTCTAAGGTTTGAATCCTGTGCACACTTACCTGGGAGTAAGCCCCATTGAACTCAGGAAGACTTACCTCTAACTAGCATGCATAGTGCTGCAGCCTCAGCCGGTCAGCCAGGGTTTTGAATAATAATAATAATAATAATAATAATAATAATAATAATAATAATATTTTTTTATTTATACCCCGCCCTCCCCAGCCAAGGCCGGGCTCAGAGCGGCTTACAAGCAATAATAAAAACAAGATGAATGGTTACAACTTAAAAACAAAAATAAAATACATTAAAATAATGGAACATTAAAATATTAAAATGTAGCCTCATCGCAGGAGGAGAAGGAAAAGAAAGGGGGAAAAAAGAGAGAGAGAGGGAGGGAATCAAATTGGCTCCAAGCCAAAGGCCAGGCGGAACAACTCTGTCTTACAGGCCCTGCGGAAAGAAATCAGATCCTGCAGGGCCCTGGTCTCATGAGGCAGAGCGTTCCACCAGGCCGGAGCCAGAGTTGAAAAGGCCCTGGCTCTGGTTGAAGCCAATCTAACTTCTTTAGGGCCTGGGACCACTAGGGTGTTGTTATTTATGGGCCTTGAGGCTCTCCGTGGGGCATACCAGGAGAGGCGGTCCCGTAGGTACGAGGGTCCTAGGCCGTGAAGGGCTTTTAAAGGTCAAAAGCAGCACCTTAAATCTGACCCTGTACTCCACCGGGAGCCAGTGCAGCTTGAAAAGCACTGGGTGAATATGCTCCCATGGCAGAGACCCCGTGAGGAGCCTCGCTGCAGCATTCTGTACCCGCTGGAGTTTCTGGGACAGCTTCAAGGGCAGCCCCGCATAGAGCGAATTACAGTAGTCAAGCCTGGAGATGACCGTCGCATGGATCACTGTGGCCAGGTCGGGGCGGGAAAGGTAAGGGACCAATTGCTTGATGCGGCGAAGGTGGAAAAATGTATAAGAAAAATAAGTATCCGAATGATTAGGCTCAAAACAGGGCATTCCAGATTGCAGCCATTACTTAATCCATCCAGATGATGTGGCTACAGCAAAGCGATTCCCAGCACATAGAACATTGTGCCATTGGAAAAAGCAGTTTGTTATGCCCCCTGTATGTTTGACTTTTGTACTGTTTGCCTGCATGGATGGCAGTTGCACTGAAGTTTATGGGTAGCAGGGAATGTCCATTGCAAGGCACGTCACAAGGCTCTCCCTTCCTACTCTCCCTTTGAAAGCACGGGCCATTTTATTTTCTTAGCTTCTCTTCCAGCAGCCTCTCCCTGAAAACTACACTCCTTCCTTGTTTCTTTACATACACACGCAAATGTGCAACGGCTGTTTCTAAGAGCCTCTGCTGCTTCGTTGTGATTTCTACAGTTGGCAGAGAACTCCGTTATTTGAGTCAAACTTATGTGTGCAAGTTCAGACCACTGGGACCTATAGAAAGGAATTGTCAATGACCACAACTTCAGGCTTCTTTTCCTCTAGAAACGTTCCGGGGCTCAAAACTGTATGTTTTGGAAGTGCTTTGTACGATCACCTGTATGAGCTCCAGTGGGTGGCCATGACTATACCTGGTTGGAAGCAGAATGGGCACATATATCTCAAGGCGTGTGCGAATTTCTCTCTTGCCTGTCTCAAGGCAAGTTTGGATATTTTGTATTAAAGGCCCCACTCTGAATGGGTCTGTTGCTTCCAATTTTGTTAAGCAAATAATGTGCCTGAGAGGCTGTTGAGTTCGACAGATTAAATAGCCATTAGCATGTGCAGTGAAGTGAAGTGCCACTTTTTGGGGAGAAACCAATGGTCCATCCAGCAGACCCATCTGTTCTCCTGGTTATTTTGTACTCCCGGTAGTATGTCGCTGGCAAAGTGGAGTTCCCAGGGGCCAAGCAAAGAAAGAGAGCTGGGAGGCAGAGAGTTCCTCCCCCAGTGCCCTTGTCAAAACAGGATGTGAAACAGTCTTTAACGATAGTCGCAATGTGCCTAAATTTCAATTCCTTTTTTTGTTTTCAATAGGGCTATTCCCACTGTGTCGATGTGTATATAAAACAGTGCCAAGAGGTAAGGTTTTGCTTACGAAGGATCTATCTAAATAGCATTGTTTTACAACTGTGGATATTTTAATGGTGGCAACTCTCTCCGAACTTATTCAGGGTGCCTACTTGAGGAACGATATATTTGAAGATACTACTGTCCTCTGCCAGAACGTGAACAAGCAGGTTGGCGATATATTTAGCAGCCCTGAGACTGTGATGGCCAAACTTATCCAGAACATCTTCGAAATCAGGCTTCAGGTGACTTGAACTTTTAAAAGCACATTATAAGTATTCTTCAAATACAAACAGGTTACCGTTGTTTCATTGTGTTCTTTGTGTAGTATATTCCTTTTCAGAATGGTTATCTGTAGCAACCTTAATTACTACAAACCTTGAAGTGATTTGGTGCAAGAATGCATTGTTTGATATATGCTGTGCAGTTATGGCTCTGTGCTGTGCTTGCTCCCCCAATGCTATAGCCGTTGTGTGGGAGAATCTTTTTGTGGTACAAGGCTTTGAACTCCACAGCTTGGTTCTAACCATTATAATAATATATAGTAATAATTTATTATTTATACTCCGCCCATCTGGCTGGATTTCCTCAGCCACTCTGGGCGGCTCCCAATTGGATATTAAAAACACAATACAGCATTGAACATTAAAAACTTCCCTAAACAGAGCTGCCTTCAGAAGTCTTCTAAAAGTCAGATAGTTTCTTATTTCCCTGACATCCGGTGGGACGGCATTCCACAGGGCAGGCGCCACAGCCGAGAAGGCCCTCTGCCTGGTTCCCTGTAACTTGGCTTCTCACTGTGAGGGAACTGCCAGAAGGCCCTCGGAGCTGGACCTCCATGTCCGGGCTAGACGATAGGTGTGGAGACACTCCTTCAGGTATACTGAGCCAAGGTCATTTAAGGCTTTCAGGGTCAGCACCAACACTAGGAATTGTGCTCGGAAATGCACTGGGAGCCAATGCAGGTCTCTCAGGACCGGTGTTATATTGTCGGTGTTATGGGCCTTAATGGGCAAGTCACAAAAACATAGCCTCAGATTCCCCTATGTGTACTGAAAATAGTAATAGCCAACCGCACAGAATCTTTATGTGCATGAGCAAGGAAAGGATTGTGGGATGTTTTGCTGCTGAGAATGGGATGGCACCTCAAGCAACCACCAAGTGAGCATCATATTCCACAGAGCGGCTCCTTCTGTCCCTTGCCTGTCGCTCGTCCTACGCTCTTTATGAACTGTGTTGTTTCCCCTCTGGGACCAGGGATTTTCCACCTGACTGCATCCCTGAGTGTGGTGAAGGGATGGAGGAACAATCTGTGAGTAGGCAGGGCCCCTGGTGCCTGTGCTGGCAGTGTGTATATCTATGCTTCCTACATCATCCAAGTACTTTGGCACCCCTTCTGTAATGGGGAGGTGGGTGGTTCAAGGAAGTTCATACAGCACATTAGTGGAAATGATAAAAAGGGGATCGGGATAGCCACATCTCCCCATCATGTAGAAAAAGAGGCAGAATAGTGGTAGTTAGGTTACAGTGAAAAGGCAAGATCTGAACAACACAGAAATGGCAGTGTTTGCTGTTTTGAAATGACAGAGGGGTAAATGGAGGCAGTGTGATGTTGCCGTTGATTATGCTGGAAACTTTGCTTTTCTGAGAACTTCCATTATATTTTAATATTTTGTTGGAAGCCTCCCAAAGTGGCTGTGGAAACCCAGTCAGATGGGCAGGGTATAAATAATGAATTATTATTATTATCATTATCCATTGACGGGTGGGAAGTTTCTCAAAACTGGATTATTATATATGAATGTGTTTGAGAACTAGCAGTGGTGGTCTTCATTTCACAGAGTTATATAAAAGATCAGTTGGAAGAGCACAAGAAGTCTGACGCAGAGCAGTATCTTCAGAGCCTCTATGAACTGTATACAAGGTTGGTGCTGTACATTACAAATTTTAAAAGTGGGCACTGGCAAGGTCTGCTGGTGTCCCCCTCCCTGCCACTCCCCAATTTTTGTCCTTCTCAAGCACTCTGTGGCTATTCTTAACCTGAGGCGTACTTTCGCTAATGGGGCCTCCCACTGCTGCCGTGCTGCCGGCGCACCATTTCTGCTCTCATCCTGGGGCAGAGTTTGTAACCTGAGGTACTACTGGGTTGGCGGAGTTTGTAACCCGAAGTGTTTGTAACCCGAGGTACCACTGTATATAGTGGGAGGGTGTGGTTTTTCTCAGAAGGGTAGTAGGAGATGGGTGATTGACTCAATGGGTATGGTAAACCTGTTGACGACTGTTAACGACTTGTCTCATTACATATGCTAAAGCTATTTCAGTTGTTAACAGTCGTCAACAGGTTAACCATATACATTGAGTCAATCACCCATCTCCTAGTACCTTCCTGAGAAAAACCCCACCCTCCCACTATATATATGGGTCTGGTGACTTCTGCTTCAGTGTATCCAAAGAGGTGTGCATGCACACAAAAGCTTATACCCAGAACAAACTTAGTTGGTCTCTAAGGTGGTATTGGAAACATTTTTAATTTATTTTGACTGTGTCAGACCAACACGGCTACCTACCTGAATCTGTAGACCAGGTTCACACTTGCTTAGCTTTGGCAGTGCTGTAGTGTTTGCTGTGCCCAGACCCCTCACTCCAATCCCTTAGTGAACACTGCAAATACTTTATACCTGAATGTTACCTCCTGCTAATGTATTCCTTCTTTCCTTCTTGCTCCCTCCCCCCTCTCCCTTCCTTAACATAAAGGACTACTAATCTTTCGAGCAAATTGATGGAGTTTAACTTGGGCACTGATAAGCAGACTTTCTTGTCTAAGCTTATCAAATCCATCTTCGTTTCCTACTTGGAGAATTACATCGAGGTGGAAATTGGTTATTTGAGAAGCAGGAGCTCCATGATTTTGCAGCGCTATTATGAGTCGAAAAACCACCAAAAGAGAGCCATTGGAAGTGGAGGGTAAGGTTTGGCTTCCAGTCTTGTTTACTGTGCTTCTTTCTTTCTTGATTTTAAGTTTGCAGTATTCTCAAATCCACATTAAGGACACGTCTTTTGTTTAAGATACTGGTATGCATACATTTATGGATGCGGGTGGTGCTGTGGGTTAAACCACAGAGCCTAGGGCTTGCCGATCAGAAGGTTGGCAATTTGAATCCCCGCGACGGGGTGAGCTCCCGTTGCTCGGTCCCTGCTCCTGCCAACCTAGCAGTTCGAAAGCATGTCAAATGCAAGTAGGTAAATAGGTGCCACTCCGGCGGGAAGGTAAACGCCGTTTCCGTGCGCTGCTCTGGTTTCGCCAGAAGCGGTTTAGTCATGCTGGCCACATGACCCAGAAGCTGTACGCCGGCTCCCTCGGCCAGAAGAGCGAGATGAGCACTGCATCCCCAGAGTCGGTCACGACTGGACCTAATGGTCAGGGGTCCCTTTACCTTTTGTGCACACATTTATAATTTTGTTTGCTATCTGCTGCAATGGTTGCTTGCATGTCTTAATGATGCAGTCACAAAACCAAGCTAAAAACTTTGCAGGGATGTTTGTTGTGTGAAATAAACACCGTGACAGAAACCAGAGCACACAGCAACACAGTTTACCTTCCTGCCGCAACGGTACCTATTTATCTACTCGCACTGGTGTGCTTTCAAACTGCTAGGTTGGCAGGAGAAATTGCCAGCTGTATACCATGTATACCCCATAGGTTTACAATATATGCGTTGCCTGTGGATGCCTGAAGGATTTTGTCCAGCCCATAGCGATACTCCAGCAGAAGGTTGTTTCCTTGCTGTAGCTAATAGCCACCAAGACCACCTCTCTGTTTCCTGGCGGTGCTAACTTGGCATAAGCAGTAGCTTTTAAGAGAGTGTTGGAGGCAGCACATTCCCTGTGGTGGACACATGCATACCTTTTGCCCTATTATTATTCCTGGTCCAACGGGCTTTGCTGGTTTGGAAACACTGCAAAACCTCTTGTGCCAGAGACGATAGCAGGACAAAATAAATGGTTCTGCACCCCACAGGCAGGCTTGCCTCTGCTGTACCAGCTTTAACTTTTTCATATGAGTTCCCTGTCTCCAATTCTTTTGTATTGATGGTATGGCATTTGTTGTTCTTTCTTCAAAAATCTGAGGAATTTGCATTCTGTATTTAAAATGTCTAGCATTGTTCTTCATGTGGCTGAAAAGTTAACCCCGGTTTGCATAACCAGACTTCACTGGGATTTATGGTTCCTGCTTGGTACATCTCTTTCTAGCATTCAAGAATTCAAAGAGCGAATACGGCAGCGGACAAACCTGCCATTGGGCCCCAGTATTGACACCCACGGCGAAACTTTCCTGTCCCAGGATGTGGTGGTTAATCTTTTGCAAGAAACTAAGCAAGCCTTTGAAAGGTGCCATAGGGTGTGTACACTTATTAATAGAATTATTTTAGGCTGTCTCTAAAGGTTTATCAGAATACACTGTGAGTGTTGCTCTGTGGACACAAACATTTTCTGGGTGTGTGCTCCCATTTTGCTGTTTTTACATCTTCTAATAGTTTTTTTTTAAAAAAAATATCCTAGTTCTTATGCTATTTTTGAAAACTTTTTTTTAGTAGAAAAGTGGCATAGAGATGCATGAAATGAGTGCTTCTTCCTGAGCCCCTATATCCCAGCTCAGTCCCTGAGATAATCTGGAGGAGCTTCAACTAGCAGCTGGGCGTTTACCTGTGGGTATAGGGTGTTATTTAAATGTAATTAATAATAATAATAATAATAATAATAATAATAATTATTTAATGCTGCTGGTGACATGCTTCGGAATGCTTTATACCTGAATGTTCCAGCAGAGATTCAACAACACCCTCTCTCTTGACTTTCAGGCATCTCTTAAGTATATTCATTAATAAAGTTTTGCTGTTGGGACTATAGTGAAATTGACGGGAGCTGGAAGACCATAGTTTCCCCTTCTGGATTCCCTTTTGCAGTACGATAGTGTTTTTTCTGCCCCACCTTCCCTTGGTATTATAGATCTGCCTTCAGTCCGGATTGCCAAACTCACTTCCGTGTTTGGTTGCTCTCCTCCATTTCCCCCTGCTTCCAATAGCATTTTCAGAAGTTGTTGGGGGAATAGGACGATAGCACTGGAGTCTGGAGAGAGGGCGAGAAGGGCAAGAGGAGCAGTAGGAAGGGTTGTTTCGTGAAAGATGCAAGGAGCCGCGAGGAGCCCAGAAGGCGGATGCGCAGGAGTGGGGAACCCTGGGCCCAGGGCAAAATGCAGCCTCCCAGGCCTCTCTATCTGCCCCAGGGAACTCTCCCCTCACCCAGACTTCCTTCACACCTTCCTTCAGCGTTTTTACCTGACTGGAATGTGTCCTTGAACTCTGATCACGCCTCCTGCTTGTCTGAAAGGGGAACACAGAGAGACCTGTGCAAAAAACCTATTGCACTATACAAGGGCAATGTTTTCCATTCATTGCTCTGCCTGCTACTGCCCCCCCCCCCCCCAGTTGGCATCTTGCTTAGAAGGGAGTGGCCCTCAGTACCCCACCCCTTCATTTTCAGAACTTCCTTTTCAGGAAATAAAGGTAGGGGTCCTTAGTAAGGTTGGGCGATATATCGTCCAAAACAGGTTTGAAGTCCATATCGTGATACCATAATTTTTGACCTGGCAGTATATGGCAAATCATGATATGTGTGTACGCTATGCAAAAATCACAGTGTGGGAAAAGACATGGAGCCGGCCAATGCTTCTCTTGATTCACGCAGTCCCTGTTTACTCTGCTGGCTCGGCTCTCCTTGCCTCCTGCAGGGGGCAGCAAATCACAAGAGCAGGCGCCGGCAAAAATCACGATGCGGGAAAAACCGTGAAGTCAGCCTGTGCTTCTGCAAAGCTCCATCCTTATTTCACACATAGTGATGCTTAGCTGGTGATATATCAGGATGTTGAAAACCAGATATCGCCCAGCGCTAGTCCTTAGGATGGCCAACAAAAACTTGTCACTTGCAAGTTGCTCCAACTCTTCATAATTACGTGGTTTTGGTTGGTCTTTGCATGAATCTGTGCAAAGTTGTCTGTGTTTTAAAATAGTTTGCATATGATTCTTCACATCTCAGTGCCAGAAAGGTCCTAACAAGCTCTTTCCACTTTTAAAGCTTTCTGACCCTTCAGATCTGCCGAAAAACGCCTTCAGAATTTTCTCTTTGCTCGTGGAGTTCTTATGCATCGAGCACATTGACTATGCTCTGGAAATTGGGTTGGCTGGTAAGTGCAATACTGCCTTTATTCCCATTAAACATTGCACTGTAACTAAAATATGTGACCCTTCTTTGAAACAATACATTTTTGGAAACTACTTAAAAGTTCATTTAGTTCGAGGCTGCAGTATTCTGATGTAACTTGCCCTAGCAGTTTAGGCTCCAAACAAAACAGCATTGTAAACAAAGAAACAAAATGTAATGTAAACACCATTCTTAAAATTGCTGATATGTATATAATTTAGAAGCAACTCTGGTGAAATAGATTGGAGTAGTCCCATTTTCAGCTTTTAAAGAAATGAAAATATCAAACACTTAACCTTCATACAGCTTAAAGTCAGTGTCCTTGTTATCGCTGGCGATTCTGCTAACTGGTTCTCAGGATTCTGGATGCTTCAAAAGTCCATTCAAAAGTTTTTACTGGTTTCATTATTTGCTTGCCTCTAGGAATTCCTTCTCCAGATGCCAAGACTGCAAATCTTTACTTCCTGGATGTCGTGAACCAGGCTAATACCATTTTTCACCTCTTTGACAAGCAGTTCAATGACCATCTGATGCCATTGGTTAGGTAGGTTACCTGTTGTGTTTTCAAGCCAAGAAGCCATGTAGAGTTTGCATTCCGACTCGTAAATGTTCCTTCGCAGGGGCAAAAAGTGTTATGCTAGAATCATCTCCTGTCTGGGGGCCACATGAAAGCTCCAGAATAAGCAGTTCACAAGCTCCAGCAGGGCAAAGACGCAGTAGGAGTCAATAGTTTGGTTGCTCTTTCTGCATCCTAGATTCTCCATTAATAATCTCCAGGCTGTTGCCATGTTATGCCCATTTACATCCAAGGCCTGATTTATCGCAGAGGCTGAAGTAAGAAGCATTGGAACTGGATTTGAAGGAAAGAAATAGAGGGTTCTGGGACTTCTGAAGGAGGACATGGAGGCAGTCACTATGGGACTTCTTGCACCCTGACCTACTGGAAGCCCCCATACTGACTTCTGAGAGATCACATATTTCCATGTAATCCTCTGGAGGTTTAAAAACCTTCTTTGCATTTCCCCCAAATTAAGTTAGTTAACTTGCAAATTGAGATTTTCAGTATTCTGTTGGCTACCGAAGCCCAAGAATGGCATTACATGAGCTTGTTTGGAGGTTCTAGCAGGGGAGTGCCGCTATCGTATACCCTTGACCGAAGAATGGTTGTTGTTTAGTCATTTAGTTGTGTCCGACTCTTCGTGACCCCATGGACCAGAGCATGCCAGGCACTCCTGTCTTCCACTGCCTCCCGCAGTTTGGTCAGACTCATGTTTGTAGCTGCAAGAACACTGTCCAACCATCTCGTCCTCTGTTGTCCCCTTCTCCTTATGCCCTCCATCTTTCCCATTGAGGGCACAGGGAGAAGGGGGAGCGCAGCTATCGTATATCTTTGACTGAAGAATGGTACATTCCTTCTATCTGGGATGGTCGTCCTCTTCCACCGAGCACGCAGCTTTGGGGGGGACGCACTGTAAACAACAAATTACAAAGGAGAAATATACGAAGTGTTACAAAGTAGAAAAAGAGATATTGGTTATGAGTTTGAAATGTGATAAGGAAGATAAGAAATGCATACTGAGAGATTAGATTGGAAAAATTTCAGACAGGATTGATGGAAGTCAAAAATTTGAATGAGATGTAAAAGTATGTTTATTACTGTTGAAAATGATATGTTAAAAAAACTAATAAAATTTTATATATATAAAGAATGGCATTACATGAGTGATAAAAGGCATCAGTGGTTATTAGACATGATGGCTGTGGGCTAACTCTGAATGACAGTCACTGGGGAACACCAATAGGAGAGGCCTGTGGCCCTCAGGTCTTTTGCTGGGCTTCCCATAGACACCTGGTTGGTCATTGCAAGAAAGAAGTGGGCTCCCTTTTATCTGATCCAACTGGGCTCTTTGGATATTCTTCTGCATATGTAATACTTTTCCATACTTTCCTCCACACTGCACTCCCAACAGTTGCACGGCCAGGTTCTCCCTCCCACGTAGCCTGTTCCACACATAACTGCGACTAGGAGGCCTATTTCACGAGAGGCGAAAATGACAGGGTGGACGAACCGGGAAACCCTTTCAGATTCAAGTGCCCTGGGATCAAGCGTGCTTGGAGTGGATGTGTGTGTGGCAGAGAATGGTAGCTAACGACTTCCCCTCCCTCCATTTATCACAGCTCTTCCCCCAAGCTCTCCGAATGTCTTCAGAAGAAAAAGGACGTCACAGAACAGATGGAGGTGAAGCTGGACATGGGCATTGACAGGCAAGTGAAGGCTCCATCACCTTTCTGGACCATCACTCAGTTTCCCCTTTTGCATCAACTGCTTGTGGTTTGGGACAGTTCATTATTCTGGCAAATAATGAAAATGTAGGGGTAGGGGGAATTGTGGGCCTGTGTCTAGCCATCCCTCCATCCCAGTGCCTAGTTCTGATTGCAAGTCCCTTGGAGGAAGGGACAGCCATGCTGCTGCTTTGTGAAGTGCAGAGTGTCAAGATGGTGTTATATAAATAATGTGCATGTCAATCTCTAATTTTAAGAGTGACGTTTTAAATCGCCTCTGCTGCTCTTTAGCGGCCCACCATTTCTGGAAGCCCAGGGGAGTAGGCCTGCGACGGCACACTTCACCGCAAGTTAGCGGTTGCTTTGAGAAGAGGATTGTGTTGGCTTGGGCTTTGTGGGGCTCAAAATGCTAACTTTAAAACAGCCACCTGGTATTTTAACTTTGAAGGACGCTGAATTGCATGATTGGGCAGATGAAGCACATCTTGGCGGCGGAACAAAGGAAGACCGATTTCAAACCAGAAGATGAGAACAATGTTCTGATTCAGTACACTAATGTGAGTAACTATATATAGATTAGTCAATGACAAGTGACACGGCAAGTAATTGGACTGCCGCTGGCGTACTTCCCTGCTGGCTCTGCTCAGCATATGCATTTTATCACACATGCGCCTCCCTTAATAGTCAAGTTTTCTTCACTCTTCTAGGAATTCTGATGCATTTCCATTGTGCGATTTCAGCCTGGGCGAGAACAATAGTCGTTCCTAAATGCTCAGCGTTTTGAGTCATTGGAGTCCTGTTGTGCTGTATAGAAATCATAAGAATGTGGAAGCATAGAGTGGGGTGAGGCTTGCAGATAGTTTAGTCCAGCCCCCTGCAATAAGGCTGTATCCTCTTATGTACTAAGCTACGCTGTATTGACGACTGCAATTTAGCATTTATACTGCACCAGCAGCCAAACCCACCCTCCCACCCTGCAGAGTAGCTCCCAGCACCCCAGCTGAAGTGTGCCGCGTTCAAAAAGCACAGAGTAAAAATAAATACATTCCTCACTGTGCCCTTCAGGCTCCTAGATCTTCGTGGTTGCCACCAACAGAGCCACAGTGTATGAAGAAATCCAAATGTTGCACATGGAGCAAAGTGCTCAGGATGAATGATGCCTAAATTACCAGGGAACTTATTTTAATAGCGGTGCACCTTTTGCGACCACATTTGAAGGCATTACATCATACAGTGGTACCTTGGGTTACATACGCTTCAGGTTACATACGCTTCATGTTACAGACTCCGCTAACTCAGAAATATTACCTCGGGCTAAGAACTTTGCTTCAGGATGAGAACAGAAATCGCACAGCGGCGGCACAGCAGCAGCAGGAGGCCCCATTAGCTAAAGTGGTGCTTCAGGTTAAGAACATTTTCAGGTTAAGAACGGACCTCTGGAACGAATTAAGTACTTAACCCGAGGTACCACTGTATAAGGACAGTATAACTCCAGAACCTTGACTGGCTTTGGTAGCAGCCAAAGTATTGGGATAATTGTAGCACATGGATTCAAGTTACGAGAGATCCTGACTAGACATCAGGACGAACTTTCTGATAGTAAGAGCTGTTTGACAGTGGAACGGTGTCCCTCAGGAGGCGGTGGACTCTCCTTCCTTGGAGGTTTCTAAGCAGAGGTTGGATGGCCGTCTGTCAGGGATGCTTCAGTTGATATTCCTGCATTGCAGGGGGTTCATAGAATCATAGAGTTGGAAGAGACCACAAGGGCCATCGAGTCCAACCCCCTGCCAAGCAGGAAACACCATCAGAGCACTCCTGACATATGGTTGTCAAGCCTCTGCTTAAAGACCTCCAAAGAAGGAGACTCCACCACACTCCTTGACAGCTCTTACTGTCAGGAAGTTCTTCCTAATGTTTAGGTGGAATCTTCTTTCTTGTAGTTTAGAACCATTGCTCCGTGTCCGCTTCTCTGGAGCAGCAGAAAACAACCTTTCTCCCTCCTCTATGTGACATCCTTTTATATATTTGAACATGGCTATCATATCACCCCTTAACCTCCTCTTCTCCAGGCTAAACATGCCCAGCTCCCTTAGCCGTTCCTCATAAGGCATCGTTTCCAGGCCTTTGACCATTTTGGTTGCCCTCCTCTGGACACGTTCCAGTTTGTCAGTGTCCTTCTTGAACTGTGGTGCCCAGAACTGGACACAGTACTCCAGGTGAGGTCTGACCAGAGCAGAATACAGTAGCACTATTACTTCCCTTGATCTAGATGCAATACTCCTATTGATGCAGCCCAGAATTGCATTGGCTTTTTTAGCTGCCGCGTCACACTGTTGGCTCATGTCAAGTTTGTGGTCAACCAAGACTCCTAGATCCTTTTCACATGTACTGCTCTCAAGCCAGGTGTCACCCATCTTGTATTTGTGCCTCTCATTTTTTTTTGCCCAAGTGCAATACTTTACATTTCTCCCTGTTAAAATTCATCTTGTTTGTTTTGGCCCAGTTCTCTAATCTGTCAAGGTCATTTTGAAGTGTGATCCTGTCCTCTGGGGTGTTAGCCACCCCTCCCAGTTTGGTGTCATCTGCAAATTTGATCAGGTTGGACTAGATGACTCTTAGCGTCCCTCTCAGTTCTACAATTCTGTTATTCTGTTTATTTATCTGAAGCGTGAGTGCATGAGAAAGAGATATGGGTGCACATCAAGACCGCTATTGCAGCTTACTTAATATTACTGTTTGAGTAACATCAGTGGAATTTACTTTCGGATACTTCCACTGGGATATTTGAATGCTTTTTAAAATAAGAGGCATGAAATAGATGTAGTGAACCTTTTTGTTGCATCAGCATCTCTCTCTGCATGCAAACCTCTGGGTTACACAGAACTACTTGTCAGACAGATTGGAAAAAATGATTAAATCACAAGTATGATTCTTGTACTTTAGTCACTTCAAATAACTGCCACATCACCAATATTTTTTTCACTTTAAACAAGTGTAATATAGTGATAAGCAGGGATTACAAGCCAATTCTAGAAATTTTTCCTTATGAGTGAATCCCATTGAGTTAAATGGGGTTTACTCTCAGATAAGTGGGCACAAGAATGCAACCTGTATTTTGTTGCAGTTCCTGGGAGTTTCACATCCCGGGAATGCCATCTAAAAGTATAGAACTCATTTTCTTCCAAGAGGGCAGCTGAGAAGTTTGCGAAAGAGTCAAGTGTCCGTTCTTTATTCAGTTGAAAAATGTTGTATGACCACAATATGTGAGATGTCACCTTTCCCCAGTCCGTCAGTTCAGAAACCCAACACACTCCCCACAATTTCCACCCCCGAGTGGCTGTCAAGCCTGACAGAGCCCTTTCCTTTTTCTCCTCCTAACTTTCCTGCTTACTTTCCAGGCCTGTGCCAAAGTCTGCATCTATGTCAGAAAGCAAGTGGAAAAGATCAGGAATTCTATGGATGGCAAGAACGTGGATGGTGTTCTGACGGAGTTTGGAGTTCGCTTCCACCGACTCATCTATGAGCACCTGCAACAATATTCCTACAGCTGCATGGGTGGCATGTTGGCAATCTGCGATGTGGCTGAATACCGGAAATGTGCCAAAGAGTTCAAGGTACGTGGCCAAAAGGCATGCCCAATGCAATTTGAGATACAGCACCATGTCCTTGTATTTGACTGGGTGGCCTAATGCTAAAATGGGATTTACCTATCTGTAAAATGGGAATAGTCAAAGTGTCAGCCTCAAAGGTTTGTTGCGTTTATGAACAAAGGTGAGAAAAATATCTGTGCATTGGGTGCATTATGCAAATAATGTTTTGCTAATACAGTGGTACCTCGGTTTTCGAATGTAATCCGTTCCGGAAGTCCGTTCAAGTTCCGAAACGTTCAAAAACTGAAAGCGGAAGCCTCAAAATGGAAGCCTCGATACCAGGCATAGGCAGACTTGGCCCTCCAGATGTTTTGAGACTACAACTCCCACCTCCCTGACTACTGGGCCTGTTAGCTAGGGATGATGGGAGTTGTAGTCCCAAAACATCTGGAGGGCTTAGTTTGCCTATGCCTGTTCAATACGGAAAACTCAAATCGGAAGCCGTGTTTCCTGTTTGACTTCTGAGATGCGTTCAAAAACCAAGGCATTTACTTCCGGGTTTTCGAAGTCTGAGTTCCTAAACGTTCGACTACGGAGGCGTTTGAAAACCGAGGTACCACTATAATCTCTAGGCCTGTGGTGTATCTGAAAAGCACCGTTGGGTATTTAAATTCATCTTGCTTTGCTTTCCCCCCCATCGCTACAGATTGCACTGGTACTGCAGCTTTTTGACACGCTCCACTCCCTTTGCAACCTCCTTGTCGTGGCTCCGGATAACTTGAAGCAGGTCTGCTCAGGAGAGCAGCTAGCTATTCTGGACAAGAACATCCTCCATTCCTTTGTACAGCTCCGCCTTGACTACAGATCCGCTCGCCTCGGCCGCCACTTCAGCTGAGAGCGCAGAAGAAGCAAAACCCAAGTGTTTGCTGGGACTTGGCCTCCTAGAGAGCATAGTGGCGGCTTTTTCTGAGGGCGGGGTGGGGGCCAGATTGGGGAGGGGGCTAGAGAGAGAGAGAGAGAGAGAGAGAGAGCTCTTGGTAGAAAAATGTCCAGGTGTAACTTAAACTGGTCCTTTCCATTTGTCCTCTTTCTTCTTCCATGTAAAATAAACAGCCTCCAGAAATTTAGGTTCTGCAAAAGCACTTCCTATTGCCTGTTCATCGGAACGCCACGTGGCCAGTCTTTCTGACTTGCTGTCTTCTGAATGAATTAAATAAATAAAAACAAATAAATACATTTTCAGCACTGGTTCCAAAAAAATGACTTGTATTTCAGAGCATCCAAAGTGGATTCTTTTGCCCACGCTGCAACCTAACACCTTACGGTTACCCAGTGGAGAGAAGGGAACAGAGGCTTTTTGTAGATGGGCGTTCCTTAAAACCGCTTTGTGCTCTCTCAAAATGACACCCACCACAGATCTAAGTTTTGCATGAGGAAACTTGGGAAAGCATCAGGAATCGTCTCCCCCTGCAGAGTTAAATGATGTTCCTGAGGCAGAGCTCTCATTCTACGGCTGGCATCTCTGTTCAGCTGAACAAGTCTCCTTGCTCTTCCTTTCTCTTTTCCATTTCCTTTCTCGCTGTTAGGGTACCAAGGGGTTGCTCAAGAGCAAGTAGGCAAATGCTGTGAAGCCTTGCTTTTGATGCCAAAATAAACTTTCTCTGTGCAGAGCGCCACTCTCCCGTGGCTGGCTCATTCACTGGCAGAATCTGTGAGTGGGCAGTCCTTAAACCTTCCCCAGCAGAGTAGTTTCTTGACGCCCAATCTGCCCCTCCCCTCTCGGCGCGGAAGCCTACTGCGCAGGGAGGGTGTGGGTAACGGAGGACCTCTCTCCTCCCGGCTTTGCTCAGGCAAGGTGTCCTGGCAACGCCTCACCTCCTCCAAGCCCTGAAGCTCCTCTCCACTGGAGGCGTGGTTACTCTCCTCCGCTGAGGAGGTGCTGCTTCCCATGATCTTTGGGGGCTGTCTGTAATCTATCCGGCTTTTCCCATCTCCCCCCTGAGCCGATGGCAGTTCCCTGACACTCACCATGCCTTTCCTAGCTCCCAGTAGCCACCAGCGGCCCCCGTCTTGCTGCCTCCTTTTCCTTCCGCTGATGGGCTTGTGCACATCTCTGTAGCATGATCCTGATGAAACAGTGATGAGCCTTAGTATACCTGTGGTGACAGCTTGCGGGGTTGCCCCACCCCCTTTCCCCCCTGGAAGAGTGTGGGAATGTTAAAGACAGTAGGAAAGGATATACAGTGGTACTTTGGGTTAAGTCGTTCCGGAGGTCCGTTCTTAACCTGAAACTGTTCTTAACCTGAAGCACCACTTTAGCTAATGGGGCCTTCCGCTGCCACCACACCGCCGGAGCACGATTTCTGTTCTGATCCTGAAGCAAAGTTCTTAACCTGAAGCACTATTTCTGGGTTAGCGGAGTCTGTAACCTGAAGCGTATGTAACCTGAGGTACCACTGTATTGGATAAGTATTATCCGTCCTTCACTCACACTAGTAAGTAATGTAGCAGAGCAGATTCCCTTCAATATAGGTGGAAGCTATTTGCAGATTCATTTGAATCTCTTAGTTAAGATTATTTCCTGGTGTCCCCGTTAATCCCCCTCAAAAGAATAAAGACACAAGCGTTTCTGAGTAACAAAACGTTTACTCACATTTCAGTTCACGGTTTGATCCCTGAAAGGCAGGCTTTACTTAATAATTATATAACAAAGTCTGAGTTTGTCTCATATGGGGACTGAACTCATGTGCTGCTAGCTGAGAGCCAGTAGACAGCAAAACTATATTACGATAACAAAATGGCTGCAGGACAGCAGCATGGCAGCAAAAGATCAACAACCCACTCTAGGGAAATAAGGAATGTTGCATTTGACTGTATCAATGAATTACATCCCACAAAGTGTTCCTGAAGCTTTGACAGCGGCTTGATGCACTGAAGTTCAGCAGCTGAACCTTTTCCCTTCCTTGCGGATGCCATGATGGGGAAAGCTTTGCACAGACGACTTGTACTTGTTACATGGGTGTTAAAAGAATCGTGACACACACATGTTAGCAGTGTGTATAGATGGAGAGCGGTGCTGAACCCTCCAGTAACTGACTTAAATCTGTGTAGTATCCTCACAAATTTCACAATGCTCCTAAGGGAATACACCTGACTACACTTTGACTTAGTTCTGGTGAGATCTAAGAGCCCCATGAAACTGTTAACAGGGCCTCTTTTCCCCATTCATAAGACCATGTTCAGAACGTAGCAAGACAACATGCAGTCTTCATTTTATTAACTTCAGAATCATGTATACATCCACAGGCAAAGTTTTAACTCCTTCCCTGTCTCAGTGGCATGGAACTTCTCTGTTTTAATCAGAAAACACCTGTCGGAAATACCGTATTTTTCGCTCCACAAGACGCACCTGACCATAAGACGCACCTAGTTTTTAGAGGAGGAAAACAAGAAAAAAAATACTCTAAATGAAACAGCGGATGTATGATTTTTGTGGTTCATGCTGTTGCCATAGACATGTGATTTGACGGTGAGTTTGGGGTAAAGGTAAAGGTACCCCTGCCCGTACGGGCCAGTCTTGACAGACTCTGGGGTTGTGCGCCCATCTCACTCAAGAGGCCAGGGGCCAGCGCTGTCCGGAGACACTTCCAGGTCACGTGGCCAGCGTGACAAAGCTGCATCTGGCGAGCCAGAGCCGCACACGGAAACGCCGTTTACCTTCCCGCTGGTAAGCGGTCCCTATTTATCTACTTGCACCCGGAGGTGCTTTCGAACTGCTAGGTTGGCAGGCGCTGGGACCGAGCAGCGGGAGTGCACCCCGCCGCAGGGATTCGAACCGCCAACCTTTCGATCGGCAAGTCCTAGGTGCTGAGGCTTTAACCCACAGCGCCACCTGCATCCCTCTGAGTTTGGGGTAGCCCAATGCAAAAATCCTGAGAATCCACGTGGATCCGTGCTTTGTAACCATGTTTTTGCACCACTGCAGCCCCACGGAACAGTGGGTGCATTTATTTATTTTGGTGCAGACTGTAGCCATGGACAAGCTATGTGATCTGATGGTGAATTTGGGGTGGCTCGATGCAAAAATCCTGAGGATCCATGGGCTTTTACCTCCCAGGCAGCCTCCTTTATCGCTAGCATCCCTTATCTCACTTCCGATCGCTTGTCGATCAGCGACTTCATTTCAACACCCATGTCCCTCTCCCCCCCCCCCCAGCATGATCTGCTTTTTGCCCCTGGGCAATTCGGCTCCAGGGACCACACATTCGCTCCATAAGATGCACAGCATTTCCCCTTGCTTTCTAGGAAGAACAAAGTGCATCTTATGGAGCGAAAAGTACGGTACTTTAGGGAAGTTTCCTAATTTGGTACATGTGCATCTTTATAAAGAGTTGCCAGCAAGGCAGATTGAGTATGCCAAGGAGCATCTCTCGATCACCTCTCGCTCCCTCTGGTTTAGAACTGGATCCCTTCTCCTTTCTGTGGGGCAAATGAGATGATGTGGGTGGGGGGGGGGTCAGCTGGGGCTGGGCATACCTGTGATTTCCTGCATGCCTTGAGGCTGGGTAAAATAAAAATAAAACATTTTGAGTCACAGCGTATGCACGTGAGGGCAGTTTGTCGTGGCAAAGATGCACACCGGTTGTACTATTGGGACCAAACAATCCCTCTTGGCTCGCCCCCAAGGAGATGACTGGCCTGTGTTTTTTAGTGCATCTTAAAAAAGGTCTTTTCTCTCAGGCCTGCACTTAACACTTCAAGCCGCAAGGATCTTCCTGCAAACCTTTTTGAAGGTCTCCGGGCCCTATAAGTACTGCCTGATTTATAGCGCTGTAGTTTTTTATGCGTTTTTTTTAGGGAGGGTGAATACATACAAGCTCAGTATTATTGTGATAAAGGAGCGAGGGAGAGCCATGCCAAGCTTTCCCCAAAGCATTCTGGGAAAACGCCTGCTTTGTTCCCTTGCATCACTCTCTTCGCTGGCCATGGCAGAGGCACAAAGCGTTCGGTGGACACCGGAGAAGGAAGGCGCTAGCTGTACAGCTGCCATTTTTGCGAGCTGTGATGTGGATTCCAAACATACCTCTCTGATACCTCTGAATCTCAAGTGCCAGCATTGCTGGTGTGTTGTTTTTTTTTTAAAAAAAGCAGTGGTTCTACTCACCAGTATTACAAATCATTCTGCAAAAAAAAGAGGGGATTTAGTCCATTTGTGAAAGATTTCAGAATGGCAAGCAAGAAGCGTTTGGCATCATCGTATGTCTGCAAATCGCATAAGAAGAGTACTTCAAAACCTCCTATGGTTGTACACACACACACACTTTTAAAATAAAGTTCTAATGCTGTTACAGATGTCTCTTTACTCGGCTTGGCCACGAACATCAATACTAACGGAGGAAGTTGTGGATGGTTCCTTTAAACTCAGTCACACAGCCATCGCTGCACCAGCCTTCTCCATTCTGGGGTTCTGTTCTGTTCACTTGTTTTTGTTCAATATCCCCACCTGCAATCATTCCTGCCTGCAGAAAGCCGATGATTTCTGGGTTGAAAATTGAGAGAAGCCAGAACTTGCTGCCACCAGAACTTACTCTTCAAAGCCGTTTGCTGCGGTACCATTTTGGGGTGTTATTGTGAGCAGCCCTGAAACTTGGGGGTGCATCACGTCAAGTCCTGCAAAGATGGCATGGGGTCCTTTCCCCTTTGCACTGCCTCCTTTTAAATCAGTTTACTCCAATCTGACCCCCTCCAGGTACCTTGGGCTTCAGCTCCCCTCTGCCAACACAGCTGCGCCAGTTTGGACTAATGGGAACTGTAGTCAGGCAATGTCTGGAGGGCATCAGATGAGGAAAGGCTAAAGGTAAAGGGACCCCTGACCGTTAGGTCCAATCACGGATGACTCTGGGGTTGTGGCGCTCACCTGGCTTTATTGGCCGAGGGAGCCGGCGTACAGCTTCCGGGTCATGTGGCCAGCATGACAAAGCCGCTTCTGGAGAACCAGAACTGCTAGGTTGGCAGGAGCAGGGACCGAGCAACAGGAGCTCACCCCGTCGCGGGGATTTGAACCGCCAACCTTCTGATCGGCAAGCCCTAGGCTCTGTGGTTTAACCCACAGCGCCACCTGCGTCCCTTCCACCAAATCGGACCAATGAGCTATTGAACTCAATTGCCTACTTTGACTGGCAGCAGCTCATCAGGGTTTCAGACTGGGAGTCTTTGCTGGTCCTACCAGCAGATGCTGAGGACTGAGCCTGCGGTTTTCTGTATGCAAAGCTGTTGCTCTGTCCCTGAGCAATGAGGGAAAGTGCTTTTTCCCTGCAGGATGCCCAGGACCAAACTCTAGCTTGCAAATCCAGCAACTTTGGCAGGGCTAAAGAGACTTCCCATTTAAATTTTGGAGAACCACTATAAATGAGTGCATCCAGCGCTGGGTTAGATGGAGCAATTATTACTATTACAGCCGTACCTCTACTTACGGAGGTGATCCGTTCAGGGTGCCGTTCGCACCCCGGAAAGTCCGTAAGTAGAGTGCCGCTTCTGCGCGTGACGTGATAGAGCACTCCTGCGCATGCGTGAAGCCCACAGATCGCTCCTGCGCATGCGCGAAGTGGCGAACCCGAAAGTAAACACTTGAAAAAACGCAATGTGAAGCAAAGGCAACTCAAGGTTTTTGTTGTTTAGTCGTTTAGTCATGTCCGACTCTTTGTGACCCCATGGACCAGAGCACGCCAGGCACTCCTGTCTTCCACTGCCTCCCTCAGTTTGGTCAGACTCATGCTGGTAGCTTCGAGAACACTGTCCAACCATCTCGTCCTCTGTCATCCCCTTCTCCTTGTGCCCTCCATCTTTCCCAGCATCAGGGTCTTTTCCAGGGAGTCTTCTCTTCTCATGAGGTGGCCAAAGTCTTGGAGCCTCAGCTTCAGGATCTGTCCTTCCAGTGAGCACTCAGGGCTGATTTCCTTCTGAATGGAGAGGTTTGATCTTCTTGCAGTCCATGGGACTCTCGAGTCTCCTCCAGCACCATAATTCAAAAGCATCAATTATTCGGTGATCAGCCTTCTTTATGGTCCAGCTCTCACTTCCATACATCACTACTGGGAAAACCATAGCTTGAACTATACGGACCTTTGTTGGCAAGGTGATATCTCTGCTTTTTAAGATGCTGTCTAGGTTTGCCATCGCCTTTCTCCCAAGGAGCAGGCGTCTTTTAATTTCGTGACTGTTGCCACCATCTGCAGTGCACCATCTTTACTTATTTACACAAGTAAAATACAACAACACAAGGACTGAGAGTGGTAAACGAGCCAGGAGTGCCCCTGTCTAAAAAGGTTGGTGGGTTGTGGTCCATGGGACTCTCAAGAGTCTCCTCCAGCACCATAATTCAAAAGCATCAAAACTCGAGGTATGACTGTACTATTACTATTACTATTATTACCATCTCAGGGCAGTTCACAGAATAAAATAAAGTTATAAAACCACAAAATACCTAATACAAATAAAAACGCCAACCCAATACCCCCCGCAACAAAACCCCACATTTCAAAAGGGCATAGGATGTAAACATGATCAGCCAAAGGCCTGGTTTGAAAAAACACATTTTTGCCTGGTGCCTAAAGGTGTATACTGCAAGGACTGCAAGAAGATCAAACCTATCCATTCTGAAGTTTCCGAACCGTCTTCAGAGGCAACTGTCTGACTTGGTGTGATATGTTGCACTCAGGAAAAAACAAATGGTTGGCATCCGTCTGCCTCAGGAAACAATGGAGGAGTGTGCCTTTGGGGGCGAAGTCAAACGGTTGGAAGGTTGCAGCGCCTGCTGTGGCTGTAGAGAATGATACGGGAGAGACATGCTTTGTTGCAGCTTGGGCAGATGAAGGCGTCCTGTTGGGCTGCTGCACATGCACTAAGGAGTTTATTCTCTCTGCGCTCCTCCCAGCGGTCATTCCTCCTCTGGTCACTGCTGTAGATGCACGACCTGACTGTCCGTCTCCAGGCACTGCGGTCGTCTGCAAGGGATTCCTGCACAGCAGGGTTCATGTTGCCAGCCTTCATGTCCCGTTTGCAGACATCTTTGTAGCTCAGCATTGCTCTGGGGAGAGGCCTGGTGCCTCCGTAGAGCACATTCTTGGAGATCCTTCCATCTTCCACTCTGCAGCCATGACCAAGTCAGTGTAGATGTCGTTGAAGGGACGTGGATGGCACTGTGGTCTCTTGGGCTTGCCGATCAGAAGGTCGGCGGTTCGAATCCCTGTGACGGAGTGAGCTCCTGTTGCTCTATCCCAGCTCCTGCCAACCTAGTACTTCGAAAGCACGCCAGCACAAGTAGATAAATAGGTATCACTGCAGCGGGAAAGTAAACGGTGTTTCCGTGTGCTCTGGCTTCCGTCACGGTGTCCTGTTGCACCAGAAGCAGCTTAGTCCTACTGGCCACATGACCAGGAAAGCTGTCTGTGGACAAACACCGGCTCCCTCGGCCTGAAAGCGAGATGAGCGCCGCAACCCCATAGTTGTCTTTGACTGAACTTAACCGTCCAGGGGTCCTTTACCTTTTTACCTTTTACCTAGATGTCGTTGAGGAGTGAGAACATGCTGGCTTGGAAGAGCACATCATTGCTTGAGAGTCTGGAAAGAACAAGCTGGCCCATAATCCTACAAAACAAACTTCGGCTAACGTCAAGGTGGGAGTGCCAAAGTTGAGATTCTCAGAACCAAGATGATCAAACTGGGCACCTTTGACTATTCCTTAGCCTTCCTTAACCTGCTGCCTCCGTAGTCAGAGGTGGTCATGCTTTTGAATCCCAGTTGTTGGAGGCCACAGGAGGGGAGATGGCACTCTCATGCTCATGTCCTGCTTGTCGGTTTCCCACAGGCATGTGGGCAGCAACTGCAAGAACGGCATAGCTGTCAAGTTACAGATTTGAAAATAAGGGACCATCGGCCTCGAAAATAAGGGATCAGCAGCCAAAATAAGGGATTTTAGTCAACCAGCTGAAATACGAATTTTGGAGAGCAGCGCCGGTTTTTAGCCCTTCGTTTCCAGAGGTTCCTGCTCAAGACACCAGCTGATGAAACACTGCAATTAAATAACTACAAGCAGCAACCACTTTTCGCGCAAAACGAAGTCCAAGCTCCGAAGATGCTGCTGCAGTTCTGTATCTTTTCTCTCGTGCTCCACCTGCAGCTCTCAGTTCCATCAGGCGGGGCGGAAGGAAGGGGGGGAGGGGGAAATAGCGCCCAAAGTAAACCCACAGATCAGACCATCTATGCTAGTCTACCACTACAAATCTATGGGAGAAGCGTTTGCGGTCCTTCCCTTGTAGCCCTTGGAACACCTGCCCGCGCCTCTGCCTCCTCTCTCTGAACTGCTTTCTCTATGGTTGCCCTCGCTCTCCTCTCAAGGCTCCTCAGCAATTCATGGGCTGTGCCAGGCTGCTCATCTCATCCGGGTCCTTCGGCAGCACAGCCGCAGTACGGCCTAGCGGGAGCGGCGGCGGCAGGCAGAGGGGAGGCCCCAGGCAGAGACGCTCAGTTCAGCTGCCACAAGGAGGATGGCGGCGGAAGGGCCCGAGGCTCCCGCCAGTCCCAGCAGGGAGGGCTCCCGGGGCCGAGGCTGGTGAGAGGAGGCCGGAGGGGGGCGGGGCGGGCCGGGCAGCCAAGCAACACAGTTAGAGCCTCCCTCCTCCCTGGCCGGCAGGGAGGGAGGGAGAGGAGCTGCTTCCTTTGAAACCCGGGAAATTTAAGGGACATCATCAATAAGGGACAGCAGCGGGACATGGAGCTGGGATAAGGGAGTGTCCCTCCAAATAAGGGACAGTTGACAGCTATGTAGAACGGGCTGCTGGACGAGACGGGCCATTGATCCAGCATGCCCTTCTTATGCGCTTATGCGTTTTCATGTACAGTCTATGTTTTCCCACCAGTGGGGCCCAAGAGAGCTCGCTGGTGGAATATCCCCACCCCACTCAAGCAAAACACAAAAGTGATTTGAAGAACAAAATTTGCACTGGGGAGGGGGGGAATTTAAACTCGCTGTGCGTTTCAAAGTATTATAGCTATTACGGCGTGCAATTTGGGAAAATATTTTCCAGTCGCACCTCAATATAATTTTAAGTACTATCCACAACTAAATTTCAAAAATGCCTTTTTTATTTTCAGGTAATGAGTTAAAAGTGCTGCCTTTCCACGGCTCCCTCTTCTAACGTTGGCATTTAATGAGCGGCAATCAAGCGAGGTCTTGAGAGGGGGGCGGGTGTAATTATACGCCCTCCAATTGGTTAAAATAGGAAATTGCCAATAGGGCAGAAAATAACAGATGTGTTTTCCCCCTCCCCACCCAATTTACAAGTCCTATAATTTTTTAACACAACTTGGCGTTTTGTATTCCGTTTTGCTTTCCAGCCGAAGGGGTGACGATAATGAAAGGGGGGAAGGCAGAGTAGTTACAACTCCATCCGCGCAACTTGGGAGGGGGGAAAGAAGAAGAAGAAGTGTGCATATTGTGAAAAGGGAACCTGGAGGAGGATTGTAGAAAAGAAAGATATTTAAATGCTTAGAAACAAGCTGATGGGGAGTCATAAATGGTGAAGGCAGCCGTAACATTTTAAGAGCAGCGGAAACACTTGGGAAGCTCTTTTGAAGCCCTGAAAACACAAACATACAAATTTCCACAGTCCTGGGGTGAGCTCAGAATGTGGAGGGGGGGGGGCACACAAATTGCTTTGCGAGTTTCAGCATTGCTCAAGCTTCAACCAAACATAAGAAGCTGCCTCATCCCATAATGTACGAATATAAAAAGAGCATACCCTCCAACACTTCTTCAATGAAAATAGGGACATCCTATTCTATTATTATTATTATTATTATTATTATTATTATTATTATTATTATTATTATTATTATTATTCTATTTGTACCCCACCCATCTGCCTGGGTTCCTCCATCCCATACCCTCCAATATTTATCCAATGAAAATAGGGATATCCTATTATTAGGGACGCGGGTGGCGCTGTGGGTTAAACCACAGAGCCTAGGACTTGCCGATCAGAAGGTTGGTGGTTCGAATCCCCGCAACGGGGTGAGCTCCCGTTGCTCGGTCCCTGCTCCTGCCAACCTAGCAGTTTGAAAGCACGTCAGAGTGCAAGTAGATAAATAGGTACCGCTCCAGCGGGAAGATAAACAGTGTTTCCGTGCGCTGCTCTGGTTCGCCAGAAGCGGCTTAGTCATGCTGGCCACATGACCTTTCCCGCCCCGACTTGGCCACAGTGATTCATGCGACGGTCATCTCCAGGCTTGACTACTGTAGTTCGCTCTATGCGGGGCTGCCCTTGAAGCTGTCCCAGAAACTCCAGCGGGTACAGAATGCTGCAGCGAGGCTCCTCACGGGATCTCTGCCATGGGAGCATATTCACCCAGTGCTTTTCCAGCTGCACTGGCTCCCGGTGGAGTACAGGGTCAGATTTAAGGTGCTGCTTTTGACCTTTAAAGCCCTTCACGGCCTAGGACCCTCGTACCTCCGGGACCGCCTCTCCTGGTATGCCCCACGGAGAGCCTCAAGGTCCATAAATAACAACACCCTAGTGGTCCCGGGCCCTAAGGAAGTTAGATTGGCTTCGACCAGAGCCAGGGCCTTTTCAACTCTGGCCCCAGCCTGGTGGAACGCTCTGCCTCATGAGACCAGGGCCCTGCAGGATCTGATTTCTTTCCGCAGGGCCTGTAAGACAGAGTTGTTCCGCCTGGCCTTTGGCTTGGAGCCAATTTGATTCCCTCCCCCTCTCTCTCTCTTTTTCCCCCCTTTCTTTTCTTTTTTTTCTTTTCCTTCTCCTCCTGCGATGAGGCTACATTTTAATATTTTAATGTTCCATTATTTTAATGTTGTATTTTATTTTTGTTTTTAAGTTGTAATCATTCATCTTGTTTTTATTATTGCTTGTAACCCGCTCTGAGCCCGGCCTTGGCTGGGGAGGGCGGGGTATACGGTAAATAAAAAATTATTATTATTATTATTATTATTATTATTATTATTATGACCGGGAAGCTGTACGCCGGCTCCCTTGGCCAATAAAGCGAGATGAGCATCGCAACCCCAGAGTCAGTCACGACTGGACCTAATGGTCAGGGGTAAAAATAAATAAATAAATAAATTCTATTATTGTTATTATTATTACTACTATTATTCTATTTGTACCCCACTCATCTGTCTGGGTTCCTCCACCCACTCTGGGTGGCTTCCAACGTATGTAAAAACATAATAAAACATTAAACATTTTAAATTTTCATTTCACTTTTAATTTGTATTCCGCCTTCCTATATTACTGTGCTGGTCCCGGGGGGGAGGTACCGTTACCGTAGACAGAGTTCACAAGATGAGAGGCAAGGTCCGAAACAGGGAGCCGGGCGGGGAACAGGAACGCTGGAAGGTCAGAAGCAGGAGGCCGGGCAGGGAACAGGAACACTGGAAGGTCAGAAGCAGGAGGCCGGGCAGGGAACAGGAACACTGGAAGGTCAGAAGCAGGAGGCCGGGCAGGGAACAGGAACACTGGAAGGTCAGAAGCAGGAGGCCGGGCAGGGAACAGGAACACTGGAAGGTCAGAAGCAGGAGGCCGGGCAGGGAACAGGAACACTGGAAGGTCAGAAGCAGGAGGCCGGGCAGGGAACAGGAACGCTGGAAGGTCAGGAGCAGGAGGCCGGGCAGGGAACAGGAACGCTGGAAGGTCAGAAGCAGGAGGCCGGGCAGGGAACAGGAACACTGGAAGGTCAGAAGCAGGAGGCCGGGCAGGGAACAGGAACGCTGGAAGGTCAGAAGCAGGAGGCCGGGCAGGGAACAGGAACACTGGAAGGTCAGAAGCAGGAGGCCGGGCAGGGAACAGGAACGCTGGAAGGTCAGGAGCAGGAGGCCGGGCAGGGAACAGGAACGCTGGAAGGTCAGGAGCAGGAGGCCGGGCAGGGAACAGGAACACTGGAAGGTCAGGAGCAGGAGGCCGGGCAGGGAACAGGAACGCTGGAAGGTCAGGAGCAGGAGGCCGGGCAGGGAACAGGAACACTGGAAGGTCAGGAGCAGAAGGCCGGGCGGGGAACAGGAACACTGGAAGGTCAGGAGCAGGAGGCCGGGCAGGGAACAGGAACACTGGAAGGTCCGAAGCTGGGAGCCGGGCAGGAACAGGAATGCTGGAAGGACAGAAGCAGGAGGCCGGGCAGGGAACAGGAACACTGGAAGGTCCGAAGCAGGAGGCCGGGCAGGGAACAGGAACACTGGAAGGTCAGGAGCAGGAGGCCGGGCAGGGAACAGGAACACTGGAAGGTCAGGAGCAGGAGGCCGGGCAGGGAACAGGAACACTGGAAGGTCCGAAGCTGGGAGCCGGGCAGGAACAGGAATGCTGGAAGGACAGAAGCAGGAGGCCGGGCAGGGAACAGGAACACTGGAAGGTCCGAAGCAGGAGGCCGGGCAGGGAACAGGAACACTGGAAGGTCAGAAGCAGGAGGCCGGGCAGGGAACAGGAACACTGGAAGGTCCGAAGCAGGAGGCCGGGCAGGGAACAGGAACACTGGAAGGTCAGAAGCAGGAGGCCGGGCAGGGAACAGGAACACTGGAAGGTCAGAAGCAGGAGGCCGGGCAGGGAACAGGAACACTGGAAGGTCCGAATCTGGGAGCCGGGCGGGAACAGGAACACTGGAAGGTCAGGAGCAGGAGGCCGGGCAGGGAACAGGAACGCTGGAAGGTCAGGAGCAGGAGGCCGGGCAGGGAACAGGAACGCTGGAAGGTCAGGAGCAGGAGGCCGGGCAGGGAACAGGAACACTGGAAGGTCAGAAGCAGGAGGCCGGGCAGGGAACAGGAACGCTGGAAGGTCAGGAGCAGGAGGCCGGGCAGGGAACAGGAACACTGGAAGGTCCGAAGCTGGGAGCCGGGCAGGAACAGGAATGCTGGAAGGACAGAAGCAGGAGGCCGGGCAGGGAACAGGAACACTGGAAGGTCCGAAGCAGGAGGCCGGGCAGGGAACAGGAACACTGGAAGGTCAGAAGCAGGAGGCCGGGCAGGGAACAGGAACACTGGAAGGTCCGAAGCAGGAGGCCGGGCAGGGAACAGGAACACTGGAAGGTCAGAAGCAGGAGGCCGGGCAGGGAACAGGAACACTGGAAGGTCAGAAGCAGGAGGCCGGGCAGGGAACAGGAACACTGGAAGGTCCGAATCTGGGAGCCGGGCGGGAACAGGAACACTGGAAGGTCAGGAGCAGGAGGCCGGGCAGGGAACAGGAACGCTGGAAGGTCAGGAGCAGGAGGCCGGGCAGGGAACAGGAACGCTGGAAGGTCAGGAGCAGGAGGCCGGGCAGGGAACAGGAACACTGGAAGGTCAGAAGCAGGAGGCCGGGCAGGGAACAGGAACGCTGGAAGGTCAGGAGCAGGAGGCCGGGCAGGGAACAGGAACGCTGGAAGGTCAGAAGCAGGAGGCCGGGCAGGGAACAGGAACGCTGGAAGGTCAGAAGCAGGAGGCCGGGCAGGGAACAGGAACACTGGAAGGTCCGAAGCTGGGAGCCGGGCGGGAACAGGAACACTGGAAGGTCAGAAGCAGGAGGCCGGGCAGGGAACAGGAACACTGGAAGGTCAGGAGCAGGAGGCCGGGCAGGGAACAGGAACGCTGGAAGGTCAGAAGCAGGAGGCCGGGCAGGGAACAGGAACGCTGGAAGGTCAGGAGCAGGAGGCCGGGCGGGGAACAGGAACACTGGAAGGTCAGGAGCAGGAGGCCGGGCAGGGAACAGGAACACTGGAAGGTCAGAAGCAGGAGGCCGGGCAGGGAACAGGAACGCTGGAAGGTCAGAAGCAGGAGGCCGGGCAGGGAACAGGAACACTGGAAGGTCAGAAGCAGGAGGCCGGGCAGGGAACAGGAACGCTGGAAGGTCAGAAGCAGGAGGCCGGGCAGGGAACAGGAACACTGGAAGGTCAGGAGCAGGAGGCCGGGCAGGGAACAGGAACACTGGAAGGTCAGAAGCAGGAGGCCGGGCAGGGAACAGGAACACTGGAAGGTCAGGAGCAGGAGGCCGGGCAGGGAACAGGAACACTGGAAGGTCAGAAGCAGGAGGCCGGGCAGGGAACAGGAACACTGGAAGGTCAGGAGCAGGAGGCCGGGCAGGGAACAGGAACGCTGGAAGGTCAGGAGCAGGAGGCCGGGCAGGGAACAGGAACACTGGAAGGTCAGAAGCAGGAGGCCGGGAAGGGAACAGGAACACTGGAAGGTCAGGAGCAGGAGGCCGGGCAGGGAACAGGAACGCTGGAAGGTCAGGAGCAGGAGGCCGGGCAGGGAACAGGAACACTGGAAGGTCAGGAGCAGGAGGCCGGGCAGGGAACAGGAACGCTGGAAGGTCAGGAGCAGGAGGCCGGGCAGGGAACAGGAACGCTGGAAGGTCAGGAGCAGGAGGCCGGGCAGGGAACAGGAACGCTGGAAGGTCAGGAGCAGGAGGCCGGGCAGGGAACAGGAACGCTGGAAGGTCAGAAGCAGGAGGCCGGGCAGGGAACAGGAACACTGGAAGGTCAGGAGCAGGAGGCCGGGCAGGGAACAGGAACACTGGAAGGTCAGGAGCAGGAGGCCGGGCAGGGAACAGGAACACTGGAAGGTCAGGAGCAGGAGGCCGGGCAGGGAACAGGAACACTGGAAGGTCAGGAGCAGGAGGCCGGGCAGGGAACAGGAACGCTGGAAGGTCAGGAGCAGGAGGCCGGGCAGGGAACAGGAACACTGGAAGGTCAGGAGCAGGAGGCCGGGCAGGGAACAGGAACACTGGAAGGTCAGGAGCAGGAGGCCGGGCAGGGAACAGGAACACTGGAAGGTCCGAAGCAGGAGGCCGGGCAGGGAACAGGAACACTGGAAGGTCAGGAGCAGGAGGCCGGGCAGGGAACAGGAACACTGGAAGGTCAGGAGCAGGAGGCCGGGCAGGGAACAGGAACACTGGAAGGTCCGAAGCTGGGAGCCGGGCAGGAACAGGAATGCTGGAAGGACAGAAGCAGGAGGCCGGGCAGGGAACAGGAACACTGGAAGGTCCGAAGCAGGAGGCCGGGCAGGGAACAGGAACACTGGAAGGTCAGAAGCAGGAGGCCGGGCAGGGAACAGGAACACTGGAAGGTCCGAAGCAGGAGGCCGGGCAGGGAACAGGAACACTGGAAGGTCAGAAGCAGGAGGCCGGGCAGGGAACAGGAACACTGGAAGGTCAGAAGCAGGAGGCCGGGCAGGGAACAGGAACACTGGAAGGTCCGAATCTGGGAGCCGGGCGGGAACAGGAACACTGGAAGGTCAGGAGCAGGAGGCCGGGCAGGGAACAGGAACGCTGGAAGGTCAGGAGCAGGAGGCCGGGCAGGGAACAGGAACGCTGGAAGGTCAGGAGCAGGAGGCCGGGCAGGGAACAGGAACACTGGAAGGTCAGAAGCAGGAGGCCGGGCAGGGAACAGGAACGCTGGAAGGTCAGGAGCAGGAGGCCGGGCAGGGAACAGGAACACTGGAAGGTCCGAAGCTGGGAGCCGGGCAGGAACAGGAATGCTGGAAGGACAGAAGCAGGAGGCCGGGCAGGGAACAGGAACACTGGAAGGTCCGAAGCAGGAGGCCGGGCAGGGAACAGGAACACTGGAAGGTCAGAAGCAGGAGGCCGGGCAGGGAACAGGAACACTGGAAGGTCCGAAGCAGGAGGCCGGGCAGGGAACAGGAACACTGGAAGGTCAGAAGCAGGAGGCCGGGCAGGGAACAGGAACACTGGAAGGTCAGAAGCAGGAGGCCGGGCAGGGAACAGGAACACTGGAAGGTCCGAATCTGGGAGCCGGGCGGGAACAGGAACACTGGAAGGTCAGGAGCAGGAGGCCGGGCAGGGAACAGGAACGCTGGAAGGTCAGGAGCAGGAGGCCGGGCAGGGAACAGGAACGCTGGAAGGTCAGGAGCAGGAGGCCGGGCAGGGAACAGGAACACTGGAAGGTCAGAAGCAGGAGGCCGGGCAGGGAACAGGAACGCTGGAAGGTCAGGAGCAGGAGGCCGGGCAGGGAACAGGAACGCTGGAAGGTCAGAAGCAGGAGGCCGGGCAGGGAACAGGAACGCTGGAAGGTCAGAAGCAGGAGGCCGGGCAGGGAACAGGAACACTGGAAGGTCCGAAGCTGGGAGCCGGGCGGGAACAGGAACACTGGAAGGTCAGAAGCAGGAGGCCGGGCAGGGAACAGGAACACTGGAAGGTCAGGAGCAGGAGGCCGGGCAGGGAACAGGAACGCTGGAAGGTCAGAAGCAGGAGGCCGGGCAGGGAACAGGAACGCTGGAAGGTCAGGAGCAGGAGGCCGGGCGGGGAACAGGAACACTGGAAGGTCAGGAGCAGGAGGCCGGGCAGGGAACAGGAACACTGGAAGGTCAGAAGCAGGAGGCCGGGCAGGGAACAGGAACGCTGGAAGGTCAGAAGCAGGAGGCCGGGCAGGGAACAGGAACACTGGAAGGTCAGAAGCAGGAGGCCGGGCAGGGAACAGGAACGCTGGAAGGTCAGAAGCAGGAGGCCGGGCAGGGAACAGGAACACTGGAAGGTCAGGAGCAGGAGGCCGGGCAGGGAACAGGAACACTGGAAGGTCAGAAGCAGGAGGCCGGGCAGGGAACAGGAACACTGGAAGGTCAGGAGCAGGAGGCCGGGCAGGGAACAGGAACACTGGAAGGTCAGAAGCAGGAGGCCGGGCAGGGAACAGGAACACTGGAAGGTCAGGAGCAGGAGGCCGGGCAGGGAACAGGAACGCTGGAAGGTCAGGAGCAGGAGGCCGGGCAGGGAACAGGAACACTGGAAGGTCAGAAGCAGGAGGCCGGGAAGGGAACAGGAACACTGGAAGGTCAGGAGCAGGAGGCCGGGCAGGGAACAGGAACGCTGGAAGGTCAGGAGCAGGAGGCCGGGCAGGGAACAGGAACACTGGAAGGTCAGGAGCAGGAGGCCGGGCAGGGAACAGGAACGCTGGAAGGTCAGGAGCAGGAGGCCGGGCAGGGAACAGGAACGCTGGAAGGTCAGGAGCAGGAGGCCGGGCAGGGAACAGGAACGCTGGAAGGTCAGGAGCAGGAGGCCGGGCAGGGAACAGGAACGCTGGAAGGTCAGAAGCAGGAGGCCGGGCAGGGAACAGGAACACTGGAAGGTCAGGAGCAGGAGGCCGGGCAGGGAACAGGAACACTGGAAGGTCAGGAGCAGGAGGCCGGGCAGGGAACAGGAACACTGGAAGGTCAGGAGCAGGAGGCCGGGCAGGGAACAGGAACACTGGAAGGTCAGGAGCAGGAGGCCGGGCAGGGAACAGGAACGCTGGAAGGTCAGGAGCAGGAGGCCGGGCAGGGAACAGGAACACTGGAAGGTCAGGAGCAGGAGGCCGGGCAGGGAACAGGAACACTGGAAGGTCAGGAGCAGGAGGCCGGGCAGGGAACAGGAACGCTGGAAGGTCAGGAGCAGGAGGCCGGGCAGGGAACAGGAACACTGGAAGGTCAGGAGCAGGAGGCCGGGCAGGGAACAGGAACGCTGGAAGGTCAGGAGCAGGCGGCCGGGCAGGGAACAGGAACGCTGGAAGGTCAGAAGCAGGAGGCCGGGCAGGGAACAGGAACGCTGGAAGGTCAGAAGCAGGAGGCCGGGCAGGGAACAGGAACGCTGGAAGGTCAGAAGCAGGAGGCCGGGCAGGGAACAGGAACACTGGAAGGTCAGAAGCAGGAGGCCGGGAAGGGAACAGGAACACTGGAAGGTCAGAAGCAGGAGGCCGGGCAGGGAACAGGAATACTGGAAGGTCAGGAGCAGGAGGCCGGGAAGGGAACAGGAACGCTGGAAGGTCAGAAGCAGGAGGCCGGGCAGGGAACAGGAACACTGGAAGGTCAGAAGCAGGAGGCCGGGCAGGGAACAGGAACGCTGGAAGGTCAGGAGCAGGCGGCCGGGCAGGGAACAGGAACGCTGGAAGGTCAGAAGCAGGAGGCCGGGCAGGGAACAGGAACACTGGAAGGTCAGAAGCAGGAGGCCGGGCAGGGAACAGGAACACTGGAAGGTCAGAAGCAGGAGGCCGGGCAGGGAACAGGAACACTGGAAGGTCAGGAGCAGGAGGCCGGGCAGGGAACAGGAACACTGGAAGGTCAGGAGCAGGAGGCCGGGCAGGGAACAGGAACACTGGAAGGTCAGGAGCAGGAGGCCGGGCAGGGAACAGGAACACTGGAAGGTCCGAAGCAGGAGGCCGGGCAGGGAACAGGAACACTGGAAGGTCAGGAGCAGGAGGCCGGGCAGGGAACAGGAACACTGGAAGGTCAGGAGCAGGAGGCCGGGCAGGGAACAGGAACACTGGAAGGTCAGAAGCAGGAGGCCGGGCAAGGAACAGGAACACTGGAAGGTCAGGAGCAGGAGGCCGGGCAGGGAACAGGAACACTGGAAGGTCAGGAGCAGGAGGCCGGGCAAGGAACAGGAACACTGGAAGGTCAGGAGCAGGAGGCCGGGCAGGGAACAGGAACACTGGAAGGTCAGGAGCAGGAGGCCGGGCAAGGAACAGGAACACTGGAAGGTCAGGAGCAGGAGGCCGGGCAGGGAACAGGAACACTGGAAGGTCAGGAGCAGGAGGCCGGGCAGGGAACAGGAACACTGGAAGGTCAGGAGCAGGAGGCCGGGCAGGGAACAGGAACACTGGAAGGTCAGGAGCAGGAGGCCGGGCAGGGAACAGGAACACTGGAAGGTCAGAAGCAGGAGGATGGGCAGGGAACAGGAACACTGGAAGGTCAGGAGCAGGAGGATGGGCAGGGAACAGGAACACTGGAAGGTCAGGAGCAGGAGGCCGGGCAGGGAACAGGAACACTGGAAGGTCAGAAGCAGGAGGCCGGGCAAGGAACAGGAACACTGGAAGGTCAGGAGCAGGAGGATGGGCAGGGAACAGGAACACTGGAAGGTCAGGAGCAGGAGGATGGGCAGGGAACAGGAACACTGGAAGGTCAGGAGCAGGAGGATGGGCAGGGAACAGGAACACTGGAAGGTCAGAAGCAGGAGGCCGGGCAGGGAACAGGAACACTGGAAGGTCAGGAGCAGGAGGCCGGGCAGGGAACAGGAACACTGGAAGGTCAGGAGCAGGAGGCCGGGCAGGGAACAGGAACACTGGAAGGTCAGGAGCAGGAGGCCGGGCAGGGAACAGGAACACTGGAAGGTCAGGAGCAGGAGGCCGGGCAAGGAACAGGAACACTGGAAGGTCAGGAGCAGGAGGCCGGGCAGGGAACAGGAACACTGGAAGGTCCGAAGCTGGGAGCCGGGCGGGAACAGGAACACTGGAAGGTCTGAAGCCAACAACGACGTTGCTCCCGCAACCTGGGACCAGGCTGACTGGCCTTTATCTGTTCTGAGGCCAGGGGCTGTCCCGGCCCCCAGGAGCCCCGCCTCCTCTGGCCTTAAGGCGAGCACTCTTCCTGGGAGCAACCAGTTCCCTTCGCCTCTCTGCCCTAAGCCTCTGCAGTTCAGGAGAGGCCGAAGGGTTACTGGGCCCCGGAGGAGGCTCACCTGTAGACACTGAGTCCTCAAGCACCTCTGGGGCCAGAATGGTTTCACCTGGTGCCTGCTCCTGAGGATCTGACACAGGTGCAGGCTCCTCAGAATCTAGCCCTTGCCCCAGTTCAGCCGGCCCTGGAGGCGGGGACTCCTGTGCAGGCTGGGATTCCTCTGGTTCAGCCTCTGAATCGGAATCCCAGGCCATCACAATTACTATACCAACGCGGTTTTTACAAGCCGAAGAAACAACGAAATAGACAGCAAAGATCACACACCTAAATAACAATCTGATCCAGTACAGAAAAAGTCACAATAACTTTAACAATAAAGCAATATTCAACAATCCATTAGAATATAATACTAAACAGTAAATGGCCTCAGCCCAGTATACCTGAAGGAGCGTCTCCACCTCCATTGTTCAGTCCAGACACTGAGGTCCAGCTCCGAGGGCCTTCTGGCGGTTCCCTCTCTGTGAGAAGTGAGGTTACAGGGAACCAGGCAGAGGGCCTTCTTGGTGGTGGCGCCCACCCTGTGGAATGCCCTCCCATCAGATGTCAAGGAAATAAATAACTCTCTGACTTTTAGAAGACATCTGAAGGCAGCCCTGTTTAGGGAAGTTTTTAATGTTTGATGTTTTCTTGTATTTTTAATATTTTGTTGTAAGCTGTTGTAATTCTTCTTCTTCTTCTTCTTATTCCCCTAAGTCATGGGTAGGCAAGCTAAGGCCCGGGGGCCAGATCCAGCCCAATCGCCTTCTCAATCCGGCCTGCGGACGGTCCGGGAATCAGCGTGTTTTTACATGAATAGAAGGTGTGCTTTTATTTAAAATTCATCTCTGGGTTATTTGCGGGGCATAGGAATTCGTTCATTTTATTTTTTCTTCCCAAAATATAGTCCAGCCCCCAACAAGGTCTGAGGGACGGTGGACTGGCCCCCTGCTGAAAAAGTTTGCTGACCCCTGCCTTAAGTCATTCATTCATCCTGCACTTCTCAGACCATTTCCCTCTCACTTTCCAAACTGCAAATAGTCTGTTTTTTTGGTTTTTTTTGAAGTAAAGAGAGGCAGAGCACTTTAATTCATTCTAAATGTGCAAACCTAACATTCTGGCATGTGAGCAGACTTGCCTGCACAAGTATCGCTGGACTTTGAACCCTGGTCATCATTCGCAAGGCCCCTGTTGAGTATTTTGAGAGAAGCCATCACATTTGGCTGTCCATATGAAAGGTGACATTTCCCACCCCCCTGCATTTTGTGTGTGGTGGTAACATTCATTTGACTGTAAACAATTCATTAAAATAACGAGCTAAGTCTCACACAAGTGGATTTTTTGAAGGTTGCTCAATCTCCTTACTTATCTATCCAAAGTCAATTTGAGTGTGAATATGGTGCATTGTCCCCATGATGGCAAACAGCGTCTCCAAAGAGACATTTATTCCGCCGGCATGGATTCCAACTAGACAGCAATGATGCATTACAAATATATAATTATTTGCACTAATATTTGAGCAGGTGGAATGGATTAGTAGACAGTCAACAGTACAGTGCTGATAACATGTATTTTTCTATATTAATATGTACTGTGCAACATGTATTAAAATTGTCAATAATTCATTTCCACAGCGTTAGCAGTATTTATATTGCTGTGTTCTGCCGAGGGGGGCCGGGGAGGGGAGGGGGTAGAAACAAAGCAAATTGGGGGGGGGGATGCATGACGAAGACGAACTTTTCAAAAACATTTAATGAGTGGAAGTTTTCCTACAATGAGGGAGGGAGGGCAGGGAGGAAAGAAGCAGATGATGCTCATCTTCCATTTGGGTTGAAACAACAGATCCCTAAACAATGGGTAGGCAAACTAAGGCTCGGGGGCCGGATCCTGCCCAATCACCTTCTCAATCCTGCCCGGGGACGGTCCAGGAATCAGCGTGTTTTTACATGAGTAGAATGTGTCCTTTTATTTAAAATGCATCTCTGGGTTATTTGTGGGGCATAGGAATCTGTTCATTTTTTTCTTCAAAATATAGTCCGGCCCCCCACAAGGTCTGAGGGACAGTGGACCGGCCCCCTGCTGAAAAAGTTTGCTGAATTAAGTTCGTAACCAAGGCCAGTGCAGTGGTACCACGGGTTAAGAACTTAATTCGTTCTGGAGGTCCGTTCTTAACCTGAAACTGTTCTTAACCTGAAGCACCACTTGAGCTAATGGGGCCTCCAGCTGCCGCCACACCATTTCTGTTCTCATCCTGAAGCCAAGTTCTTAACCCGAGGGACTATTTCTGGGTTTGCAGAGTCTGTAACCTGAAGTGTATGTAACCTGAAGTGCCTGTAACCTGAGGTACCGCTGTATACCTGAAGGAGAATCTCCACGCCCATCGTTCAGCCCAGAGATCCAGTGCTGAGGGCCTTCTGGCAGTTCCCTCACCGTGAGAAGTGAAGATACAGGGAACCAGACAATCTCAGTAGTGTCGCCCACCCTGTGGAACACCCTCCCATCAGATGTCAAAGAAATAGACAACTATCTGATGTTTAGAAGACATCTGAAGGCAGCCCTGTTTAGGGATGTTTTTAATGACTGATGTTTTAATGCATTTTTAATCTTTTGTTGGAAGCCGCCCAGAGTGGCTGGGGAAACCCAGCCAGATAGGTGGGGTAATGATGATGATGATGATGATAGTTTATTTATTATGCTATTGTCTGAAAAAGAAGAGGAGGACCAGCCCTACCATTTGGCAAGGGGAAGCAACTGCCTCGGGCGGCACATGCTGCAAGAAGTGGCATCCCCCTAAACCAGGTCCAGTGGTACCTTGGGTTAAGAACTTAATTCGTTCTGGAGGTCTGTTCTTAACCTGAAACTGTTCTTAACCTGAGGTACCACTTTAGTTAATGGGGCCTCTCACTGCCGCCGCGCCACTGGCTCGCAATTTCTGTTCTCATCCTGAGGTAAAGTTATTCACCCGAGGTACTACTTTCGGGTTAGCGGAGCCTGTAACCTGAAGCGTCTGTAACCTGAAGTGTTTGTAACCTGAGGCACCACTGTATGGGGAATCTTCAGCCTTCCAGATGTTACTGAACTACAGCAGCCATGAATGAAGGGAGTCATAGAGAGGCTCCCCACGTCGGCCATGCACTGATCATATTTATTAAGTGGAAATTTGGGGTCTCCCCCTCTTCTCCTTTTTTCTGCTTTTCCCCTTCTTGTCTTTTTCTTTTTCACCTTCCTTTTCCTGGTGAGCCTGTCTTTTCTCCTAGTTAGTTCATTGGCTGGGAGCTATTATCATCCACAGTGAGAAAGGGACAGCACGTTTCTTTTTAAAAATATAAATCTGTCAGAAACAATTATACCGCAACACTCCGCTGCAAAATGTTGCGTATGAGGCTGTGTGTATGTGTGTGTGTGTGAGAGAGACAGAGAGACTACAGCCATACAAACACAAATCACCAGAGCCTCCTCTAGCCCGTTCTTGAAGACTTCACTGGGCAAAAAAATGTGTTTGGAACAATCCTGTGCAAAAAAAAGGGGGGGCAGGAAGCAACCCAGAGAGGAACGGTAGCCTGATATTGCTACCACCTGCTACATCCAGTGTGAAATAAGAACCCCATTGAGACAAAAATTAAAGACTTAGCTTAGCTGAGGCGAATTATCTTTCTGAACCTGCTTGCTTTCTTCTATTATGGAAAAGAAAGAATAAATAATATCCTGAATATGGGCCCCTCCGCCTGAATTTAAGGAAACATGGAGTAGATTTAGCTTCTGGGTTTGCCTGAAGTTCAGGCAGGGTGGAAGTTGTGGTGGCCGTGTGGCCTATTTTTACAGGTATCCAGTTTAAAGATGGGGAGCAGAGGCCTGTCTCCACAAAGGTGAGAAGAAGAAGAAGAAGAAGAAGAAGAAGAAGAAGAAGAAGAAGAAGAAGAAGAAGAAGAAGAAGAAGAAGAAGAAGAAGATTTTGTTACTTGCACACCACCCATTTCACTGGGTTGTCCCTGTGTTTGCACTTCTATTTAAACTGTAGCATTTGTTCCCAAATTTGCCCCCTACATATGAATTAACACCTGAAAGTTTTATGCAAATCAGAATACCCAATCTTTGTGACACATTTCCTCTCTCTTGGTAAGAAGCTGCCCTCGTGGAAATCTATTGAGATTTGGGGTCTCTAGCAATACTATTTAGCCTGCAATCAGTGGGTCTCTGACCCTACCAGTTGTTTTGATGCTAGCCACCAAGGCCCAGAAAGCCATGACACCCCGAACCATAGGGCTTGCCAACCTTTTTGGACCAGTGAGCACATATCAAAATTTGAGAGTGTTGTGGGTGCCAGTCACAAAATGGCGGCATTGGGGAGGGGGCGTGACATTGCACAAAATGTATGCCATGGAAGGGCATTTCTGTTCCTCTGGCAACCTCATGCTTCTCAGGGGATTTCAACTATGTCCTGCTGGCCTTGATTGTGGAAATATGGCTGTTAACTCTGTCTGAGGGCCTTCTGGTGGTTCCCTCGCAGCGAGAAGCCAAGTTACAGGGAACCAGGCAGAGGGCCTTCTCGGTAGTGGCGCCCGCCTTGTGGAACACCCTCCCAGCAGATGTCAAAAAGAAAAACAACTACCAGACTTTTAGAAGTCATCTGAAGGCAGCCCTGTTTAGGGATGTTTTTAATGACTGATGTTTTAATGCATTTTTAATCTTTTGTTGGAAGCCGCCCAGAGTGGCTGGGGAAACCCAGCCAGATGGTTGGGGTATAAATAAATTATTATTATTATTATTATTATTATTATTATTATTATTATTATTATTATTATTTTCACCAAATGGTAACCCTAGCCTGCCATTCTTTAGCCATTTACCTGGGAGTGTTGTTGTTTAGTCGTTTAGTCGTGTCCGACTCTTCGTGACCCCATGGACCAGAGCACGCCAGGCACTCCTGTCTTCCACTGCCTCCTGCGGTTTGGTCAGACTCATGCTGGTAGCTTCAAGAACACTGTCCCACCATCTTGTCCTCTGTCGTCCCCTTCTCCTTGTGCCCCCAATCTTTCCCAACATCAGGGTCTTTTCCAGGGAGTCTTCTCTTCTCATGAGGTGGCCAAAATCTTGGAGCCTCAGCTTCAGGATCTGTCCTTCCAGTGAGCACTCAGGGCTGATTTCCTTCAGAATGGAGAGGTTTGATCTTCTTGCAGTCCATGGGACTCTCTAGAGTCCTAGGCCATATAGGGCTTTAAAGGTTAAAACCAGCACCTTAAACCTGATCCTGTCCTCCACCGGGAGCCAGTGCAGCTGGTATAGCACTGGGTGAATGTGATCCTGCAGCGAGGACCCCATAAAGAGTCTCGCCGCAGCATTCTGCACCCGCTGGAGTTTCTGGGTCAGTCTCAACCACTATCAGCAAAAGGCACAGCCCATCCCGAATGATTATTATACCGTTTGTTTTATTTTTCACTCGGGAGAAGGTTGAATCAAATCACAGGGTTAAAGCCATCGTACTTTGAATAAGAGACTGGCAATTTTTGAAACAGCCTCGGAGCCCCCTGCTCACATTTTGATTCTCTCCAGCTCAACCTGCCTGTTCACACGGCTGGCAGCAATTACGGGTTCACCGCACAGGTGTGCCTGCCCCACCTTGAGACTCTGCTCACCTGTTCATTGCCCGGAGGCAGCCAGGTGCGGTTTGGTCCTTCTAACAATCACTGTAGGTCTGAGTGAGGCCTCTTTCCGGGTTGGATTGCATTGGTAGGGCACGAGCTGAAGGTATATTCTTATTCTCTTTCCCCTGCAGAGGAAAGAGGGAAATCTCAGGGTGAGAATGGCAGACTCAGGGATGCCATGAGTTTAGACAAGCTGCTGGGACAAGTTGCAAAATGAGCTGGATTGAGAAGGCAATTGGGCTCCATCCGGCCCACGGGCCTTAGGTTGCCTACCCCAATGTAGCTTGTTGAAACTAGGCCTGAATATTCCATTTGCAATGACTTTTTAAAAAGTTTATTCTCTGAAACAACAATGCAGTTTCAGATATGAGAGAAAAAGTGTGCATGTGTGTGTGTGTGTGTGATGATCTATCTATCATCTATCTATCTATCTATCTATCTATCTATCTATCTATCTATCTATCTATCTATCTACTATCTATCTATCTATCTATCTATCTATCATCTATCTATCTATCTATCTATCTATCTATCTATCTATCATCTATCTATCATCATCTATCTTTTTTTCTGGGGGGACACAGGGGTACACATACCGCTAACCATTTTGTGAATCAAAATTTGGCCTCATTGAGGGGCAGTATTTCAATATGAGTAGGAAACTGAGAATACCCCTAAACATTTTTTTTTTTAGAAAAAAGCACGTTTGTGTGTGCGTGCATGCATTTGCATGACACAAGCCAGGAAAGAGTTAAACTGATTAAGCTGGGCAAAGCATAAATAAATAAATAAACCTGTTATTAAAAAAATAATAATCATGAAAATCTACAAAAAAACCTTGCCGCTGCCCCCCTCTCTTTTGAGAGGGGGGGGGGTGAGGCAGCAGGGGTGAAACAAAAGATTTGAAGGGTGGTGGTGGTGGTAAAAGACAGGCTGTTCTAGGTATGCAAAAAATGTTTCCCCTTTTATATATATTGACAGCCAGAGGGGTGTTATTATTGAGAATATGGGCAAAGTTGCTGCCAAGGTTCTGCTGGTACTCGTGTTTAAAAAGAAACTATGGAAACCAGGGCTAGGAATATTAATTAAGTCCAAATTTGGAATTTCTCCACCAGGAGCGGCTGCAGGCATTCAATGAAGCGACCTGTTGCGTCTGCCATTCACAACGGTGTTAGCAATTTAACCAACTGCCAAACTTCTCCCCCTCCCTCAAAAAATAAATAAATTAACATGTTGTTGTAATAATAAGATTAAAAGGTTAGGTGTTGATAGGATTTCCCCCCCCTTTCATTTCTTTGTACCCTTACCTTTTTTCCCATCTTGTTTTAAAGGACAGGGGACTGGGTTTCTCTTTCTATCTAGGGGCTTCTTTGTTTCAGCGCAGGAGGAGATTTTGGAAATCTTTTTTTGCTGTAATGCATGGCAAAAACTGTGAAATATATGCCGCACTGGCCAGGGTTCATGGACCTCAAGATTTGCCTTAGATCTGTTGTTATTTTTTTGTTTTAGTGTTTTTTTTAAAAAACCCAACCGGTTTCTGAGTTAATCTGTACTCGCCTTCCACTTTGATCTGTAATTGGGGTTCTGCTCTGTAATTTGGGTCCTCTGAGCCACTTTGTATAAAACAAAGTTCCGTATTCCCCTTTAACCATAACAGAGATTCGAAAAACGGTTATACCTTTCCCTGCTTTTGGCAAAAGTGGATGAAATTTTCAGGCACACGAGCCCCTCTGGCCAGCCAAACTGCAGATAAGCAAGACCAGGGACTTAAAAGGGATACACTTTCTTCCATAGCCCCTCGTTGGGTTGGAGGCATTGTTTTAGACAGCATCTTAAAAAGCAGAGACATCACCTTGCCAACAAAGGTCTGTATAGTTAAAGCTGTGGTTTTCTCAGTAGTGATGTATGGAAGTGAGAGCTGGACCATAAAGAAGGCTGATTGCCGAAGAATTGAGGCTTTTGAATTATGGTGCTGGAAGAGACTCTGGAGAGTCCCGTGGACTGCAAGAAGATCAAACCTATCTATTCTGAAGGAAATCAGCCCTGAGTGCTCACTGGAAGGACAGATCCTGAAGCTGAGGCTCCAAGACTTTGGCCACCTCATGAGAAGAGAAGACTCCCTGGAAAATACCCTGATGTTGGGAAAGATGGAGGGCACAAGGAGAAGGGGACCATGGAGGACGAGTTGGTGGGACAGTGTTTTTGAAGCAACGAACATGAGTTTGACCAAACTGTGGGAGGCAGTGGAAGACAGGAGTGCCTGGCGTGCTCTGGTCCATGGGGTCACGAAGAGTCGGACACGACTAAACGATTAAACAACACCAAGCGTTTCTCTGGACAATTCTTACAATGACCCTGTAAGCTAGACAAGTGTGTTATTACTCTCATACTGCAGAAGGGAGCTGAGATAGAGGGTGGTATGCAGGAGATTCAAATATGGAAACATAGGAACGGACAAAGCTGCTTTATGCTGAGCTGCCTTATATCCTGGTATGTCCCACAGAGAAACTTACGATCTTCAAACAAAAACATCCTGAGGGTCCCAGGCCACAGAGAGGTTAGGCTGGCCTCAACTAGAGCCACGGTTTTTTCGGCTGTGGCCCTGATCTGGTGGAACGCTCTGCCACAAGAGACTAGGGCCCTGTGGGACTTGACATCTTTCCGCAGGGCCTGCAAGACAGAGCTGTTCCACCAGGCCTTTGGCCAAGGCACAGTATGACCCCCTCCTTTGGTGATCCTCACAGAACTCTAGCCCAATGGTTGCCATCAATTTGATTTGAATTAGTTTTATAATCAAATGATTTTAGAATGTTGTATTATTTTATTGTTGTTAGCCGCCCTGAGCCCAGCTTCGGCTGGGGAGGGCGGGATATAAATAAAAAATTATTATTATTATAATTTATTATTGAGTCCAGCCAGCCCTAACTGGAGATGTCACCGGGGACTGAACCAGGGGTCTTCTGCAATGAAAGCAGGTGACTGCCACTCAACTACATCCTCCCCCATTTTTGTTTCATAAATCAACCTACTAACTATGCTCTTTGAGGAATAACAATCACAACCCACCGACCTTTTTAGACAGGGGCACTCCTGGCTCATTTACCACTCTCACTCCTTGTGTTATTGTATTTTACTTGTGTAAAAGTAAAAACGTCAAAGTGCAAGTAGATAAATAGGTACCGCTCTGGCAGGAAGGTAAACGGCGTTTCTGTGCGCTGCTCTGGTTCGCCAGAAGCGGCTTAGTCATGCTGGCCACATGACCCAGAAGCTGTATGCCGGCTCCCTCGGCCAGTAAAGCGAGATGAGCGCCGCAACCCCAGAGTTGGCCACGACTGGACCTCATGGTCAGGGGTCCCTTTACCTTTACCTAAGGAAAAACAGGACATTCTGGGATCAAATCAGTAACTTCTGTCAACCCAGTACTGTCCCTTGGAGGGTTTGAAATCCAAGAAATATTTTCCCCAAATCTTTGTTTTACAGTTTCTGTCTCGACAGCCCTCAGCTGAGACTGCTGACGGGGAGTCACTTTGCTTTGGAAATTGCTACCGCTAGAAAATCTACTCATGTGCTGGGCACAGTTCACTGGGAGAGGGGGGGGGGGGAAACAGTGCAATTGAACGGCAGCTCAGTCATTCGGGTTGAGATGTAGGAAACCTCTCCATTGCATCCCTCTCTGGCTCGGATTCCAGCTGAAAGTGAGCTGGGCAGATGGCAAAAGAGATGCATTTCCTTCTCACGGAAGAAGGGAGGCAGCCTTGACTCGAGCAAGGCTATTTCTGGGCGACAATAATCCAAAATGCACAGTAGGCAGAAGTTAAAAGGAAGTGCTCCCTTTTTAGGTTTTTAAACCATATCCCTTAATCCTGGGCAATGATTGACAATCATGATTTAGAGCACGAGGTCCCCTTCTCTAATCCAGCAAGTTTGATGTTATGTGCATCTCTCGTGTGGCATTATTCAACTCCAAATAAATGGAGGCCTGGTGCAATTGATGCTACATTGCTCTGATACTTTCTGGATACTTACAGATTAGTATCCATTCAGAGTATCCATTGCCGGATCCATTAAGGAAAAACAAAAGCAAATAGGCATGGGTGCAATTTAGCAGCTCCTTCAAAATGCACATACGATTAAAATCTCCCCTTGCTGGGTGGATAGATGCTAGTCTTGGGAGGGGTTGCGGGGACAGTAGGCATTTATACAAATTCAGATCGGAGGGAAGAGAAAGGCAATGGCTATAGTAACCCTGATTTGATGATGATAGTATCGAGAACCACTAACCATAAACCTCACACATCTTTATATCTGCTGGCAATTAAAAATAATTTGTTTATTGGGCTCATGGTACTTCCATAAGGCACAGGTGCTTGATCTGAGTTCCCACAAAAAAAGAAAAAGCATTTTAAAAAATATTCTTTTGCATTTGTTTACCTAGCACAGATGCCAAACCAGAAGAAGGGAAGGGGTCCGGTGATGTCATTTTAATAGTACAGGTGAGATTAAACCTCCTTATCTCATATGCTCAGCAGCTTTTAAAGGCCTGTTTGGCTTTGAGGGGAAAGACTGTAGGCCACAGTGGTTGCAGCAATAGAACAGAGATATTTGGCCCTGTAGAGCAGTGTTTCCCAAACTTGGGTCTCCAGCTTTTTTTGGACTACAATCCCCATCATCCCTGACCACTGGTCCTGCTGGCTCAGGAATGAAGGGAGCTGTCATCACCCAGCAACATCTAGAGGAGCACAGCTTGCCTACCCTTGACCTAGAACCGTGACATTTGGATGCTGAAGACACTGTAGGGGTTGCAGGTGAGTAGGGACCATGAGGGGAAGAAATGGAGGCAGTGAGAGATTTTAATTTCTTGGGCTCCATGATCACTGCAGTTGGTGACAGCAGCCACGAAATTAAAAGACGCCTGCTTCTTGGGAGGAAAGCAATGACGAACCTAGACAGCATCTTAAAAAGCAGAGACATCACCTTGCCGACAAAGGTCCGTATATTTAAAGCTCTTGTTTTCCCAGTAGTGATGTATGGAAGTGAGAGCTGGACCATAAAGAAGGATGATCGCCGAAGAATGGATGCTTTTGAATTCTGGTGCTGGAGGAGACTCTTGAGAGTCCCATGGACTGCAAGAAGATCAAACCTCTCCATTCTGAAGAAAATCAGCCCTGAGTGCTCTCTGGAAGGACAGATCCTGAAGCTGAGGCTCCAAGACTTTGGCCACCTCATGAGAAGAGAAAACTCCCTGGGAAAGACCCTGATGTTGGGAAAGATGGAGGGCACAAGGAGAAGGGGACAGCAGAGGATGAGATGGTTGGACACTGTTCTCGAAGCTATGAACATGAGTCTGACCAAACTGCAGGAGACAGTGGAAGACAGAAGTGCCTGGCGTGCTCTGGTCCATGGGGTCACGAAGAGTCGTACACGACTAAACGACTAAACACCAACAACAGGGACCATAAGAACATAAGTGCCAATGGCCTACCTAGTCCAGCATCCTGTTCTCACAGTGGCTGACCAGACACTTGCAGCGAGCCTACAAACTGGATCCGAGCACAGGAGCACTCTCTCTTCCCGTGATTTCCAGCAACTCAGATTCCAACTGTGGAGGCGGAACACAGCTGGTAGCCATCAACAGCCTTGCCCTCCGTGAATTAGCCTAATCCTCTTTTAAAGCCCTTTAATGTGGTGGCCGTCAACCACTGCTGTGGGAGAGAGTTCCGCAGTTTAACTACCGTATATACTCGAATATAAGTCGACTTTTTCAGCATATTTTTAAATGCTGAAAAAGCCGCCCTCGGCTTATACTCGGGTGAGGCGGGCAGCGGCGGAGGGACGAGTGGTGAGAAAGGAGCCCTTTCTTGCCACTCATCCCTCCGCCGCCATCCACCTCTCGCAAGGGCAGGCACAGGAGCCATGGCTGGGAGGCGGCGCTGCACTGCGTGAGCGGCAGAAATGGCGGTGGAGGAACGGGCAGCCCGAAAGGAGCCCTTTTGGGCTGCTCCTTCCTCCTCCTCCACCTTGCCGCTGTCCGCAAGGTTTGTGGTGTGGTGAACCGGCTTATACTCGAGTCAATAAGTTTCCACTGTTTTTTGTCCTAAAATTAGGTGCCTCGGCTTATATTCGGGTCGGCTTATACTCGAGTATATACGGTATGCACTGTGTGAAAAATGCACTTTCTTTTATCTGCCCTGTAACTTCCAGCATTTAGTCACGATTTCCTGCATTATGAGAGAGGCAGAAAACCTTTTCTCCATCTACTTTCCCCATGCTGTTTTATAGACTTCTATCTTGTTACCTCTCGCTTGAATTTTCTCTAAACTAAAAAGTCCCAAAGGCTGCAAACTTTCTTTGCAGGGGAGTCATTCCGTCCCCTCGATAATTCGGGCAAACGTTTTCCAACTCTGCATTATCCTTTTTGAGGTGAGGCGACCAGAGCAGGACACAGAATTCCAAATGCAGCTACACTACAGGCGATTATAAACCATAGATTTGCAGTCATTTCCCTCCTGCCTGCCTCATTTATCCACCAGCAAGGCTGTTGTTGCTTTATTTTGCCATCTTGCTAGACTCCATTCAGACCACCGGAGGCCAAAGCTACAGCAGCAAGCTTGATCTATGATGGATTTCTTACAGCTGGGGCTGAGCAACTGGCCAGATGATTGCCAGCCCCTAGAGCAAACCTGGGTCCCCAGCTGTTATTTCTGAAACGTGGGTCCCCAGCTGTTATTGGACAACATCAGCACAGCTAGCAGAACCAGGGGTAAAGAATAATGGGAGTTGTAGTCCAGCAACAGTTGGGGGCTGCTGTGGCTGACCGTAATGCTTTGACCCCAAAGAGGAGACAGCAAAGGGAATTGTTCCTTTATGGGGGTGGGATTATGTTGAAGGCACCCTCTCACACCCTCAATATTGCCATGATTGCATTGTTATATGGGACTGAGACGCATGGGGGTTGTTGATGATGAAGTGAAGGGCTGTGAGGACCGACCAAAGGGCCAACAAAAGCTGTTGACCTTTTTTAAGGATTGAAGTTGTTGACTTTTTAATATAATTTTACCTCAGATTTGTTGAGTTGTTTTTGGGTTTTTTAAGGATTGAGGTTTTTTGGGGGGGTTGGAGTTGTTGAGGTTATTTTAGGATTTTACCCCAGGCAATAAACTGCCACCGGGGCCAGATTAAACCGGATTAGGCCCCTGAAACAGACTTTGGACATGCCTGCCCAAGTGTTAGGTGTTGCAGTGCCCTGGTTTAGGGACCTCTGATGGGTTTAAGAGCTCTCCTGCCACCTTCCTGAAGCCTGGGGAGCTTCTAACCAGCTTGGGAAGGGAGCCGAGATGATCACATACATGATGTCAGGACATTGTGACGTCACCCGATGTCAGGGACTGGACTGAGGAGGAATGTTGGGGACGAACCACCCCTTCCTGCACCTTCCTGAGAAGAGGGGGAGAGTGTAGATTTAGAACAGGGGTTTGCAGAAGGTCATGGTTCACAGGCTGCAGAGGGGAGAAGCTGGGAAATATTGGGAGAGCAGCAGGAGGAAGTTGGCACTCAGTGTCTTTGGAAAGCATTCCTGACCCCCCTTTCCGAGGACCAGGCGTGCATCGAGAGTAGGAGAACAGAAAGCTCAGAGGCAGGAGGCCCTGATCAGCTGATGCAGGGTTGATGTAGAATAGGAGGGACTGAGGGGAACTGGGACTTTTCTTGGAGCAATGCCATTGTCTAAGTGAGACCACATCCCTTCGTCTCTCTCCGTGAATATTGAATAAACTACTTCGGTAAGAACTCTTCTTGTTTATCTGCCTCTTGGCTGCCATCGTGGGAGGGATAGGACTCCCTGAAGACAGACACACACACACACACACACACACACACACACACACACACTGCCCTCACAAGCTGGCGCCTCTGGCTCTAACTGTTCCCCTACAAAAGAATTTCACCACCTGCCACTGGATGCTCCTTGGCCCTTGTGCTATGGAGTTCCAAAGGGCACCACTTTGTCTCCAAATGCTGTTTAGCGTCTATATGGAGCCAATGGGAATAGCCATTTGGGGGTCTGGAACATGGTGTCAATACATTAATGACACACAGAGCTACTTCTCCATACCTGGACCACTGCCTGAATATTGTGTTGGTGTAATCTTTTACTGTATCCGTATGCATTTTTTTATATCACATTGAAATTTTATACAGGTGAGCAGTATATACATTTTTAATAAAATAAATGAATAAATAAAATACAGATTGGAGTTCAAACACAAAACTTTAGTTTTTCCTCATATAGCAGTTAAATACCCTGTATTTTCTTTTTAACCAAATCTTTTTTTGTAGTCAGGTGAAGAGCAGGGCAAAGTCGAGATTGTGGCATAGCACATCAGGGTCCAGCAAGGCAAGGTAAGGCAAGGTGGTAGCATACTGTCACAGTCCGGTCTACGGGTGATCGAAGTCCTGGCTGAGGACGTCAGGACCGGGGGCAAGATGGTGGGGTGGGAGCAGGAACGAGAGTCCAGAAGCCAGGGGTCCAAGGGTCAGGAAGCAGGGAGTCACGAAGTCAAGGGTCCGAGGGTCGAGAAGCAAGGAATCAAGAAGTCGAGGTCCGAGGATCAGGAAGCAAGAAGCCAAACGCAGCAAGGCAGGAAACGTGTTGCTGTGGCAAAGAGCCAAAGGGAAATGCTGACCTTATATCCCTTCCCGGCTCTTGCCACCAGGTGCAGTGAGTTACCAAGCGGCCTCACCTGTGAGGCCGTTCCTTGCCTCTCCAGAACAAACTTAGGAAGGCCCCAGTCCTGCGAAGCCCTACTGGTCACAGGGCCTGGCTCCTGCACGCACACACCTGACACATAAGGCCAGGCAACACAGGAGAACAGGCTGTGAATAGCACCTTGGACAGCTCATGTAGGGAGTTCAAGCTGCCAGAGTCAGAGGCCCCCTGGGCTGGACAGGAACTGATAAAATGGGTTTCTTTTGTACTAGACTTCAAACAGGGGTGATAAGAAGAGTCCTGCTGGATCCGACCAATGACCCCCGTGGTCCAGCATCCTGATCCCACAGTGGTGAACCATATACCATTAGGAAACGTCGGCAGCCATTACTGAGTCAGGTGCATCTGCTAGATCCTTGCTCTTCTCCCTGAAAGATGGGAGACAGATCTGAGGGTTGTGAGACAAACATACGGACATGCAAGTGAGCTTGATCACACACTTCCCCGGTTTGCCCTCCCTTCAACCCTCCTCCTCTGCCCCTCTGGCAAGTGTGGGGAAAACCTTTTTGACCCAGAGGCCCACATTCCCTTGGTTGGGGCCAGAGCCCAAATTGGGCTGGACAATGGATGGGTCTCTTCTCTACGCCAGTGTGGTGTGGTGGTTAAGAGCGGTGAACTCGTAATCTGGTGAACCGGGTTCGCTTCCCCGTTCCTCCACATGCAGCTGCTGGGTGACCTTGGGCTCAGCCTCACTCACCTCACAGAGTGTTTGTTGTGGGGGAGGAAGGGAAAGGAGAACGTTAGCCGCTTTGAGACTCCTTAGGGTAGTGATAAAGCGGGATATCACATCCAAACTCTTCTTCTCTTCTTCTCTGTTTAGCAGGCCACATTCCAGCTGGGTGATCCTTCACTTCCTCCAAAACATCTCTTCATTCTTGTTTTTCAGGCGAGCAAGACATATTACCATACTTCAAGGACACATCCAAGCCAGTCATAGAATCATAGAATCATAGAGTTGGAAGAGACCAACTTCCTTTTCTAATGAATAAAAGTATATTCCAGTTTAGTTAAATAAAACCTTCAGTCAGCACAACAAATACAATTAACATTTATAAATCACAGAGGGCATTTCCCCACAAATGTACGTGAAAGTGCCTTAGGGCAGTGTTTCCCAACCTTGTGCCTCCAGATGTTTTTGGCCTACAACTCCCATCATCCCTGACCACTGGTCTTGCTAGCTAGGGATGATGGGAGTTGTAGGCCAAAAACATCTGGAGGCACAAGGTTGGGAAACACTGCCTTAGGGAGATGGAAGGGGGAACAATTTTAGAGCATATTGGAGGTAGGAGCTATTGCCAGATAAACAGAACAAAGGAATACACAAGTAATACATTAGGTTTTAATCACAGGTACAATTTAGGTTCTGATACATACAGTAAAAAATAAATAAAAAATGGGTTGAGTAAGTGTTTTCATGGACTCTGGTTGGGCGAGAGATGGTGGGCTCCTGGGGTGGCAGAATGTGGTTGGGTGGAGGATGAGCAGCTAAAATGACGTATGTTTTTTGTGGGAATGTTCAGGGTGACAGGGGAGGATATATTGTTGATTAATATCCTTCCTAACTTGCGTTAGCAAGTTCCTTTACTTAGCAGAGTTTACATTCCCCTTTTTACATGCAGAGCAGATAGCTGGTGGCAGGCTCGTGTGAGCCTCTGACTATTATACAATTCAGTCTGTCTCAGATTGAATTGTACGTTCCTGGTAAGTGCCCTTGAATCCCTCCTAAACGAATGAAGACACCACAGTCCTATTCACAAGTAACAAAAAGAAAGTTTACTCACGGCCAGGCAGAGCACAGTGTGGTCCCTGAAGGCAGGCTTAAGGCTTAAAGTTTCAAACATATACAAACAGGTTTACCCCATATGGGGGAATAATCCCAGTGGCTTGCAGGCTTGCAGTCCTGCAGTTCACACGAGAAAAGGAAGGTGGGAATAAGAGAGAGGTGTGCTGTGTGACTTGTCCTTTTGTTACCTGGACAGGTTAGGTCACGCCCACCTTCTATCACATGCAAAGGAAGGATGTTCCAGGCCAGGAGGAACAGGAAGTTTTGACTGGGGACAAAACGTTCCCTTGCATGTCCACTCTAGGAAAACAAGGAATGTTGTACTTGACTGCTCCCAGTGGATTACATCCCACATTTTTCCGTATAGCGTGTGTCCTAAAGGAAATGTTCTCTCACATACTCTTTGAACTCTGTCCAGTAATTTATTACAGAATAAAATCAGACTAGCTGGGAATTCAGTGTGAATTTCTAAGGGGAATTTCCTGTATAAAATGAACCTTGCTTACTGCAAGGTTCCCCACTTACTGAATCCCCACTTACTGCTACACTGAATTCAGATGATGATTATCATATTGCAAACTCATTGTGAACAGAAACCAGTCTTTTATTGTTACTCCGCAAAAAAAAAAAGGAAAAGGAAAAATTATTGAGCAGCAGCAGCAGAATGAAAACATTGTCTTCTTATGAGTTGAAAAGGTAACAAGCAAAGGGTGGTTGTCCAAAATTCGGGTAGCTGCTCCTTGCCATTGCTGCTGCACTTGGACTTGACTTCAAATGAGAAATCTGTTTTGCAACAAATGGCAAATTCCCTCCAGATAAACTCATCCTGTTGACATGAGCCAGAGTGGCGCCATGAATTTATCCTTGGAACTGAGTTTCAGTAACCTTAATGGCTGGCTAGAGAGAGGTCTCTGTTGGGGGAACAGAATGGTGTCCAAGGCTGGACACAAGGCTGGTAGCTGTCTTCATTTCACAGATTGAGTGTTCAAGGTTTCCCCAGCAGAGGAAAACATGGTGTCTTCCAAATTCTCTTGAAAGCTTGGAGCTTGGAAACAAGCTTACAAGAGGAGCAGGCTGTGCTAATGGCCACTACCTTAGCTGTTTTGTTTTGTGTGTGTGTGTTTTTAAGGATTAGGAACATAGGTAGCTGCCTTATTCTGAGTCAGACCATTGGTCCATCTATCCTAGTATTGCCTGCACTGGCTTACAGCAGCTTGCCAGAGTTTCAGGCAGGAGACATTCCCACCCAGCCCTGCCTGGAGATGCAAAGGGGTTGAACCTGCCTGAAACCACATGTGCTCTGTCATTGAATTGTGACACTTCCCCCCTAGACAGGTTCATGATAAGATTGATGGTTACCAGGGATGATAGCTATATGGAACCTTCATGTTCGAAGGTAGTATACCTGAATGCAACTGCTTGGCCACTTCTGAAAACAGTCTTTCTTATTTTTGTATGGAAGGAATGAAGAAAAATATGGAAGGGAAGGGAGAAAGAAGATCAATTTAACCATGAAATCAAGCAGAACCAGTTGTATGTGTACAGTGTATGTGTACAGTGGAAGCACAGAATAGTTGTACAATGGAGGCCTTGGTCACTCTACCTATCTTCCTAAGAATCTCAGTTTTTAAATTTTATTTAAGGCACTAGTCCTTTGACTTGTGAGAGCAATTCCAGGTGTAGTCTCAGAAGCCAGAAAGTGCTGCTGCCCAGAGGGAGTGGCCCCAGTGCCCTGGTTAAGTTCATTGACCCTCTCCATGTTGACGTAAAATAGTAAAGGCTACAGAATGAAATATGAAAAAGATATTGTGTTAGGTCACCAAGCACCAACACCAAAGGGTGGCTTCCATGTTCAGTAGAATCCAAAGATAATGCCTTTTGACTGGACTGGACTTATTTCCCCTACAGATGGAAGAATCATGTTTTTGAAGAATCAGCAGACAGATCACTCACTGCATATAGTAATGTAGCACTTCAGGGAGAAAACTAGACTGAAGCCTTTTGACTGACATACTAGTTTTCTATGTGCAGGGAATGCATTCGGAACACGCACCCTTACTCTCACCAGTCCCATACCCTCCAACATTTCTCTGGTGAAAATAGGGAAATTCGACCTGGTAATTCAAATGCCCTTAGGTAGCTATGGCAAAGCTTTTGACCCTATCCCATGGGAACCATATATGGCCTTCTGAAGGATTTGTGGGGGGATTCCTCAAAGTGGTGGGGGGAATTTTTTTGGAGTGTGCTTTGCAGGGCTGCATGGATAAGCCTTTCATTTTGACACAAATTAAGCGTTCCGTTAATTTTGAAAAGTAGGCCCCGTCGAAGAGTTGGTGTCCTTCAAAGCCAACTTAATGTCCTAATCCATGTTGGGCAAAGGTCTCCCAGTTCATCCCGAGACTGTTCCTCCACCCCCCGCTCCGGGGCTGTCATTCCTGTCCTGTTAATTTGAGCAGAAACCGTAATTAGATGTAAGTGGTCTTGTTTCTCACACAAATGAATGGCAGCATCTGCAGAGAGGCAACTTGTTCCAAAAACTTTTGGCTCCCAGCTCTCCCTGCAAGTTCAGTAGCGCAGAGCAGGAGCCAGAACCCAGACTTCTGTCGGCCTAATTTCATATCTGTGAAAAGCACAAGAGCAAATCCCATATTCCAAAAAACCTAAAGGAGGGTATGTTGCAGACAACATTCCAGGCACCATTCATTCTGCGTTGTTCTGGATTAGCCATTGTCAGGAACACACTTTCTCTCTGTGTGTATAAAAGGTGCAGATTTCATGTGCCCCACCCTTCTTTTGAGGGGGCACCCTTTCCCCCAAGAACATGGCATCTAAGCCCCCTCAAAGCCCCCTCATCTGAAAACACCCCATCTCTAGGACACCCACGGAGATTCCACTAATACAGACCTAACCAACCTGGTGTTGTCCACCAGGTATTTTGTTTTTTTGTTGTTTTTTTTATAATAATTTTTATTGGTTTTTTTGACAAAAAGACAAACAAAACACAGAACAAAAACATATAAAAGACATTTAAAACATGACTTCCCCATACCTCCCTTTCACTGCATCCTTGTTTTACAACTCTTTAGCAACCCTTCAGTCAATTTCTCTAGTAATTTTCTTTAAATTTCCTTAATGTTGATGTTTACAGCTGTAATTCTCTATTTCTTACCCCTAGACATCTTGTCAGTCCTCAATTTTACAACAATTTTTAAGATATATTTTAAATTTCTTCCAGTCCTCTTCCACTGTCTCTTTCCCCTGGTCGCGGATTCTGCCGGTCATCTCTGCCAGTCCCATAAAGTCAATCACCTTTGTCTGCCATTCTTCCAGAGTAGGTAGTTCTTGCATCTTCCAATACTTTGTCAACAGGATCCACCAGGTATTTTGGACTACAACTCATAGCCAACATGGCTGCACTGGCGGTAGATTATAGGAATTATGGTCCAAAAAAAACTGGGGGTGGGACCAGGTTGGTGCAGGCTGCCCTAAAGAGACTGGCCCCATGGAGACCTCACACAGAACACATCCCTAGTCTGGAAGCTCTGACTCTTCCGGCTGGTTGGCTGTGGTGGGTCTTGCTCATGAAAGGTTTCCATTTTTTGTCTTGGTTCCTCCATGTTTGTTCCAAGGGCAGGCCTTATCTACATGGAACCCTCTCTGTTGGATTGTGTTCCCTCTTGAATTAATATTATTATTATTATTATTATTAATAATAATAATAATAATAATAATAATTTTTTATTTATACCCTGCCCTCCCTGGCCAGAGCCGGGCTCAGGGCGGCTAACACTAGTAAAATCACAATAAAAACTTAATAGGGGAGGGGGGGGAAACAATTTAAAATCCGGTTTAAAAGACAATTTAAAATGCAGCCTCATTTTAATAGCAGCCCATAGATCAAAACCATCAGGGGAGGGGAACATAAGGGTCAGACTGAGTCCAAACCAAAGGCCAGGCGGAACAGCTCTGTCTTGCAAGCCCGGCGGAAAGATGTCAAGTCGATATACGATATCTTTATTGTCATTGTCCCATACAGAACAATGAAATTGAGAATCTACATAAAACATTCAACCCCCCCTAAAAACTCTGAAACCCCATTTTAAAATACAGGGCCCTAGTCTCTTGTGACAGAGCGTTCCACCAAGTTGGGGCCAGTACTGAAAAGGCCCTGGCCCTAAGTTGAGACCAATCTAACCACCTTGCGACTTGGGACCTCCAAAGTGTTGTCATTTGTGGACCTTAAGGTCCTCCACGGGGCAGTCCAGGAGAGGCGGTCCCATAGGTACGAGGGTCCTAGGCCGTATAGGGCTTTAAAGGTCAAAACCAGCACCTTAAACCTGACCCTGTACTTCACCGGGAGCCAGTGCACCATGTGGTCAAATTGTGACTTTTTAATCCTTGTGGTTAACTCCCTCCTTGGCCTAACAGTAGGAGGATCCATCCATTCATCCATCCATCCAGCCCCCAAAGTGGTTAAGAAGGAACATACAGTAGTACCTCGGGTTAGACGCTTCAGGTTACAGACGCTTCAGGTTACAGACTCCGCTAACCCAGAAATAGTACCTTGGGTTAAGAACTTTCAGGATGAGAACAGAAATCGCGCAGCGGCGGCGTGGCGGCAATGGGAGGCCCCATTAGCTAAAGTGGTGCTTCAGGTTAAGAACAGTTTCAGGTTAAGAATGGACCTCCGGAACGAATTAAGTTTTTAACCTGAGGTACCGCTGTACTAAGTTGTCTCCTACTGAGGCCCCATCCACACTATAAATACAAAGCATTACCATACCATTTTAAACAGGCATGGTTTCCCCCAAATAATCATGGGAGTTATAGTTTGCTCAGGGAGCAGAGAGTTGTTAGGAGACACCCTCCCATCCTCTCTGCAGCGCTACAATTCCCAGAGTGGTTTAACAATCAACACCTCTTCCCATTTAACTCTGGGAGTTGTATCTCCATGAAGGGAGTTGTTGGTACAACTAAAACACACACAGTCAATGTCAATATTAAAAAAACCCCCCACAAATAACCAACCCTATCGCGAACAGCACTGAAAACGCTCAAAACAATTTAAAAACATCCCTCCCCATATAGTAAAAACACCCAACCTCAGAGGAGCCGGCCACAAAAGCTAGTGGCCAAAGGCCTGTTTAAATATAAAATCTATGCCTGCCAGTGAAAGGAAAGTGTGGGGCACGTATCTTGTGGAAGGGAGTTCCAAAGTCTGGGAGCAACAGACCTTGGGTCTCCAGTTGTTGTTGGACTACAACTCCCATCATCCCTAGCTAGCAGGACCAGTGGTCAGGGATGATGGGGATTGTAGTCCAAAGACAGCTGGAAACCCCCGTTTGGAAAATAATAATAATAATAATTTATTATTTATACCCTGCCCATCTGGCTGGGTCCCCCCAGCCACTCTGGGCAGCTTCCAACAAAACACTAAAATACAATAACCTATTAAACATTAAAAGCTTCCCTAAACAGGGCCGCCTTTAGATGTTTTCTAAAAGTTTGGTAGTTATTTTTCTCTTTGACATCTGGTGGGAGGGAGTTCCACAGGGTGGGTGCCACTACCGAGAAACCCAGGGAAACCCTGACCTAGAACAATAAAACGTGGAAAAGGAGTCAGGATGTCTGCAGTTTGTGACTCTGGTGTCCCTTTTTAGGATATTATTTGGGGGGGGGGAAATTAATGTGGGTGAGGATTTGGCCCAAGGGATCAATTCTTTGCCTCGAACTCAGAATATCCTATCCCTAAGTGGTCCTGGTGTGTGTTTTATTTGCCACGCGTTTCCTTAAATGCTAACCGCACATTGTGCTCCCAAGGCATTTTAATTCCCTGTGATTCTGTGGGAAATTTAAACAAGAAAGGCGGGCTGTGAGGAATCCTGTAGACTTGAGAGCCATCTTAAGTAGCAGATTCAGGATGGCATTAAGGGCCGTGGGTGGGTGGGCTCCATGTTAATTATTGGAAGAGAAGTTGCCATTTGGATTTTCTACCCCAGGCGCTGAAATACTGTGGGCCAGCGCTGCTGGAGAGATTACTTTTACCTCAGGTTTTTTCCCAGTGACGTGTTTCATCCCCCGCGCACAAAAATACCCCACAAAGTGTGTGAAATAATGACAATACTCCAACTATTCTTACTTTTTATCCTTTGGTTATTGTAATTACAAGTAATTTTGCGAAGGATTTTCTATTTTTAAGAAATCACACTTTTGTACTTGATCCAGCTAACAGGATTTTCCTACATTACTTCATAAAGAGAGCCCATCTTTTTAAACTTCTAATGTTATTTCTTATTCATTAGTACATATGCCTGGAGGGTATGTTCATAAATGGGTTAAAGTTACAAAGTTATGCTTATAAAAGCGCATGGTAATTTGGAATATCTGGGGGATTTATTAATTTTTGAAATCTTAAAAGAGCAAAAAGCTAAAATGAGATTGGATTAAGTATGTTCTTGCAAGCCCGTTATTCTAAACACCCTTAAGGACCACAGAGGAGGGAACAGAGGACATTATGCAAATAGGGATCTATCTCTAAGTGCCCCGTAGGCTTGCTGATGTAATATTTTACATGGTTAGTTAAGTACATCAAGCAAAAAGGTTGACCTTGATAGACTGTAAAAAAAGGTATTTATTCCACAGCCACCAATTGTTTTGCAGCCTCGCCGCATCGCTTGCAAACACGCAAGCACTTTTGTGACTCCCTCGCATTTCGGAAACGGCTGACGAAAACAAAGAACTGCCCACAACAGCCGTTTTTCTCTCTCTCTGCGTGCAAAAATGTGTTTTTAAAAGACAATTCTTTATCTTTATCGGAAGGCTGTTTATGGTACCGCTAACCCGGGGCAATGTCTGAACGAGGAAATGTCTTTTGTAATGGAAGACGGGGCTGAAATGAATATTCATAAATCTTGGAAATTCACACAGACACTTGAATTTTATTTATTTCCCCAGTTTCTCAGTTCACAATCGCAATGTGAAATTTTGAAACACACATTCAGATGCTGGTTTTTTTTACCTCAGATATTGAATTTTTTTACCTCAGATTATTATTTTATATATTTTTTACTTCAGATATTTCGAGTTGGGCAGGCACAATGCACGAAATCACATGAAGTATCAACTGATAAAAAAATATTGTCAGTCCACTAGCGCATGCAGTCACATATGAAATCATTGGGTGTGAGCCAACTATATCCTACTCAGAGTAGACCCATCAACGGATGCAAGTAACGAAAGCCCATTGATTTTAATGGGTCTGCTCTGCACAGGACTAACTTTGGATCTCACCCACTGCGTGACACGTGCCAAATATGGACTACAGAAATGGAATGCCAAAGTCAGGTTCAAATTTTATTTCATTTATTTGTTTCACAAAATTTATACTCTGCTTGATTGTAAAAAACAACAACAATAAAACCTCAAAGCAGCATGCAAAAGATAAAACAATAAAATCAAGAAAAATATACAACGCTGTTTTAAAAACATACAAAAGTTAAAACACTCAAACAGATTAAAATGACCTCAAACTTTCTAAGCATCTGGGTAGCCTTGCCTAAACAGGAATGTTCTTAGCAAAGGCTAAGATACAGAGGCAAATATTCACTGACTACCCGGCAAATATATTCCGCAGAGTATCTGGTCAATCGTCAACTTCACAGTTGTCAAAGGAGAATTTTTGCAAGCAAATTAATTTCAATTGTCTAATGTTTTACAACTTTTTATGTGGTGTAAGCCGTCCAGAGTGACTGGGGAAACCCAGCCAGATGGGTGGGGTATAATAATAATAATAATAATAATAATAATAATAATAATAATAATAATAATATAAGAAGGAGGAGGAGGACGAGGCTATATAAGGGTAAAGACCCGTGGATGGATAAGTCCAGTCGAATCTGACTATGGGTTGCAGTGCTTATCTTTGATTTCAGGCCAAGGGAGCTAGCCTTTGTCCACAGACAGCTTTTCTGGGTCATATGGCCAGCAGGACTAAACCGCTTCTGGCGCAACGAACACCGTGACGGAAAACCAGAGCGCACGGAAATGCCGTTTACCTTCCCACCACAGCGGTACCTATTTATCTACTTGCACCGGCGTGCTTTCGAACTGCTAGGCTGGCAGGAGCAGGGACCGAGCAACGGGAGCTCACCCCATCGCGGGGATTCGAACCGCCGACCTTCTGATCTGGAAGTCTAGACCACACATGGGGGCCGCTGGGAGAGGGCAGTTTGAAATATTACCTTTCAAATGTTCGGGCGTAAATAAAACAGCAGCACCCAAAAGTTTCAATGTTTAAAAACAGCAGCACCCAAATGTTTCAACGTTTAAAATATTTGTGAATATCTCGTTTCGCTTTAGCCTCTGTTTTTAAAAAACACACGATCATTTCGTTCTAGCGTTTGTCGAATCATAGAATTGTAGTGTTGGAGGGACACCAATGGTCATCTCGTCCACCCCCGCAATGCAAAAATTTTCTGCAGTTATCACTTTCTGCTAAAGATACAATAAAGTCTTCTTTATCAACCACACCAGCTTAAGTCTCTCTGCAGAATTTCTCCAAATCCTTTTAATTTAACTCTGTATTTGCACCGAGGGAACATCTTCACATGTGTTGAACATAAGAAACTTATACCAAGGAAGAGTATCTAGCCTAGTAATGTCTAATACAGATGCAGTGCCCCTCAGGACTCCAGCTTCCATCAGTCTCGTCTAGCATGGCCAATGGAATCAGGCATGATGGGAGTTGTAGTCCAGAAACATCTGCAGGGCTACTCAGGTTTCACAACTGTGTCTAAACGATTTCCAGATGGGTAGCCGTGTTAAGTCCGTTGTAACAAAAACAACGAAGAGTCATGGGACACCCTAAATATATCCAGTTTTTTTCTTTTTTGGACTACAATAACCAGTATCCCTGGGCCTGCTAGCTTGGGATGATGGGAGTTGTAGTCCAAAAACAGCTGGCAACCCAGCTGTAACCCGAGGTACCACTGTATTTGCGATAACAGGTGGCATTAACACTACTGGTCTACAAATGAAATAAGAAACTAGAGTTATATACAGATCTCTACTCCCTTCAGCCATCTGGCCGGAGAGACAGGCTCACAGACTTTCACATATTCTGGCCGACAAACTGACCAACACCAACTGCCTCACACTCAGTTGCATCTCTCCACAACATGCCCTGATAAAGACACCTGTTGCTGGGGAGAATTCTTGTTGCTAAGCAGATGCTTTAGGTGTGGCCTCACAAGGCCATGCTTCAAGGCTCCTTTCAAGTTTATTTTAGCAATACACCAACAGTAGATGCTTGGGGGTTGGGAGCAGCCTAAGGACACTGCCTTGTCACCAGTGCTGGATAAGATTTGGCGGCTATTCTGATCTGCTTTTATGTGTGGGGTGAAGAGGGAGCAGCAAAATGTCTTGTCATGGGGACCAGTTATGCACATCCACACCCTCCAGCATTTCTCAAATGAAAATAGGGAAGCGGGTGGCGCTGTGGGTTAAACCACAGAGCCTAGGACTTGCCGATCAGAAGGTCGGCGGTTCGAATCCCCGCGACGGGGTGAGCTCCCGTTGCTTGGTCCCTGCTCCTGCCAACCTAGCAGTTCGAAAGCACGTCAAAGTGCAAGTAGATCAATAGGTACCGCTCCGGCGGGAAGGTAAATGGCGTTTCCGTGTGCTGCTCCGGTTCGCCAGAAGCGGCTTAGTCATGCTGGCCACATGACCCGGAAGCTGTGCGCCGGCTCCCTCGGCCAATAAAGCGAGATGAACGCCACAACCCCAGAGTCGGTCACAACTGGACCTAATGGTCGGGGTCCCTTTACCTTTATCTTTAGGGAAAAGAAGGACATTATGGGATCAAATCAGAAACCGGGGTGGCTTCCTTAAATCTGGGACTGTCCCTAGAAAATAGGGGCACTTGGAGGGTCTGCACATCTGGTGACAGTTACAGCTGTTCCTGTTTTATCTATAAGCCGCCTTGAGTCTCTGTCGGGATATCAATAGAAATAATAATTATTATCATAGGTTAACAGCTCACAATGCCTTTTCAACAGTGACTGAGACACTCAGAAGTTGCTTTTGCAGTGAGACTGATGGGGAGGGAGGACTTAACACTCATTACTTTTTGTGCCCCACAGGACCTAGAGAATATGATGCTGCCTTTAAAAGGTTTTCAGATATACTGACATGCAGGACTGGCTAAATATCTGCTTTTCACCTGTTTTCAATACTATGGGCTCCTGTGCATTGCAGTGTCCGTCTGCAGTCTCCAGTTCAGTTTGGCGATAACCACCGAAATGCTAAACAGAACAAGCGAGGTTTTGTAGCCTGGAGTAATCCGTAGGTGCCACATCAACGCATCTCTCCCTTTAGACACCCACATGGAAAAGATAACACACCATATTCAGCAAAGGACCTTGTCAATTCTCTTCTGAATTTAAAATTCACAAATATATGCATGTCTATAGAAAACTGGAGTGGGGGCATTTGGGAGGGAGGAGGGAAGGGGGAAATGGGAGAGAAGCATCATAATCTCTACAGTCAGTTACTGACGCAGGTTTGGTTGGTTGTTTAATATTTACCCACCTTATCCACTGAGACTCCAAGCAGGGAACTGCATTTTCAAAGAATACTGATGAATCTATACACTAGGGGTAGGCATCTGTGGCCCCCCAAGATGTTGTTGTATTCCAACTCCCATCAGTCCCAGCCAGCGCTGGGTCAGGGATGATGGGAGCTGGCGAAAACCTGGAGGGCCAGAGGTTCCCCATCCTTGCTGTACAGAAATGCCAAAATCTCAGGCAGTGTGTGGATAAAACAGGTGTGATGGCCTGGGCTGAACCTGAGGAATCCCAGCCTGCATAGGAGTCCCCACCTCCAGAACCAGCTGAGCCGGGGCTGGGGCTTGAGCCTGAAGGGTCCTCACCTGTGCTGGGTCCTCAGGTGTAGGCATCGGCTGAGTCTGCTCTGGTTCCTGAGGTGATGGAGGACCCATTGCCTGCAGGTGCTCCACTCTCAGCCCCGTCAGAGGAAGATGAGGTTGCCTCTGGGTCCAGTAACCCTCCAGCCTCTCCAGAGCTGCAGAGGCTCAGGGCAGAGAGGCAGAGGGAACTAAGTCACCGCAGGAGGAGTGCTCGCCTCCAGACCAAGAGAGGTGAGCCTCGGGGCAGATAAAAGCCAGCCAGCTCCAGTCCCAAGTTGTGGGAGCAACATTGTTGGTAGCCTGTTCCAGCCTGCACCCTGTCCTGCTCTTCTGCCAGAGTTCCTGACCTCACCCAACTCCCCGCCTTGTACCCAGCTTCAGCTTTGACAGACAACCTCCATACCGCACCCTCGACCTCAGACTGGACTCGGACCTCGCCTCACGGTTAACCCTCGGGACCAGCACAGTAGGTTTCATTCTGCTCTTTAAGGATATCACACACGTTAGAACTATACAGACCAGGACTGTGGGCAACAGTGGTATTCTCAGTCAGGGCCGGCCCTCCCATGAGGCAAGATGCAGCAAGCGCCTCGGGCAGCAGGATACACAGGGGCAGCGGATCCCAATGGAGATCTTTATTCTCCCCCCCCCCCGCTTGTTGCTGACTTAGAATTTCATTCATCCCTCCTTCCCCAGTGGGGAGAGGGTGTGTTTTGTGGTTTGCTTCAGGTGCCAAAATGTCTTGGGCTGGTCCTCTTCTCAGTCCCCAATAGGCCAAAGACCTGCTATGCAGAAAGATTATACATGAATCCTAAGCGTGCCTACCTGAAGCAAAACCTTTAGGATCCCATCCTGAACACTACAACAAGGAGACTCTTACATGTGAGCAAGAATGAAAACTTTCTGGCAATGTCTGGCATTCACATTGGCCATCCCTGCTATTAACTTTCATGGACTACAAGCCCACTTTAGACGAAGTCGGCTGTCATCCAAAAAGCTTACGGCTGCATTCAGATGTGGAGTTTATCATGCTTGTTTTACCAGTTATAATGCTCATTCTTCGGTCCCAATTTCTAATTTCCTTTTGCACTGCACTGCCAGTTGCATTATGAGACTGCGGCTCTTGCTATACCAACATGCCACGCTGCATTTTAAATGGTAGGAAAGGAATGTGTGTCAGGATACCAGCCCAAATTTCGTCAGGTAGCATTACAATGCAAAACACCCACAATCTTCCAAGTTAACAGGGTTAGAATCATAGAATCATAGAGTTGGAAGAGACCACCAGGGCCATCGAGTCCAACCCCCTGCCAAGCAGGAAACACCATCAGAGCACTCCTGACATATGGTTGTCAAGCCTCTGCTTAAATACCTCCAAAGAAGGAGACTCCACCACACTCCTTGGCAGCAAATTCCACTGTCGAACAGCTCTCACTGTCAGGAAGTTCTTCCTAATGTTTAGGTGGAATCTTTTTTCTTGTAGTTTGGAACCATTGCTCCGTGTCCGCTTCTCTGGAGCAGCAGAAAACAACCTTTCTCCCTCCTCTATGTGACATCCTTTTATATATTTGAACATGGCTATCATATCACCCCTTAACCTCCTCTTCTCCAGGCTAAACATGCCCAGCTCCCTTAGCCGTTCCTCATAAGGCATCGTTTCCAGGCCTTTGACCATTTTGGTTGCCCTCCTCTGGACACGTTCCAGTTTGTCAGTGTCCTTCTTGAACTGTGGTGCCCAGAACTGGACACAGTACTCCAGGTGAGGTCTGACCAGAGCAGAATACAGTGGCACTATTACTTCCCTTGATCTAGATGCAATACTCCTATTGATGCAGCCCAGAATTGCATTGGCTTTTTTAGCTGCCGCGTAATAATTTGCCTAAAGAAGTTTCACCAGTATCTGTGTGGGGGTTCCCTTCCCTGTCATAACAGACCACAGATTCTCGGTAAGACTATTAAAAGAGAATAGAAACTCACAATGGCTGCAAGCCAACAACAATGGTACCTAGGGTTATATACGCTTCAGGTTACATATGCTAGAGGTTATAGACTCCGCTAACCCAGAAATAGTGCTTCAGGTTAAGAACTTTGCTTCAGAATGAGAACAGAAATCGTTCTCCAGTGGCGCGGCAGCAGCAGGAGGCCCCATTAGCTAACGTGGTGCTTCAGGTTAAGAACAGTTTCAGGTTAAGTACGGACCTCCGGAATGAATTAAGTACTTAACCCAATGTACCACTGTATGTAGTTGTGTTAGCCTCTTCATCAATCAATGGCCTCTCATTGGTGAAAAAAGTGAGTAACCGTTCTGCCTTAAAGTAAACAAGAACTAGAGTATATCATATCAGCAGCAGCAGCCTTGTATGAGTAACATATGGTGATATATTCAATGCTAGTCATAGAGTTAGACCCATTGAAATTAATGGCTTTGTTGACTAATTGAGGTCCATTTCCATGCCATGCCTTTGCAGAACGGTTTGCTTTGTGGCAATTCCTGCATATTGCCCTGTGACTGGACATAAATCTCCCTTACAGTGCCCATCTGCTGCAGACCTCAGAGGTTTGCTCTCTTGCTGTGAATTTTTCTTTCCGTACACGGTCTGTGCAATTGAACCCTTGCTTCTCTGTCGTACCACACATTTCGCTTATTGCTGTTGAGCATTTTCACTTGCGCTTTAGATATTTCATGCACGCTGGCTATTCTTAAGGCGTTTTCTAATGTGACGTCATTCTTCACGAGCGGTTTCTCCGGTATGCCTTTTGCATTTGATATCATTAGGATCCTGTCCTTTAGCAGGTCATCCCCATCGGTCAAAGATCCGTCTTTGAGGATGAACTGTAGCTGGGTTACCCATTGGTCAGTTGTCTCTGTTGGGCCTTGGTTTCTCTCATTGAAAAGGTTCTTCTGTTATGGAGGTGTCCTTTCTTGCCATGTAGTAGGTCTCAAAAAGTTCAGACAGCCTGCTTGGGTTTGTCTTTTCTCCTGTAAGCTGGAGATCAAAGCTCTACAGTTGTCTGCGCCCTTTCGTCCAAGGCATTGTCAAAAATGCATGGGGCCGCAGACCACTTATTTGCCTCTGGTCTTGCAAACAGGAGCTCCACTAAGACTTTTCATCTTACACACATTTCTGCTGCACTTCCAGTTTCAGACTCTGTGGGTGGCACACTTCTTGTGTTCTTCTGAGAAGGCCACGATCCATCCCACTTCTAACACCATGCATTGTCTTCCACTATTTCTGTATGAACTCACTACACGCTGAGTTAATGAGGGGTAAATCAAACTTCATGTTAACAATATGCAAAGGGATATGCTACTTTGAGTTTTGTTTTGTAATTGATACAGGGGGAGATGCCTCCATTTGGCAAGTGACAAAAGAATAAAATATTGGAAGGGATATAAAAGTTGTTGCAAGCCACAGAGGATTTTTTTTTTTTAAAAAAGGAAGAAAAATAGGAAACATTGCAGAGACTGAAAACTATAATAACAGGTCCTCGACAGTATCCATTCAGCGTGCTTTCTCTCTGTTGCTTTTTGAAATATTGCCTCTCTTCTTGAGAAAGATTATATTGTATTTACAGGGCTGCAAAAGGCATCGTCTCCCAAACCCTTCCGCGGTGAAATAAATCTAAAACGAAAACATGCTGCGCAGTCGGCTCACACTGCCTTAAAAATTACACATCAAGAACCCTTTTCTAGTGACAAATACTTTCAAGGCAAACAAACTGAACAGAAATTAAAAAATCTCTGTGGGGCATAAATATGCAATTACACTCACACGGGGAGCATTTTATCAGGTAAACCAATCCTACTTTGTTAATTGAAATGCTGCTGTACAGGATTTCTCTCTTTCTGCCTCCCCCCACCCCTTTTTCTGACAAAAGGCCTTGAACACACACACACACACTCAGACACACTTTCCCGCTGCAGCTGCTGCTCCACACATTGTACATCTTTTCTTTTACACCCCCTTTTCAGTGACATGGGGTTCTATCCTTCTCACTAAGGCCACTCTGAGGCATTTTCTTGCTTCAGGCAAAGGGCAAGATGGCATCGCCTTCTTCCATATTACAGAAACCAACTGGGCTGGCAGCTGAACCTTCAGTGTTTGCCATGGGATATTATCCCCCAGAACATCTAGTTATGGTGCTGTGGTGCCCAGAGCTCTGTTCTCCCACAAAAACGTACACCAGGATTAAAATAATATCCATTCCACTGATAAAGGTTCTTGGATTAGGTAATTTATTAATAAATAAACAAACATACTCCTTTCTTGCCAAATGTCAATAACAGCATTATTCCTTCTCTGTGGCTTACACATCACAAAAGGAAAAGGAATTCAGAGAGGAGGAGGGAGGAGGAAACACAGACAACCTTGGGCTCAGTTACAGTTTGAAGCTCGTCGCATCAATAAGTCTGGAATAGAAAGATGTAGAGAGGAAGAACCAAATGCTACTGGTCTTTTATTCTTCTGTTGTCCATGGGCAGCTGCTTTTGTTGTGCAATTCCAGGGCATTCTTGGGAGAAAATTGGTGGCTTCCACAAAATTGGTGGCTTGCACATGTGGATACGCCTGATTTCCCTAGAGTGATAAATTTAGGGTATCCTGGGAAAAGAAGGTGGAGGATGCCGAAATGAGCTCTGCTGCCACTGCTATTATATAGAGGTGCACCTTGCCCAATACAAATGTGAGTAACGAAAACATATCAACTTGTTAGCCAGGTCCAAGTTGTTGTTTATAGTGTATAAAGCTCTTAACAACTTGGGGCCAGTTTACTTATGAGATTGGCTCACTCCATATGCGTCCACTGGACCTCTTCAGTCTGCAGAAATATCACTGTTACAGATACCACATAACACCCATTACATATCTATAAGAAATGGTTATTTTAGTGTGGCAGCAGCTACACTTTGGAACTCCCTGCCTATTGATATCAGTTTGCAGCGTACAGTTTGCTAATAATACTTAGGAGGCTAATTGGATTGATATCAGGCAGATGCCTGCTAAAAAGGTTGATTTTTTTGGGGGGGGGGGCAAGCCTACCAAGATGTTTTGAAAGTTGATACAAGATTTAATCTGTGTTTGGTTTATTGTTGTTTCAACTTTTCAAAAGTCTTCAATTAGGGTTGCCATATTTCGAAAAGTAAACCGCAACAACCCCAAAAGTTGTTCAGCTATTTTTTTTTTTAGACAAACCGCAAAGTTTGGGCAAAAATGCCAAAGAACAAACAAACACCAGGGCAAACCACCAGGATAATCTGGACATATGACAGCATTGCTTAAATTATTGTTTTATCTTTTTCGTAAACCGCTTTGAGCTTTCTTTGCTTTTACAATCCAGAGGTGCATAGATTTCCTGAAATAAGGCAAACAGATGAATTCATGACGCTCGTTTAGGAGGAGCTGAATGGTGTCACCTGGGGCTCAGGCCTCCCCCCCCCCCCGTTTTGTTCCAGCAGGAACACACACCTGAATAGCTTTCAGGAGGCGACATGTGCTGTCCTGTGGGAAGGGGATGTTTCCTGGCCCCTGCATCAGCCTGGTTTTTCGGCCTTTGTGTAGCGTCGTCTACTGTGGGTAACAACATTCTGTTCCTGTTTGTCACATTTTGGGAATGCTCAAGTCCAGAAAAATCACTGCTTGGCAGGCTGGTTAATTGCATCAATGTGAGCAGAAAGACCAGCTGTGCTTTATGCTCATCCATCTGCAAATGTTTGTAAGAGTCCAGTTTTTTTGACAACTGCTGAACCCAGGCCAGCAAAGTCTTCTGCCGCTCCAGCTATGCTCAGAGTTAGCACCAACTGCGTGCTGTAGGTGGTTGGTTGTTTTTTTTTTTGGGGGGGGGGAACCTTGGAAAACATGTCCTGCGGAGGTGCCACCTCTTTTTTTCTGAAGAAGTGTGCATGCACACGAAAGCTCATACCAAGAACTAACTTAGTTGGTCTTTAAGGTGCTACTGGAAGGAATTTTTTTATTTTGTTTTGACTATGGCAGACCAACACGGCTACCTATCTGTAACCTCTTTTTTCAGTCAAACACTTGGTTGTTGCAACAATGGGCAGCCGCCGCTTAAATTTCCCACAATGCCTTGGGCAATGCTATGTCAGGGGCATTGTGGGAAATTAAAATGGCAGCTCCCAGTTGGATGGCATGCACCTTTGACATGTTCCAGAGTGCTTCTTATAAAACAACAACAACACATTTTTAAAAAGTGAAATGGGAACCATTGGTTTGCATGCAGAATTGTAAGGAATTATATTATGGGGTAGTTTCCATCACACACTAAGAAACTTAGGGCTCACATTTCCATTTGTCCCTTGATTTCTGCATTCTATGATCCATTCTGAGAGGTTTTTGCTTTGTCCCGCCTGTTTCCCCAGGAAAACCTGCTCTTTACTGCTGCATTGGAACAAATGTCACTCTGGGTAGAGGCAGAAGGATTGATGGCTGCAAGTTACAGGGTAAGTTACAGAGAGCTCAGGTAGGTGGTGCAGATCTATCCTTATTCCTTAGCCTTACACCAACCGTTTTGTCTATTCTGTTTTGTTTTGTTCTGTCTTCCTCCCCGCTGCTCAGTCTACTTGCTTCTGCCCAGCCTGCAATGTTTGAAGAAGTCTCCTGCTTCCAGGTATCTCTGTTGACTAAGCTGCACTCCTGTTGTGGAGAATGTAAATACAGCCTCTTTGTGGTTTTTGTTCAGGTTCATGGGATGCCCTCAAACACAACCGGTGAGGATTTATGTCCTTGGCGATGGTTTGGTCATTGCCAGAGAAGAAACGACGAGCCTTGTTTTCCAAAGAGGGAGATGCTGTTGCGAAACATTTCGGATTTAATTTGGTTCGTTCGGCGGATTCAGTTACTCTTATTTCAATTTCACAGTCTTTTGAAATGGTTTAACTGCTGCACTGTCATGAGAGCTGAGGGCCGGCCCTACCATTAGGAAGATGGGAGCAGCTGGCAGCTGCCCCACTCCCAGCCACCCCCCCGAGTGCTCCCTCCACCTATTTCTAGTTTCCTGGTGCTTGTACCCCATTGGTGGGAATGCTTTCATGTTGTCCTGGGCCGGCTCCCTTGCCTGGTTAGTAAGGTAAAGGGACTCCTGAGTTAGAAGATTTTATTTTTAATTTTTTGTCTTTTGCTTATAATTTCTCCAGGCTGTGAGCTGTTTTGGGAGGATCTCTACATTGTTTGTTTTTGTTTTTTGTTTTAAATAAAAAGTGGCATAGAATTAATTAACAATAAAATAAAACACATGTGCGCAGTGCAGAGAGAAGCAGGGGAGCTCTTTTTTCACCCTCCCCAAAACTCAATGAAGCTGCTTGGAAACAGGTTCTGGTCAAACCAAACAAATTACATCATAACATTGTTGTTTAGTCATTTAGTCATGTCTGACTCTTTGTGACCCCCTGGACCAGAGCACGCCAGGCACTCCTGTCTTCCACTGCCTCCCGCAGTTTGGTCAGACTCATGCTGGTAGCTTCGAGAACACTGTCCCACCATCTCGTCCTCTGTCGTCCCCTTCTCCTTGTGCCCTCCATCTTTCCAGGGAGTCTTTTCCAGGGAGTCTTTTCCATCAGAGTCTTTTCCAGGGAGTCTTCTCTTCTCAGGAGGTGGCCAAAGTCTTGGAGCCTCAGCTTCAGGATCTATCCTTCCAGTCAACTTATGAAATTCAAGGTGTGGTGTTGATCACTCAGCACTGGTGTAGGCGTCTCTCTAAGAGGGATTAGACAATCCCAGTGAGGATAGGTCTAGCAATGGCAATTAGCCATGGATGAGAATCAGAACCTCCTCATTTAGAGACAGTCTACCCTCAGATCACAGACCACTCTCAGGTCCATGATCACTGCAGATGGTGACAGCAGTTATGAAATTAAACACGCCTGCTTCTTGGGAGAAAAGCAATGACAAACCTAGACAGCATCTTATAAAGCAGAGACATCACCTTGCCAACAAAGGTCCGTATAGCAAAGCTATGGTTTTCCCAGTAGTGATGAATGGAAGTGAGAGCTGGACCATAAAGAAGGCTGATCGCCGAAGAATGGATGCTTTTGAATTCTGGTGCTGGAGGAGACTCTGGAGAGTCCCATGGACTGCAAGAAGATCCAACCTCTCCATTCTGAAGGAAATCAGCCCTGAGTGCTCACTGGAAGGACAGATCCTGAAGCTGAGGCGCCAATACTTTGGCCGCCTCATGAGAAGAGAAGACTCCCTGGAAAAGACCCTGATGTTGAGAAAATGGAGGGCACAAGGAGAAGGGGACGACAGAGGACGAGATAGTTGGACAGTGTTCTCGAAGCTACCAGCATGAGTTTGACCCAACTGTGGGAGGCAGTGGAAGACAGGAGTGCCTGGCATGCTCTGGTCCATGGGGTCATGAAGAGTTGGACACGACTAAACGACTAAACAACAACAACACCCTCAGGTCTAGGTGGTTAACAGGAAATGGTCATCGCTTTCATGCTGGGTCTGCTGGAAAGGGGGCGCCAGGGTGCTTTGACTTCATCCAGGATTATTCTCCTTGCATCCTTTTGATCATAACTCCATTATTGCCCATGTGAGGGAGCAGTCGTGGCCTGGAAGCATTCATGTGGGGAAGTTTTGGCTTGTTGCTGTTCCAGAGGATTCTTTGCTAGTGCGGCTGCTCATCGTGCAATACCCACCTTTGACCACAGCTTGTTGGTTGATACACAGATTGAATCCTTGTCTGACATGCTCCAGGAATTTTTATTGGGCATTGAAACATGTCGCAGAGTGCGTGCAGAGTGGACTGCACAGATGTAAACACTGAAGAGACGCAAAGATATCTTTGCAAGGTTGAATAACAACTTCCCAAACATACATCCTACATAGTGTCTATAATCGTCACCCATCCATCCACCAGGGCAGAGTAAGGTACACACAGCACATTATATATTATTACAATTGCTGACACAGCTAATTACAGTGACTTATCAGCACCTGCTACACCACTAGTATAGGAAAAGGTAAAGGGACCCCTGACCATTAGGTCCAGTTGTGACCAACTCTGGGGTTGCGGTGCTCATCTCGCTTTATTGGCCGAGGGAGCCAGCGTACAGCTTCCGGGTCATATGGCCAGCATGACTAAGCCGCTTCTGGCGAACCAGAGCAGCGCACGGAAATGCCGTTTACCTTCCTGACGGAGCGGTACCTATTTATCTACTTGCACTTTGATGTGCTTTTGAACTGCTAGGTTGGCAGGAGCAGGGATTGAGCAATGGGAGCTCACCCCATCGCAGGGATTCGAACCGCCGACCTTCTGATCGGCATGTCCTTTGCTATGAGGTTTAACCCACTGCGTCCCTACACCGCTACAGGATATGCACCCTGCTTTTAAAGTGGTGAACATCCTGTGAAACAATAATGAACCCTAACATTTAAACAAACTATTCAACAATTTTAAGTTTAACATGAGTCAACAGTGTGGTGCAGCAGCAAAAAAAGAAAAAAAAAAAGAAAAGCCAATGTTATTCTAGGCTGCATCAACGGAAGTATAGGGTCCCGCTCCAGACACTCCTTGCAGACCACACCTGGAATACTGTGTCCAGTTCTGGGAATGACAATTTAAGAAGGATGTTGACAAGCTAGAACATGTGCAGAGGAGGGTGACCAAGATGACCTGGGGTCTGGAAACCAAGCCTTATGAGGAACGGTTGAGGGAGCTGGGTGTGTTTTGCCTGGAGAAGAGGAGACTGAGAGGAGAGATGGTAGCCATCTTCAAATATCTCAAGGGTTGTCACATGGGAGAGGAAACAAGCACGTTTTCTCCTGCTCTGGAGGGTAGGACTCGAACCCATGGCTTCAAGTTACAAGAAAGGGGATTCCGACTCAACATCAGGCAGAACTTTCTGACAATAAGAGCTGTTTGGCAGTGGAACAGACTCCCACGAGAGGTGGTGGACTCTCCTTGCAGGTGTTTAAACAGGTTGGATGGCCATCTGTCATGGATGCTTTAGCTGAGATTCTTGTATTAATAATAAATAATAAATAATAAACAATAAATAATAAATAATTTTATTTATTATTTTATTTATTCCCTGCCCTCCCCAGCCAAGACCGGGCTCAGGACGGCTAACACCAGGTATAAAAACAATTGATTAAAATACAACTTAAAAACAAGATTAAGTACAACATTAAAATGCAGCCTTGTTTCAGTAGAAACTCAAATCAAAAACTTTTTGGGGATGAAAACGTCAAATCTTCACCAAGGCCAACTATCCGGACTGGTCCTACGTGGGCCAGAAAAAATCCAGGGAAGTCCCCAAATAGGAGTTCCATCACAGAAGGAGAAAGGAAAAAGGAAAGAGGGGGAGGGGATCAAGTTGATTCCAAGCCAAAGGCCAGGCGGAAAAACTCCGTCTTCCAGGCCCTGCAGAAAGAAATCAGATCCTGCAGGGCTCTGGTCTCATGAGACAGAGCGTTCCACCAGGCTGGGGCCAGTGTTGAAAAGGCCCTGGCTCTGGTTGAGGCTAATCTGACTCGCTTAGGGCCCGGGACCTCTAGGGTGTTGTATTGCAGGGGGTTGGTCTGAATGACCCATGGGATCCCTTCCAACTCTTTGATTCTATGATCTCCTGTCATCCATGCCTAATTCTTTCCCATGTTGGCTGGGGCCAATGGGAGTTGAGAGCCCAATAACGTCTTGATGGCACTAGGCCCTGCCTCAAGACCTTGAAGATACTTTCCACTGCAACCTGAATTGCCCTGCACAAACATTCACCGGTCCTGTCCCTTCCCCAGCCTGTGTTCTTAAGTGGCTTTCTTTGAACCTCCTGGGCTATCTGTTTTGACCACACAAGCGTGAGTTCTGGCTTTGATGGTACAAGCAGATACTTGCTTGACAACTCCAAGAGCAGGTGTCTGTTTCAGATGCGGTGAAAAGAGACACGCAGAGAGGAGAACATTTGCCCGAGGATCATGTTTGTAAGAGTCATCTTCCCACAGTGTAACAGCTAAACAAGATGTCAAGTGCTGACAGCTCCTTTTGACAAAGTTAACCTTGAAATGAACCAGAATTTCAGTTATGAGCCGTCCTGTAATTTGATGCTAACTAAATGTACTTTGAATGGAACGGCGTAATTGACATGGGAATTGTTTGAATGACGCTGGAGAGCCAAGTGCGTCGCTGCTGGTCGGCTCCTGCCTAGTGTCAAGCTCCTTTGCTTAGTTACGGCAAACTTTCTGAAGAGGAATGCAAGGCACAGCATTTACAACAGAGGCAGCATGCTGTTCCTCTCTTTGGTGGTTTCTTTTCTTTCTTTTTTTAGATATATAAAAAGGAAACATTTGGCTTTGGAATAAAATAAGCACATTAACGAACGGATCCTTCCAGTTCTTGGGATGCTGTACCCAGTGAGAGTTCGAACCTAACAGAAGATTCTGTTGCTGAACTGGTCTGGCAAGTGAAGTTATAGGGAACCAGGCAGAGGGCCTCCTCAGCAGCCGTGTCCTCTCGTCAGATGTCAAAGAGATAAATAATCATATGACCTTCCATGGACATCTGAAGGCAGCCCTTCTTGAAGATGCTTTTAATGTGTCATGTTCTGCTGCTGCTGCTGTTGTTGTTGCTGTGTTTTTGTATATTATGTTGGAAGCTGCCCTGAGTGGTTGGGGCAACCCAGTCAGCTGTGTGTGTATATCACTGTAATAATAGTAATAATAATAATAATAATAATAATAATAATAATAATAATAGTAATTTATACCCCACCGATCTGGCTGGGTTTCCCCAGCCATTCTGGGCGGCTTCCAACAGAACACTGAAATACAATAACCTATTAAACATTAAAAGCTTCCCTAAACAGGGCTGCTTTCAGATGTCTTCTAAAGGTCTGGTAGTTGTTCTTCTCTTTGACATCTGGTGGGAGGGTGTTCCACAGGGCGGGTGCCACTACTGAGAAGGCCCTCTGCCTGGTTCCCAGTAACTTGGCTTCTCTCAGCGAGGGAACTGCTAGAAGGCCCTCGGCGCTGGACCTCAGTGTCCGGGCAGAACGATGAGGGTGGAGACGCCCCTTCAGGTATACTGGGCCTTTGAGGCCATTTAGGGCTTTAAAGGTCAGCACCAACACTTTGAATTGTGCTCAGAAATGTACTGGGAGCCAGTGTAAGTCTTTCAAGAGCAGTGTTATGTGGTCTCGGCGGCCGCTCTTCTGACCTTCATTTCAAGGAAACCGAAGAAGAGAAGAAGAGTTTGGATTTGATATCCCACTTTATCACTACCTGAAGGAGTCTCAAAGCGGCTTACAATCTCCTTTCCCTTCCTTCCCCCCAACAAACACTCTGTGAGATGAGTGAGGCTGAGAGACTTCAGAGAAGTGTGACTAGCCCAAGGTCACCCAGCAGCTGCATGTGGAGGAGTGGGGAAGCAAACCCGGTTCACCAGATTACGAGTCTACCGCTCTTAACCACTACACCACACTGGCTCACCGAACCCCGAGTAAGCACCTGGAACCTGCTTGGAGGTTAGGGGTGTGTGTGTGTGTGTGTTTCTGGAGTTGAAAGTGCTAGCCACCCTATAGGTAAGGCAAGGAACTTGACATGAAGAATGAGCAGTTCCTGTCCCTGTTTGGTTCCCCCAGTGCTGGTGGGCAGAAATAAGAATCTAGAGTCCTTGAGGTCCCTGGTTTAAGCCCCTCTGAAGCAATGAAGATGGAATGAAGCACCCTTTGAAGATAGATGAGCATTAAGCACCTCTCCCAAGCACTTTGTAGAATGGAGTGCTCAGGCGTTCTGAATATAACTTTATGCTATCTAAAGGGCTTCTTAAGCTTAATCAGGAGCGCTGGCTACAGTTAGCGGAAGATACCCCCCCAAACCAAATGGTTAGCGGAGTAAGATGGATTTCAAAACGATCCTGTCACACAGATCCATCCCTTTGGCCCTGGAGGTTGAGAGCGAGCTTACCACAGAAAGCCGAGATGCTACAGCGCAGCTGATTTAATCGTTCATTAAACATTAGGGAGAGGCCAATTATGCTGTTCAAGAGTGAGATGTTTTACGCGAAAATGACAAAAAGATACATGTAATCATTGAAATGCCAGTTTACAATCAGATAGGATGTGAAATAATCCCTTTAGCAAGCTTAAGCTTTTACATATTAATGGAACGGAATTGGGGGCGAGTTGGGAAGATGGAGGGCCGGCTGGAACGTACTCAGGAAGGTCCTAATCACGAAGTGAGTGCCTGCGATGTTGCAAAGTAAGAATTAGCACATTTATTTTGAAGTCTGCGGCAAAGACAGTTGTGGGAAATCTCTCTCTCTCTCCCCCCTTAATAAGAAAAAATTGCCTGCTTTATAGCTCAGCGCTGGGCATGCACTATTTGAGTGTGCTGTGCGCACACATCCAAAATCTCCCACCGGCGTCTCCCTCAAAGCCGAAACACTGGGTGACACCAGACAACTTGTTAACAGAGGAGCCATAGCTTGCTTTCCTTCTGGCAGTGCAAACCTGGCTTTGAAAACAACTGCATTGCAAATTTAGGGTGGAATTCAGCATTGCGCTATTGCAAATATTCCGTCTGCGCAAACGTACCAGTTGCTGGAAGCCATGGGACGGGAGAGGGCTCTTGGGCTCGGATCCTGCTTGTGGGCTTCTTACAGGCATCTGGTTTTCCACAGTGAGAACAGGATGCTGGACTAAATGGGCCAATTGCCTGATCCAGCAAGGCCCTTCTTATGCTCTTTAATATGGTCCCCCAAAGGCAACCTGAATGATCAAAAGGATGCCAAGACACAAAGGGCCTTGGCAGATGTCCTTTTTAGCATGCATGGATTGATCTGTAAGCCACCTTGGGTTCTGGTCTGGGGAAAAGGTGGGATATAGATGATGATAAAAAGTAGAGACATCACTTTGCCAACAAAGGTCCATATAGTTAAAGTTATGGTTTTCCCAGTAGTGATGTATGGAAGTGAGAGCTGGACCATAAAGAAGGCTGATCGCCGAAGAATTGATGCTTTTGAATTCTGGTGCTGGAGGAGACTCTGGAGAGTCCCATGGACTGCAAGAAGATCAAACCTATCCATTCTGAAGGAAATCAGCCCTGAGTGCTCACTGGAAGGACAGATCGTGAAGCTGAGGCTCCAAGACTTTGGCCACCTCATGAGAAGAGAAGACTCCCTGGAAAAGACCCTGATGCTGGGAAAGATGGAGGGTACAAGGAGAAGGGGACGACAGAGGACGAGATGGTGGGACAGTGTTCTCGAAGCCACCAGCATGAATTTGATCAAACTGCGGGAGGCAGTGGAGGACAGGAGTGCCTGGCGTGCTCTGGTCCATGGGGTCACAAAGAGTCGGACATGACTAAATGACTAAACAACAACAACATAGATGATGATGATAATCAGTGCTCTGGAGGGTAGGACTCGAACCCATGGCTTCAAGTTACAAGAATGGAGATTCTGACTCCACATCAGGAAGAACGTTCTGGCAGGAAAGAGCTGTTTGACAGTGGAATGGTCTCCCGTGGGAGCTGGTGGACTCTCTTGTGCCCTGGTCTCTTGTGACAGAGCGTTTCACCAAGTCGGGGCCAGTACTGAAAAGGCCCTGGCCCTAGTTGAGACCAACTGAACCACCTTGTGATTTGGGACCTCCAAAATATTGTCATTTGTCGTTTGGGGTCCCTTCTAACTCTACAGTGTTTATTGCCATGTTACTTTATCAAATATTTGCTTCCTGTATGAACAGCCTGAATTATTTTCAAATAATCTTTTGTGGCTCTTGTTGTTGGTTTTTGAATTGCTTCTTTTCATCGGCTCTCGACCAGGGAGAGGAACAAATTTTGTAAAGTGTGTTTTGCTCAGGAACCCGTGTCGTCCCTTCCTCCCTCTCCCCCCTCCACTCCTCCCCCTCTAAACAGCGTTTGAACGATGACAGAGGATACCACGGTGCAGCGACGAGCTTTGATGCACGCTCTTTTGCCAACCAAGGTTACTTGCGAAACGGTCATCTCAGCCCCTTCCTCTCGCTCCCTGCCGGAGGGATGCCATGGTTGCTGCTCTCGCCTTGCGTTGCTGCTGGGCAACGGACCCAAACGGCACTGGAGGGAAAAATGTATTCCAGAGATAATATTGAGGGGAAAGGAGGAGGAGAAGAAACTGGCAACCAGGAGTGGGGATTCTCCCTCCCCCTTTGCGTCTATGGAAACACCTGTTGGAATGGTTGCTGCTTTGGGAAGAGCGGGATGAAGAGAGACAGCTGTAAGGGAGCCAGCGGCAGTGGGAGCCTGCTACCAGGATGGTTCTGTGCCAGTCAAACGATGTGCCAGACTATTTGGCACGCTGTCAGATATCTGGGTTTCCACTCTGCTTGCCAGCTTGCAAACACAGGGAATTCTTCAGCACTAACACTGCGGCTAGCCCCGTGCCCACAACCCTCATGTTGGGTGTTTATAATCCTTGATGTTGGCTGGGTTTTCCTACCCCCCCACTCCTTTGCCCCCCCCCCAGTGAAAAAGCAAAGGTAAGTCCCGAACACCAACCCTATAGCATCGTAGCGGCAATTGGTACAGAAACAAAAGCATCACTCTAAGGTTTTTGGCAAGGGCCCTTGCGAATCTGCTGGGTGCTTTCCCTTCCTTTCCTGCCTCCCTCTCCCCAAAAGTAAACAACGGTCTTTATCTCCTGCAAACACTTTGCTAACCTGCCCGCTTCTTCAGTGTACACGTCTTAAAATTCTGGAAGCAAAAGAGCTCGACTTTGAGAAGTTGTGCGTTTGTTTGTGTCCCCCCCCCACACACACAATGGCACGGAGGTTGTCATAAGAAAAGTCTGGTGGGTGGTGGGCCTTTGGAAGGAGATAGGGGTGGCATCTGCTCAGCAAAAAAAAAAGGGGGAATTCAAAGGCATTAGGGAGACTTCCTGAATGCTTCTGTCCCGAAGCTCAAAGAAGGGGAGGTTCTGGGGTTGAAGAGGTCTTATCGGTGAAAAGAAATTCTAGGAAAGAGAGTCTCGAGAATATTTTTTAAAGAAGAAAACCCACTGTATGCTACACGACCACTTCCCTGCTCTGCTGGGACTTGAGACAAAGGAACTGGAAGCAAGAACGAAGCAGCTATCTTCAGGCAGGTCAGGACCCTGGACAGCTGCCCGTGACCTTGCTAGCTGAGCTTTGGAAGGTGGTGTTTCAGCAATGAGCTGGGGACATCTGAGGGCTTCTGTAGGTTGGAAAGGCAACTGACCTTGTCTCCTTGAGAAGCTGGCTGTGCTGATTTTAAAGGTCCATGTCTGATTTTGTAGGCGCTGACTTGTACTCTATGCAAGGGATGGCGATGTTACTGTGGGATCATCCTCTGAGCCTGCAGAATGCAGAAGAGCTACATCCTCGAATCCGGAGTACATACTGAGCCCCCCACCCCTAATATTATTATTATTATTATTATTATTATTATTATTATTATTATTATTATTAATAATATAATTTATACCCCACACATCTGGCTTGGTTTCCCCAGCCACTCTGGGTGGCTCCCAATACAGTGGTACCTCGGGTTAAGTACTTAATTTGTTCCAGAGGTCCGTTCTTAACCTGAAACTGTTCTTAACCTGAAGCACCACTTTAGCTAATGGGGCCTCCAGCTGCTGCCGCGCCGCCAGAGCACGATTTCTGTTCTCATTCTGAAGCAAAGTTCTTAACCTGAAGCACTATTTCTGGGTTAGCGGAGTCTGTAACCTGAAGCGTATGTAACCTGAAGTGTATGTAACCCAAGGTACCACTGTAGATTAAAAACAGAATAAATCAGGCAACCTGGATTAAATAAACAGGATTTCTTAATCATCTATATCAGTGGTTCCCAAACCTTTTCCGGCCACTGCTCCTTTGGTTCCATAAACTCACCCCCAGTGGTCCCTACTCTATTAAAAGCATTATTCAGAATAGTGGCTTGCACAACCTACTAAGGAAGATAATAGCACAATAAAATTCAAAACAGTAACACTTAATTGCTGTCAGGAGTGCTTGCAGGAGCCTGGCCCTGTGACTGGTAGGGCCTTGCAGGACTGGGGCCTTACTGAGTTTGGCCTGGAAGGGCAAGGTGCAGCCGCACAGGTGAGGCTTGACAGAAGACTTGTAGCACCTGGTGGCAAGGGCCGGGAGGGGTATATAAGACCAGAATTTCCCTCTGTCTCTTTGCCACAGCAACACGCTACCCACCTAGCTGTGCTTTGGCTTCCTGACTCTTGGACCCTTGGCTTCCTGACTCCTGGTTTCCTGATTTGTGGACTCTTGGCTTCCTGACCCCTGACTGCTGACCCTGGACTGCTGATTCCTGCTTCCCGACGTACCAAGCAGGGACTCTGTCTGCCTGTAACCCGGACCGTGGCAATTGTACATTTATTCAAAATCCAATTAGTTTAATTAATGGAGCAAAATGGATGATCCAGCAATACCAGCTTTGTAGAGGCTGAGATTTACAACTCCAGCACCGCTGCCTCTCTAGTGCCCCCCTAGGTAATTCTTCCCCCTAGGTGGTACCACCCACCTTGGAAACCCCTAATCTATATCTTCTTGTATGTAGTGTGAAGGACTGATTTGGGGGTCATGGCAGGTATTGCTCTTGATGGAACGTACCATGTCGTCCTGGAGATGTGGAGCACCATCAAAACATCACTTCCCTTTTGAAGACCCCTTTTCAAATATGCTTTCCTTTAGTAAACTTTCTCTCCTTGTAACGCTCCCATCAAAGATAAGGGAGGCCTTTCCCTTTTCTGGCTTCTTGAGGCCAGGATTAGCATCTGTGTGCATCCACTCCTGATGTCTACCTTGCAGGTGCTGGTCAAAGAACCAGCAGCCATCATTCAATTGGCTCCTCGATAATAGAGCTGTTTCACCCTATTGCAACCAACCTCGTTGTTCCCCTTCCTCTCTGTCTACCAGCTGAGCCCCAGAGGGCAGGAAGGAAGCAGGTCTCTGTCTGAACTTTAAAGTTTAGCAGAAGAAGAAAGCCACACTCTCCTTAAACGGACGGATGGATGCTGTAAATAATGAGTGGGACTTTGATTATTGCGTCGGATGTATTGAGTTTTCTCTTCAAACAAAGCAAAACAAAAACCAGGAGAAGAGGAGGGAGGAAAAATCTCTCTCTCCAACCCCCCCCCCCCCATCATATTTCACTTTGTGGCTGATTTTCTGGGCTCTGCTGTGTGTTCTTCCTCAGAAAAGTGTTATGAGAATCAATATTTAGACAGAATAAGCCTTAATCACAACAGAGTTATGCCTCATTAAAGAGGGATTCCTTTCGCTGCCTTCAGATGGTGAGGCACAATGTATCAAGAGCAAACAAGTGTCTTGGTTTCAAATTTGGGATGTTCCTCCTCCTGCTTCTCCTTCTGTGTAAACAAGAAAAATAATTTTTTTTTTTGGTTTGCAGGAGGAAAAAAACACAAGTCTTCTAGTTCACCCTGGGTTGCCAGCTGGGGTGTTAAGAAAACACGGCTGAGGTAGAAGGAATGAAGAAAGGTCTTTTGGAAGTTATCTATGTTCTCTCTCCATTGTTGGAGGAAGAGGGTGCTGGACTAGGTGGGACTTTGGCCTGATCCAAAAGGACTCTTCTTGTCTTCTTGAGCTGCCTTGCATCAGGTTGGACTATTTATCCAACCAGCCCAATATTGTATCCTACAGGAGTGGAGAGTCTCAGGCTCAGCAGCTGAAGATGAACACCAGAATCACCTGCAGGATCAGGCCAAGGTTCTGCCTAGTCCATCATCCTGTTCTTATAGTGGCCAATCAAATACTTACAGGAAGCCTGAAATCAGGACCTGACTTCAACAGCACTCTCCCAACAGTTAAAGTGTTTCATCGGCTACTTACTTCCATGAATGTGCAAGCATGATTTTGTAGCATTTCCAATGTCCTCTGGGACCACAGATACAACCTCATCTGCAGTTGTAAAACAGTGTGAAGTTTCAGGTCCAGTTCTCATGCTAAGGTAAAGGGATGCCTGCACGGTCAAGTCGAGGCGCGAACGACTCTGGGGTTGCGGTGCTCATCTCGCTTTACAGGCCGAGGGAGCTGCCGTTTGTCCACAGACAGTTTTTCTGGGTCATGTGGCCAGCAGGACTAAGCCGCTTCTGGCAAAACCAGAGCAGTGCACGGAAACGCCGTTTACCTTCCCGCCAGAGTGGTACCTATTTATCTTCTTGCACTCTGACATGCTTTCGAACTGCTAGGTTGGCAGGAGCTGGGACAGAGCAATGGGAGCTCACCCCGTCGCGGAGATTTGAACCGCCGACCTTCTGATCAGCAAGTCCTAGGCTCTGTGGTTTAGACCACAGTGCTACCTACTACCTGCTAAGGTAACAGGCACGAAACATTCCAATGTCTTAGTGGTAATATAGGCAGAAGTTTGAAATGCCCAGCAGAAATGTCTTCTTAGAATCTTAGATATCTAGTGGTACTTTGGTTTTAGAACAGCTTAGTTTATGAACAACTTGGATTAAGAACGCTGCAAACCCAGAAGTAGGTCTTTTGGTTTGTGAACTTTGCCTTGGAAGCAGAACATGTTTCGCTTCCTGCTGAGTGTGTTCCATTTGTAAATTGAGGCCCTGGCTGCTATGGGAAAGTACACCTTGGTTTAAGAATGCTTTGGTTTAAGAACGGACTTCCGGAACGGATTAAATTCGTAAACCAAGGTACCACTGTCATATCCTTAGATGTTTTTCCCCAAGCAAGACTCTTCTAATTGCCTTGAAATTGCACTTTAAGCAAACCACAGTGACGCTTTAGGGAAGTGAAGACCCCCAACCCCAAATTTTTTTTGAATGCTACTGAAACTCTACAGTGCTCTCAAACATGAATGGTAATTTTTGGCCTAGTCAAACCCTGCAAATTCTCACTAAATTTTGGCTATAGTTGAAATTCGGTAAAGTCCATCTATATGTATAATCTGGTAACAACCACATGGTTTTAGACGAAATCAAATTAAATCAAACCTTTCAAGAACCATGGTGTTGAAACAACTAGAGGTGTATCCCTGTTGCTAGATTCTCACTTCCACGTGTCAATGTTTTGTGGGCATATCTCTGACCTATATTGGACTACATGTTTGCATCCTTTTCTGCCTCACCATGATGACCAGAAACCTGTTATTCTCCAATAAAAGGTAAAAGGAAAAGGAAAAGGAGCCCTGGATGGTTAAGTCCAGTCAAAAGAAACTATGAGATGCGGTGCTCATCTCGCTTTCAGGCTGAGGGAGCCGGCGTTTGTCTGCAGACAGCTTTCCGGGTCATGTCGCCAGCAGGACTAACCTGCTTCTGGCACAACAGAACATCGTGATGGAAACCAGAGTGCACGGAAACACCGTTTACCTTCCTGCCGCAGTGGAACTTATTTATCAGGAGCTCACTCCATTGTGGGGATTCAAACCGCCAACCTTCTGATCAGCAAGCCCAAGGGACTCAGTGGTTTAGACCACAGTGCCACCCGCACAGAATCAGTAGATTCTGCACAAAATGTTCATCCCCTCCAGTTGTCTATATTGATAAGGGAAAATATAATGAATGATAAAGTGGAGTTAGATTTAGTACTGTTTAGTTAAAAGTTTTGACATCCACCCTCTTCAGTAATACTGCTGAAATATATATACAGTGGTGCCCCGCAAGACGAACGCCTCGCAAGACGAAAAACCCTCTAGACGAAAGGGTTTTCCGTTTTGGAGGCGCTTCGCAAGACGAATTTCCCTATGGGCTTGCTTCGCAAGAAGAAAGCCCATAGGGAAATCTCCGGGGACTTCTTTTAAATGCTGGCAGTGGGGAGCAAAGCCTTCCCCCCCCTCCGGCCTTCAGAAGAGGTCCAGGAAGGCCGGCGGGGGCCGAAAGGCTTTGCTCCCCACCGCCAGCATTTTAAAAGCAGTCCGGGATAGCAGGGAAGCGCTTCCCGCTATCCCGGATGGCTTTTGAAGGCAGGCGGGGGGGGGGGAGCAAAGACTTTTGCCCCCCGCCCGCCTTCAGAAGAGGTCCAGGACCTCTTCTGAAGGCCGGCGGGGGGCAAAAGTCTTTGCTCCCCCCTGCCTGCCTTCCCGGGAGAGCGGAGAAACACAGCGCGTCTCTCCGCTGTCCGGGACGGCTTTTGAAGGCAGGCGGGGGGGGGGAGCAAAGACTCCCACCTCTTCTGAAGGCGGGCGGGGGGCAAAAGTCTTTGTCCCCCCTGCCTGCCTTCCCGGGGGCTTTTAAATCGCCCCGGGACAGCGGAGAATTTTTAAATACTGGCGGGCGGCAGCGAAGGCTTCGCTGCCGCCCACCAGCATTTTAAGTCTCCGCTGTCCCGGGAAGGCAGGCAGGGGGAAGCAAAGACTGTCCCGGACCTGGTCTGAAGGCGGTTTCCATAGGAACACATTGATTGATTTTCAATGCATTCCTATGGGAAACCGTGCTTCGCAAGACGAAAAACTCGCAAGACGAAAAGACTTGTGGAACGAATTAATTTCGTCTTGCGAGGCACCACTGTATATATATATCTGTTGGGTATGAAGTTAGACAACAGATCAACAGAGCCAGACTGATACCCAGAGAGAACTTGCTGCAAGACAGACCCAAAAAAGAAAATAACAGAACACCTCTAGTCATCACATACAGCTCCCAAGTTAAAACAGTACAACGCATCATCAGAGATCTACAACCTCTCCTGGACAATGACAGTTCTCTTTCTCAAGCTCTGGGAGGAAGACCTTTCATTGCCTACAGACAGCCACCCAGTCTTAAACAACTCCTAACCCACAATAATACTACAACCAGACCTAACACGGACACTGGCACCAGAGCCTGCAATAAACCCAGATGCCAACTTTGCTGCCACATACACCCGGACAACACCATTACTGGCCCCAACAACATCACACATACCATCTCGGGACTATTTAATTGCTCATCGTCTAACATCGTGTATGCCATCAAATGCCAACAGTGTCCTTCAGCTCTCTATATTGGACAAACAGGCCAGACCTTACGCCAAAGAATAAACGGACATAAATCGGACATCAGGAATCACAAGACAGAGAAACCAGTAGGAGAACACTTCAATCTCCCAGGACATTCTATACAAGATCTCAAAGTAGCTGTTTTACTACAAAGGAATTTCAGAAATAGCCTGGAAAGAGAAGCTGCTGAATTACAACTTATCACCAAACTTAAAACCATGGAGAAACCTGGCCTGAACAAAGACCTTGGATTCTTATCTCATTATACATGACAAAGCCATTTTTCACCTTTTCACCCCTTGCTTCTTCCTGTAAGACCTATTGCAGTCGTTAAGAGTCGTCGCAGGCTCATCACAGCTATCTGCCAATCACCCATTCCCACCAGCCTTCTGAGTAATACCCCTCCCCACCTTCTCACTATATAGAAGGGTCTGGAAACTTCTATTTCAGTGTATCTGAAGAAGTGTGCATGCACACGAAAGCTCATACCAAGAACTGACTTAGTTGGTCTTTAAGGTGCTACTGGAAGGAATTTTTTTTGTTTTGACTATGGCAGACCAACACGGCTACCTATCTGTTTCTGATGCTAAGAGATGTTCAACAGGGGAAAGGACTACCTCAGAAGGTGACAGACCTCACCAGAGGTTTTTACACAGTGGTTGGATGGTCACATGACAGGGATTGTTGAGCTGTGATTCCTGCATTGCAGTGGGTTGGACTAGATGATTTCTGGGGGTCCCTTCCAATTCTACAGTTCTGTGGTTCTATTATCCTTCTAGTATCCAGAGTCAACTTGCTTTCAGTGCAGTTCAGCGGCTTGTGGGGCGTGATAATGCGTGTGTGCATTCATTCTATGTTTTGAGAAAGGCAAAAGACTTAATAACATATCGCAATTAAATTATATAATTGCATCCCCCCACCTCCCCAGAAGAGAATGTTTTGCTGTGTGGTGTAGGGAATGAAATGCATAACTCAATCTTGTCTTTCTTTTCCCCCTCTCTAAGAGAGAAATAAAATCTGTATTTAAATGGCTATGGCACATTGTGCATTTAAAGTGCACAGCAAGCTTTTCCCTAAAGCACTCCATAGGATATGTAAATCTTTTGATCTCTCACAAAATGCATGAGTTTCGTGAAGAATAACGAGCGCTGGCTTGGGAGGAACAATATTGACTGTCACTGCAGTGAGCTCAGGCCCAGCCATTATACGTGTGGCTTTTTGCAGTTTAACTGCAAGGCAGAGTCCTGTGACTATTTCTAATGCATTCTAATAGCTGCTAAAAGAGATTTTATTTCATAATAGATGCATTCTTTCTTTTGGGTCTGACAAGCTCTTATTTCAATTTGTTCCTTTACGTTTCTTCCTCTTTCATTATAAACATCTGTAGGGGTGGGGAGGAAGAAGGAGGGAGGGGGGCGGAAATCCCACATTCGAGCAGAGTAGGAGTTGCAAGTCAAAACAATTAAGAATATTAATCAGTTGTTAAACCGAAATAGGAGAGGTGGAGCAACAGCGATAGATTGTGTGGCTGGGTCAAAACTGGGAGATGCCTCCAGTACCTTTCAACATGTCAATGGATCAGGAGGGCAGGTAGCCCCCCGTGGTTTCTCAGTGACCCAGAAACTTCAACTAATCCAGAATGTTGCAACTAGACTGGTGACTGGGAGCAGCCGCCAAGACAACATAACACTGGTACTGAAAGACCTACATTGGCTCCCAGTACATTTCCGAGCACAATTCAAAGTGTTGGTGCTGACCTTGAAAGCCCTAAAGGGCCTCGGTCCAGGATACCTGAAGGAGCATCTCCAACCCCATGGCTCAGTCCACCTCCGAGGATCTTCTGGCAGTTCCCTCACTGCGAGAAGTGAGGTTACAGGGAACCAAGCAGAGGGCCTTCTTGGTAGTGGCGCCTGCCCTGTGGAACACCCTCCCATCAGATGTCAAGGAAATAAACAACCATCTGGTTTTTAGAAGGCATCTGAAGGGAAGTTTTTAATGTCTGACGTTTTATCGCTTCTTTATTAGGATGATGATTAATTCTGTTGGAGCTGCCCAGAGTGGCTGAGGGAACCCAGCCAGTTGGGCGGGGTATAAACAATAACAATAATAATATTATTTGTATCATGCCCATCTGGCTGGGTTTCCCCAGCCACTGTGGGCGGCTTCCAACAAAGATTAAAAATATATTAAAATGTCACACATTAAAAACTTCCCTGAACAGGGCTGCCTTCAGATGTCTTCTAAATGTCAGGTAGTTGTTTATCTCTTTGATATCTGATGGGGGGGTGTTCCACAGGGCAGGTGCCACTACTGAGAAGTTATCATCATCATCATCATCATCATCATCATCATCCCTCTTTCTTGTTTCCACCTCTTCTAGTGTCAGACGGATCCCAGATCACTACAGCGGGTAGATCCCATCATGGAGCAGAGTAGCATGACCTGCTTCAAGCGCCACCCTGGGGGGACCAGTAGATGACGATTGGAAGGTTTGTGACATGGAACTTGCTCCCAAAGGAGGCAAGACTTCATATGGAAGGGATAGGCAGCACCATGATGTTGTTGGACTCCAACTCCCATCAGACCCAGACAGCATAGCCAATGGTCAAGGATGATGGGAGTTGTAGTCTGGCAACATACAAAGGGCACTGTTTTTCCTACCCTGGCTTTCAGTGTGTTGGCTCTGTCAGCAGAAAGAATTTTGTCTTGGGCTGGAACAGAAAATGGACTGGAGAGCTGTGAGGGCCTGCAGGTACTTGGACACCTGAATTCATGAGAATTCCTCCACAGACCAGCCCTAACAGAAGCAGGTCCATAGGCCTCAAAGCAACATCAGCTTCGTTGGACTGGTCATGTTGTGTGGGTGCCTGATTATCATCTTCCAAAGCAACTACTGTGTTCCAAACTTAAAAATGGAAAGCATAATGCTGGTGGTCAACTAAAGAGCTTTAAAGACTCTCTCAAGGCAAATCTAAACAAAATGTAGTACAAACACCAACAACTGGGAAACACTGTCCTGCAAGCTCTCCAGTTGGAGAACAGCCTTGACCAAAGGTGTCATGGGCTTTGAAGACACTCAAACTCAGGATGAAAGGGAGAAACGTGCTAAGAGGAAGGCACACTTGGCAAACCCTCACCGTGATCAGCTCCCGGCCAGAAACCTATGTCCCCACTGTGGAAGGACGTGTGGATCCAGAATTGGCCTCCACAGTCACTTATGGACTCATTGTTAAAACCGTGTTTTATTTACACGGCTTTGAGTGATGGCCAAAGAAGAGGAACAGGATACTTCCATCCAGTCTCCTGCTTCGGTTTCTGCCTCCAATTCTGGACTTCTCTCTGCCATGGATTCTTCTCTCTCACTAAACCCTGTTACCTCTTCAGCTTCTGACTCCTCCTCTTCCCAGTCTTCTCCCTCTGATCGCTCCTCACTGTCCCACCACCAATCCCCAGGTTCTTCCCTTGGGGGTTCCCCAATTGGTTCCTCCCACCATTCCTGTGCCCAACCAGCCCATGACACAGTCAAGGACAGCCTTATGCACTGTGAATTTTGTCTAATCCCTTTTAAAACCATCCAAGATGGTGGACATCACTACTTCTGGGATTGAATTCCATAGTTTAACTATGTCCTGAATCTCCCAGCACTGAACTTCACCAGATGTCCCTGATTTTTAGTATTATGAGAGGTGGGCATCCCTATAGTCCTTTTTCACACCATGGAATTATTCCATTGTTGTCGTTTAGTCGTGTCTGACTCTTCGTGACCCCCTGGACCAGAGCACGCCAGGCACTTCTGTCTTCCACTGCCTCCCACAGTTTGGTCAAACTCATGTTTGTAGCTTCGAAGACACTATCCAACCATCTCATCCTCTGTCGTCCCCTTCTCCTTGTGCCCTCCATCTTTCCCAACATCAGGGTCTTTTCCAGGGAGTCTTCTCTTCTCATGAGGTGGTCAAAGTACTGGAGTCTCAGCTTCACGATCTGTCCTTCCAGTGAGCACTCAGGGCTGATTTCCTTCAGAATGGAGAGGTTGGATCTTCTTGCAGCCCATGGGATTCTCCAGAGTCTCCTCCAGCACTAGAATTCAAAAGCATCCATTCTTTGGCCATCAGTCTTCTTGATGGTCCAGCTCTCACTTCCCTACATCACTACAGGGAAAACCATAGCTTTAACTATACAGACCTTTGTTGGCAAGGTGATGTCTCTGCTTTTTAAGATACCTCAGCTATAGACTACTGCAAATGTGCTCTTTGTAGGGCAGCCCTTGAAGACAGTCCAGAAGCTAGCGCAGAATGCTGCAGGAAACATTTCAACTGGCACCGATTCTGCGAGATCTGCACTGCACGTCTGTATGTTATCACCTAGAATTCAAAAGCATCCTTTCTTCGGCGATTAGCCTTCTTGATGGTCCAGCTCTCACTTCCATACATCACTACAGTGGTGCCCCGCAAGACGAACGCCTCGCAAGACGAAAAACCCGCTAGACGAAAGGGTTTTTCTGTTTTGGAGGCGCTTCGCAAAACGAATTTCCCTATGGGGTTGCTTCACAAGACGAAAAAATCTTGCGTCCCCCAGCGGTTTTTTTTTTGCTTTTTTTGCCCTTTTCCTAAGCCGCTAAGCCGCTTATCAGCTGTTCCGCTGATAAGCCGCTTAACAGCTGATCGCTGGAAGCCACTTGACAGCTCTAGCACTAATCCGCTAAGCTGTCAATGGGCTTGCTTCGCAAGACGAAAAAACCGCTAGACGAAGAGAATCGCGGAACGGATTAATTTCGTCTAGCGAGGCACCACTGTACTGGGAAAACCATAGCTTTTACTATACGGACCTTTGTTGGCAAGGTGATGTCTCTACTTTTTAAGATGCTTTTAAAGAAATTATTCCATATGTCTCTATATTGTCCTCTTTAACTTGCCCAACACCTGATAAACATTTTGAAGTATTGCAAAAAGAGCAGGAAAACCACATATAATTTACAAGGGGAAACATTTTGTCTCTTAACTTGTTTCCCCCCGTTCCTGTGCTTTGAGGAGGTGGTAATATATTGGAAGTGTGAGTGTAACCTGGGAAGATTATTCATGTCACATGCTTGCCGACTTCTTGGCTAGGTAGCTTTCAACAAAGGAGGATATTCAGTTACATTCATCTTGGTTCTTAATAAACTAGTAAATCTCCCATTGTTCTTTGTTGTTCAATTATAAAAGCCATGTGTACGAGACTCTAGGTACTTTAAGATAACCGCAGCTATAAAGATAGACAAAAAGAGAGAGACAAACCCTCTAAAAACACTTTATAGATTTGCATCGGAACAAAAAATTGCCATTGTTTATCACATTTTGATGAATACGGTATTGCGAGTTGAAATGGCTTTTCTTAGGAAATGGCTGTAGAGATTGCTCTTTGAATGTGGCACACAATGCACACTTTTTATTCATCCAGGTAATGAAGATGTGTGGAAGCCCGGGCCGAGAGGAAGATGCAATGAGCCAGTGAAACCCGATTTGAAAACTACCTTATAAAGATGTTTCTCAGAATGCATTTGTCCCCAAATGTTTTTGTTACAGATCATATGTAGATAAAAATATAAAGATATATTCATTCATATCCTTAGGGTTGATAGTCCCTCTCAGCATAGACCCATTGAAATTCAATTTGCATTACTTTCTCTCTCTTCTGTTGGTGTCTTGTAATATCTATATCCATAACTATATCTGAATGAAATGAAAGAACCTTAGCTACTCATTCACATCCATATCAGTGGGTCTGATACTAGCGACCAATGAGCATGCTGCTTTATGGTAGTGAGACATGGGCGACTTTTACCCACCAGGAGTGAGGCCTCAGTGCCTCCCACATGTGTTGCATCATGAAGATTTTGGGCATGGTCTGGCAGGACACAGTCTCAGTCAAAGATGTCCTCTCCGAAGTCAACATTCCCAGCATGTCTGTGCTCTTGTCTCAGCAATGTCTCTGCTGTCTTGGTCATGTCCACAGTATAGGATAGGAGGAGCCCCAAGGATGTGCTCTACGGGGAACTGGCTTCAGGCACCAGAAGGGGAGAAGGGGGGAAGGAGAGAAGGAGGAGAGAAGAAGAGGAGAGAAGGAGAGAAGAAGAAGAGGAGAAGGAGAAGGAGAGAAGGAGAAGGAGAAGAAGAGAAGGAGAGGAGAAGGAGAAGGAGAGATGAAGAGGAGGAGAAGAAGGAGAGAAGAAGAAGAAAAGGATAAGGAGAAGGAGAAGGAGAGAAGAAGAAGAGAAGAAGAGAAGAAGAGAAGAAGAAGAAAAGGAGAAAGAGAGAAGAAGAAGAGGAGGAGAAGGAGAGAAGAAGAAGAGAAGAAGAGAAGAAGGAGAAGGAGAGAAGAAGAAAAGAAGAAGGAGAAAGAAGGAGAAGGAGAAGGAGGAGAAAGTGGTGGTAGTAGTAGTAGTATTTATATCCCACACATCTGGCTGGCTTTCCCCAGCCACTCTGGGCGGCTCCCAACAGAATATTAAAAACACGATAAAAAATACAAAATTAAAAACTTCCCTAAACAAGGTTGCCTTCAGATGTCTTCTGAAAGTCAGATAGTTGTTTATTTCCTTGACATCTGATGGGAGGGCGTTCCACAGGGAGGGCGTCACTACTGAGAAGGCCCTCTGCCTGGTTCCCTGTAACTTGGCTTCTCGCAGCGAGGGAACTGCCAGAAGGCCCTCGGCGTTGGACCTCAGTGTCCGGACTGAACAATGGGGGTGGAGACGCTCCTTCAGGTATACTGGGCCGAAGTTGTTTAGGGCTTTAAAGGTCAACACCAGCACCTTGAATTGTGCTTGGAAACGTACTGGGAGCCAATGTAGGTCTTTCAGGACCAGTGTTATGGTGTCTCGGAGGCCGCCCCCAGTCACCAGTCTAGCTGCTGCATTCTGGATTAGTTGCAGTTTCCGGGTCACCTTCAAATCACCAACTGTGGTGCTGAACCACATCTCTAATTAGCCCCAGCACCATGCTAAGTGGTGTGGGGTGATGGGAGTTGTAGTTCAACGACTGGTGAGGCCCCAAATTTTCCTACACCAGGCTTTGTCTCGATGCTGCAACCCACAGTTACAAATACTTCAGCCGAGAACTAATCTTTTGTGGTCTGAAACTTAGGGAGGAAATGTCCCCAAGAATACTGGAAGCAGCAATGGAGAAGGCGCCAGGAGATCTGGCTCCAGAAGTGCCAGGAAAAAAAACAGTTGCCAGTCCCTGGGAGGAGATCCAAAACAGAACATCTTGTGCCTACTTGGTCCTAATTCAAAGTTTTAGCTACCAAGGCTCCAGAACACCCGAAAGCCACTTTTCTAGCTACTGAACGCGCCATTCCTGCAAGTAACATATAACACCCAGGCTTGGCCTCTGAGCTTGAAATCCCTGAAGCCGTGGATCTGCTCACACAACTTCCTCACAATTATTTACGAGTTCTTTTTTTTTTTTAAATAGCTGCTCTGGAACAGATGGATGAAATGGGGAGGGGGGGGGCTGGAGAGAATGAAAGAAGCAAAGGCGCCCACAGGAAAGAATCAAAACGATGGAAATGTAAAGCAGCAGAACATATAGATGAATACCTGCTCTGAAATGCCACCCAGCATCCAAAACGTGTGATTTCCCCCAGGGGAAACCTCTTATCAAAGACTGCAGGTTGTTCCAGCAGAGCTGATCAAACCAGTTCCTCGTTAAATGAGAGTCGCTGCCTCTCACACGAACCTACCTCGCAAGGTCGTTGTGAGGATGAAACAGGGTGGGTGGGCTAGAACCCATGGCACACATGCTACCCTGAGTTCCCCGGGTGAATAGCAGAATATAAATGCAATCCTAAAATAAATTTTAATACGTGAGTGAACGTGTTAATAAAGCAGTCCGATCCACCTTGGCTGGGAAGCAAAGTAAGGAATGGAAATGTTTCAAATAGTAAAAAAACCGGAGGCCTTTCTTTTAGGGATTGTAGGAAAGGATATAAGAAGAAAAGACTGTAAACTTTTCCAATATGCAGTAACGGCAGCCAGAATCTTGATGGCCCAGAAATGGAAACAAGAGGAAATACCGACGATAGAAGAATAGAGACTGAAAATGACAGACTATGCGGAATTGGACAAATTAACTGGGAAAATCAAATACACCAAAGACCAAAAGTTCATCGAAGACTGGAGAAAGTTTGTAGATTATCTGAAAAACATATGTGGCGTGAACACAACGCTAGTGGGATTTCAAGAGGCACTGTAAAAATGGAGAAGTATTGTTAATATGAAATAGCGGGAGAAGGGAAGTATAATGGCAATACGAAAGAAGGGAATGTGTAACCAAAGTTATAAATACGGATGATTGTCAGAGACGCTGAAGGAAGTTCAAAAAAGAAACAATATATCCCGTTTTTCCTCAGAGGAAAAACGGGATATAATGACCACTCCCCACATTAAATGGGGGCGCCCTTTGCGTGGTCATGCGCAACCCCCTGGACCCTATGCGGCACCATTAGCACAGGCTTGGCTTCGCCTTCCCCAGGTGGGATACCTGGAGGTCTCTGCCTACCTCAGCCAGTTGCCCAATCCCGCCTGGGGAGGCGTTGCCAAGGTGACCAGGCCAGGTAGGGGGAGGGACCACCCTGCCCACACAATTGGGGGAGGATCTTACCTGGGAATCGTCAGCTGGCTCCAGAGCTTCTCCCAGACTTCTTTTGCAGGTTAACCTTTTCCCCACAGTTACAGATAGGTAGCCGTGTTGGTCTGCCATAGTCAAAACAAAAAAAATTCCTTCCAGTAGCACCTTAAAGACCAACTAAGTCAGTTCTTGGTATGAGCTTTCGTGTGCATGCACACTTCTTCAGATATCTGTATCTGAAGAAGTGTGCATGCACACGAAAGCTCATACCAAGAACTGACTTAGTTGGTCTTTAAGGTGCTACTGGAAGGAATTTTTTTTCTTTTCCCCACAGGTACGCAGGCGCTGCTACGTCAAGATCGCTATTGAAGGGCCGGAAAGGAATACCCCTGTATTGGCAGGTTTGCCTTTCCCGTAGCAAAACGTCACAACTTTGGCGGTATCAGGCCTTGGGCGGAATCCTATCTATCTTCCCTAAATTGGGGGTGGACGTGTAGCCCCCCCTTCTCTTTGTGACAGCGATACCAGGGTTCCCCGTTTTGAGGGGAGGCTTTGGCTGTACGCTGAGAGGTTGTCGTTGCTCTCCCCTGTGACGGTGGCGTAACGAGGGCGGGCTCTCTCTGCTTGAACATACCGTATTTTTTGCTCCAGAAGGCGCACCTGACCATAAGGCACACTTGCTTTGGGGGGGGGGGGATTCAAGAAAAAAATATATAATTTAAAGGGAGCGCTGAGCAGAGCTTGTATGCATCCCAGGCTCTGCTCAGCGCTCCCTTTCATGAGCCGTGTGGAGCGTGTGTGTGGCGCTTGCAGGCTTTTCCCCGAGGAGGGAGGGCCTTCCCGCTGCTCCCCGAGCTTGTGGGGCTGGCGGTGGGGGGAGCCCGGGTCCCCCCCCCAGCCCAGGGACCACACATTTGCTCCGTAAGACGCACAGACATTTCCCCTTAGATTTTAAGAGATAAAAAGTGCGTCTTATAGAGCGAAAAATACGGTATGTTCTCCAGAGCCAGCCCGTCTCTCTCACACACTCTGGATAACCCTGATGTTCCCCAGATCCCCAGCAGGGGACTGGGAAGGATAAACGCCCACTGCCTGAGCCAAGGTCTACCCACATCTGAAACATAATAAAGTTGTGGCCAATTTTAATCCCATAGCACGTTGTCTTGAGTTGTTATTCCACACAGGGCCGCCCAAGGTTTTGGGGACTCCGCCTGTCCACGCAAATGTAATCAAAAAAGATATTGGCATGACCTATGCCCTTATACCTCCTTGCAGAGAACCATGGGTATTTGTTTATTTCTGCCACCTCCCAGCCACCTGCCCTCTCCTTTGGCCCAGTCCCTGCCCAACTGTGTGAAAAGGTATTTCTTTAATCTCAGGTCAGCGACTGAGATGAGGGCCTTGAAGGACATGTATTAAGCATCTCTCAGCAATCCAGCCGTCCGAGAGCGGAAGGTCAGGCGATTTGACTCTTCCCAGAAGCCCTTGAACAGTGCAATTATTCAGGAAGGAAATTTCAAATTATTTTCATTAGACTTCTGTTTTTCCAATCTAACCAAAGTGATTAATTAGGGATTAAAATATTTACACTCTGCGCGCTGCCTTGGCACAGCGCTAGAATATTTAAGCGTTCTGCTAAAGGGGTCAGCTATTTTCCAGGACTTCTGGTATTCTGTTTTGTTTTTTTTAGAAGCATTTTTCCCCCTGGGGAGTGGAAGAAGGACACTTGTTGCGGCTGCATATAGAAGCTGAACTTCAGAGTAATCTTTTCCTCCGTGGCCAACATTTGCACTTAACCACACCATAACTCTGGAGCAAAAACTTAAGAAAAATACACATATCTACCGAGGAATCAGTTTACCAGCTATGAACATTTGCTCCAACCGTTTTTGGAATCTGTCAGCAAACTTTTAAGACTTGTGAGAAGTCCTTTTTTTTAATGGATTTTATTATGAGGAGGAAAATGTGCAAAACATTTAAATGCCTTTTGTATACAAAAGAAGTATCAGCAGGCCGCTCCCAACAGAGGAAAGCGGTTGTGCTCATTAATATCCAAATAATATCTAGCTTTTGTAAAGTTAATAAAAGGGGACTATCGCCTCGACCACCACCACACAGAGGTCTGTAATTGTTTTCTGCTCTCTCTCTCTCAAGGGGATCCATTCAGCTGACACAGAAATTTCAGCCAGTCTTGAAATCTTCCCAAACCATTCTTTCAACGAAGGGGTAGTTGAATCGTGCCATTTCTTTGCAATTAAAATCTTTGCTGAAGTTAGCAGATTCCAGGCTTGCTCCTGCTGCTGTTACATGGAAAGCTACTGGCAGTTCAAAGCGATACTAGGGACCATATTGCATTTTGTGCTTGTTGTCCTATTTTAACCCCCCCCCCCCGGTATTTCCTACACATGCACAAAAACTCAACCCCAGAGATTAACTTGTGGGGTGCAATGATGTAATTGTCTAGTATTCTTTCTTTCTTTCTTTCTTTCTTTCTTTCTTTCTTTCTTTCACCACACCTAAACCCCAATTAAATCTTAATTAATTATTCTAAATATTTCACAGTTTCCCATTTTTCTTGACACACAAGTCATGTCTCTATTCCATGTGGTTAGCCTCCGACCGATAGTCTGAAGCATCGATTTTGAACACCGGTCTTGAAAGACCTACATTGGCTCCCAGTACATTTCCGAGCACAATTCAAAGTGTTGGTGCTGACCTTAAAAGCCCTAAATGGTCCAGTATACCTGAAGGAGCATCTCCACCCCCATCGTTCTACCCGGACACTGAGGTCCAGCTCCGAAGGCCTTCTGGCGGTTCCCTCACTGCGAGAAGCCAAGTTACAGGGAACCAGGCAGAGAGCCTTCTTGGTGGTGGCACCCACCCTGTGGAACTCCCTCCCACCAGATGTCAAAGAGAAAAACAACTACCAGACTTTTAGAAGACATCTGAAGGCAGCCCTGCTTAGGGAAGCTTTTAATGTTTAATAGACTATTGTATTTTAATGTTCTGTTGGAAGTTGCCCAGAGTGGCTGGGGAAACCCAGCCAGATGGGCAGGGTATAAATAATAAATTATTATTATTATTATTATTATCAATCGATTAAATAACTAGATTATGCTTAAAATAGTACTGAGCTGCATTTAACCGGCTGAACATTTTCAGCCACCTCTCACAATATTGTGTCAGGTGGTCTTGTAAGTTAGGGGAGTTTACTTCCAGCTATGGCTGGTTCACCAGCTACAGCAGTTCATGGATCAAAATAGAATAATAAAATCTTGAAATTGCAGAGCTTTGAAAAACTAAAAGACAAAGTGCGAGATTGGCTTCATTATTATCAAATAATGGAGGCATATAATTTGGACAAGAAAATTGGCTTCCAGGTGGAAAAATCAAAATTGGAAACAGAACTGTTAGATCCCAAAACTAAGATTCTGTCAAGAATGTATAACTTGCTGTTGAAATGGAACACTCAGGATGAAATGGTGAAATCTGCTATGATAAAATGGGCACAAGATGTGGGACACAACATTATGCTGGCTGACTGGGAACAGTTATGGACCACAGGTATGAAGTTTACGGCATGTAATGCCTTAAGAGAGAATATTATGAAAATGATATACAGGTGGTACATGACACCAGTCAAGCTCGCAAAAATATATCATTTGCCTGATAATAAATGCTGGAAATGTAAAGAGACTGAAGGTACATTCTTTCACCTTTGGTGGACGTGCCCAAGGATTAAGGCTTTCTGGGAAATGATTTATAATGAAATGAAAAAGGTATTTAAATATACCTTCCTGAAGAAACCAGAGGCCTTTCTCCTGGGTATGGTCGGCCAATTGGTGTTAAAGAAGGATAGAACTTTTTTTTATGTATGCCACAACAGCGGCAAGAATACTCATTGCAAAGTATTGGAAGACACAAGATCTACCCACCCGGGAAGAATGGCAGATGAAGGTGACGGAGTACATGGAACTGGCGGAAACGACTGGCAGAATCCGAGACCAGGGAGAAGAGTCGGTAGAAGAAGATTGGAAGAAATTTAAAGACTATCTACGGAAACATTGTAAAATTAAGGAATGTTAGAAGGATGTTGGAATGAAGTTATTTGGCTTTAGCAGTAATGTTATAAAGGAGTATTTAAAAATGGATTGTTAATAGGTGAGAATGTAAAGTTATAATATATTAAGATAAATGCAAAAATGGGAAGGATTTGCTGAAATAACTAATTGAACTAGAATACAAAAAAGGGAGGTGTGAGGAGGTCAGGGAAACAAGTAAATGAAAGTCAAGACATGGAGAGGTTAATTTGTTTTTAATTGTTTTTACTTTTTTGAATTTTGTATTTTTTTGCTTCTTTTTCTTTTTTTTCTTATTCTTGTAACTTTTTTGAAACTTTAATAAATATTATTTTCAAAATAGAATCATAAAATCATAGAATTGTAGAGTTGGAAGGGACCCAAGGGTCATCTAGTCCAACCCCCTGCAATGCAGGAATCTCAACTAAAGCATCCATGACAAGATGGCCATTCAAGCTCTGCTTAAAAACCTCCAAGGAGTGGGAGTCTGTTCCACTACTGAACAGCTCTTACTGTCAGAAAGTTCTTTCTGATGTTTAGTAGGAACATACTTATAACTAGAAGCCACTGGTTCGAGTCCTACCCTCCTGAGCAGGAGAACACAAGCTTGTTCCCTCCTCCATGTGACAGCCCTTGAGATATTTGAAGATGGCTATCATATCTCCACTCAGTCTCCTCTTTTTTTTGCATGCTAAGCATGCCCAGATCCTTCAAGCACTCCTCATAAGGCTTGGTTGTGTTGAATGGTTTCTTTAAGTATTAAGGTTCATTATTGTTTCACAAGATGTGTGTCTCTTTAAAGGCCAGAGCAAATAACATGACCTAGTTTTACAGCTGTGAAGCAGTATAGCAGGTGCTGTTAAGTTGTGTTAATTAAGCTGTGTCAGCAGTTGGGTATAGTATATAAAGAGCTCTCTCAGTACCCTGGTGATTGGGATGGTGGATGGGTCATGCTTATTGATATACAGTGGTACCTCGGGTTAAGTACTTAATTCGTTCCGGAGGTCCGTTCTTAACCTGAAACTGTTCTTAACCTGAAGACCACTTTAGCTAATGGGGCCTCCTGCTGCCGCCGCAGCACAATTTCTGTTCTCACCCTGAAGCAAAGTTCTTAACCTGAAGCACTATTTCTGTGTTAGCGGAATCTGTAACCTGAAGCGTATGTAACCCGAGGTACCACTGTAATGTAATTTAGTGTAAAAGGAGTTTTTGTTTTTGCTATTAAAACCAAGCAAAAGTTACTTTTGCGTTTCTTGAATGTCTGGTCTCCCCAGCAGGCCTTCTGCAGCGCACCTAATCTGCAAAACAGCCAACAGGTTGATGCAGCCTAGAATAGCGTTAGCTTTTTTTTGCTGTTGCATCACAACGTTGACTCATACTATTGTCTGAAATTGGGCCTTCAATATTTCTCCTTTTAGAAACTCGCATCCTTCTTGGACTCCCTTCTCACTGAGTATTTCTGACCATGGGATCACACCCAGTAGCTCCTTCAGCTTTTCAAAATTGGCCTTCTTAAAGTCTAGAGTGTGTGTCTGACTACACTCAGTTTCTCCTTGCCTCTGTATCCTGAAACCCAGGTTTCTGAGAACTTCCAGTCCATCAATCAGCTCCTCCCTATTGTTGAGGACCAGGTCCAAGATAGATGATCCCTTTGTTGGTTCTTCCACCTTCTGGGAAATGAAATGGTCAGCGATGCAATGGAAGGATCTGTCAGACCTTACACTCTTGGCAGAGTTTGAATCCCAACAGATATCGGGGAAGATGAAGTCCCCCATGATTACTATTTCTCTCCTTTTTGAATATTTGTAATCTGCTCCATTCCTTTCCACTGTCAAACAGCTCTCACTGTCAGAAAGTTCTTCCTGATATTTAGTAGGAATCTCCTTTCTTAAACCTTGAAGCCATGAGTTCAAGTCCTACCCTCCAGAGCAGGAGAAAACAAGCTTGCTCCATCTTCCATGTGACAGCCCTTGAGATATTTGAGGATGGCTATCATATCTTCTCCAAGTCTCTTCTTTTCCAGGCACAACACTGGGTTCTCTAGACACCTCAGATATTGTTGTTGTTCTTTAGTCGTTTAGTCATGTCCGACTCTTCGTGACTCCATGGACCAGAGCACGCCAGGCACTCCTGTCTTCCACTGCCTCCCGCAGTTTGGTCAAACTCATGCTGGTAGCTTTGAGAACACTGTCCCACCATCTCGTCCTCTGTCATCCCCTTCTCCTTGTGCCCTCCATCTTTCTCAACATCAGGGTCTTTTCCAGGGAGTCTTCTCTTCTCATGAGGTGGCCAAAGTACTGGAGCCTCAGCTTCAGGATCTGTCCTTCCAGTGAGCACTCAGGGCTGATTTCCTTCAGAATGGAGAGGTTGGATCTTCTTGCAGCCCATGGGATTCTCCAGAGTCTCCTCCAGCACCAGAATTCAAAAGCATCCATTCTTCGGCCATCAGTCTTCTTGATGATCCAGCTCTCACTTCCCTACATCACTACTGGGAAAACCATAGCTTTAACTATACAGACCTTTGTTGGCAAGGTGATGTCTCTGCTTTTTAAGATACCTCAGCTATAGACTACTGCAAATGTGCTCTTTGTAGGGCAGCCCTTGAAGACAGTCCAGAAGCTAGCACAGAATGCTGCAGGAAACATTTCAACTGGCACCGATTCTGCGAGATCTGCACTGCACATCTGTATGTTATCACCTACCAGTCCTTGTTTAAAGGATGAACATTAACATATCAATTCCTCAGTGACCTGGGACCTAAGCCATTGCTGGAGTGCCTCTCTCCATATCAACCAGCCTGAGCTCTGCTCACAGCTGCACTGATAGCTACTGATCTATTTCCCCAAGCATATAGGCCAAGTCTGGTTTAATTTCAGCCTTTAATCTTTGCATTTCTTCGTGGGAGTGTTGCTGTATTGCTCTTTTTGATTATATGCTCTGAACTCCCTGGATGTTACTGTGCTGGTTTATGTAAACTGCTTTGGGGTTACTTGGGAGAGAAAGTTTGATGCAAGAAGTCACCAGAAGAGGAATGACTGCTGTGAGGAGCACAGAGAGAAGAAACGGCAGCAGAAACTGCTGCTGTATCTGCAGCAGCACAACTGGACTGTCACGGCTAAAAAATGGCCGCTGTTTCTTTAATGCTACAAGAACTAAGTCAGCATGAGTCAGCGGCCTGCAATGACTCGTGCAACCTTTCACCAAATGGTACCTGTATATATAGAGTGGTCAATGTTAGTGTTGTGTTGTGTTGGTTGGATGGTAGAAAGCTGGTTGCGTTTGGTGTGTGTAAAAAAAGCTGTCGGTCGTGGTTGTAGAAGACTTTTTAAGAATAAAAGCAGCAATACTCTGCAAGAATACTCTTTCTCAAAGACTCTTTTGTGCCAACTAAGGTCTGAGGACTAGGGAATTAGTAGAAAGGAGGTCAGAACCTTTGGTGTTATGTACTGAGTTGAATAGGATTCAGAATGCAGCAGTCTGATTGGTCCTAGAACAATAGGATTCAGAATGCAGCAGTCTGATTGGTCCTAGAACAATAGGATTCAGAATGCAGCAGTCTGATTGGTCCTAGAACAATAGGATTCAGAATGCAGCAGTCTGATTGGTCCTAGAACAATAGGATTCAGAATGCAGCAGTCTGACTGGTCCTAGAACAATAGGATCCAGAATGCAGCAGCCTGATTGGTCCTAGAACAATAGGATCCAGAATGCAGCAGTCTGACTGGTCCACAGGAGCCACCCAATCCAGCTCCAGGTGGAAGTGAATCCGCAACCTGATTGGCCTACAGGAGAATCCCGGAATCAGCCAATCAAGTGGGGCCCATTGTGTAAATAATGTATATAAAGCAGACATTCTGGGGGAACCTCCATTCCTCCTCACCACCATGTGCTGAATAAAGTGCATGAAATCCACTCTCGACTCCGAGTATATTTCATCCTTTTCAAACACTGACACGGACAACTTCCTCTGCCCCGGCTGCAACAAAACATTCCATATTGGTATCTGTAGCTGTAACTCTCCAACAGTTTGACCTCACCCCCAAAGGCCCACTCTTCCGTTGCCTCCTGAGACAGACGGATGACAACCGAATATATAAATACTGAATAAATGATACTTCAAAAAATAAATTAATTAAAGGTGGGATTGTCTGACCCAGATCTCCTGTCAATCAGATTCATTGCAGAACCCTGGGTTCTAATATTAAAAGAGCAGCACAAGAAAAAAATAATGTATCTTTTGACTTATGAACAAAAGATGAGCCTCCTGGATCAGGCCCATGTAGTCCAGCATCCTGTTCTCACTGGGCCTGACCAGATGCTTGTGGGCTATCCAGAAGCAGGATCTGGGCACAAGAACACTTTCTCCTGCTTGTGATTCCTTGTAATCGTATTCAGAGGTATCCTGTCTCTGTCGGTGGACGTAGAGTATAGCCTTGCTGTTTGTTGTTGTTTAGTCGTTTAGTCGTGTCCGACTCTTCGTGACCCCCTGGACCAGAGCACGCCAGGCACTCCGGTCTTCCACTGCCTCCTGCAGTTTGGTCAAACTCATGCTGGTAGCTTTGAGAACACTGTCCAACCATCTCGTCCTCTGTTGTCCCCTTCTCCTTGTGCCCCCAATCTTTCCCAATATCAGGGTCTTTTCCAGGGAGTCTTCTCTTCTCATGAGGTGCCAAAGTACTGGAGCCTCAGCTTCAAGATCTGTCCTTCCAGTGAGCACTCAGGGCTGATTTCCTTCAGAATGGAGAGGTTTGATCTTCTTGCAGTCCATGGGACTCTCCAGAGTCTCCTCCAGCACCAGAATTCAAAAGCATCAATTCTTCGGCGATCAGCCATCTTTATGGTCCAGCTCTCACTTCCATACATCACTACCGGGAAAACCATGGCCTTAACTATACCGACCTTTGTTGGCAAGGTGATGTCTCTGCTTTTTAAGATGCTGCCTACCTGTTTAGTAGCCATCAATAGCCTTTCTCCACACTTTCCACAATTTTTGTAGACCTCAGTCCTATCCAGTCACCAATTTTTCCTAAATGGGAAAAAAACACCACAACCCCACACATTTTTCACATAGGGAAATTGCTTCAACCACCCGATCATCTGGGTTGCCCTTTCTTCTCGCTCCTTTCTTGCTCTACCATTTTCCTGTATTGCCAGGGAGGGCTTTGAGTAAATGTATCATATACCTAACAGAATTTGTGGCCACAAGACATGGTTGTGGCCATTAGAGAGGATTAGATATAGAGCAATTCATGGAGAATTATCGATGGCTCCCAGCCATTTCAGCTCAGTCAGAACCTCTACATTCATGCAAGTTGCTTTGGAGAAATGTGACTAACTAATAATAATAATAATAATAATTCGGTGTCTCTGCTAGCCAGATCCTGGCTCCCAGCCACGACAAATGGCTGTTCTCTGCCCATGTCTCCCTTGCATGATCTTCCCTGCAGAATCTGCCTGCTCTAGATGGACCTCGATCTGCTGCAACAAGGGAATTCTCAAGGCACCCAGACGCGAGGTGCAATAAATAAATAAATACATAAGAATGCGAGTGAATCACGGCGAGAATACCAAGTGCGCTTCTGTGACCTTTGAAGTTAAGGATAATCAATTTGCTTCACATCTCAATCCTCTCCCGCCTGCTTTGCTGCATCAAAAGAGGTCAGATAAGTAAGAAAGCACAGAGTAACACGCAGTCAACTTGGAGTTTACCTGCTGCTTTGCCCCGGAAGTGCGGCCGTGTCGCGTAGGAGCACTTTGCCTTTATTTTATTAAACTGAGCTCCGAAGAACTTGTGTTGCCTTCCACGATGGGCTGGATGGAAACCAGAGGGCTGGGGTGGTGGGGGTCATTCCTCGCAGCCTCCTGCCGGAGTCTCTGCAACTTTCCCCCAGATGAAAAAGGAGGTGAATAACAGGATTTGCATTCCTTTCCCCCAGAACGAGACTGCTGCTGCAAGCAAAGGTTTCTCGGTGCTTAATATATGTCGCCAATATTATCAGGCGCGTCAACCCATTTCCTGGCCGGGACATCTTTCCCCCAGGGGCCTGGAGTTACCTGCCATTTCCTGATGTTACTTAATCGTTTTAGCCCAAGCTGCTAACCGGTATTTATTTAGTTACCTTGAATGCATGTCCACTGATGGCGCAGGGCGACCGACAAGGAATTCTTTGCATCTTTCTTTGGAAGCGGGTCACCAGGTAGCGTAGAGCGGGGCTGAAAGACAAGATTGCTCACTGCATTTTCTCCAATGTGTTTAACGGCGTGGAAAAACACCTCCCCTTTTCTGGCCATGTTTCCATAGTTCCTCCCCTAAAATGTTCACATTCTCGTGAAACGCCCTCACTTGCCCCTTGTCCTCACTTGCCATCAGTGACTCCATCATGCTTTAGGACAATCCTAGAGAATAAAGACAACAGTACAGTGTCCAACAAATATTTCTTGTGCCAAAACTGGGGTGGCATTTTCGATTTCAGCGGGGAGGGAGAAAGTGATCAATGGAAACTGAGAGGCATGGCTGCCACTGTCTGCTCCTCTCTGCCCGCCTTTCTTCTCCCTCACCGCCTTCACATACCCTCCAACATCCCTCAGGTGAAAATAGGGACATTTCCTCCGAGCACAATTCAAAGTGTTGGTGCTGACCTCGAAAGCCCTAAACAGCCTCGGCCCAGTATACCTGAAGGAGTGTCTCCACCCCCATCCAGCCTTTCGCATGATGAATTCTGCATATAAGTTAAATAAGCAGGGAGACAAAATGCAGCCTTGCCGTACTCCTTTCCCAATTTTGAACCAATCAGTTGTTCCATATCCAGTTCTAACTGTAGCTTCTTGTCCCACATAGAGATTTCTCAGGAGACAGATGAGGTGATCAGGCACTCCCATTTCTTTAAGAACTTGCCATAGTTTGCCGTGGTCGACACAGTCAAAGGCTTTTGCATAGTCAATGAAGCAAAAGTAGATGTCTTTCTGGAACTCTCTAGCTTTCTCCATAATCCAGCGCATGTTTGCAATTTGGTCTCTGGTTCCTCTGCCTCTTCTAAATCCAGCTTGCACTTCTGGGAGTTCTTGGTCCACATGCAGTCATACCTCGGGATAAATACGCTTCAGGATAAGTATTTTCGGGTTGCACTCCACAGCAACCTGGAAGTAACAAAGTGCGTTGCTTCCAGGTTTTGCCGCTCGCGCATGAGCAGACGGTCAAAATGATGTCATGCGCAGAAGCGGCGAAATGCGCCCCGCACATGCACAGATGCACAGTCGCATCTAACATTCTGTTCAGGATGCGAACGGGGCTCCAGAACGGATTCTGTTCGCATCCCAAGGTACCACTGTATTTGTTTTTATCTTATATTTTGGAAATGTACATCCAGTTTTTCCCCTTTAAATTTTTTGGGGGCCCCTAAGAGAGTGGGGCCCTAAACCATAGCTTGTTTAGCTTATACATAAATCTGGCACTGCCTTCAGAGCATGAGGGCTTCCCCAGACTGCCTCCAGTTGCCTCAGGAGGTGGCGGCGGGAGAGCCAGTGGAGGTGGGGGCGCCATTTTCAAGAGGCAAAACGTTTTGCGTGGACAGGCGGAGTCCCCAGATCCCGCGCGGTCCCCCGTCATGTGGAATAATGACTCAAGACAACGTGCTATGGGATTAAATTGGCCACAACTTTATTAAATTTCAAATGTGGGTAGACCTTGGCTCAGGCATTGGGCGTTCTCCCTCCCCAGTCCCCAGCCGGGGACCTAGGGAGCATCAGGGTTATCCAGTGTGTGTGGGGGGATGGGCCGGCTCTGGAGAACATATGTTCAAGCAGAGATAGCCGCCCCCATTACGCCGCCGCCGCAGGGGAGAGCAATGACGACCTTTCGGCGTACGGTCAAAGCCTCCCTTAAAAAAACCCCTTTAACGGGGAACCCTGATATCGCCGCTGCGAAGAGGAAGATGGACTAAAGGATTCTGCCCAAGGCCTGATACCGCCAAAGTTGTGACGTTTTGCTACGGGAAAGGCGAAACCTGCCAATGCAGGGAAATTCCTTTCCGGCCCTTTAACAGCGACCTTAACGTAGCAGCGCCCGCATACCCGTGAAGAAAAATTAACCTGCAAAATAAGACATTAACTGAGGGTGGGTAGGGTGGGAGAAGCTCTGGAGCCAAGTGAGGATTCCCAGGTAAGATCCTCCCTCTATTGTGTGGACAGGTAATCCCTCCCCTACCTGGCCTGGTCTCCTTGGCAACGCTTCCCCCAGGTGGGATTGGACAACTGACTGAGGTAGGCGGAGACCTTCAGGTATCCCACCTGGGGGAAGGCAAAGCCAAGCCTATGCTGTTGGAGCCGCTCCAGATCTAGGGGCTGCACGTGTCCACGCAAAGGGCGCCCCCCATTTTAAGCGGGGATCGGTCATTGTGCCAGCCCTGGCCTTCTGAAATGAAAAGAAAAGGCTCTTGAAGACAGTATGGAAACCAGCAGGGAGGAAAGGGAGTGACACGCTGCTGACGGCAGAGATAAATTTGTCATTTCCTCCCTGATTTTCTGTGCTCCTTTCCCAGAGGGAATGACCAGATCCGTTCTTTCTCAATGCCACAACCAAAGTGGCCACAGGCTGAACAGAACAGGGATGTTCCTTGGACGGCTTTGGAAGAAACGAGGATCTTTTTAAATAGAAAAACCTTCTCCTAATCAACTTTCCGTACAAGCTATCCCTTCACAAGTCCCAAACCAATATAATTAGCATTATCTAAATTAGTTATCACACAGGGCCTCCTTCTTTCTTGGGGCAGGAAAATGAAGACGAGGAAGCAGGTTTCATTTTGATGTTATAGGTGTAGCTATAGGCTTCAGCAGAACTATATGCTTGGGCACATTTTAGTAGATAATATTTTTAATCCTAATTAAAAAAAAAACCTCTTCTCTCACATAAATATTAAGATTCATGAATAACTTTATTTTCCTTTAGAAATCAACTGATTTCCATATATCTATACTTCACCTATCTTTGGAATGTAGCAGTTTTTAATTTCAGCTCCCATATAAACAGATTTGCATTATGTTAAGGTTGCATTTAAGTTTTTCGGTATTTAAAGTTTTCAACCGAGTTGAATGTTAATACCTTTTTTTTTCCTGTAAAGAAAGTTCAGGCATCGGCATTCAAAGGTAATGTTTGTATCTCTGAAAAAAATAATAATCCCAATAATTTATAAGATGAAAAACTGCAAAAGAAGAGCAGGACTACATGACCTCATCCCTATGTTATCTTCTATATTCGCAACATTAAGGACTAGAAAGTTGCTTCTTTTTAAGGAATTAGGAAGCTGAATTCTGTGCCCTGATTTTTTGTGTGTGATGGGGTTTCCCCTCTATGTTTTTAGACTGCTCTTATTTTAATCTGAAGCCACTTTGGGTGAAAAAGGCAGGGTATAAATAAATATAGTTAAAGTATGGAAGTGAGAGCTGGACCATAAAGAAGGCTGATCGCTGAAGAATTGATACTTTTGCATTCTGGTGCTGGAGGAGACTCTTGAGAGTCCCATGGACTGCAAGAAGATCAAACCTATCCATTGTGAAGGAAATCAGCCCTGAGTGCTCACTGGAAGGACAGATCCTGAAGCTGAGGCTCCAAGACTTTGGCCACCTCATGAGAAGAGAAGACTTCCTGGAAAAGACCCTGATGTTGGGAAAGATTGAGGGCACAAGGAGAAGGGGGCGACAGAGGACGAGATGGTTGGACAGTGTTCTTGAAGCTACCAGCATGAGTTTGACCAAACTGCGGGAGGCAGTGGAAGACAGGAGTGCCTGGCGTGCTCTGGTCCAGGGGGTCACGAAGAGTCGGACACGACTAAATGACTAAACAACAACAATAAATAAATACACAACAACAGCAGCATAATGTTCTTGGACTCCAATTCACATTAGTCCTGGCAATCATCACCAATGTTTAGGGATAATGGGAACTGTAGCAACGCCTAGAAGGCTACAGGTTCTCCATCCCTAGTGTAGACGAACACAAGACTCACCTTGCTGAATGAGCCCGTGATCTAGCTATTGCCATTGCCATTTTATCCATAAGCCAAATTTTCCACAAATAAAATGTGTGCTCAAAGTGGTACACACACAGAATCTAAATACAATAATTCAATAACAATATATGCAGGTCCTGTTTACCAAACACAACGCGCTCCCTAGAAAATGTTCGTTAGGCGAGCATTCACATAATGAGTCAATGATTTCCATTGATTCCGATGGGGACATTTCTAATCGGGGATTTGTCCGAACACCCCTGCACCGCTTTTTCAATGGTTTCTTCCTGACATGGCTGCAGCCAACCAGCAAAAGAGAGACAAAGGAAAAACTGATTTATCTGAGCTCTCCTCTGATTCGTCCAATCTCGCTTGCTGGATTCCTGCATGGTTTCTGCCCGAAAATGGCTGACCAGCAAAGCACAAACAAGTGAGGAAGTGGGGCAAATTCTGGCTGATTAGGATATCGGAATCTGTGGAGTGCATAGCAAAGTTTTGGCCTAATTCTTTACTTTTGGATAAGTGAATTTTCACATAGGGAGCAAGCAGGTAGCAGGGTCCTGTTTGTAGATAGTTGTTGTTGTTGTTGTTTAGTCGTTTAGTCGTGTCCGACTCTTCGTGACCCCCTGGACCAGAGCACGCCAGGCACTCCTGTCTTCCACTGCCTCCCGCAGTTTGGTCAAACTCATGCTGGTCGCTTCGAGAACACTGTCCCACCATCTCGTCCTCTGTCGTCCCCTTCTCCTTGTGCCCTCCATCTTTCCCAACATCAGGGTCTTTTCCAGGGAGTCTTCTCTTCTCATGAGGTGGCCAAAGTATTGGAGCCTCAGCTTCAGGATCTGTCCTTCCAGTGAACACTCAGGGCTGATTTCCTTCAGAATGGAGAGGTTGGATCTTCTTGCAGTCCATGGGACTCTCCAGAGTCTCCTCCAGCACCAGAATTCAAAAGCATCCATTCTTCGGTGTGCAGGAAAAGAGGGAATCTTTCTGTTCTCGGCTATTCTGTATCAAAGGGGCAGGAAATGAATCTTCCCAGGCAAATATAATAATAATAATAATAATAATAATAATAATAATAATAATACTCCACCCATCTGGCTGGGTTTCCTCAGCCATCTGGGCGGCTCCCAACAGAATATTAAAACCACAACAAAACATCAAACATTAAAAAACTTCCCTAAACAGGGTTGCCTCCAGATATCTTTTAAATTCAGGTAGTTGTTTATTTCCTTGACATCTGATGGGAGGGCACCACTACCAAGAAGGCCCTCTGCCTGGTTCCCTGTAGCTTTGCTTCTCGCAGTGAGGGAACCGCCAGAAGGCCCTCGGAGCTGGACCTCAGTGTCCGGGCAGAAGGATGGGGGTGGAGACACTCCTTCAGGTATACTGGGCCTTTGAGGCCGTTTTGGGCTTTCAAGGTGAGCACCAACACTTTGAATTGTGCTCGGAAACGTACCGGGAGCCAATGTAGGTCTTTCAGGTGTTATATGGTCTCGGCGGCTGCTCCCAGTCACCAGTCACTCCCAGCCAGCATCCTACATTCTTAGGGATGTGCATATTTTAACTGAAACTGTGCTGTGCAATTCCGAGAAGCGCACAACTCAGTTGACAGCTGTGTTCCTTCCAACCTGCATATAAATCAGAGACTGGCAAAAAGATTAGGCTGGTTCGTTTTAAAACGCGGCACAGATTCTGCTCTCCTCCGTCCCACGGCTCCTTGCAGCCTCGCGCCATCTCCTACGGCACATCGGGGAGGTCTGCTGCGCCTTTACTCAGCGAAAGGGTCCTCTGCAAGTGTGACAGACAGCAGCACCACCTTCTCGTTCCTTCCCTGTGTCAGGCCCGGCGCTAACAAGTGCTTGTCAAACACAAACAGCAGCACACAAGAAAGGGGGCCTTGGCAGAGAAAAAACAACTGTGTATTTCCTTTCTTGTTGGCCGCTTTCTTGCAGCAGAGCAGAGCAGATGGCTTTCTGGTAATGATGGAGTAAAAATTAATTACTCTTGTGTGTGTGGTTTTTTTTTTTTTAAATGATTGCAACTCGGGATAGGAGTTAAAATATTCAGTTGCTAGGACTACAGGAAGTAAGGCGCTCGCAAACAAACAAGGAAGTGGGGAGCGGAGGATCGCAATAACTGTTAAAAAAATGGTTGGGGAGGAAGGAGACTTTTTTGTGCAATGCCCACAAGGGAATCCAGGATCTCTTGACCATTGTCCTCCAAGGATGGGGTCGGCAATGTGTGACACATCGACTCCTATCATGGCCGGACTTCGGCCATGCTGGCTGTGAGGCAGTGCATAACCATCCTGGATGGTAGCCACTGAATTTGACAAATCTGCTTTTAAAACTGTCCAAGCTGGTGGCCACCACTGCCTCTTGTGGCAGAGAGTTCCAAAGTTTATATGCTGCATGAAAAAGTTATTTTCAAAAACCTGCCACGAATCTTGCAACATTCCTCTTCATGAGTTGTCCACAAGTTTTGGTGATAAAAGGTAAAGGGACCCCTAACCATTAGGTCCAGTTGCAAACGACTCTGGGGTTGCGGTGCTCATCTCGTTTTATTGGCCAAGGGAGCTGGTGTACAGCTTCTGGGTCATGTGGCCAGCATGACTAAGCCTCTTCTGATGAACCAGAGCAGCACACGGAAACGCCGTTTACCTTCCCACCAGAGTGGTACCTATTTATCTACTTGTACCTTGACATGCTTTTGAACTGCTAGGTTGGGACCGAGCAACGGGAGCTCACCCCGTCGTGGTAATTCGAACCGCCGACCTTCTGATCGGTAAGTCCTAGGCTTTGTGGTTTAACCCACAGCGCCACCCGCGTCTCTAGTTTTGGTGATAGATATATAGATACATAGATATAGAGTATGATTTAGATATATAGATATAGACTTTTCTCTTCCCACTTTCTCCATGTCATACACCATTTTTAAAAACTTCTATAGCATTTCATGTCAGATAAGCCAACTCTTAGGGGCTGTGGCGGCTTTGGTCCCAACAATAAAATATTTGAGAGGGTCGGGCTCCCACAAGTTGATGGGCATTCCCATTCAAATGCTGTGCGCGCACTGCTTCATGTTATCAATTATTTGGGATGGGGCTTACCTGGGCCCCCACAATATTTTATCCAAGTTGGCACCCCTGTTTCACGGCCAGGCAAGGGATAGACAAAAGTACAGTCTTTCTGGTGTGAGCAACTGCAGTGCCCAGAATTTTGTTTTTAACCCGCCTACACTCTTCAGTAATGAGCCCCATTTACCTCTCTTAATTAGTCACAGGGAATATTAATTAGCACGATACCTGGGGAAGGAAGCAAATTCCTTGAGCAAACTCCACACTCCTCAGGTGACTCCAGAACAAATACATGCCATATCTCGGAGCATCGACTCTTCAAAAAGCCTGGTGGAATTCAAGGTCCTCCTCTCAAACTTGACAACCAGACAATGGGAAGACTCAAGGAGGACATTTTATGGCCCAGCTAGGGGCTATTAGAGGGGAACCACGAAATAGTGGCTTTGTTGAAGCAATTGCCCATTGCACTCTGGCTCTAGAGGTCTTCCCAGCTAGCTGCAAAAGCATCGCATATAGTGGGAGGAATTTCCTTCAGTTCATATTTAAAAGCAAACCTGCTGGATTTTCACTTTCTGAAACGTCGTTTGAAATGCAGCTCTCCTGTGAAATTTGCACTTCTTCAAATTTTGCGATGCAATTCTCCAAGCAAACAATGATTACGAAAATGCATATATTGGGAAAAAGCCTGCGTCGAAGCCAATGTGTTAGTGAAAATGGCATACAAAAATGTCTTACATTAGGGATAATTGCTTGCATATTTTTTTGGGTCACAGTCAAAACAGGATTAGGAGAAATTCGGTGTAGAATGCTGATGGGTTTTGCAATTCCCTCTCTCCAAACGAACCTACCCAGACCCTGAGATCATCTTCTGAGGCCCTTCTTCATGTGCCCCCTCCTCGAGAGATCCGGAGGGTGGCAATTTGAGAACAGGGCCTTTTCTGCAGTGTCCCCCCATTCATGGAATGCTCTCCCCAGGGAAGTTTGCCAGGTGACACCAAACTGGGAGGGGTGGCTAACACCCCAGAGGACAGGATCACACTTCAAAATGACCTTGACAGATTAGAGAACTGGGCCAAAACAAACAAGATGAATTTTAATAGGGAGAAATGTAAAGTATTGCACTTGGGCAAAAAAAATGAGAGGCACAAATACAAGATGGGTGATACCTGGCTTGAGAGCAGTACATGTAAAAAGGATCTAGGAGTCTTGGTTGATCACAAACTTGACATGAGCCAACAGTGTGACGCGGCAGCTAAAAAAGCCAATGCAATTCTGGGCTGCATCAATAGGAGTATAGCATCTAGATCAAGGGAAGTAATAGTGCCACTGTATTCTGCTCTGGTCAGACCTCACCTGGAGTACTGTGTCTAGTTCTGGGCACCACAGTTCAAGAAGGACACTGACAAACTGGAACGTGTCCAGAGGAGGGCAACCAAAATGGTCAAAGGCCTGGAAACGATGCCTTATGAAGAACGGCTAAGGGAGCTGGGCATGTTTAGCCTGGAGAAGAGGAGGTTAAGGGGTGATATGATAGCCATGTTCAAATATATAAAAGGATGTCACATAGAGGAGGAAGAAAGGTTGTTTTCTGCTGCTCCAGAGAAGCGGACACGGAGCAATGGATCCAAACTACAAGAAAAAAGATTCCACCTAAACATTAGGAAGAACTTCCTGACAGTAAGAGCTGTTTGACAGTGGAATTTGCTGCCAAGGAGTGTGGTGGAGTCTCCTTCTTTGGAGGTCTTTAAGCAGAGGCTTGACAACCATGTGTCAGGAGTGCTCTGATGGTGTTTCCTGCTTGGCAGGGGGTTGGACTCGATGGCCCTTGTGGTCTCTTCCAACTCTATGATTCTATGATTCTATGATTCTAGGTGCCTTCATTAAACATCTTTGGGTCCAGGCAAATACATTCCAGGCCTTGGGCTGATTGACATCCAATGCGCTTTTAAAATGTGTTGTGGAAAGGGGGGAGGGTTATCAGGTTGTCATTTTTATTTTTATTACATCTCCTGTGGTTTTTATGTTGTGGTTTTATGTTATAAACCGCCCAGGTATAGGGCGGTATGCATATTAAACAAACAAACAAACTTGCTGCAGAAAATGTGGAGAACTGAATTTAGGACTGGGAAAATGTGAAATGGGGAAAATCAGAACTGACATCCCTAACCAAGTCTGGAAAGTCCATCACTGAGGGAACTCTACTCATATATTCAACTATATTCACTATTTTGATAGCCAATAATTTTTTCGTTGCCACTGACAATGTTGGATGCAACCTTCCAAGACATTTCACAGAGTTTGAAGTCCACTGGCATATAGCAAGGATGGGGAATCTGTGACCCTCTAGAACATGGGTAGGCAAACTAAGGCCTGGGGGCTGGATCCGGCCCAATTACCTTCTAAATCCGGCCCGCTGATGGTCCGGGAATCAGCATGTTTTTACCTGAGTAGAACGTGTCCTTTTATTTAAAATGCATCTCTGGGTTATTTGTGGGGCATAGGAATTCGTTCATTATTTTCTTCAAAATATAGTCCGGCCCTCCACAAGGTCTAAGGGTCAATGGACTGGCCCCCTGCTGAAAAAGGTTGCTGACCCCCGCTCTAGAAGCTCTTAGACTTCCAGCACCCATTGGCCAATGGTCAGGGAGGATGGGAGCTGTAGCCTAGCAACTTCTGGAAAAGCTATAGGTTCTACATCAGTGAAATGGAGAACTGCCCTCTGTGTAATAGGGCACACGACCACCCTAGTAACTAGTTGGAGATCTCCAATCCCCTTACCACATTGTGTTCTGCTTTAAGAAGCTCTGCAGATCCGAAGGGTAGAAGATGCTTCATCCGCCTGGCAATCTTCCATCATTTTCCTGTCACACAATATTGCATTGTGGGAGGTTTTTTTTAAATAAATATTTTAAATCTAGTATGTCCCATTCATAAATAAAGGGTTTATGTCGTCTCCTCACCTCTCTTGGTTCCTTAAGCACATTTCACTTGAAGACCACACACACAAGCCAGGAAGAAATGAAACAATTGCCCAATTCACAAATTAACGGGGAGGTCAAAGCGCTGATTTAGGCCGGTGCAACCGACTCAAAGCTATTCACTCCTTTTGCCACATGATCCAGGCTGCCCTGAGCTGAAACAGCTGAGCCACTTTAATCCTCCTTAATTTGAACGCAGAGTGGCTCACATGTGATACTAAGAACATTTCAAGAGTACACTGTGCCCATTTTGCTCAGTTCGGCTCCTGACCTGAAATATATATTGACACACACATGGTCTTTGGACCTCACTCAGAGACGCGGGGAGGAATTAAAATGCTTGGGGACCGGCCACATGACTCAGGAAGTTGATAGTGCTTGCATCACCCAGGATGGACTGGTTACCAGAAGGATCCGAAAACAGGACATATGTACATCACTCACTCACACTGGCACAGAGAAAAGGTGACTCCAAAGGAATAAGGAATTTCACCACTACCCAGAAAGCTGAAATTTAGCATACAGTGGTACCTCTGGTTACAAACTTAATTTATTCCGGTGGTCCGTTCTTAATCTGAAACCGTTCTTAACCTGAGGAACCACTTTAGCTAATGGGGCCTCCTGCTGTCAGATTTCTGTTCTCATCCTGAGGTAAAGTTCTGAGAAAACCAATGACAAACCTAGATAGCATCTTAAAAAGCAGAGACATCACCTTGCCAACAAAGGTCCATATAGTTAAAGCTATGCTTTTCCCAGTAGTGATGTATGGAAGTGAGAGCTGGACCATAAAGATGGCTGATCGCCGAAGAATTGATGCTTTTGAATTATGGTGCTGGAGGAGACTCTTGAGAGTCCCATGGACTGCAAGGGACTCACTGGAAGGACAGATCCTGAAGCTGAGACTCCAAGACTTGGGCCACCTCATGAGAAGAGAAGACTCCCTGGAAAAGACCCTGATGTTGGGAAAGATGGAGGGCACAAGGAGAAGGGGACGACAGAGGATGAGATGGTTGGACAGTGTTCTCGAAGCTACAAACATGAGTCTGACCAAACTGCGGGAGGCAGTGGAAGACAGGAGTGCCTGGCGTGCTCTGGTCCATGGGGTCATGAAGAGTCGGACACGACTAAACGACTAAACAACAACAACATGTATGTATGTGTAATGGTTATGGGTGGGTTACTCGTGCGTAAATTGCCTCCACTTCAGTTAGATCGTTTGCTCAACCATGTTTAGGGTTAGAGCTTGCCCTCCGTGACCTGTTAGTCACTTGCAGAATCCGTCAGTGGGCGTTTCTTGAATCTCTTCCAGCATAAAAGCTGTTTGACCCCAAGTCTCCGCCTATGTTCCCTGCGCGGAACGCGTCTGCGCAAGTAAGGGGACGGCAAGGGCGTGCCAGCGCTCTCTCCGCTGGTCTCGGTTGAAGGGTCTTGGAGCCCTGACACCGATTCCTCCATCTCCCTCTCCTCTCTATTGGTGTCACGCTGAATTCCTTCCCCCCGACTGGTTCCCTCTCCGGCATCGCTCTGGAGCCCTGCCTCCGCTTTTCGCTCTGATGTCAGTTCCCTGACAGTATGTATGTATGTATGTATGTATGTATGTATGTATGTATAAATAAATAAATAAAGGAAGGACTCGTTCACTCACTAATATTGAAATACTTTATTGTCACTTGTACAATTTATATACAGGGAGATTACACAAGCGCCAGTAATCTCATGGTAATCTTATGGCTACATATATATATGATTATTACTCATGTCATTCAGATTTGCTTTTTCTAAAACCGTTCTGATGCATGCAGAAGGTCCCAAGTAGTAGTAGTAGTAGTAGTAGTAGTAGTAATAATAATAATAATAATAATAATAATAATAATAATAATATATTTCTACCCCGCCCATCTGGCTGGGTTTCCCCAGCCACTCTGGGAGGATCCCAACAGAATATTAAAAACACGATAAAACATCAAACATTAAAAACTTCCCTAAACAGGGCTGCCTCCGGATGTCTTCTAAAAGTCAGATAGTTGTTTATTTCCTTGACATCTGATGGGAGAGTATTCCACAAGGCAGGCACCACCACCGAGAAGGCCCTCTGCCTGGTTCCCTGTAACCTCCCTTCTCTGAGTGAAGGAACCACCAGAAGGTCCTTGGAGCTGGACCTCAGTGTCTGGGCTGACCGATGGAGGTGGTCCAATCCCCAGTATCTCCAGGCGAGGCAAGGAATGTCCCCTGCATGGAACAATGAGAAACTTCTGCCAGGTCATTCTAGATCAGGCACCCCCAAACTCAGCCCTCCAGATGTTTTGGGACTACAACTCCCATCATCCCTCGCTAACAGGACCAGTGGTCAGGGATTATGGGAATTGTAGTCCCAAAACTTCTGGAGGGCCGAGTTTGGGGATGCCTGGTCTAGATGATACTGAGCTCAGTAGTTGCTGCAAGGCAGTGTCCAGTGTTGTACTCTCATGGAAGAGCAGCAGGATAACCCCAAGACCAACATTGTCCAGCAAGCCCACTTCTAAAGCATGAAGGCAAGAGGCGTCAGTGTGTGTCCAGGTGTCTTCAGAGACCCATAAGCCATAGCTGTCAACTTACAGATTTGAAAATCAGGGACCAGCAGCCTTGAAAATCAGGGACCAGCAGCCAAAATAAGGGATTTCAGTCAACCAGTTAAAAGGGACCAGATAATTTGGGAGGGCAGCACCTGTTTTTAGCCCTTCGTTTCCAGAGGTTGCTGCTCAAGGCACCAGCCGATGAAACGCTGCAAGTAAATAACTACAAGTAGCAACCACTTTTCGCGCAAAACGAAGCCCAAGCTACGAAGATGCTGCTGCAGTTCTGTATCTTTTCTCTCGTGCTCCATCTGCAGCTCGCAGTTCCATCAGGCAGGGCGGGAGGAAGGGGGGGGGGAAATAGCGCCCGAAGTAAACTCACAGATCAGACCATCTATGCATCTATGCTAGTGAGGGCGATCTGGCTGCGACATCTGTCACCCCATTGATCGCCAGGGTTGATTCGGCTGATCTGGCTGGCTAGGCGGGTGTCCCCTTCCTCCCTCACCTCTCCATGTGCGTCCGTCCCGAAGCTGCGCGCTTGGTGGAAGAGGACGACCATCCCAGATAGAAGGAGTGTACCGTTCTTCGGTCAAGGGTATACGATAGCTGCGCTCCCCTGCTAGAACCTCCAAACAAGTACAAATCTATGGGAGAAGCGTTTGCGGTCCTTCCCTTGTAGCCCTTGGAACACCTGCCCGCGCCTCCGCCTCCGCCTCCCCCCCCCTCTGAACTGTTTTCTCTATGGTTGCCCTCGCTCTCCTCTCAAGGCTCCTCAGCAATTCATAGGCCACGCCAGGCTGCCCATCTCATCCGGGTCCTTCGGTGGCGCAGCCACAGTATGGCCTAGCGGGAGCGGCGGGCAGAGGGGAGGCCCCAGGCAGAGACTCTCAGTTCTGCGGCCATGAGGAGGATGGTGGCGGAAGGGCCTGAGGCTCCCGCCAGCCCCGTGGGGAGGGGCTCCCGGGGGCCGAGGCTGGTGAGAGGAGGCCGGAGGGGGGCGGGCCAGGCAGCCAAGCAACACAGTTGGAGCCTCCCTCCTCCCTGGCCGGCAGGGAGGGAGGGAGAGGAGCTGCTTCCTTTGAAACCCGGGAAATTTAAGGGACATCCATCAATAAGGGACAGCAGCGGGACACGGCGCTGGGATAAGGGACTGTCCCTCCAAATAAGGGACGCTTGACAGCTATGCCATAAGCCTTTGGAGAGGCCCTTTCAGACGCCGTCAGGTTTGCTCAGTGGCTTCTGCGCTTGCATCCTGCGCTGGGGTTGCTTATCACCCACAAGGGCGCTCAGCTATTCAGCGAGCTGCAGGAGGTGTCTGATACCATTCCGTGGATGTGAAAGGAACCTATTGAGCACTAAAGGAGCAAATTATCAATAAAGGAAGACGGAGCAATGAAAAGGCTATAATAAAGTTCAAACAAAGTGTGCCTGTCAGTTCACAAGATCCGCATGCATGCAAAATTTTCCTGAAAATTACACATCTTACGGTCGATTACATCCTCCTCCTTGAGCTCAAGGAGCCGCTTCGGCGTTTTCATTAAACGTGGAGTATTTGGGGGGATGATAACGATAATTAATAGAGCAAAACCACTTAACATGCAGATAATAAAGTATACGAAGCACTCCTTCTAAAACTGTGACCCTCACCATAGGATATGGATTTGCTATTTTTGACAACATAATGAAAAATCTTTCCCCCTTTAGGCGACTCGATCCGCTCCCAAGTTCGTATCAAGATCTGCCGGCGTGCTCACAAATCGAGAAGGGCGCTGGGGGAGCTGAATCAGCCGGTTCCAGGCCCAAAGAGCAGAAACAAAGGAGGTTGGGTTTGTCCTATCAAACTGCCCATCCATTTAGTCCTGTATTGTCTACTCTGACTGGAAGCCTCTCTCTGGGGCTTCATGTAGAAAAAGGCCAATGGCTATTAGCCACAATGGCTACGTTCTACGCCCACCATCAGGGGCACTATGCTGGGCACTCTGCAGGTTTCATAATAATAATAATAACAATAATAATATAATTTATTATTTATTATTTATACCCCACCCATCTGGCTGAGTTTCCGCAGCCACTCTGGGCGGCTCCCAATCAAGTATTAAAAACAATACAGCGTTAAATGTTAAAAGCTTCCCTAAACAGGGCTGCCTTCAGATGTCTTTTAAAGATAGGATAGCTGCTTATTTCCTTCACATCTGAAGGGAAGGCGTTCCACAGGGCAGGCACCACTACCGAGAAGGCCCTCTGTCTGGTTCCCTGTAACCTTACTTCTCGCAATGAGGGAACCGCCAGAAGGCCCTCGGCGCTGGATCTCAGTGTCCGGGCTGAACGATGGGGGTGGAGACGCTCCTTCAGATAACAAATTTAAAACACTTAATTGATGCAACAAAAAACAGCATAAAATACCTTATAAAATGTGAATAACAGTAAATTCAGAATTCAAAAATCAATTTAGGGGGGAAATCCATCCAATAAACATTAGATGATCACCAGGGCTAGCTGGCTAAATTAGTCCTTTTTGGGCCAGCGAGGAGACCAGGGGAGAATTAGCTGTGGGATCCCAGAGCGGGTAATCTTCCTTAAAAGGGGAGAAGGAGGGAAGGAAGGGGAATAAAAGATCAGGCCAAGTTCAAATTGAAAGCCAGGCGGAATAGGCCCTGCAGAAGGAAGTTAAATCCTGCAGGGCCCTGGTCTCCTGGGACAGAGCATTCCACCAGGTCGGAGCCATCACTGAGAAGGCCCTGGCCCTGGTGGAGGATAATCTGACTTCCTTAGGGCCCGGCACCTCTAAACTATGATTATTCATGGACCTTAAGGTCCTTTGCAGGGCATACCAGCTCCTTAAGGCAGGGGAATCCTCTGGCTTTTTTTTTTAAGGAAGTGACGTGATGGATCAGATGATTCTGATCTCAGTTACCATACTTTTCCGTGTATAAGACGCCCCCATGTATAAGACGCCTCCTATTTTGGGGGACTCAAATTTAAGAAAATGGGTGGAGATGGCGCATAGTTGCTGAGCTTTTTTTGGGTGGGGTTGCCGAAAATCGCTCACCCGCACGTGTTGCTAAATCCGCCTCCCGTCTGTCCCGTCGCCAGCAGAAGCTGCCAATCGCCCACCCAACTGATGGAGCGTCAGCCAATTAACATCCCCCACTGATGCAGCAACTAATAACACGCACAGTAGCCGCTGACAGCCTCGGCAGCAACCAATCAAACATCCACCCTATGCACTACCCATGCATAAGACGACCCCCACTTTTTAGCATGATTTTTAAACTAAAAAGCATAGTCTTATACATGGAAAAGTACGGTACTTCTTTTCTGTTGGATGTCACCTTAGGTTCCTTCCAACTCTAAGATTCTTTGATTCAGCAGATGGTTACAGGACATGCACCGATGGGAAACAAAGCAGCGTGTCTCCCCTGAAAGTTTTGCAGGGGAAAAACAGTATTAAAATGGGATTGTGGGTATAACAGCCATGGTGCTATCATGAGCACAATCTTCATGGATGCACAGTCAAAAGGATGTGACGCTGCTTTTTGTGGGTGAAAGCAGAGCTGTAGCCGGGTGATCTTGCACCCCTAAGTAACCAAACAATTTAACCCCTGTGTTGCAAACAATAGTCAGTAATATCCAAGCCAACATGATGACCAAATACACTGATATGATATCAATATACACTCTTTATATAATACAGTGGTACCTCGGGTTAAGAATTTAATTCGTTCTGGAGGTCCGTTCTTAACCTGAAACTGTTCTTAACCTGAAGCACCACTTTAGCTAATGGGGCCTCCTGCTGCTGCTGTGCTGCCGCTGCGCGATTTCTGTTCTCATCCTGAAGCAAAGTTCTTAACCTGAAGCACTATTTCTGGGTGAGTGGAGTCTGTAACCTGAAGCGTATGTAACCTGAAGCGTCTGTAACCTGAGGTACCACTGTATGAAATATATGAAAGTCATAAAATATGCACTCTTAATGGATTCTCTTGAGAACATAAACTTATGTTTATTTGGTTTTATGTTTTCAAGAGAATCCATGAAGAGTGCATATTTTGTGACTTTCAGAGATTCATAAGTTTTCTGTTTATGTGATTCCATATATTTCATATTATATAAAGAGTGTATATTGATATCGTATTGTGTTTGGTCATCATGTTGCCTTGGATATTGCAGATCCTGGTGCCTGTCTGCCAGGAGGGCCAAAGGGTGAGGGGGGCAGCCGGGAGCAGCTCCCTGCTCTGCCTGGGCTGCGGGCAGGGAGCGCTGGCCAGACAGGGCAACCGGCGGAGGGTCCCAACAGCTGATTTTGTGCCCCCCCTCACCTGTGCCCCTGGTGGGGGCCCACCTCACCTCCCCCCAGCTACGGCCCTGGCTGAGAGAGAACCTCACAAGAATGAACATAAGAAGAGTCGGCTAGAACAGGCTGGGCATTGGCCCATCAAGTCTAGCATCCTGTTCTTAGTGGCCAACCAGATGCCTTTGCTGGAAAACCCACAAGCAGGATTCGAACACAGGAGCCCTCTCCTCTTCTGTGGCTTCCATCAACTGGTATTTAGAAACATTAACTGCCTCCAACTGCGGAGGCAGAGCATAGCCATCAATAGCTCTCTCTTCCATGAATTTGTCTGGTCCTCTTTTAAAACCATTCAAGATGGTGGCCATCACTTCCTCCTAGGGGAGGAAATCCCATCGTTTAACTGCGCTGCACGATTAAGTCCTTTCTGTTATCTGTCCTGAATCTTCCATCATTCAGCTCCATTAGATGTCCACCATTTCTAGTACCAGGGAGAAAAAACTGTTCTCTATCCACTTCTTCATTCCATGCATAATTTTATATTATTTTACATCATGCCACCTCTCACCTAGGGACGCGGGTGGCGCTGTGGGTTAAACCACAGAGCCTAGGGCTTGCCGATCAGAAGGTTGGAGGTTCAAATCCTCGTGACGGGATGAGCTCCCGTTGCTCGGTCCCTGCTCCTGCCAACCTAGCAGTTCAAAAGCACATCAAAAGTGCAAGTAGAAAAATAGGTACTGCTCTGGCGGGAAGATAAACAGCATTTCCGTGTGCTGCTCTGGTTTGCCAGAAGTGGTTTAGTCATGCTGGCCACATGACCCAGAAGCTGTACACCGGCTCCCTCGGCCAATAAAGCGAGATGAGCACCCCAACCCCAGAGTCGGCCACGACTGGACCTAATGGTCAGGGGTCCCTTTACCTTTACCTTTTCCCTCTCACTTGTTCAACTAAAAAGCCCCAAATGCTTCCATGTTTCCTCTGGGGCGGGGGGGTCCTCTGTTGCCCTTTTCTGAACCTTCCATTGAAATGGTAGGAAGGGCCATTCCAGTTTCAGGCTCTCTGGCTTCTATGGGATCTTTTCCCACATCAATCTGATTCCTAGATCAGGGCATCTGCCTTTGACACAGAATCCTGCTTTCTTCCTTCCTTGCTCACCATCCTGTTTCGCGAAGATAATGCATGGGAGGTTACAATGCATCTGGTTGTTGCAGCCCGTAATTCTCCTCTCCTCTGGTGGGTGGTGGGTGAGAGTTACTAATCCTGTCTCCTTGAGGTTAACTCAAAACAAGGATTAGGGTAAAGTTCCAGAAAATGTTAATCTTCCCCCTTCAGAAGAGTAAAGTTGAGTGCTGTTATCAAGCCCTGTTGGTACAGAACTCCCAGGAACAATGGCTCGATTTAACAAGGTGCAGGAGAAGAGAGAATCTTGCTTTATGCTCCTTGATAGTTACATACAGACTTGGACTACACACAGACTTCAGCCACTCTGGGCAGTTCCCAAAACAATATGAAAAATATAATAAAACATCAGACATTAAAAACTTCTCTAAACAGGGCTGCCTTCAGATGTCTTCTAAAAGTCATATAGTTGTTTATTTCCTTGACCTCTGATGGGAGGATGTTCCACAGGGTGGGCACAATTACCAAGAAGGCCCTCTGCCTGGTTCCCTATTACCTTGCTTCTTGCAGTGAAAGAACCACCAGAAGGCCCTTGGCGCTGGACCTCAGGCAGAACGATGGGGGTGGAGACGCTCCTTCAGGTATACAGGATCAAAGCTGTTTAGGGCAATAAGGGTCAGCACCAACACTTTGAATTGTGCTCAGAAACGTACTGGGAGTCAATGTAGAAGAAGAAGAAGAGCTTGGATTTGATATCCTGCTTTATCACTACCTGAAGGAGTCTCAAAGTGGCTAACATTCTCCTTTCCCTTCCTCTCCCACAACAAACACTCTGTGAGGTGAGTGGGGCTGAGAGACTTCAGAGAAGTGTGACTGGCCCAAGGTCACCCAGCAGCTGCATGTGGAGGAGCGGAGATGCGAACCCGGTTCCCCAGATTACGAGTCTACCGCTCTTAACCACTACACCACACTGACCTATGTAAATGTAGGTCTTTCAGGACTGGTGTTGTATGGTCTCAGCTGACACTCCCAGTCACCAGTCTAGCTTCCACATTCTGGATTAGTTGTAGTTTCCAGGTCACCTTCAAAGGTAGTGCCACGTAGAGCGCATTGCAGTAGTCCAAGCGGGAGATAAGCAGAGCATGCACCACTCTGGCGAGACAGTCCGCGGGCAGATAGGGTCTCAGCCTGCATACCAGGTCAGTGGCGTAGCGTGGGTTGTCAGCACCCGGGGCAAGGCAAGTAATTTGCACCCTCTAACCTGTGGATTTGCGCCCCTAAGCCGTGGATTTGCGCCCCCTAACCCGTGGATTTGCGCCCCCTAACCCTAACCCCCAGATGTTGTGCCTGGTGCGGCCGGCCCCCCCTGCACCCCCCACGCTATGCCACTGTACCAGGTGGAGCTGGTAGACAGCCGCCCTGGACACAGAACGGACAAATGGAAGACCTGAGACCCTTTGGACTAGGGGTCAGAGTGGAAGCACTTACCGCTCACTCTGAGTTGTGCTCCCTTAGAAGTGAACCTCATCGCTTTTAATGGCACTTGCCTCGCAAGTAGGGAAGTCAAAGGAGTTTGAGAAAAATAGAAACGGGAGCAGAAATTGGTGTTTTTTTAAAAAATTACCCGTTCTCTCCCTGTTCCTCTCCCCTTGTGTGCTATGTTTTTATTAGATTGCAAGCCTGGGTGCTATGGGGTGTGGGGTGGAAACCACGACCCTTTAAAGTGGGGTGATACTGCTTTAAATGTGTGGTGCAGATGGGATCTCTCTGTGTGTATGGGAGGCTAAGTAGCGGCAATGCTCTAACTGCATTTTGAGACTGGAAGGAAGGGGGAAGGGTGATTAATTTGAAAGCCAGCCTTTTGGCTCCAGCCAAAGATGTGGGGAGCATGGCTCTCTGCCCCCCATCCCTGCACCACAGAAAGAAGGGGAGCAAGCGAGTTTGATGTGAAGTTAAAGCAGTCGGGCGGAAGATGCCCAGCAAAGCTGCCAGGATGAGTTTCCAGGCAGGCTGTACATATTCCCATCACGCTTCCAGCCGTGAGATTAAGGCCATGTCAAAGGGACGAGGCAAAGTAGTTCTGTTTATTTGCTTGTTTGCTTCTTAAATGTAGAGTCATAGAACTGTAGAACCATTGCTATTCTAGGAGAAAGAGAGAGGCATTCTTGGTGTGTTTCGGCACATCTTTTTCTAGAGTCATTGAATCATTCCTCACTCAGTCTCTAGATCAGTTAGACAACCCTTCTCTTTTTAAAAATTCTTGGGCTTACCAGTTTTACTGATTATCAGGGGATGCTGTTCTGCTCACCAGCCACCCTTCCCTCCGCCTCTTATGGGAACGAAGACGCTCCAAACTCTGCAAGCTTTCTTCCTAGGGGAGTCTCCCCCTCCCCACAGTAATTTTGCTTGCCCTTTTCTGAACCTTTGCCAACTTTACAATATCCTTTTTGAAGGTGCCTTTCTCCCCTGCTCTCTGGGGTTTTAGACAGGGCACCTCCTCAGCCCAGCCTGGAGAAGATACGTAACAAACGTAACGAAAAGGAAGTGATCTGCCGCTGCGCTGTGACCTTTGCTTAAAAACAGTAAGATGCTAGTCCCTGTGATTCTGGAGCTGCTCATTTAAATAGGAAATGGTGAAGCTGCCATATGCAGAGTCCAATGGCTTCTCTAGCTCAGTATTGTCTACACCAGGGATTTTCAAACCTGGGTTCCAGCTGTAGTAGTAGTAGTAGTAGTAAAAATAATAATAATAATTTATTATTTGTACCCAGCCCATCTGGCTGGGTTTCCCCAGCCACTCTGGGCGGCTTCCACAAAGACCAAAAGTACACTAATATGTCATACATTAAAAACGTCCCTGAACAGGGCTGCCTTAAGATGTCTTCTGAATGTCAGGTAGTTGTTTATCTCCTTGACATCTGATGGGAGGGCATTCCACAGAGCGGGTGCCACTACCGAGAAGGCCCTCTGCCTGGTTCCCTGTAGCTTTGCTTCTCACAATGAGGGAACCGCCAGAAGGCCCTCAGCACTGGACCTCAGCAGGCAGAATTATGGGGGGGTGGAGACGCTCCTTCAGGTCTACTGGGCTGAGGCCATTTAGGGCTTTAAAGGTCAGCACCAACACTTTGAATCGGAAACGTACTGGGAGCCAGTGTAGATCTTTCAAGACAGTGTTATGTGGTCTCGGCGGCCGCTCCCAGTCACCAGTCTAGCTGCCACATTCTGGATTACTTGTAGTTTCCAGGTCACCTTCAAAGGTAGCCCCACGTAGAGCACATTACAGTACTGCAAGAGGGAGATAAGTAGAGTGTGCACCACTCTGGCAGGACAGTTCGCGGGTAGGTAGGGTCTCAGCCTGTGTACCAGGTGGAGCTCTACAACTTCAATCATCCCTTGCTAGCAGGACCAGTGGTCAGGGATGATGGGAATGGTAGTCCAAAAACAGCTGAAGACCCAAGTTTGGAAAACCATGGACTATGCTAAATGGGAGTAGCTCTCCAGAGGTTTTGGGCAGGATTATTTCCCAGCCCAACCCAGAGAGACGGGGGATTGAACCTTGGACGTTCTGCATGCATAGCAGGTGTCTTGCCGCTGAGCCACAGCCCTCCCCTGAAACATCATCTTCCAAGTTTCTTTAAAGCCTTTTTGATTTGCAAGACCCCTCTTTGGGCTTCAGTCGATGAATGAGCAGACTGAACAAAAGGGCCCCTTTATTTGTTTTTGTTTCGTTTCACGCATAGCAAATATATAATTTTCTCCTTCTCTCTCTTAAATCGCAGTAATTGTCTTGTCACGATTAGGGTTCTCTCTACCCCCCCCACCACACCTCCCCCTTCTCTTCCTTTCCCCTCCATTCGCTGTCATTTTACATGGAAGCCCCGGGAAAGAGAATTCTCTAAAATTAAATTTCATGCTTGCATGTGTTTCTGTGATCTGTCATGTGTATGATCTCCGAGTGGAAAACTTCTCTAAAAATAAATGGATTACCCTTTTTACTACACCGTCTGATGTCTCTTCAGTAGATATCGCTGCCTGCCTCTGATCTCTAACCCGCCGCAATTGGAATGACAGGCATTGAATTAAAAGCCGCTGGGTGACGCCCTCTGCCTTTGTGGCCCCTTCCAGAGGGTGCCAGGCTGGTACAGCAGGCCTGCCCCCCCCAGCCCCCGTTTGTCGACTGCAAGTACACCATCACTCTTTGGCAAAGGACAAATCTCTGACCTTTTCTCAAAGAGCACTGTAAATACCACACTCACTTGGCTCCTTGGAAAAGATGATTTTTATTTTTTAAAATATCGCCTAAGAACCACAGTGCCTTAAGAATTGGAAAGGATCACCATGAATTATCAGGGCCAAGCCCTTCTTTTGAGGCCAGATACCCAGGCATCCCCTGACAACAGTTATTGGGTGAATACCTACATCCACTTATAAACATAAAGGTAAAGGGACCCCTGACCATTAGGTCCAGTCGTGACCGACTCTGGGGTTGCAGCGCTCATCTCCTTTTATTGGCCGAGGGAGCCGGCGTACAGCTTCTGGGTCATGTGGCCAGCATGAATAATCCGCTTCTGGCGAACCAGAGCAGTGCACGGAAACGCCATTTACATTCCCGCAGGAGCAGTACCTATTTATTTACTTGCACTCATGTGCTTTCAAACTGCTAGGTTGGCAGGAGCTGGGACAGAGCAACGGGAGCTTCCTCTGTCACGGGGATTTGAACCACTGACCTTCTGATTGGCAAGTCCTACAGCGCCACCCGCGCCCCTACTTATAAACATGGACCACTTATAAATGCCATCTCCAAGTCCTCAAAAGATTCCAAAAACAGTGTCTCCGAAAATTGTTACACATCACTTGGGAAGACAGACAAACTAATACCAGTTTACTGGAAGAAGCAAAGATCACCATTGTCGAAGCAATGATTCTTCAACATCAACTTCGCTGGACTGGTCATGTTGTGTGGATGCCTGATTATCGTCTTCCAAAGCAACTACTCTACTCCGAACTTAAAAATGGAAGGCATAATGTTGGTGGTCAACAAAAGAGGTTTAAAGACTGTCTCAAGGCAAATCTTTAAAAATGTAGTATAAACACCGACAACTGGGAAACACTGGCCTGCAAGCGTTCCAGCTGGAGAACAGCCTTTACCAAAGGTGTCATGGGCTTTGAAGACACTCAAACTCAGGACGAGAGGGAGAAATGTGCTAAGAGGAAGGCACACCTGGCAAACCCTCACTGTGATCAACTACCACCCGGAAACCTACGTCCCCACTGCGGAAGGACGTGTGGATCCAGAATTGGCCTCCGCAGTCACCTATGGACTTACTGTTACAACCATGTTCATGGAAGACAATCTTACTTGGCTACGAGTGATTGCCAGAGAAGTAGAAGAAGAAGATCCATGACCAACTTTGAAGTGGTCATCTTTCCACGTGACCCAGGTGTGGGGAAAACCCACGATGCTCTGAATGTTGCCAAATGGCAACTCCTGCAATCCCTGACCATTGGCAGTGCTGTCCGGGACTGCTGGGAGTTGCCAAAAATAACCAAAGGGCCACAGGTTCCAAACCTCTGATGTTGTTGTTGTTGTTGGCTTCCGTCTGTTTGGGTGAAGCCAAACTGCTGGAGAATCACAGCACCTGCAGTGGCTGTAGAGACTGGTAGCTTGCAAGAGCTGCCTCCCGTGTTGTTTTTGCTGTGTGAATAGCACCTAAGTTACCTCCAGGGGCACAAGCTTGGCCAGTGTGTATGGGGGTCCTATGCTGCCCAGACAACAAAAGCCCTCTCTCAGCCTTGCTTTTGGGGTCCCAGGGAAAGCAGAGCAATACATTTGGCCCCACTACACTTGATCTTAGCCAAAAGGCCCAGAAGCTTGGCTGCAAGAGTTCCAGGAAGGAGGCGCCTTCATTACAGATCTTTAGGCACCAGGCAAAAACATTCATCTTCAACTAGGTGTTTGGGTGATCAATCAATCAATCAATCAATCAATCAATCAATCTTTATTACGGTCCAGAGACCCAACAAATTGTTACAAAGCAATGCACAATTCATACAGCCTTGTTGTTGTTTAGTCGTTTAGTCGTGTCCGACTCTTCGTGAACACTATCCAACCATCTCGTCCTCTGTCGTCCCCTTCTCCTTGTGCCCTCCATCTTTCCCAACATCAGGGTCTTTTCCAGGGAGTCTTCTCCCATCATGAGGTGGCCAAAGTCTTGGAGTCTCAGCTTCAGGATCTGTCCTTCCAGTGAGCACTCAGGGCTAATTTCTTTAAGGATAGATAGGTTTGATCTTCTTGCAGTCCATGGGACTCTCAAGAGTCTCCTCCAGCACCATACCTCCAGGTTAAATAAGCATTTTGTTCAAAAGATAAGGATCATTGGTTCTTGCAACCACTGATAAAAGCTGCTAATGTTCTAGCATTTGTCTGGTCTTCCAATAGGAACCTGACATAGTGAGCCTCTGAGTTTCCCGGGGAAGGTACCAACAAGGGTACTATCAGTTCAGCCCTGGCTTGCTCATATTTTGCACAGTGCAGCAAAACATGTTTTATGGAATCGATGTCTTGAGCACACGAGCAAACTCTGTCCTGGTAGGGAACTCCTGTCAACCTGCCAATGGATGATAAATGTGTTGGCGGCGGCGGCAGCAGCGGTGGGGTATTTTTTTGTTTTGTTTTTGTTCCAACTATTTATTTTGTGCTTTGATCCTGTATTTTTACCTTGTGAACTGCCCTGAGATCTTCGGAAGAAGGGCGGTAAACAAATTTAATAGATAATCATAATTGTCAAATGTCATGCACAGAATGGGGAATGTGCCATCTTGCCGTCAGGCGGCAATATTGCTCAAGGGGGATGCGGGGGGCGCTGTGGTCTATACCACTGAGCCTCTTGGGCTTTCTGATCAGAAGGTGGGCGGTTCAAATCCCCACGACGGGGTGAGCTCCTGTTGCTCTGTCCCAGCTCCTGCCAACCTAGCAGTTCAAAAGCACACCAGTGCAAGTAGATAAATAGGTACCACTGCTGCGGGGAAGGTAAGCGGGGTTTCCTAGCACTCTGATTTCTGTCATGGTGTCCCATTGCGCCAGAAGCAGTTTAGTCCTGCTGGCCACATGTCCCAGAAAGTTGTCTGTGGACAAATGCTGGCTCCCACAGCCTGAAAGTGAGATGAGTGACGCAACCCCATAGTCGCCTTTGACTAGATTTAACCACCATGGGGCCCTTTACCTTTGTTGTTGTTTAGTCGTTTAGTCGTGTCTGACTCTTCATGACCCCATGGACCAGAGCACGCCAGGCACTCCTGTCTTCCACTGCCTCCCACAGTTTGGTCAAACTCATGCTGGTAGCTTTGAGAACACTGTCCAGCCATCTCATCCTCTGTCGTCCCCTTCTCCTTGTGCCCTCCATCTTTCCCAACATCAGGGACTTTTCCAGGGAGTCTTCTCTTCTCATGAGGTGGCCAAAGTCTTGGAGCCTCAGCTTCAGGATCTGTCCTTCCAGTGAGCACTCAGGGCTGATTTCCTTCAGAATGGAGAGGTTTGATCTTCTTGCAGTCCATGGGACTCTCCAGAATCTCCTCCAGCACCAGAATTCAAAAGCATCCTTTACCTTTACCTATTGCTCAAGGCTGCTTCTGCTGCAGTTTCTGCCTTCATGCAGTTGGACAAATGCCTCAAAAGGAGCATAAGGACATGAGGAGAGCCCTAGCCATACCTAGTCCATCATTTGTTCATCTTACTGGTCACCAAGATGCTTCTGGGAAGCCCACAAAACCGGCCACAGGCACCCCAGCAGCACCCCCCCCCTTCATGACACCCTGATAAATGACATTCAGAGGCATGGGGGCCCTTGTACTGCAAGCTGCGCATCACTGTTACAACTGTTATTTCTTTATTCTACTTACAGTTGCAATCGAAATTATTCAACCCCCATTGCAAATCGGGTTTATTATCCAAATTTGCAGACTTTCAGCAGTTTGCAATGAGCAAATCAAACAAAAGCAATTGAATTAGCTCAACACAACAGATGCTTTAAGTGGTTTTCCCCAAATTCAGCTGAAATTGCAACTAATACTGGATTCCTGAATAATCTTTGCCCATTCCTCACATTTCTTTTTTTTTTTTAAGCATTTTTATTGTATTTTCAGTTTACAGAAAAGAAAAAAGAAAAAAGAATAGTAATCCATCTTTCAAAATACATTTTTAAGTTGTTAACTGAACTTCCCCACACCTCCCTCACCCTGCGTTCTTTACAATAAAACATATCAGCAAATTATTACCTTGTTTCGCGTCTTATTTATATCTTTCAAAATATTTTACTTCTAAATTTAAAGTACCTTTTGTCCAGTATTTGTACCTTAAAATAAAAAATATAATAACTTTAAATTTCAACTTTTTCTTGATTATAACTTATCTTCCTATTTTCTTAATCCAGTTGCAGGAGCTAAATTCCAAATCATGCAGATTCTTAATATTCATACAACTTATAATATTTTTGCAAATAGTCCTTAAATTTTTTCCAATCTTCTTCCGTTGTCTCTTCTCCCAAGTCTCGGATTCTGCCAGTCATTTCAGCCAGTTCCATATAGTCCATCAACTGTGTCTGCCACTCTTCCAGCGCGGGAAGATCTTGTATCTTCCAATATTTTGCTATAAGTATTCTTGCTGCTGTAGTTGCGTACATAAAAAATGTTCTATCCTTCTTTAACACCCTTTGGTCCACAATGCACAGAAGGAAGGCCTCTGGTTTCTTGGGAAAGGTGTACCTAAACACCTTTTTTAATTCATTATAGATCATTTCCCAGAAGGCCTTCACTTTTGGACAAGTCCACCAAAGGTGAAAGAATGTCCCTTCAGCCTCCTTACATTTCCAACATTTATTATCAGACCGATGGTAAATTTTTGCAAGTTTGACTGGGGTCATGTACCATCTGTATATCATTTTCATAATATTCTCTTTCAAGGCATTACATGCCGTAAATTTCATTCCGGTGGTCCATAACCTTTCCCAGTCTTCAAACATAATGTTGTACCCGATATTCTGAGCCCATTTTATCATGGCTGATTTGACTATCTCATCCTGAGTATTCCATTTAAGCAGTAAGTTGTACATTCTCGAGAGTACCTTGGTCTTAGGTTCTAGCAGTTCTGTCTCTAGTTTCGATTTTTCCACCTGGAATCCTATTTTTTTGTCCAACTTAAAAACTTCTTGAATTTGGGCATAGTGAAACCAATCTTGCACCCTATTCTTTAGTTTTTCAAAACTCTGCAGTCTCCAGTTGTCTCCAGTTTTTTCTATTATTTCACAATATTTTGGCCATCCGACCTCCATATTGAGTCTTTTTCTGGCCTTGGCCTCCGCAGGTGATAGCCACCTCGGGGTCTTACCTTCTAATAAGTCTTTGTATTTTGTCCAGACCATGAATATAGCTTTCCTGACAATATGGTTTTTGAACATTTTATGAACCTTTACCTTGTCATACCACAAATATGCATGCCATCCAAAAGCATTATCATGCCCTTCCAGATCTAGAACATCAGTGTTCTCAAGAAGTAACCAATCTTTCATCCAGCAGAAAGCCGCAGCTTCATAATATAACCTTAAGTCTGGCAGGGCAAACCCCCCTCTCTCTTTGGCATCTGTTAATATTTTAAATTTTATTCGGGGCTTTTTGCCCTGCCAGACAAACCTAGAAATATCTTTCTGCCACTTCCCAAAACACTCCACTCTGTCCACGATCTGTAGGGTCTGAAACAAAAATAACATCTTCGGCAATACATTCATCTTTATAGCTGCAATTCTGCCCATCAAGGAAAGTTTCAATCTTGTCCAAATCTCTAGATCTTTCTTAATTTCTGACCAACATTTTTCATAATTATCTTTAAACATTTCAAGCCAAGAGCAGCCATGAATACATTTCATCAAAATCCAACACAAGATTTCTTGTTGTTAACAACCATCTGTCTCGGGAGGAGTGTACCTTTGGGGGTGAAGTCAAACTGTTGGAAGGTTGCTGTGGCTGTAGAGACTGATACAGGAGAGACATGTTTTGTTGCAGTCGGGGCAGAGGAAGGCATCTGGTTGTGCTGCTGGAGATCCACCATGACGTTTCTTCTCTGTGTGCACCTCCTAGCATGGATTCTCCCAGGATCCTAAGCAGGGGCTGTGGCACACAGAGGGCACCTAGCGACAGCGGGGGATGTTGGCCCCCTCAATATTGGTGGGGCTGGGCCCCCTGATTCAAATTATTGAGGGGTCTGGAGCCCCATGAGCCCCATATGCCCAGTGCTGCTGAATGGGACTGTTACTTCCCTTGATCTGGACATTATACTGGCGACATGCAGAGGGGTCAGGAGGCCAGCTGGCAAGCCCAGCTCGGACGTCTCCTTCCATCAGCCCATTGTTGTTGTGGTTGTTGTTGTTTAGTCTCCAGCCACAGAGAAACTGAATAGCCGCTGGTGAATTGTTGTTGTTTAGTCGTGTCCTACTCTTCGTGACCGCATGGACCAGAGCACGCCAGACACTCCTGTCTTCCACTGCCTCCCGCAGTTTGGTCAAACTCATGCTGGTAGCTTCAAGAACACTGTCCAACCATCTTGTCCTCTGTCGTCCCCTTCTCCTTGTGTCCTCCATCTTTCCCAACATCAGGGTCTTTCCCAGGGAGTCTTCTTTTCTCATGAGGCTCCTCAGCTTCAGGATCTGTCCTTCCAGTAGCACTCAGGGCTGATTTCCTTCAGAATGGAGAGGTTTGATCTTCTTGCAGTCCATGGTACTCTCAAGATTCTCCATCAGCACCATAATGCAAAAGCATCAATTCTTCGGCAATCAGCCTTCTTTATGGTCCAGCTCTCACTTCCATACATCACTACTGGGGAAACCATAGCTTTAACTAGACGGACCTTTGTTGGCAAGGTGATGTCTCTGCTTTTTAAGATGCTGTCTAGGTTTGTCATTGCTTTTCTCCCAAGAAGCAGGCGTCTTTTAATTTCGTGGCTGCTGTCACCATCTGCAGTGATCATGGAGCCCAAGAAAGTAGAATCTCTCACTGCCTCTATTTCTTCCCCTTCTATTTGCCAGGAGGTGATAGGACGTAAACCAGCGACCCGAATTTCAATAGCCAGGGCACGCAATTAGCAGAGTGTACTGTGCATGCAGAAGTAGGTGTGAGGCCTTAAGTCATGTTACAGCTAGAGATTTATTCAACATAAATCAGAACAAAGAAACATGTTGTCTCTCTCTCATGTCATCTCTGAGAGAACAGCAAAAGCAAAAGCTACACAGAAATGGAAGTTCCCAGCATACTGTGTTGGAATGTAGACAGATATGTGACACACAACAATCTCATGCCTGTTCCTTAAGGTGAAATGGAAATGTCATCATATACAGTGGTACCTCGGGTTACCAACGCTTCAGGTTACAGACTCCGCTAACCCAAAAATAGTATCTTGGGTTAAGAACTTTGCTTCAGGATGAGAACAGAAATTGCGCAGCAACGGGAGGCCCCATTAGCTAAAGTGGTGCTTCAGGTTAAGAACAGTTTCAGGTTAAGAATGGACCTCCAGAACGAATTAAGTTCTTAACCCGAGGTACCACTGTACTTCAATGTGGAAGAACCACTGGGAGGTACTGGGGGGGGGTATGTGGGGGTAGGCGCAAGTGTACTTTTCAGATGCCTATGACTTAAGTAACAATGTGCGCACAGCAGAATGCAGACATCAGACTCTGCACAAGCTGACCTACTTTTATCGGGAACAAAAGCAGGATTATATATAAAAAAACATTTTTTTCTGTCACATCTTCTTTTTCTTCTTTGGGAAGGGGAATGGGAAGTTTTTGATGCATACAGGTACGTCGGAATGATGGCAACTTATGAGAGAGGAAGGTGAGGCAAGAACATCAAACTTCCGTCCTAACCTTTTTTTTTGCTCTATAAGACTCACTTTTTCTTTCCTAAAAAGTAAGGGGAAGTTTGTGTGTGTCTTATGGAGCGAATGCAGGCTGTGCAGCTATCCCAGAAGCCAGAACAGCAAGAGGGATTGCTGCTTTCGCTGCGCAGCGATCCCTCCTGTTGTTCTGGCTTCTGAGATTCAGAATATTTTTCTTCTTCTTTTCCTCCTCCAAAAACTAGGTGTGTCTTGTGGTCTGGTGCATCTTATAGAGCGAAAAATACAGTACTTTTTCAAGCTGCCTTGATAGCTCATAGTGGGGCATGAAGGAAGAGAAGATAACACAGTGAGAACAAGAACTACCAACAAAAGAAGAGTGGAAGATGAAACTGATGGACTATGGCGAGTTGGCGAAATTAACTGGGAAAATTCAGAACCAGCAAGACCAGACATTCCTGAAAGACTGGATGAAATTTATTATATATTTGAAAGACAATTGTAATCAATTGACATAGTTTGTAGGGTTGCAAGAAGTTTTGTAAGGAGAACTATATGAATCATTGCCAAAAAGGACTAAGGAGGAGTTTGTTTAGGATTTGGACTTTATAGTAATAACTATTAAAATAAAATGCAAAATCAGAAAGTTAGAAAACCATTAGTCGAGGTTGACGGAAGTCCTAGGCTGTGATAGCCAAAGGTTTGTTGTATTGTATAAGATGGGCTGTTATGTTTGGAAAACATGTGCAAAAACCAATAAAAATTATATATACAGTGGTACCTCGGGTTAAGTACTTAATTCGTTCCGGAGGTCCGTACTTAACCTGAAACTGTTCTTAACCTGAAGCACCACTTTAGCTAATGGGGCCTCCTGCTGCCACTGCGCCACCAGAGCACGATTTCTGTTCTCATCCTGAAGCAAAGTTCTTAACCTGAAGCACTATTTCTGGGTTAGCAGAGTCTGTAACCTGAAGCGTATGTAACCTGAAGCGTATGTAACCTGAGGTACCACTGTATAAGAGAACAGTCCTGCTGCATCAGGCCAGTGGCCCAGAATCCTGTTCCTATAGTGGGCAGTCGGATGCCTTTACTGGGAAACCCACAGGCAGGATTCGAACACAGGAGCCTTCTCCTCCTTGAATTTTTCCAGTTCTCTTTTTAAGCCACCCAAGTTGATGGCCACTACTGCCTCCTGCGATGGGACGTGGGTGGCGCTGTGGGTTAAACCACAGAGCCTAGGATTTGCCGATCAGAAGGTCAGCAGTTCGAATCCCCACGACGGGGTGAGCTCCTGTTACTCGGTCCCTGCTCCTGCCAACCTAGCAGTTCGAAAGCACGTCAAAGTGCAAGTAGATCAATAGGTACCGCTCCGGCGGGAAGGTAAACAGCGTTTCATGTGCTGCTCAGGTTCGCCAGAAGTGGCTTAGTCCTGCTGGCCACATCGGAAGCTGTACGCTGGCTCCCTCAGCCAATAAAGTGAGATGAGCACCGCAACCCCAGAATCGGCCATGACTGGACCTAATGGTCAGGGGTCCCTTTACCTTTTTACTGCCTCCTGCAACACACTATTGGGTTATCTATCCATCCTTTCTAAATTTCTCCCTCTGACCTACTCTGCTGTCAGATCACTGTAATGTTAAAAAATAATAATGCTGGGCTGACAAATTTCTCCAGGGGCCATTTGGCCAAGAAACGGTTAAGGTATGTCGAGCCGTGGAACTGTCCAGGCAACAACGGGGTTCTCAATTTGCGAGTTTGTGTGCCTCCCCGTTAATTAAACTTTGCAAACAGAATTTAATTTAGAAGCTGACGCTTTTCGTTCCTGACTTTCATGTTTGCCTCTTTAACCTTTCACTGTGCCAAAGAATTCTCAGTTGCTCAAACTCGCTTTCTCTCCTTCGTTTGGCCGACGGACTGCCGTTCTCGCCGGAACTCCGGATGACGCATTGTCAAAACTCTTTTTCTTTTTTTCCTTTAAAAAAATTATTTATTTAATGTTTTTTCAATGCAAAATCACAACATAAATTATACACATAAAACCAAAAAGAAAAAGAAAAGAACCCCAAAAACCCCATAATATTCATAATACATAACAAAACATACATAGACTTTGACTTCCTTCCACTGTTTTGGGACTTCAAATTTTCATTCTTCTTAATTGTTGTGTTATATTTATATTACTGATAGCTTTAAACCTATTATAACCATTTCTTTGACCCTGCAAAACTTTACTCGTTACATACCAATATTTTTGCTCCAGAACAGTGTTTTTTCATGTACTCTTTAACACAGTCCCATTCTTTTATTAATTTTTGTTCTGAGTGTCCTCTTAAGACTGCCGTTAATCGTGCCAAATCTATATATTTACAAAGTTTAATTTGCCATTCTTTTACTGATGGGATTCCCCCACTTCCAATGTTTTGCTATAAGCATCCTTGTCAAAATTCTTTTGATGCAGGGTGGTTTAAAAAAATAAAAATCAGTGACTACAGTATTGTATGCGCACTGATCCAGAGCCTATTTTCTACAGCGTTTATATTTGCTTACATGTCAGATTGGCTTGTTAAGAAATTGAACTGCATTCTTCTCATATTAATTCTTACAAGTCTGGCTGATGAAGAACTGATCAAGATTGGCTGATGAAGCATTGAACGAAATAGATTGGTTATCCAGAAACTCTTTCTCCGGCGATATTTGGTGACAGATTATGGATATATTGAACTTTTGAATTATTCTACCGTGACTGGTGGAGAAGATTTAGAGACTTTGGTTGTAATTTCTGATTATTGTTTTTAGTCTATAAATAGGGTTTGGTGCCATTGTTATTGGCCATTGTGTTGTGTTATATTGTTCAGCTTGTCTATGTTGCAACACAGGGGTTTGTTTTTGGGTCAAAGTGTGCCTGTTTGCATCATCAATGAGTGCACAGCATTGGACTGTTTTGTCCCCATTAGCTACGGAAAAGTTGAAAGTCGCATAAGCACAACTTTCCTTCCGTTTTGGCTCAGCTCTAGGCTTCTATAAATTCTTTCTAGGGCAGCAGAGATAAGTCACTGACAGCTCAGGAAGTGATGCTGCGTCTGGTGTCTGTTAGAATTGCAACCTTATTTAATAAGAAGAATATTTACCACCTCTACCACCATTTATTTCCTATACGTTTATTGCATTTATAGCCGAACTTTTCTCTGCACGGCAGTAAGGGGGAGTATGTGGTTCTCCTTTTCCTTATTTAATCACTGAGCGCCGCGGTAATGTAGTGGTTAGGGTGTCTGGCTAGGAGCTGGGAGATCAGGGTTCGAATCCCCACTCAGCCATGAAACTCACTGAGTCTGACCTTGGGACAGTCACCCACTTTCTCAGTCTAACCTATCTCGCAGGGTTGTTGTGGGGATTAAATGTGGAGCAGGAGAAGTCTTGTCCTCCTTGGAAGAAAGGGGTATAAATAATAATAATATAATTAATTATTACTTATACCCTGCTGTCCCCGGCCAGGGCTGAGCTCAGGGCGGCTAACACCCAATATGAATCACAATAAAATGTAATAGAAACAATAACTAACAAACAAACAAACAAACAGTTAATTAAAATACAGCTCATTTTAGTAAGGCAAAGGTAAAGGGATCCCTGACCATTAGGTCCAGTCATGACCGACTCTGGGGTTGAGGCGCTTATCTCGCTTTATTGGCCGAGGGAGCCGGCGTACAGCTTCTGGGTCATGTGGCCAGCATGGCTAAGCTGCTTCTGGCGAACCAGAGCAGCGCACAGAAACACTGTTTACCTTTCCGCCGGTGTGGTACCTATTTATCTACTTGAACTGTGATGTGCTTTCAAACTGCTAGGTTGGCAGGAGATCTGAGCTATACCAGGGGATAAACTGGGAGAGGAGGGCAGACCTCCCTCCGGAGTCTCTATGCCAGAGTCACTGCCTTGCGCCCAAGACTGTGACGTCATGCGCAACGTTGCAGCATCAATAGGAGGCTGAGTGTAGAGAACAGCGCAGCTTCCTCTCATGGGCTCAGGAGGAGCCAGCCGCTGGACTGCACAACACTCGGCTTGGCTATCAGCCTCCTCCACCCCTTCAACATTGAGGGTGCCTGGCCCTGTGCCAGCATATTTTATTGGGGTCGAAGATACCTCTGCCCCTAGGAGTTGGCGTGACTGCTCAGTGGTATCATTTGCAGCTGGTTCCTGCCAAGCTGAAACTCGCCACTCGGAGGAGAGGGAACCAGGCAAACCTGGAGACTTCAGGCCAGCCCTGGCAGCGTGGTTGACTTGAATAATAATAACGCTGGCCGCAGAACTGGGCATATGAAAGTAGAATCCTTCCCTGCTCCCCCGTTATCATTGTGGGTCTTATTAACTTTGCATGTTTAATTGGCTGGGATGATTATGCATTCCACACTGAACTGAAGGACAGAAGCGGAGGTATTTGTTGTACAGTAGGCGTGATATTCAGAGCCACTGGATTTCAGGAGAGGGAACAGAATGCTGGAAAATTCTCCCGACGCTAATCACGCTCCTGATTTGCTATGCCTGTTCTCTTCTCCGCGAAATCAAAGAGGACACATCTGAAAAAGTAGATAGTCTAATGAGTAAGACATTTGGTAAATAAGACCAATTAAAAAATCAAACGCGGTACACATCTGTAAAAGCAGATAATATACCAGGTAAGACATTTGGCAAATAAAACCAAATAATGATGTTGTAAACCTCAGCCCCAGCCGCATGTTCTGAAAGCGCATCTTTATAAGCGAGCGGTTTTATTATTGAAACCGTGCTGGAGAATATTTAAATACGAGGACGAGATGGTTGAGCGTTTGGTAATGCGATCCTTCCCAGGAACACAGGGGTGGAAGGGATGCGGATCAGTGGCAGAAGGCAGAAAACCCCAGGTTGATCCCCTGCACTTCCAGGCAGGGCTGGGAAAACTTCTGCCAGACCAGGGTTCCTGAAATTTGGGTCCCCAAGTGTTGGACTACAACTCCCATCATCCTTGCAGATGAGCTAAAATGGATGTGGGTGATAGCAGGTGTAAAAGGTAAAGGGACCCCTGACCATTAGGTCCAGTCACAGATGACTTTGGAGTTGTGGCGCTCATCTCGCTTTACTGGCCGAGGGAGCCAGCTTCTGGGTCATGTGGCCAGCAGGACTAAGCCGCTTCTGGCGAACCAGAGCAGTGCACGGAAACGCCGTTTACCTTCCCACCGGAGCTGTACCTATTTATCTACTTGCACTTTGACGTGCTTTCGAACTGCTAGGTTGGCAGGAGCAGGGACTGAGCAACAGGAGCTCACTCCATCGCAGGGATTTGAACCGCTGACCTTCTGATCGGCAAGCCTTAGGCTCTGTGGTTTAGACCACAGTGCCACCCGCGTCCCTGATGGCAGGTGTACTCCTACATTATTTCCAGTGTTCTTCAACCTTGGGGGCCCAGATATTAGGGGAGGAGTAAAATAACAAAGGAAAATAAATAATAAAATAAAATAAAATAATAAAATAAAATAAAATAAAATAAAATTCCTTCCCATTGCACCTTAGAGACCAACTAAGTTAGTTATTGGTATGAGCTTTCGTGTGCATGCACACTTCTTCAGATACACTTAAACAGAAGTCACCGGACTCTTATATATAGTGAGAGGGTGGGGAGGGATATTACTCAGAAGGGTGGTGGCAATGGGCTGATAGGTGTGGTAAACCAGTAGACAACTGTTAACGACTGCAATTGGTCTTACAGGAAAAAGCAAGGGGTGAGATGGTTAAAAATAGCTATATCATGGATAATGAGATAAGTATCCAATGTCTCTATTCAGACCAGGTCTCTCCATGGTTTTACGTTTGGTAATAAGTTGCAATTCAGCAACTTTTCTTTCCAGTCTATTTCTGAAATTCTTTTGTAATGAGACAGCTACTTTGAGACCTTGTATAGAATGTCCTGGGAGATTGAAGTGTTCTCCTACTGGTTTCTCTGTCTTGTGATTCCTGATGTCAGATTTATGTCCATTTATCCTTTGGCACAGGGTTTGGCCTGTTTGTCCAATATAGAGAGCTGAAGGGCACTGTTGGCATTTGATAGCATACACAATGTTAGAAGAACACGTTACCTACCTGTAATTATAACAAAGGAAAGTTAAAATAAAAAGGTATCCCACTGACCTCTTAAATCTCAGGGCTTCATTATCATTTATAGAAGGTTTATGGTGTTTAGAGTATTTGAAGTGCTAAGTGCTTAATAACATCACGGCAAAGGAAAGCTGTCTCCCACCAATTTTTACGTAGCACAAATGACATCAAAGTGGAAACTGAAAAAAAACCCATACTTTAAAGCTAATTGAAGGGAAATCATTTTTGTGGTTAGTGCCCCAACAATCTGCAGGACCTTGAAATGCAGCTTACTTTTTGCCACGCTAGCTCACTGTACACAGTACCATTAAAAAAACCACAAACTGTGAGCTCAGCTTGGTGTTCCCCTCACCTAAGTGCCCCCAGTTCACCCGCCCTTAAGGCCAGCTCTTCTTAGGTCAGACCTTGTAAAAAGCAGGAGAGAGACAGCCAAACATATGGTGGAAAAACTCTCCAAGAACCACTCAGCCAATCAGATCACGTGCTACATCTGACCAAGCCACTCTGCTTGGTTGCAAAGCCGCACCTCCATCCCTTATTGACTAGCAGAATGATCATGGGTGATGCTGTTCTGTTTACATAAGCAAAGACAAATTGTCCAGTAGCACCTTAGAGCTCAACTAAGTTTGTTCTGGTATAAGCTTTTGTGTGCATGCACACTTCTTCTGCAAGCACATGGAAGCTTCTACCCAGAACAAATTTGTTGTTGTTGTTGCTTAGTCGTTTAGTCGTGTCTTTTCGACTCTGCCTCCACTCCCACAAAAACCTGTTGTAGTTGTTGTTGTTTAGTTGTGTCCGACTCTTCGTGACCCCATGGACCAGAGCACGCCAGGCACTCCTGTCTTCCACTGCCTCCCGCAGTTTGGTCAGAATCATGCTGGTCGCTTTGAGAACACTATCCAACCATTTCGTCCTCTGTCGTCCCCTTCTCCTTGTGCCCTCCATCTTTCCCAACACCAGGGTCTTTTCCAGGGAGTCTTCTCTTCTCATGAGGTGGCCAAAGTCTTGGAGCCTCAGCTTCAGGATCTGTCCTTCCAGTGAGCCCTCAGGGCTGATTTCCTTAAGAATGGATACGTTTGATCTTCTTGCAGTCCATGGGACTCTCAAGAGTCTCCTCCAGCACCAGAATTCAAAAGCATCAATTCTTCGGCGATCAGCCTTCTTTTTGGTCCAGCTCTCACTTCCATACATCACAACTAGGAAAACCATAGCTTTAACTAGACGGACCTTTGTTGGCAAGGTGATGTTTCTGCTTTTTAAGATGCTGTAGAGGTTTGTCATTGCTTTTCTCTCAAGAAGCAGGCGTCTTTTAATTTCGTGATCTGCAGTGATTATGGAGCCCAAGAAAGTAAAATCTCTCACTGCCTTCATTTCTTCCCCTTCTGTTTGCCAGGAGGTGATGGGCCCAGTGGCCATGATCTTAGTTTTTTTTATGTTGAGCTTCAGACCATATTTTGCGCTTACCTCTTTCACCCTCATTAAAAGGTTTTTTAATTCCTCCTCACTTTCTGCCATCAAGGTTGTGTCATCTGCATATCTGAGGTTGTTGATATTTTTTTCTGGCAATCTTATTTTCGGCTTGGGATTCATCCAGCCCAGCCTTTCACATGATGAATTCTGCATATAAGTTAAATAAGCAGGGAGACAATATACAGCCTTGTCGTACTCCTTTCCCAATTTTGAACCAATCAGAGAATACTCCCTGGAAAAAACCCTGATGTTGGGAAAGAGGGAGGGCACAAAGAGAAGGGGACGAAAGAGGACGAGATGGCGGGACAGTGTTCTCGAAGCTACCAGCATGAGTTTGACCAAACTGCGGGAGGCAGTGGAAGACAGGAGTGCCTGGCGTGCTCTGGTCCAGGTGGTCATGAAGAGTAGGACTAAACGACTAAACAACAACAACAACCAAAATGAATTATTGTGAAAATAACAAATATTTAGTAGGAGGGACCATCTAATTTCGTTCTCACTCAGGGCAGGAGAGGGAACATTATATCAAACAGAAGAAATGGTGGAAGAATGCAAGGGGCTAAGAAAGGATGTACATGAGTAAATACATGGGCATTGTTTGGGTTGGGGGAGCAGGGCATAGGGACTGAGCCAAAGGCGGTTTGGAAAAAATGGGTCTTTGGAGAATAATCCAATGGTGGTTGGTGCCTGTTGGAACCGGTTGGCCGGAAAGCAGAAAGGCCAACAGTAGGTGGCGTCAGAGAGCCAAGGGCAGGTGGAGGCAGCTAATTCTAGTTTTCTTCCCATTCTCCTCCTCCTGGCTGAGATGTCCAAGGGCAACATGGAGACTAGGGAGCTGATAGGCAAGGGCTAGGCTTGCCATACATCTGGAAAATTCCGGACATGTAAGGAAATTCAAGCGCCAATGGCCAAAGTGGGGTGGGCCCAGGAGGAGAGAGCATGAAGCTGAGGGTGGACGTCAAGTGGCATATGGAGCCAGTCTCGTGTGTGTGCACGCCCATGTGCCCATTCGTTGTGCTCCCTGCCCTCCTCCTCTCCCTCCAGCGAACTCCGCAAACCCGGAAGGAGGTGTTCCCGTTAGCCATTTTGTTCCGGAAGACGAACAGAAGCTGAACACTGGTGGCTGGTGGCCTTATTAGGGAAAGTGTGTGTCTCCATTTAAGAATGCTTTGGTCTAAGAACGGACCTCCAGAATGGATTAAGTTCATAACCCAAGGTAACACTGTACAAAGAATAGAAATAAAAATACATTTTATTATTTATTAATTAATTATTATATAAAATATGTTTTAGGATTTTGAATCAATCATCAAATAGTGGATCTTATTCTGATTGGCCCAGCTAAAAACCTTGCAACCTTTGCTGTCACCTACTCATCTTTGTCTGCCAAGAGAAAGGACACTGTGGCAGTGGTTGGGCGACCCGGAATGGACAATAAAAGAGGGGTGGTAATCTCATCCCTCAAGTCTTTATAAAGAGTGCAAGCCAGAAGGGCATGCACCACCAAATGTGGTTGTGTAAGGTAACAAAAGCCCTCTGGGGAATGATATATAATGAATTGAAAAAAATGTTTAAAATAACTTTTGTAAAACAACAACAACAACCAGACGCTTTTTTATTGGGAATCGTAGGTATTGACATCCCAAAGGAGCAGAAAAGACTTTTTATGTATGCAACAACAGCCACAAGGATGCTACTAGCCCAGAAAGAAGGAGGAATCCCTGCCAGAGAGGAATGGCAAACCAAGCTGTTGGGTTACGCCGAAATGGCAAAACTGACCGGCAGTGGCGTAGCGTGGGGGTGCAGGGGGGGCCGGCTGCACCGGGCGCAACATCTGGGGGGGCGCGATCGCACTCGCAGCTCTCTGCCCCTACCGGCTTAGGGGGCGCAAATTACTGGCCTTGCCCCGGGTGCTGACAACGCACGCTACGCCACTGCTGACCAGAAAGCTCAGGAACCAAGAAGACAAAACTTCAAGAAAGAATGGGGGAAATTCATAATTTATTTAGCAGATGAAAACATTAGCAGGATTTGAATGGCACCTGCAATGTAAAAAACACTATGGACAATATGGACAGATTCAAAATATATATTGCAAAATAATATGCAGTCGAAAATGTTGGCAATAGGACATGGAGGGGACAGTGGGAAGTCTTGAGATTCAGAGAAATCTCTATATATGGATATGCATTTGGTATTTTGTAACTCTATATTTGTAAAATATAACAACAAAAACAACAACAACAACAACAATTTATACCCCACCCATCTGGCTGGGCCACCCTAGCCTCTCTGGGTGGCTTCCAACAGAACATTAAAATACAATAGTCTATTAAACATTAAAAGCTTCCCTGAACAGGGCTGCCTTCAGATGTCTTCTAAAAGTCTGGTAGTTGTTTTTCTCTTCAACATCTGGTGGGAGGGCGTTCTCACTACTGAGAAGGCCCTCTGGCTGAGTTTCCCCAGCCACTCTGGGAGGCTCCCAATCGAGTGTTAAAAACAATACAAAATTAAATATTAAAAACTTCCCTAAACAGGGCTGCCTTCAGATGTCTTTTAAAGATAAAATAGCTGCTTATTTTCTTGACATCTGAAGGGAGGGTGTTCCACAGGGTGGGCGCTACTACCGAGAAGGCCCTCTGCCTGGTTCCCTGTAACCTCACTTCTCACAATGAGGGAACCGCCAGAAGGCCCTTGGCTCTGAATCTCAGTGTCTGGGCTGAACGATGGGGGTGGAGACCCCCTTCAGGTATACTGGGCCGAGGCCATTTAGGGCTTTCAAGATCAGCACCAACACTTTGTGTTTTTTTTAATAAATTTTTATTGAATTTTAAAGAAAAACAAACAAAACATCTCAAATTTCATACCCTTATTTTCATTACCTTCTTTCATTGACTTCCCCACACACCCCTTCCCACCTTCCAATTTCGTTAATTATCTCAGCAAGTTATTTCTTCTCATCTCTTAAATACACTTCCTATCTTTTCTTACAATTTGTCATTTTTACTTGATCCGGTTTTACTTATCCAATTTTACACATTTAATCCTTTTTCTAAGGTCGGCCCAAATTCTCTCCCACGAATTCCTCCCTTTTTGTATTTAACCAAAGATCATAATATTTCAATTCAAAATCTCAGATTCTTATTACTCTATTCTCCCCTCCCCCCCCTGGCCCAGTTCCTGTCCCTTCCCAGACCAATGTCCTCAAAAGAAAAAAAACAGTTTAGCCCGGATTCCTCACATCAGAGGCCCTTAAGCCCCAGTTAGTCTCTCTCCACCAGTTTTGTTGGTAGTCCTTTTTGTTGGCCCTTTCTTCTCGAGGAAGTTCTGTCACAAGCCCCTCATATTTTCCTCCTTCCAAATCAGTCAAAAACAATTTCTGCCCAGGATCCACCGATCTCCCATGCTCCAGTCTAAAGAAGAAGTCCCCATCATACTTATTTACTCTTTTATAGTCCATTATTCCAATTATTGCAGGGGTTTCTTCTTTTATCTTTCTCTCCTTTTGCAGATTTGTAGTCCACTGGTCATCTTCTTTATTTCCTTTGTTCCCAAAGGTTACAGGCTCTGGATTGATGCTCTCCACCTGGGTTTCCTCTTCTCCTTCTTCTTCTTTTTCCCCCAGTTCCAAAGTTATCTCTTCTTCTGCAGCTGCAAAGTTTTTTTCCATTCGCTTACTGCCATCAACAGAGTTGTTTAGTTTAAGATTGAAGGTCACCAGCTGTTCACTCATAGCCATACTCTGCTCTTGTAGAATTCCCACAAAAGAAAACATTTTCTGTATCTCTGCCAGTAATTTTCCTTCAGCAGCCATTGCAATGTCTTTAGTTTCCTCCAGGGGGATTTCCATCATGATTCTTTTCCAACAGTCTGTTACTTTGTTAATCAAAATTACTTTGTTTCCAGTCAATTCAGTTTAGTTGTAACACTTTTAATCCAAAAAGATATTTGTTACACAGTTCCAGGCCTTGGCCAGCCGTTTGACAGCTCTTTTGACAGCTGTCAAACTCTTTATTCCTTTCCTCGGGCTCACACGCAGGGCACTCCCGGGATCCCAAAAAGGTGGGGGGTTAGCCAGGCAAGGAAAACTTCTGAAATTTCTCTCTCCTTCTCTCCAGCACAGTAACTTCTTAGTCCAATTCGTAAAAGTTATATGTTTAAACACCAAAGTCTTTCCGCCTTAATACTCCTCTCCTTGCTTTAAAACTTTTGGTGGGGGGGGGAGTGTGGACTTCCTTTTTAACACGTCCCCCGATCGTACTCGAATTCAAGGATAAAAACTTTAGTGCCGAAATTTCATTTTACTCACGGGTTGCTTATTTCAGTCCAAATTTCAGGAAGAAAGACAGCGCTCTCCGGCAATGGCTCGCGGCTTCGCTCCGCCGAGGTAGCGATGAACTCTCAGCACCGCGCCACTCTCCAGTCCACTCCGTAGCCTTTAAAAAGGCTCTTCGCGGGTCGGGGAGGGCGCTTAAGGTGCCCACCGAGTTACCAGGTCCGCAGGCTTCCGCGCCTGCGGTTTTTAAGGGTCCCCGTGTTGCCGGCACGGCAAGACCCGTCCTCGACGGAGCCGATTCCCTCTGGAGCTCGGAGGGAATCCGCCATTACTCGTTCGCGCTATCCCGGAAGTCCCAGCACCAACACTTTGAATTGTGCCCGGAAACGTACTGGGAGCCAGTGTAGGTCTAGAGAGGTTGCACCACTCTGGCGCAATAAAAATGATTTCAAAGACTGGGCAGCATGGACTGGGCAGGTGACCTTACCAGAAGATGCAAATGAGAGGAGGAAGTGGAAGATGTTGAGGACAGCAGAACAGTCAAGCCATCGGCTCGCTGGTGGCAGCTACCTGTTTTCCGGAGCATTGTAGGTAATTCCAGGGGTGGCTCTCTGGCCCCAATCCAAGTGGCAGAAGAAGGGGGTCAGGGCAGAAGTGTTGCCACCCGGAGCACCACCACCTGCAAAAACACACGGCGCACAGCCCATATTTTGACCTCGGCCATCTTTTCTGGGAAGCAAACAGTCCAAACCATCGTTTATTGTCAAGGAGCTAGCATGGTGTTAATATCTATAAGCAGGGATTTATGAGCATCCAGTACTTGGGGGGGGGGGGAGATGAAATTTAACACCTTTCGGGAAGTTTCTTTTCCCAAAGCCACCACGCACACCTCCTTCGGAACCTCAAAAGGAAAGGTACTCTCCCTTCTTTCTGTTTTTGGTTTAGAGGATTTATAGCCTGGGTGACCCTGGGGAATTGCAGGTGTAAATAATCGCTTAGGAAACTGGTGTCCTTGTTCTTGATTAAAACAACAGCAACCTGGCTTCTGTCTCTGTTTGTTTTAGAGTAGGCATTTGCAGGGAAACATTTTGCAATGCGCTGGGTCCTCTGGGGCGGCCCAAGACGTTTTGCTGCCTGAGGCAGAGGACAAGGGGACACAACCCTACACACAGACACAGACACAGACACACACACAATGTGCAGAAACTGATGGGACTAGCAGCTGAATCCTACATCAGCAATGTTTCAAGAAGCCTGTATATTTATTTTCCTGTTTCAAGAAACCTTTTGAGCCAAGATCTGTCCCAGAGTGGCTGGGGAAACCAAGCCAGATGGGCAGGGTAATAATAATACTACTAATAATGATAATAATAATATCATCATCTGTATTGGAATTCTTTTTAAGATGTTCATTTAAAAAAATGTTTCTATTCTATTGCTTTTTTGCTTGCTGTTGCCAATTTGGGCACCTTGGGAGCAAGGGCAGAAAATATAATAATAATGATGATGGTGATGATGATGGTGGTGGGAACCTCTCTTCCCACCATCCCCTAAAATAGGGACTGATTAGATCCAAGAAAGAATTTGATATTCATTTGGAAATTTTAACATTTAACTCCTGGTATTCCCCCTGCCCAACTGCCACCACTGAAATTCAGTGATGTAGAAGGGATGGAGAGCTTTGTCACTTTGACCTTATATTCTTGCTCTTTCCCCCCCAGCCTTAAGTTCAGTTTGCCCCATTTTTTCACATCAGTTTACAATCATTCATTTCCTTAAAAAAAAGAAAAGAAAAAAGCACGAAAAAATACATGAATTTTTGCATGTATTTCTCCTAAGGGGCACATTCTGTACCCAATTTCCCCTACTATACAGTGCATCATCATCATCATCATCATATTGTTACATGTACCTTGCCCATCTGACTAGGTTACCCCAGCCACACTCCGGGCAACTTCTAGCAGAATATAGAAAAACAAACAAACCAGAACATCACAAATTAAAAGCTTCCTGATCCAGGGCTGCCTTCTGATGTCTTTGGGAAGTTGTGTAGTTTATCTCCTTGACATCCAATGGGAGGGCATTTCACAGGGCTGGCGCCACCACCGAAAAGGCCCTCTGCCTGGTTCCCTGTGACTTCGCTTTTCACAGTGAGGGAACCACCAGAAGGCCCTTGGAGCTGGACCTCAGTGTCTGGGCTGAACACTGGGGATGGAGCAGCTCCTTCAAGATAGGTAAAGGTAAAGGTAAAGGACCCCTGGACGGCAAAGTCCAGTCCAAGGCAACTATGGGGTTGCGGTGCTCATCTCACTTTCAGGTTGAGGGATCCGGCGTTTGTCCACAGACAGCTTTCTGGGTCATGTGACCGGCAGGACTAAACCGCTTCTGGTGCAACAGGACACCGTGATGGAAACCAGAGCGCACGGAAATGCTGTTTACTTTCCCGCCGGAGCGGTACCTATTTATCTGCTCACACTGACGTGCTTTTGAACTGATAGGTTGGCAGGAGCTGGGACAGAGCAACGGGAGCTCACCCCGCGGTCCAGGTCCGTTCCCGAATCCAAGGGTTCCGCGAGGAGTCAGTCCGACAGGGCCAAGGCAGGACACGAGGCAGGAAAGCAGGCAAGGTCTGGTACAGGATCACAGGCAGGTTCTGGCAAACAGCAACGTTGCTCCCGCAACGTGGGGCGGGGTCCAGCAGCCTTTTCTCTCTGTCAGGGTAATGGCCGGTCCTGATCCCCCGGTGACTCATCTCCCTGTCTCGCCCAAAGGCGAGCACTCCTCCTGCGAGTACTCAGGTCTCTCCTTCTCTCAGACCTCAGTCTCTGCAGCTCGGGAGATGTCGGTGGGTTACTAGACCCAGGGGCCGCCTCAGCCTTTCCTGACCAAACCGGTAGTGGAGCAGCTGTAAGTGATGGCCCAGCTGAAGGCAACGAGGTAAATCCCGTCGGTGGGTTACTGGACCCAGGGGCCGCCTCAGCCTTTCCTGACCAAACCGGTAGTGGAGCAGCTGTAAGTGATGGACCAGCTGGCCTAGGAGGCAACAAGGTCATCCCCGTATCTGGAGCCAGGGCAGGCTCAGGCCCCTGATTTGGCCCAGCTGATATTTGTTGCAGGGGGACCTGTGCAGACTGGGACTCTTCAGGATCAGGCCCCAGACTTGGTTCAGCTGTCGCCTGAAGCAAAGGATCCAATGCAGACTGAGACTCCTCTGGTTCTGAGCCCGAGCCCGAGTCCCAGGCCATCACAGGAGTTTAGACTAAATGTGATCACCTGGAGAAGGAACTGGAAAACCACTCCGGTATTTTGCCCAGAAAACCGCATGGACATAAAAAAACGAGAAGAGTTGTGAAGAAAGCAAGAGTTTCCAAGGCATGCTCTGGTTCATGGGGTCACAGAGAGTCGAAAACGACTAAGACGACTAAACACCAACAACACACAACCTGAGCCTACGATGGAGGGACTCACACCATTGAGCTCCAAGAGGGTCCCATTTCTCCCATGGCTGCTGCCTCCGATTCCAGCTCTTGTGTTTGAATCCTGCTTGTGTTTTTTCCACTTTCAGAACAGCTTGCTCAGCTAGACGGGCCTTTGGCCTAATCCAGCAGCCTCTTCTGATGTCCTGGTGTTCTTACCTGGTTCAGCATTCCCTTCTCACGAACCCCCAAGCTGGACCTGCACACCACAGGGCATCAGATTTAATTTAGAACAGTTCCCCTGTGCATTGACTGTTTCCCTGCAAATTCAGCCCAGCTCTTGATGTGTTTCCTGTTCACCTGTCGAGGGCTGGCTTTTGCAGCGGGGTTGATTTGGTTGCCAACACCCGATCAGCAGGATCAGGCCATACGTTCACTGCCAAACATCAAAGGAAACGACATGCTCCTTTTTGATCGAGGCCGCTACTGTTCCTTCAGCAGATGTACACTAACAAGTATCTTAAATGCACAACTCCCTTCCCCGCCACTTTGTGTGCGTGTGTGACTTAATCACTGTTGATGTTTAATGGAAGATCAAAACAAAGTAGTGCACTAATTTGTTTATGCACAGGGAGTTAATTACGACATCAAAACACAGGCATACAATGGGGTTGTGGTTCAGAATATTCCAGTGTGAAACAAGCATCTTGCGCAAGGGCCAGTTCAGCCTTTTCTTCGGACCAATGAGGACTGGAATCTTGCTTTTATTTTATTTTTTAAGCTCAGTGGCAGAAGGACTTAGGGTTCAGTTCAGGGCCGGATTTAGGTTTAATGAGGCCCTCAGCTCCTGAAGGTAATGGGGCCCTTTATATGTCCAGCTGTCCTTTGTCAACAACAAATCGTCGCTGTTTTTTGTGTTGAATATATGCTATATGGTCATTGATGGGCCTAATAGGTATCTAGAGCCATTTGCACATAACAAAATATATATTTTTATCAAAGGAATTGTTGAACTGAAATACACTTAAGAAGAAGTATATCAATAGTGAAATAATTATTCAGCTCTAACTTAATAATGCAAACACATTGGCATTTGGCAATAACAAAAGTTCCTTTAGAAACACAATTTACAAAGACTCATAATCTAGTCTCTAGAAACTTGCTATAATATGAAATAATAATAGCAAACAAGTGATATTTTAGGGAGCAGGCTAGCAGGTGGGGCCCATGACTTACACCATAGGAGCCTACACAACACAAAACACTGTTGCTGTATGTAGGTTTTATTTTATTTGTTTTTTATCTTCTATTTTGGAAATGTAAATCCAGTTGTTGATGTTTTTTAAAAAATTGGGGGCTCCCAAGAGAGTGGGGCCCTAAGCTATAGCTTGTTTAGCTTATAAGTAAATCCGGCACTGGTTCAGTTCCTGGCATCTACACATAGAGAAGCGGAGTGGCTCCTTACCAGAAACCCTGAATAGTTGCTACCCTGTTAGTGTAGACAATATTGAGCCAAGTGGAAGATGGAACAAGTTTGTTTTCTTTTGCTCTGGAAGGTGGGAACCAAACCATTGGATCCAAGAAAGAAGAAAGGAGGAACAGTTTGAGGTTGAATCCTGACAAGACAGAAGTACTGTTTTGGGGGGACAGGAGGCGGGCAAGTGTGGAGGACTCCCTGGTCCTGAATGGGGTAACTGTGCCCCTGAAGGACCAGGTGCGCAACCTGGGAGTCATTTTGGACTCACAGCTGTCCATAGATGTGCAGGTTAACTCTGTGTCCAGGGCGGCTGTCTACCAACTCCACCTGGTACGCAGGATGAGACCCTACCTGCCCACAGACTGTCTTGCCAGAGTGGTGCATGCTCTAGCTATCTCTCGCTTGGATTACTGCAATGTGCTCTATGTGGGGTTACCTTTGAACGTGTCCCAGAAACCACAAATAACCCAGAATGCGGCAGCTAGACTGGTGACTGGGAGCGGCCGCCAAGACCACATAACACCGGTCTTGAAAGACCTACACTGGCTCCCAGTACGTTTCCGAGCACAATTCAAAGTGTTGGTGCTGACCTTTAAAACCCTGAACAGCCTTGGCCCAGTATAACTGAAGGAGCGTCTCCACCCCATCATTCAGCCCTGACGTCCTCCTTCGAGGGTCTTCTGGCAGTTCGCTCCCTGCGAGAAGGGAGGTTACAGGGAACCAGGCAGAGGGCCTCCTTGGTGGTGGCACCCACCCTGTGGAACACCCTCCCATTAGATGTCAAAGAGAAAAACAACTACCAGACTTTTAGAAGACATCTGAAGGCAGCCCTGTCTAGGGAAGCTTTTAACGTTTAACAGACTATTGTATTTTAATATTCTGTTGGAAGCCGCCCAGAGTGGCTGGGGAAACCCAGCCAGATTGGCGGGGTATAAATAAATTATTGTTGTTGTTATTATTATTATTAGGAAGAACTTTCTGACAGCAAGAGCTGTATGACAGTGGAAAGTTGTGGACTCTCCTTCCTTGGAGGTTTTTAAGCAGAGGTTGGATGGCTACTTGCCCTGTATGATCTAGTTGAGGTTCCTGTCTTGCTGGGGGGTTGGACTAGATGACCCCCAGGTCCCTTCCAACTCTACAATTCTATGATATGTGGAATAAGTATTTTATACAATCCCAGACAATTGGGTCATCTGTCTCAGTACTGTCTACACTGAGTGGCCCTCCTTGGGTTTAGGCAGGGGTCTCTCCCAGACTTACCTGGAGAACTTGGGGTATTCTGTTTTTGCGTGTCGAGCTCCCCAGGGCCACCCCAATAACTCACACATCACACAGAATTTTTTGTTTAAGGTTTTTGGTATAATTTTGGCCACAACTTTATTAAAATACAAACATGTGAGTGGTTGCTTAGGCATTAGTTGCGACTATCTACCCCCACCGTGGGGGACAGACTGACATTCCGCACGATGCGAAAGTCAGAATAGGGGAATACACTTGGGGGTAGTGACGGAGCAGGGAACCTGCCCTCAGCCCTCCCCAAATGCAGCCAGGAGCTCTTGCAGTGGCCCGAGCCCCCTTGACAGGGTGGACAAGCAATGATTAGCCCCCGATTCCTTTAACGGAATCCCTTGCAGCAGCAGCATCAGAGGGGCAGGCACAGCCAATCCATGCCCCTCAACCAACCAAACCATAAACCAATGCCTAACTGCAACCTTACAAGTTTTGACGATTTGCTACGCAGTAGGCAAAAACCAAATGGCCCCAGCCAATCAGCCAGATGGACAAAATTCCTACCGGGCCCCTGCCCTAAGAGCAGACGACCCCATGACAGGCATAGCAAGGTCAAAGCGAGCAACCCTAATTCTAGGGAGCGGGGGTGGGCAAACTGATGCACAGTCGAAAAGAGGAAGCCCTAGCCTTGTGCAAGGAGTTTTAGCATTTATGGCTGTCAATCAACAAATGGCAACATTAACTTCTTCCCAACAACAAGGGAAGCCCCAATCGCATCAGTGGCCAGCGATCAATTAGCCCGCCCCACAACTTTGGAGTGTCTTGGCGCCCCCCACCACAACACATGCTCTCCGTGAAGAAGAACACACTTTAACACTTGGCAATGCCCTTTCCCCAAACATTTAGCTACCCTGCAACACCGCTGTGTGACACCAAGCACCTTCGAAACCCAGGGAAGTCTCCTGGAGCTGCCTGGAAGTTGCCCAGCCCCGTACAGGATGAGTCCCTCGATGGCAGCGTCTTCTTGCCTCTAATCTTGAAACTAAAGGCAGTCTTGATTGCAAACCTAAGCAGGAGCTAAACATAGTTTCTCTCCTAATCTCTCGGGATCAGTTCATTTTATCTCCCCGCTTAATTGAATGAATGAGAAATTAGATAAAACTTTGCAGAGCAAATCTTTCAGCAAACGTGGGCGGAAGAATATTCGGCAGGCTCTCTGCATGCTCACAGCTGCTCCTTTGTTTTGTGGGAAGTGTGGGGGTTTGATTTAATGCAAGTCCTGCTACACACTTCCATCCCTATTAATTCTATTGTACATATTAAATGTCCTCCTTGCAGAAGGGGAGACCAAAAACAAATAGCATGTGTTTTAAGTGTACGCCGGAGAAGAGAGCACCAATATTTCTTCCCCCGAAAAGCCCTCTGTGGTTTAAGGATGTAAAACTCTCCACTAAAAAGGATTTTGATTTAGAGGGAAAGTGATCGCCTTGAATCGGGCAAGTGCTCGGGGAATTTCCGAGGGGGATTAGGGAGGAGGAGGAGGAGGAGGAGGAGGAGGAGGAGGAGGAGAACCAAACTGTATGGTTTGGGAGCCCTGTAGACAGAGCCTGATGTCAGAACATCAGCGCTGCCCTCTGCCTCATGCAAGTTCTGTTCTTTTGCAGGGGCTCTTTGTGTGTCAAATCGTAGAATTGTAGACTTGGAAGGGACCCCATAGTTCATCTAGTCCAGCCCCCTGCACTGCAGACCTCTCCCCAGGAACTCTACTCAGGCCACAACCCTCCCTGGTCTTGCTCTGTGCCCGCATGTGAGTATTTTTGCATTACTGGGATCCTTGAAAGCCCTAAACGGCCTCAGCCCAGTATACCCGAAGGAGCATCTCCACTTCCATTGTCCAGCCCAGACACTGAGGTCCAGCGCCGGGGGCCTTCTGGTGGTTCCCTCACTGCGAGAAGGGAGGTTACAGGGAACCAGGCACAGGGCCTTCTCAGTGGTGGCGCCCGCCCTGTGGAACGCCCTCCCACCAGATGTCAAAGAGAAAAACAACTACCAGACTTTTAGAAGACATCTGAAGGCAGCCCTGTTCAACTACAGTGATACCTTGGGTTAAGAACTTAGTTCCGGAGGTCCGTTCTTAACCTGAAACTGTTCTTAACCTGAGGTACCACTTTAGCTAATGGGGTCTCCCACTGCCGCTGCGCCGCCAGAGCACAATTAGAATAATAATAAAGGAGAAGAGGTTAGTTAATGAAAGGAGTTAATACTATTAGAAATATGAAACTGGAGAACTGTTATACAGGTGATATAATGAAATTCAGATAGAGGGGATTCGAGGAAGTCAGTTACCAATATTAAGAGATTTAAGTGTCTGAAGTAATAATTCTCTTAAGTGTTTATCATCTTCGTTGTGTGTTTTGTCATGTTTTTTCTTTTTTCTGTGTGAAAAATTTGGAAAATCAATAATAATTATTTTTTTGAAAAAACAAAACAAAACATGGAAGAGGTGCTGGAGGACAATGCATGGCTAGATGGGCTATGCAAGGACTTCTCCGCTTCCATGTCCTGTTTTCCTCTCTGGTCCGATTTCTCCTCCCGCTTCCTCACACCTTTCAGGAAGAAGGCAGCTCCTCTTGGCAGACAGCTTCGCGGACGACCAGCGGAGGTCTTATTCATCCAAAAGCAAGCCCAGCTCAATGGGAAGGAAAACCCTCTGCCAAACCTCTGAGGAGCAACAGCCATCTTCTGGCCAGTCGGCCTGCATTCGCGTTGGCACCCTGTCGTAGCCTTCAGGTCCAGATTCTGCTGGCTTCCGCCGATGTCGCCTGCTGGAGAGGTCACCCTCGCCGGTGGAATTCCTTCCAGGTTAGCAGCTGAGCACACCAGGCAACCTCGTCTGCTCGCTGGCACCCGCCGTCTCCGGAAGAACCCAGCTGGAACGGAGCTTGCCTCCCCGTGCCACCAGGCCAGCTTGTGGTGGCATTTTGCAAGCCAAAGCGCTCAAATGAGTTGCACGCGCAGGAGAAATAAAAGAGGAGGCCTCCCCTGCTTGGTTTGCAGAAAGGGCAAAGAGGTGCCTGGTTTCTGCTCTGTGAACTGGGCGCACTTTGCCCGGGATATCAGATGGCGAAGCAGTCTGTCCAAAACCTGAGATGCCCTGCTGGATGGGTGTCTGAGGCTGTTCTGTCTGCAAAAGGCTCCATTTGCCAGTGGGTGGGCTTGGATTCAGCTTGTGTCAGAAGACACCCACCCCCAAGCAACCTGGAGCAAGACTGAAGTTTCTTCCAGAGCTTTTCTTCAAGGGCAGCATCGCAGATTTCTGGGGCAGCTGGGGAAAGAAAGATTTCAGAGGGCAGGTTCTAAAAAGGAATGGCAAGTAAAGCTATCACTTTCGGTTTCTCTCAGTGTCTCGTTTTCCAAATTCTAATTGTTCCGGTTGCCAAATTTTGGCAGCGATTTGCAATTTTTTAGTAAAAAGGAGGGGGGAGTCCTCATGAAAGTTCATCGGCATCATGTTGCAAATTCCTCCCCGCATAAACATTTTTGCAAGCAGTTTCCCCCTGATACGGTGCATTTTGTACGCTGTTTTCACAAATCTATATATTTTTATGCACACTTTCCCCTAATATAATCCATTTTTGAACACATTGTTTGGCTGCATCGCAAAATTCTGGGAAGTTTGAATTCCAAAAGATAATTGTGTTCGTGTATCAGTTTGAGAGGGGAAGCGGGTGGCGCTGTGGGTTAAACCACAGAGACTAGGATTTGCCAATCAGAAGGTTGACGGTTCGAAAATCTGCGACAGAGTGAGCTCCCATTGCTCGGTCCCAGCTCCTGCCAACCTAGCAGTTCGAAAGCACGTCAAAGCGCAAGTAGATAAATAGGGACTGCTCCGGTGGGAAGGTAAACGGCGTTTTTGTGCGCTGCTCTGGTTCATCAGAAGCGGCTTAGTCATGCTGGCCACATGACCCGGAAGCTGTACGCCGGCTCCCTCGGCCAATAAAGCGAGATGAGCGCTGCAACCCCAGAGTCGGTCACGACTGGACCTAACCGTCAGGGGTCCCTTTACCTTTATCAGTTTGAGATGTGAATTTGGCAGCTTCTCATTAAAAGAAAGGCAGACCAAACCAAATTTCTCCCCATTCTGAATTATGGCTTACTCCATGCTTGGAGGTGGGTGTCTGTCACTGAGGAACAGTGGCTTCTAGGGTTGGCCGCAGTCCTCTCTTACGGCCCAAGGCATATGAAATAACACAAGGCTGTGCCAAATATTTGCCCATTTCAAATGTTTAATAATAGTGGCATGGGAGATTCTTCAGAAAAACCATCAAGATTGTGACCATTAACTCAATCCTGTTCTGCTCCTTCATTTCTCTGGGCTGCTCCTTCCTCCTTCCAATGATTACTCATGTCGGCGATCCCATCCAATCAAGGGCCAGCATATGAAATGACACCCCAGTGCTAACTATCCTGCATCTGGATTGGCCGACGGTGTGCTCTGCAGATGTTATAGGACTCCAAGTCCCAGCCGCTCCAACCAGCATGGTCAATGGTCAAGGATGAAGAGTATGGCACCCCAAAACGTGTGAAATCACAGCCGGTCACAGCACCCCGAAACATGCATCTTTGTGTGCTGTGCCCTCACGTGGGTCACATGACTCGCACGGGAGCATGGCCCAGAAAACATGCACCCCAATTTGGTGCTGGGACATGTTGTAGGGTGTGTTGGCACCATTCACAAAATGAAAACTAACACAGAGGTATCAATGTTTTCAAAAGCAAGGGGTCCGTGGCTTGCCTAATTTGGAAGGACTGCTCTACATGATAGAATGCATAATGTCACTGGGGACAGGTGAGGGCAATGCAGAGTGAAGAAGTTTGGAAGCAGCTCAGTGGTAGAGCATCTGCTTGGCATGTAGAAGGTCTCAAACTCCATCCCTGGCATCTCCTGGTGGGGCTGGGAATGTCCACTGTCTGGAGAGCTGCTGCCAGTCCGTGTGGATAATAATAATAATAATAATAATAATAATAATAATAATAATTTTATTTGTACCCCACCCTCCCCGGCCAGAGCTAGGCTCAGGGCAGCTAACACCAATAAAATTACAACAACAACAACAACCAATTTAAAATACAGGTTAAAATATACAGTGGTACCTCAGTTTAAGAACTTAATTTGTTCTGGAGGTCCGTTCTTAACCTGAAACTGTTCTTAACCTGAAGCACCACTTTAGCTAATGGGGCCTCCTGCTGCTGCGTGCTGCCACACGATTTCTGTTTTCATCCTGAAGCAAAGTTCTTAACCCGAGGTACTATTTCTGGGTTAGCGGAGTCTGTAACCTGAAGCGTCTGTAACCTGAGGTACCACTGTAATTTAAAATGCAGCCTCATTTTAATAGTAGCCCATAGATCAAAACCATAAGGGGAGGGAAAACATAAGGGTCAGAGTGAATCCAAACCAAAGGCCAGGTGGAACAGCTCCGTCTTGCACGCCCTGTGGAAAGATGTCAAGTCCCGCAGGGCCCTAGTCTCTTGTGACAGAGCATTCCACCAAGTCGGGGCCAGTACTGAAAAGGCCCTGGCCCAAGTTGAGACCAATCTAACCACCTCATGACTTGGGACCTCCAAAGTGTTGTCATAGGCGGATCTTAAGGTCCTCTGCAGGGCATACCAGGAGAGGGAGTCCCGTAGGTACAAGGGTCGTAGGCCACATAGGGCTTTAAAGGTCAAAACCAGCACCTTAAACCTGACCCTGTACTCCACCGGGAGCCAGTGCAGTTGGTAAAGCAATGGATGAATGTGATCCCCGTAAGGAGCCTCGCCGCGGCATTCTGCACCCGCAGAATACAGAGCTAGGTAGACCAGTGATCTGAGTGAGCATTAGGCCACTTAAAGGTAAAGGTAAAGGGACCCCTGACCATTAGGTCCAATCGTGGCCAACTCTGGGGTTGCGGCGCTCATCTCGCTTTATTGGCTGAGGGAGCCGGCGTACAGCTTCCGGGTCATGTGGCCAGCATGACTAAGCCGCTTCTGGCAAACCAGAGCAGCGCACAGAAATGCTGTTTACCTTCCTGCCAGAGTGGTACCTATTTATCTACTTGCACTTTGACGTGCTTTCGAACTGCCAGGTTGGCAGGAACAGGGACCGAGCAATGGGAGCTCACCCCGTCTCGGGGATTCGAATCGCCTACCTTCTGATTGGCAACTCCTAGGCTCTGTGGTTTAACCCACAGTGCCACCCGCGTCCCATTAGGCCACTTACTCTGTTCTTAATATCCTGAAGTAGGGGAAAACAAGAGAATGCTGGCTGACATTTCGGGTCACCCAGAAGTACGAGCTGTTATTTGAGGCTGCTGAAAACGTATGAGATGAGAAGTCGTTTCAGCCAAGCTCTGTTCCGAGATTAAATTTGGGGGGAAACAAAGCAAAACTCAAAGCCCAAGCAGCCGCCCCTTGCAACAAACCATGCATTTGAAGTGATTATGTTGCAGCACTTATTTTTCTTTTTCATACCCATAGCAACCAAGTTCAAAGAATTCCCCCCTTTCACCTCCTTTATTATAAAGGAAAGGCATGAGTGGCTTCGGCATGTATAGATTCACTGCACACACTGACTGGAGTCGCAGAATCATAGAGTTGGAAGGGACCACAGTGGTCATATAGTCCAACCCTCTAAAATGCAGGTATCCTTTGTCCAATGTGGGGCGTGGACCTACAGCCCTGAGATTAAGAGTCTCGGTCTCCATTGACAGAGCTACAATAAAAATATATATTTAATAATAAGTTTATTATTTATACCCCACCTTTCTGGCTGGGTTTCCACAGCCACTCGGGGCGGCTCCCAACAGAATATTAAAAACACAATAAAACATCAAACATTTAAACTTCCCTAAACAGAGGGCTTCCTTCAGGCGTCTTCTAAAAGTCAGAGAGTTGTTTATTTCCTTAACATCTGATGGGAAGGTGTTCAACAGGGAGGGTGCCACTACCGAGAAGGCCCTCTGCCTGGTTCCCTGTAACCTCACTTCTCGAAGGGAGGGAACTGCCAGAAGGCCCTCGGAGCTGGACCTCAGTGTCCGGGCTGAACGATGGGGGTGGAGACACTCCTTCAGGTACACTGGGCTGAGGTCGTTTAGGGCTTTAAAGGTCACAACAACAGTTAGTGGGTCGATTCAGTGTTCAGGACAGACTCCTGATGGATATTCAGATGTGGTCTAAAATGAAGAATGAGGTCTACTCTCTACCCCAATGGACGCCTTTCTTAAACTTCTATCTGTGCATTTCTATCTCTCCTCTCTTATTGTCTGGTGCAGTTCTGGCAGTGAGCTGAGCTTGAGCCTGAGAACAAAGGTTGACAGACAGAAAGGAAGATGACCAACTTCTTACCTGGAGATTAGGGCACCTGGGATGAAGATGCATTACAGGGATGCAGATTCCTCTGAGCAGTACCAGATTTACGCATAAGATAAGCAAGCTATAGCTTAGGGCCCCACTCTCTTGGAGCCCCCCAAAAAATTAAAGGGGAAAAAACCTAGATGTACATTTGCTAAATATAACATAAAAAGCAAATAAAATGAAACCTCCATACAGCAACAGTGTTTGGTGTTGTGTCGGCTCCTATGATGTAAGTCATGGGCCCCGCCTGCTAGCCTGCTCCCTAAAATATCACTGGCTTGCTCCTTTCTATATATAGGGTGCCTACATTCTGCATGGACTGGTCGCATGGCAACGTGTGCAAATGGCTTGAGATACCTATTGGATCCATAAATGACCATATAGCATATCGTCAACAATAAAAAACAGCGGCAATTTGTTGTTGACAAAGGACAGCTGGACATATAAAGGGCCCCATTACCGTCAGTCGCTTAGGGCCTCATCAAACCTAAATCCGGCCCTGGCTGAAGGCATGCCTTCCAAGTGACCCTATTTTCCAGGCACAGTTCTGGAATTACAAACGCCATCCCCGCTTCTGATTTGATCCTGGAATGTCCCTATTTCCCCTACCAGTGCCGCCAGTGCTGAGCTTGGGGAGGAGGACGAGACGGCGCTTATCCCGAGTGACAGCAGTGGCGGTGGCCCTGCCTCTGAGCCACTCACTTTCACAATAACACCAATCCTCTGACCAGTTATAGCCAGCGAGACTTGAAGTCTGCACAGCGGCAGTCCGGCTTGGTACCTCTATTTGAAGGTGACTCGCTAGGAGGACCTGGCAACCTTTTTTGTTCAGCAAAGGCAACTCCACTGATGATGCATTGGGAACTGAGGAGCTCCCTGCAAATACAGGTTTATCTCAATATACATCACTGCATACAGAATTGATCATGGGACAGTATCACCCTCAGCTCTCTGGTTTTTTTTTGCTCTTTTCAAAGACTCGACCCATCTCTACTCTCTCTGCCTGCTTATTTCCGGACCTCCATTCCAGAATACCCCACATATTTATTAATTTTCGCATTAATTGAGGATGTGGGTGGCACTGTGGTCTAAACCACAGAGCCTAGGACTTGCCGATCAGAAGGTCTGCAGTTCGAATCCCCATGACGGGGTGAGCTCCCATTGCTCGGTCCCTGCTCCTGCCAACCTAGCAGTTCAAAAGCCTGTCAAAGTGCAAGTAGATAAATAGGTACAGCTCCGGTGGGAAGGTAAACAGCGTTTCCGTGTGCTGCTCTGGTTCGCCAGAAGTGGCTTAGTCATGCTGGCCACATGACCCAAAAGCTGTACGCCCGCTCCCTCGGCCAATAAAGCGAGATGAGCGCCGCAACCCCAGAGTCGGTCATGACTGGACTTAATGGTCGGGGCCCCCTTTACCTGTACCTTTAGAGTGTTCAGAGTGCTTCTCTGTGTACATTATTTCATTGCATTCTTTAACAACAGCCCTTCAGAGCATGGAAAGGGAAGCTTCCATGTCTGTAAGAAATTAATCTTTGGAACTCCCTGCCTAATTTATTATACCAAAAATTGTAGTCATACCTTGGGTTACAGACCCTTCAGGTTGTATTTTTTTGGGTTGCAGACTGCTGGAACCTGGAAGTACCTGAATGGGTTACTTCCAGGTTTTGGCGGTCGCGCATGCACAGAACCACCGAATCGCAACCTGCGCATGCGCAGACACGCCACTGCGGGTTGCGAACGTGCATCCCAAATGGATCATGTTCGCAACCCGAGCATCCACTTTATACCAAGCTATACCTACATGTCTCTTCCAGGTGTTTTTTTTTACTCAACCTCAACAAATCACAAGAACATAACAGTGCTTGCTAACAACCCTCCCTTAACCTGTGTCTCCCTGTTTTTCCCCTCTCTCTCCTACAGATGCCATCATCACAATCACCATTAACTACCAGCCTTTCACCCTAAAGTCCCAGGGCAGGTTAGAAGAACTTATAATTCAACATCAAAAGCAGTTTAAAGGAACCTGCAATCACTAAAATAGGGTGGGTCTCCAAAATACAGACATCTCGGGTGTCAGAGGCAAGGGTAGAGGGGTGCATTGTAAGGTCGTAGCCGTCGGGCGGGGGGATGTCTTTGGTATATTAATCTGTAAGGCAGGGGTAGCTAATCCATTTTTCACCTTGAGGGCCACATTCACTGTTGGCCAAACCTTCGAGGGCCACATGTCAGCAGTGGGCATGGCGAAAGGGAAAGCGGGTGTCGTTAAAATGGGGACCTTCGCTGTCTCTTGAATGGGGTGCACACACAAACACACACAGGTCCACCGCAGAAAGAGACATACTTACCCACACAGATAGCACTCATGCACACTTATTCTGCCTCCCCATCACCCCCTCTCAATTACAGGGCACTAGTGGGGCACGGAAATGGGGTTTCAACAGATTTCCCCCCACTGATTTGGTCAGGGAGAAAAAAGTCCCCTCCAAGCCCAGCACATACACCCCACAATTAGATGATATATTTTTTTAAAGGCTCTGTTCCAAGACGAAGCCCTACCTGCCTTGCACCTTTGCGCTCCCTACTTGTAGCAAACTCAGCACCGAAAATGTGTCTTGCAGCTGGTTGGAGCGCTCTGGAAATACAAAAGTGCTCTCACAGCACCAATAAATTGGGTCTGGGGTAGGGGCTGCCATATTTCAAAAAGTGAAAATCCGGACACAAAAATTGTTGGGCTTTTTGGAGCAAAGTTGATGACATTTTCAAGATGATGATGATGATGATGATGATGATGATGATGATGATTATTATTTATAATTCACCAAAATATAGACTTTCCCTGGACATTTCAGCGATTTCCGCCCGGACACTGCTTCCGACTGCCACATTCCAACAATGTCTGGGAAATTATAGACGTATGTCAAGCCTAGTCTGGGGTCTGGTGGTCCGCAAGAAATAGATTGGTGAGGCTAAATGAAGCCTACCTTACCATCAATGCCAAGGATTGGTGAAACCATCGTTCTGTGTGTGTGTGTTGTCATTTTCACACGCATTCATTCTGTTGCGTTCCATTCATCTACTAAAAATGAAACAAACCTCAAATCTGCACCAGCATTTAAATCTACCTAAGTATTCTCTTTCACTTTATTTTCTCTTAAAATGTGCATTTCAAAACTTGCAGAATGACTTAACCACCCAGAGCTTTGCTTTGCAACATCCATAAAAGTGGGAAATCTAGGAATTGCATTTCCGATCCACACGTTAGTCTGAAGTGCTCATATTGGAATCTGCAAAGATAGAATTCCCTGAACATCTGTAACCCAGGCATACCCTCAACACGCCCCTACCTTCAGCCAAACATTGGCTGGTTGTATCACAGGGCACACTTGCTGTTTATCTCCACACCCCCCAGCCCCAAATTGCACCAGACTGGGACTGGGACCTTTAAAGCAGGATCAGTCCCCCACGAGATGTGTACATATTTCCCTCAATATTTCATTCGGGGAAAGGCGGGGGGAGACATGTTAAACACACACACACATGACCCAAACAAACCCTGAAAAGAATTGAATTTAACTGAGTGGAAATTGCTGACCGACAGCAGTGCGCGAGCGCCGAACGAAAATTCTCCCTGGCTCTCTAATTATCCTGTCCTTCTCGACTCCAGTATCACATGTAACCATGTGTAGAATCATAAAATAATTATGCAGTGTACAAGCTTTTCTGGGAGCATGTACCACTGTTTTCCTAATTCTTTATCGCTCCCATTGATCGTGGCATGTGTGCATTGATCCAAGTCGGCCATCTGGTAAGGAAAGATAAGCGTGGTACTGTCTTTGCAATGCACTGTCACTCAGGGAGGGGGCAGATTTTGGCTGTAGGGAATTACGGGGGCAGGATTAGCCCTCGTCCTATGAGTAAACTGAATTTGAAATGCAATGTTGCAGCTGCATGGGCCACGTTGCTAACTTCTGGGCTTTTGCCCATGCATTGGGAAGATGGGTGGCTGGTGGGCTGGGTTTTGTGTTTTTTGTTTGTCTCCTTCCTAAGTGTAAGGAGAGGGAGAGACGGTGTTGTGGGGGGGGGCAGCGACCCCTCTCTCTAGCTATCTCTATCTCTCAAATCTTCGGTAGTCCTAAGCCTGCAAATGGATAGGGAATATCTAAATAATAATAATAATAATAATAATAATAATAAATTGTATGCACACAAAAACTACTGGATCGAACACAATTTGGATAACAATAAAAAACAGGAATGAGAAACAGGCAGGAGCAAAAAAGAAGGGACCATATTATGGAAGTATCAAGAAAGAAACAGACCCACCAATATTGCAAATATTCTGGTCGATTAAGCAAGTATATATGACAATGATGGTGGAATCATTGCCTTTTTAAATAATAATAATAATAATAATAATAATAATAATAATCCTCATGATCTTTTAACGCACAACTTTACCCGACTTTGTGAGGCTTTCAACTTTCTATTTCCCCCTCTCTTCACACTTATTTTCTCAAAGCCGGTCAATTAGACGTCGCTGGTTGTTTTGTTTTTTTATTAAAAAAAATAAATAATAAATAAATGCAATTGTGCTTTTTGCGAAACAATGAGGCCAGCAGCCAAGGGGATGGCGCTCCATTGTTTGCCCCCCCTTCCTCGCCCCCCTGCAAATGCCCGCCTGATCTTCTCAAAGCCGCCCCTCTAAAATTGAACAATTCTGTCAAAAAAGATTAGTTCTATTTTGTCTGCTGCTCGCTGACTATTCATGAATGCAAAGAGAAGGGGGGGGGGGAGAGAAGCAGAGTGTCATACCAAGTTGTGGCAGCCTTTTCTGCTATTGACTTCAGGATACGAAACCGAGAAGCCACAAAGGGGCAGCCCTCCGGGAGGGGGGCAAGGAGGTCCTGCCATGTGTTCGAGTTATATCCCTCCTCCGGCTCACCCATTCGATTCCCTTTGTGGCTGCAAGTTTATATTGTCATACAGTGGGGGGGGGGAGGTGGATGGGGGGGGGGAAGCGAAAGAGAAAGAGGCAGAGAGACAGAGAAGCTCCAGGCAACACCAAGCAGAAAAAAACGGATTAGCATATCACAAGGATCATCTTGCATTGCACCAAAATCTTTTCAGTATGTATAATTAGTGAATACAGTCCCTCTTCAACCACCCCTTCTCCCCCCACCCCGCCCTGGTCCCAATTGCCATTTTTTGAGGATGTTTTATTTTTTTTGCTGGGGGGGGGGACAAGGCAAATTAGCTCCTATCTCTGGCTAGAATATCAGAAAATGGAAAGTTTATCTGGCTGTTATATTCTTTCTTTCTTTCTTTCTCTACAGCTGGCCTAACCCACGCTCAGAATATTTTTCAGGTTGCGCTCTTGAACGTGCCACGCAAATTCTGCACGCTGAAGCTCAGTTTACTCCAGGAAAAATCAGGGCGAGGAGGGAGGACACTGTGTTTTTTTAAATTATTATTTATCGCACAGCCACTGCAATGAGTCGAAAAGTTTTCTCTCCTCGTCCTGCACCAGAGAGTTACGCAACAAAGGAGGAGGTTAAGAAACATTTTTTTTAAAAAAAATAGAATTTCTGTTAGGAGTGGATGTGACACTCTTCAAGTATACCTTCCCAAAGCACTGAGTATTCATTTACTTGCTAGAGGCAAACTTGTCACTTACTTCTACCATGGCCTTATCAGCTGATCCGAATTAAATTGTACATTATTTAAGGCACACTCCAAAACACAGGGGTGGGTTTGTTTTTTTAATGTTAGTTAGGTTTTTGTGTTTTAATGTTAGTTTCTGTGTTTTAATATTAGTTAGGTTTTTTAAAAAGTAGAGACATCACCTTGCCAACAAAGGTCCGTATAGTAAAAGCTATGGTTTTCTCAGTAGTGATGTATGGAAGTGAGAGCTGGACCATCAAGAAGGCTGATCACCAAAGAATTGATGTGTGATGGCCTGGGAATCCGATTCAGAGGCTGAACTGGAGGACTCCCAGCCTGCACAGGAGTCCCCGCCTCCAGGGCCGGCTGAACTGGGGCAGGGCCTTGATTCTGAAGCGCCTGCACCTGTGCCGGATCCTCAGGAGCAGGCACCAGGTGAATCCACTCTGGCTCCAGAGGTGGTTGAGGACTCAGTGCCTACAGGTGAGTCTCCCCCTGGGCCCAGTAACCCTTCAGCCTCTCCTGAGCTGCAGAGGCTCAGGGCAGAGAGGCTCAGGGAACTGGTTTCTCCCAGGAGGAGTGCTCACCTTAAGGCCAGGAGAGGCGGGTCTCCTGGGGGCCGGGACTGCCCCTGGCCTCAGAGAAGATAAAGGCCAGTCAGCCCGGTCCCAGGTTGCGGGCGCAACGTCGTTGATGAGCTGTTTCGGCCAGCATCCAGTCCTGTTTCCCCCAGAGTTCCTGTCCTTGCCCGGCTTCTCGCTATGGACCCTGCTTCGCCCGAGGAAGACTGTCTGCTGACCCTCAACTCAGGTCCTGGACCTCGCCCCACGGTAACCTCCCCCCTGGACCAGCACATGATGCTTTTGAATAATGGTGCTGGAGGAGACTCTTGAGAGTCCCATGGACTGCAAGAAGATCAAACCTCTCCATTCTGAAGGAAATCAGCCCTGAGTGCTCACTGGAAGGACAGATCCTGAAGCTGAGGCTCCAATATTTTGGCCACCTCATGAGAAGAGAAGACTCCCTGGAAAAGACCCTGATGTTGGGAAAGATGGAGGGCACAAGGAGAAGGGGACGACAGAGGACGAAATGGTTGGATAGTGTTCTCAAAGCGACCAGCATGAGTTTGACCAAACTGCCGGAGGCAGTGGAAGACAGGAGTGCCTGGCGTGCTCTGGTCCATGGGGTCACGAAGAGTCGGACACAACTAAACAACAACAACAACAACAACAACAGGTTTTTGTGGGAGTGGAGGCAGAGTCGAAAAGCACCGTTTGGTAATCTTTTGAGATGAGCTTTTGAAGCGGCCTTCTGCTCTGAAAGAAGCACCAGTCCTTTTCCTTACCCTAAACTGCTTTGTTTCCCCTTTGTGACGTCACAGCAGAAAGCAAGGTTTTATTTATTTAGATTATTTAGCATCTTAAAAAGTAGAGACATCACCTTGCCAACAAAGGTCCGTATAGTAAAAGCTATGGTTTTCCCAGTAGTGATGTATGGAAGTGAGAGCTGGACCATCAAGAAGGCTAATCGCCGAATAATTGATGCTTTTGAATTCTGGTGCTGGAGGAGACTCTGGAGAGTCCCATGGACTGCAAGAAGATCAAACCTCTCCATTCAGAAGGAAATCAGCCCTGAGTGCTCACTGGAAGGACAGATCCTGAAGCTGAGGCTCCAAGACTTTGGCCACCTCATGAGAAGAGAAAACTCCCTGGAAAAGACCCTGATGTTGGGAAAGATGGAGGGCACAAGGAGAAGGGGACGACAGAGGACGAGATGGTTGGACAGTGTTCTCGAAGCTACCAACCTGAGTTGGACCAAACTGCGGGAGGCAGTGGAAGACAGGAGTGCCTGGCGTGCTCTGGTCCAGGGGGTCACGAAGAGTCGGACACGACTAAACAACTAAACAACAACAACAATTTATTTAGATGGCACCCTCTTTGCTCACAGCTCTTTGCAAACAGCCGACGTGGCAGGTCTCCGTCCCAAGGGGATTACAGTCCACAACAGAGCCAGGGAATCAACAGCAGGAGGGAGGAAGCAGAGACAGTGGCAGAATATAGGGTGACCGCCAACTGCATGCCCACGGCCTCGGTCCTGTATACCTGAAGGAGCGTCTCCACCCCCATCGTTCAGCCCGGACACTGAGATCCAGCGCCGAGGGCCTTCTGGCGGTTCCCTCATTGCGAGAAGTGAGGCTACAGGGAACCAGACAGAGGGCCTTCTCGGTAGTGGCGCCTGCCCTGTGGAACGCTCTCCCATCAGATGTCAAAGAGATAAAGAATTACCTGACATTCAGAAGACATCTTAAGGCAGCCCTGTTCAGGGAAGTTTTTAATATGCAATGCTGTACTGCTTTTAACACTGATTGGGAGCCGCCCAGAGTGGCTGGGGAAACTCAGGCGGGGTATAAATAATAAATTATTATTATATTATTATTATTATTTTGGGTTAGCGACTATAGGGACTGGGGGGGGGGGGTGAGAGAAAAATGAATTTGGAAGGGAGGCTTAATGGAAAGAAGGGAGGTTCTCGCACGGAGGCGTCCCAGGGGGTGGTTCCAGGAGTTCAGGGCAGCAAGGACAGCATGGTTTAAATGAGAATAGATGATACCCAGCTCTACCTCTCTTTCAAATCAGAACCAGTGAAGGCGGTGAAGGTCCTGTGTGAGTGCCTGGAGGCGGTTGGAGGATGGATGGCGGCAAACGGATTGAGGTTGAATCCTGACAAGACAGAAGTACTGTTTTGGGGAGATAGGAGGCAGGCTGGTGTGGAGGACTCCCTGGTCCTGAATGGGGTAACTGTTCCCCTGAAGGACCAGGTGCGCAGCCTGGAAGTCATTTTGGACTCACAACTGTCCATGGAGCCACAGGTCTATTCTGCATCCAGGGTGGCTGTCTACCAGCTCCATCTGGTACACAGGCTGAGACCCTACCTGGCTCATACTCAGGCTCCCCCTGACCCTACCTGCCTGCGGACTGTCTCGCCAGAGTGGTGCATGCTCTGGTTATCTCTCGCTTGGACTACTGCAATGCGCTCTATGTGGGGCTACTTTTGAAGGTGACCCGGAAACTACAACTAATCAAGAATGAAGCAGCTAGACTGGTGACTGGGGGCGGCCACCGAGATCACATAACACCGGTCTTGAAAGACCTATATTGGCTTCCAGTACGTATCTGAGCACAATTCAAAGTGTTGGTGCTGACCTTTAAAGCCCTGAACGGCCTCGGCCCAGTATACCTGAAGGAGCGTCTCCACCCCCATTGTTCTGCCCGGACACTGAGGTCCAGCTCCAAGAGCCTTCTGGTAGTTCCCTCGCTGCGAGAAGCAAAACTACAAGGAACCAGGGAACCTCGGTAGTGGCACCCACCTTGTGGAACGCCCTCCCACTAGATGTCAAAGAGATAAACAACTACCTGACATTCAGAAGACATCTGAAGGCAGCCCTGTTCAGGGAAGTTTTTAATGTGTGACATCTTAGTGTATTTTTGGTCTTTATGGAAGCCACCCAGAGTGGCTGGGGAAACCCAGCCAGATGGGCGGGGTACAAATAATAAATTATTATTATTATTATTATTATTATTATTATTATTATTAGAAGGCCTTTTGATGGCTAAATGTGGTTGGGCATATTGAGCAAAGGAAGAGTATGTCAAGAAGTAGGAAAGAAGGAAGGAACCATAGAATCATAGAGTTGAAAGGGACCCTGTAGATCATCTAGTCCAACCCCCTGCAATGCAGGAATCTGCAGCTCTCTCATGCGGGGATCGAACCTGCAACCTTGCCATTATCAGCACCAGGCTCTAACCAGCTGAGCTATCCAGTCAGGAAAGTGATAGAGGGATTCTAAGCTTGATGTGAATCTCACATGTGGCTAATTCGGGAGGCGTCACCCTCATTTACTGAGAGTGATGTCAGCACATGCGGCATTGTGACATCATCGCATTCACTATCAGGTCCCTGATTGGCTGCAATCACTGATGATGCATAAAGGCGAAAGGAGCCCCGTTAGAAAAGATTTAGGCACATGATCTGCTTCTATGTACAAGGGGGAGATTAAACAAACAGGTCCGTGATGGCCTTTGTGGTCGCTGTCAACACCTGTATCACATCCGGCCAACAGCTCTTCTTAAGCCTGTTTATGCACCATATGTTTAATTACATTCCCTTCCCCTCAAAGAATCTTGCAGTAGTTTACCCCACAAAGAACTGCAATTCCCAGAACCCTTAACCAACCACAGTTTCCAGGATGCTTTGAGAGCCGGTGTGCTTCAAATGTATGGTGTGTGCACAGCCAAAGTCTTTTAAGTCTTAAGTTTTTGAAGTCTTCAACCTGCCATCTAAACCAAGAGAGGGAGAGAGATGGGACCACTCACTGAAAGCAGAAATAAACTTGGCAATGAGCAATACAAAATTTGACACTTAAACGACATCGACAATAGTGCAGCAGCACCTACTTTTTGAAACTCCTCACTCATTTATATTAGACTGGATTCCTATCAGTGCCTGCTAAATCTTTTTTTTTTAATTAGGCAGGCCTACAAAGACATGAAATTTTAACATGCGGTTTTAACTTTAATACAAATGCATCGCCCTCTGTTGCCACCGCTGCACTCCCATCTTGTTCCCAAAATAGATCGTCTTCCCCCCCTTGTTCCCAGTCTAGATCTTTATTAATCCCTTATTATTCCCTGGTTTTGTGTTCGCCTCAGGTGCCAAAATATCTTGGGCCGGCCCTGATTTATTGCATCGTATCTCACCTTTTCCTCCAAGGGGCTTGTGGCCGTGTACATGGTTCTCCCCATCCTCATTGAATCACACAACAACAACCCTGTGGGGTAGGTTAGATTGAGAGGCAATACTGCCCGAAGGTGGGCTTCATGGCCGAGTGAGGATTCGAACCCTGGTCTCTCCGAGGTCCTAGTCTGACACTCTTTAAATGCTGCGCTGTGCTGGATCACAATGCATTATTGCCTGTTTTAATTCCACTTGTTGTTGTTGTTGTTGTTTAGTCGTTTAGTCGTGTCCGACTCTTTGTAACTTCCTGGACCAGAGCACGCCAGGCACTCCTGTCTTCCACTGCCTCCCGCAGTTTCGTCAAACTCATGCTGGTAGCTTTGAGAACACTGTCCAACCATCTCGGCCTCGGTCCTGTATACCTGAAGGAGCGTCTCCACCCCCATCGTTCAGCCCCGACACTGAGGTCCAGCACCGAGGGCCTTCTGGCGGTTCCCTCATTGCAAGAAGTGAGGTTACAGGGAACCAGACAGAGGGCCTTCTCGGTAGTGGCGCCCGCCCCGTGGAACGCCCTCCCTTCAGATGTGAAGGAAATAAGCAGCTATCTTCTTTTTAAAAGACATCTGAAGGCAGCCCTGTTTAGGGAAGTTTATAATATTTAATGCTGTATTGTTTTTAACAATTGATTGGAAGCCGCCCAGAGTGGCTGGGGAAACTCAGCGGGGTATAAATAATATATTATTATTATTATTATTATTATTATTATTATTATCATCATCATCATCATCATCATCATCATCTCGCCCTCTGTCGTCCCCTTCTCCTTGTGCCCTCCATCTTTCCCAACATCAGGGTCTTTTCCAGGGAGTCTTCTCTTCTCCTGAGGTGGCCAAAGTCTTGGAGTCTCAGCTTCAGGATCTGTCCTTCCAGTGAGCACTCAGGGCTGATTTCCTTCTGCACTTTACCCAACTAATATGCATTTTTGTGAACCTTACTTTATTGGAGAAGCGCATTGCAAAATTTGTAGAAGTGCAAATTTTGAAGGACGGCTGTGTTTCATTACGTTTGGACGGCTGAGAATCAGACAAGTTTGTTTATAGATCTGAACCAAATTTATCCCCCTTATCCCTAGGCTGTCAGGAGTGCTATCTACTGCTGGCTCCCTGCTGGACTGCAAGTTTTTCTCTGTATGTGTATGGAAAGTTGGCAGGAGCTGTGTGGTTTGTCTGTCTCCGGGAAATGGAAACGGAGTCGGTGGTAGGTTTCGAAAGAGGCAGGCTGGGGTTAAGCCAGAACCACACTTCAATCTGTACCTCCTGGGCTGATGCAGGGATTGGAACAGAGTTCTCTACTGCATTCCACACCTTTCCAGTCATTCCAGCTTGAAAACCATATCAAAATGCATTTTAAGACGCCTGTTTTTGAGATAAAGTATGTTTAGAAATGCATAGAGATAAAGAAATGCATATTTTGAGATAGTGTGTGCATTTAGAAGAGTGTACTTGGGAGGAGAATGTGTTGAGAAATGCATACTTGGAAAGAACATGGGTTTTAGACTACATACTCAAATATCTTTTTAAAAAGATAACCTGCAAATTAACGTAGAGGCAGGGTGGAACAGGCTAAGGAGTGAGTATCTGCAAAAGATACAGGATGATTTCTCTACCCCATTTTTTTGCAATCCTTAGGATCATCAGACTTGCTGAGACAACCTTCCCCATCCTGGTGCCCTCCAGATGTTTGGCACTGATGGGAGTTGTACTTCAAAACATCTGGTAAGCTCCAGATTGGGGCACCAAGCTGTCCTAAGCAGTATAGAATCCAAGCTCTACCTCTCCTTTAAATCAGAACCAGTAAAGGTCCTGTGTGAGTGTCTGGAGGCGGTTGGAGGATGGATGGCGGCTAACAGATTGAGGTTGAATCCTGACAAGACAGAAGTACTGTTTGGGGGGAACAGAGGACGGGTGGGTGTGGGGGATTCCCTGGTCCTGAATGGGGTAACTGTGCCCCTGAAGGACCAGGTGCGCAGCCTGGGAGTCATTTTGGACTCACAGCTTTCCATGGAGGCACAGGTCAATTCTGTGTCCAGGTCAGCTGTTTACCAGCTCCATCTGGTACGCAAGCTGAGACCCTCCCTGCCTGCAGCCTGTCTCGCCAGAGTGGTGCATGCTCTAGTTACCTCCCGCTTGGACTACTGCAATGCGCTCTATGTGGGGCTACCTTTGAAGGTGACCCGGAAACTGCAATTAATCCAGAATGCGACAGCTAGACTGGTGACTGGGAGTGGCCGCCGGGACCGCATAACACCGGTTCTGAGAGATCTGCATTGGCTCCCAGTATGTTTCCGAGTGTTGGTGCTGACCTTTAAAGCCCTAAATAGCCTCGGCCCTGTATACCTGAAGTAATGTCTCAACCCCCATCGTTCAGCCCAGACACTGAGATCCAGCGCCGAGGGCCTTCTGGCGGTTCCCTCATTGCGAGACCAGGGGAATCCTCTGCTGCGTCATTCCCTGCCAGCCAATCAGCTGGCTCAGGGGGTGTGACTTGCCCCATTTAAGGGCAAGCGGGCAGAGGAGCATCCTCTTTTGCCGCCGATCAGCTGGGGAATTTCCCACCCACCCACCCTTCAAGGTTCTCTTTTGACCTTGCTATGGACTTCGGTTGGTCGCCGTTAAGGGGCCTGGTAGGAATTTTTCCACTTGGCAAATTGGCACCAGCCACTTGGTTTCTTCACCTACCTCGTAGCAAATCGTCACAACTTCCACGGTTTGGCGGTTAGGCATTGGTCGGGGGTATTGTTATGTAGATGAATGGGGGGCAGAAGCGCCATCACCTCCCCCAGATAGTGAAGGGTAGTCCGGTAAAGGACTCCGGGGGGCGTGGCCCCGTCCGAAGCCTATGGAGGCCAGGGCCCAAGGCACGCCCCCGAGCGGTGACCCCGGGGGAATGCCTAGTTGATGTGCATCAGCAGGGCTCCCCCTGCTGGCGTTAACCCTTCCCGGCCTCTCAGGCAGACAGACTGAAGCCGGATAGTTGATTAGGACCAATGCCTAAGCCAATACCGCTCATCACCTGTAACCAATGAAGTTGTGGCCAATTTTAGCCCATTAACCTAAATAATGTTGTCCGGTGTCTTTATTTCTACTGGTGGGAGGGGGGAACTCGCCACGCAATAGAGTAGTTGCTTTGGAAGACGACAATCAGGCATCTGCACAACTTGACCAGGGCCCAAACTAATGCCTACCTAAACCGCCACCTGAGCCAAACACACATTCGCATGGACCATGTGACATTCCACCCTCCTCCCTCCGAACAAAACTAATTGCCAACCAGGGAAATATATACATACGCAAATTGCAACAGTGCCAACATCCTTCTTCGTTTCCCACCTTGTTTCCCCCCATTGTTCATAAACAAGTGTAGCCTGTAGAAATGTTCATTCCACCCGCCCTCATTAGCATTGCAAGCTGATTGTGTGGGGCTAATATCGAGGCGGCCCGGCGGAAGAGTATATGATCTACAGAAAATGGGCAATTTAATAAGAAAGGGATTGGTGCGACGGGGCCGTTATTTATTTATTTTCTAAATAGCCATTTCACCGGAGAATTATTGCACCGTTTGTGTATAATTTGGCGGGGACGGTTATTTAAATATAAATGGAGAAAGCCCATAACTCAACTCCTTACCGGGGCTATCTTGTGGCTGCGGCATCTCCATAATTTTTAATAGTGCAATAAACAAAAGATTAAAAAAAAAAAACAAACCCACCACCCACCATCTCTAAGCCACACAGTAGTCAAAAGAAGATAATTGGGCCTGTATGTGTTTATTGTAATTTGAATGTGCTTCAATTAACTTTGCTTCTTATTTGCTAGTTCTGTTTTTTTTTTTTAAGGAAACTTAAATTGGATTTTGTTGTTTTTGGTGGATGTGTGAAATTTGTTTTCAGTGTTAATAACAATGCGAGGCTGGGGGGGGGGAGGAACACCCTCCCTCTTTTGTTGACTCCATTAATGGTCCAACTTTTCCCAAGAGACAGAGTACATATCTCTGTTTCCCCAACGATCTTGCTTTTCTTCTGTACTCAGAAAAGGTAGTATTCAGCCTAGTTCTTGGTCAATAGCATTGCTGATGTATTTGGCGTTTTTTTCTGCTGCATGGTCTGATTCTGCTTAAATTACATTTACTGGTTTGTTTTGATTCTATAGCTTAAATCTGTTGTTGTAAATTACCTTGCGGCATTTTATTTTTGGGGAAGAGAGAAGTCCAGAACCATCCAAACTCCTGCCACACAGATGGAGGTGGAGAAATGAGGTGGAGAAGTCCCATTGCCAGGGCTGCCTGGCTGCACCAGGATCTACTGATGGAGAGGATCTCCCAAAACTTAGTGGAGAAGGAGGAGAGCTGGGCTGGTCAAGGACCCGCTGGATCCTAAGCCAGTTCAGCTACTGGTAGCAGGTCCAATCTGGGCTTCTCTGCTGCATCAGTCTGGAGCTGGTACAGCAAACAAACCGAATTCTCCTTCCAGATGGAGGGAAGTCATAGTACTGCTCTGTTCTGCCTTGGTCAGATACCACCTGGAATAGTGTGCCCACTTCTTGTCAGTGTGATAGCCTGGGACTCAGGCTCAGACTTGGAACCAGAGGAGTCTCAGTCTGCATCAGATCCTTTGCCTGAACCAAGTCTGGGGCCTGATCCTGAAGAGCCCCAGTCTCCACAGGTTCCCCTGCAACAAGCACCAGCTGGGCCGAGTCAGGGGCCTGAGCCTGCCCTGGCTCCAGATGCGGGGATGACCTCGTTGCCTTCAGCTGGGCCATCATTTACAGCTGCTCCACTACCGGTTGGGTCAGGGGAGGCTGAGGCGGCCTTTGGGTCTAGTAACCCACCAACATCTCCCGAGCTGCAGAGACTAAGGTCTGAGAGAAGGAGAGACCTGAGTACTCGCAGGAGGAGTGCTCGCCTTCTGGCAAGACAGGGAGGTGAGCCACCGGGGGATCAGGACAGGCCACCACCTCGACAAAGATAGAAGGCTGACGGACCCTGTCCTAGGTTGTGGGAGCAACATTGCTGTATGCCAGATCCTGCCTGAGATCCTGTACCTGCCTGGTTTCCTGCCTCATGTCCTGCCTTGGTCCTGTTGGACTGACTCCCAGCAGAACCTCTGGATTCTGGACCAGTCTTGGATTGCATTTCAAGGGTTACCCCTGCACAGTCAGTTTAAGAAAGATATTGACAAGCTGGGATGTGTGTGGAGGAGGGCGATCAAGATGATCTGGAAGCCAAGCCTTATGAAGAATGGTTGAGGGAGTTGGGCATGTCCAGCCAGGAGATGAGAAGACTGAAAGGTGATAGGATAGGCATCTTCAGATATCTCAAGGGCTGCCACATGGAAGAGGGAACAAGCTTGTTTTCTCCTGCTCTGGAGGGCAGGATCCGAACCATTGGATTCAAGTTAGAAGAAAGGAGATTCTGACTAAATATTTGGAAAAACTTTCTGATAGTAAGAGCTTGTCAGTGGTGGAACAGACTCCCATGAGGAGTGGTGGACTCTCGGAAGCAAGAAGAAATTCTGGTGAAAGAAGAATGGCAGATAAAATTAATGGACTACGCAGAATAAGATAAGGTGACAGGAAGGATTCGAAACCTGCAGGACCAGAGATTCACAGAAGATTGGAGGAAATATACACTATTTGAAGAGCAACTGTAAACAAAAAATTACGCTAGTAGGACTTACAAGAAGTTTTGTAAGGAGGAATATATGAAACATTGTAGAGAAAGAAGAGAGATATTAGTTATGAGATTTTAAATGCAATAGTGAAAGTAAGAAATGTAAATGAAGTGAATAGATTGGAAAATTTTCAGATGTGATTGATGGAAGTAAAAAGAAAACAGTATAAGATATAAAAGTATGTTTAATTGTTGTTGAAAATGATATGTTAAAAAACTAATAAAATTTATTTATTTATTTTTAAAAAGAGAAGTGGTGGACTCTCCTTCCTTGGAGGTTTTTAAGCAGAGATTGGATGCCCCCACTTGGAGGAGGTCCTGGATGCTTTAGCTCAGTTTCCTGTGCTGCAGGGGTTGGACTAGATAACTCTTGGGGTCCCTTCCAAGTCTAAGATTCTATCACTCTATGATTTCTTGGAGATAACTGCACGAGAGCCTTCACCATCCACTCCAGGGTGTCCTGTCCTGACCTTGGGCCGAAGGTCCCCAAAGAACGATGGGGTAAGTGCTGCCAGAGCCCCAGAACCTCAGAGATTTCTGATGGCCACCAATGTAGGTGGCCTTAAAAGAGGACCAGACAAATTCATGGAGGAGAGGACTATTGATGGCAGGTAAAGGGAAAGGGACCCCTGACCATTAGATCCAGTCATGATTGACTCTGGGGTTGTGGCGCTCATCTCACTTTATTGGCCAAGGGAGCCAGTGTACAGCTTCTGGGTCATGTGGCCAGCAGGACTAAGCCACTTTTGGCACACCAGAGCAGTGCATGGAAATGCCGTTTACCTTCCCGCTGGAGCGGTACCTATTTATCTACTTGCACTTTGATGTGCTTTCCAACTGCTAGGTTGGCAGGAGCAGGGACCGAGCAACAGGAGCTCACCCCGTTGGGAGATTCGAACCGCCAACATTCTGATCGGCAAGTCCTAGGCTCTGTGGTTTAACCCACAGCACCACCCGCGTCCCTATTGAGGGCAGGTAGGAGACAGCAGTGCTTCTGAATACCATTTGCTGGAAACCGCTGGAAGGGAGAGGGCTCTTTTGCTCGCATCCTGCTTGAGGCTTTTCAAGCAAAGGCATCTGGTTGGCCATTGTGAGAACATGAAGCTGGACTAGATGGGCCACTGCCCAGCCTGTTCCAGCAGACTCTTCTTATGTTCTTATGAGGCTCAGAAAAGAACATTTCTCTGATGAAAATAGGGATTTACAGCAGCAGCAACAACAACAACAAGTACTTTATTATTTGTTTTCTCCTGCTCTGGAGGGTAGGACACAAACCAATGGATTCAAGAAAGAAGATTCCTACTAAACATCATGTGTTGGCGCGGGGCTTATTGAGTTGTTTTTGTTTTGATTATGTATTTTGTCGTTTTATATTCTGACTTTATCCTGTGACCTGCCCTGAGACCTGCCGGTATACGGAGGTACAGTCATACCTCGGGTTACATTTTTGGTTTATGGACGCACTGAAACCCAGAAGTACCAGAACAGGTTACTTCCAGTTTTGGGCACTCGCACATGCACGGAAGCGCTAAATCGCACTTTGCACATGCACAGAAGCGCCGAATCACGACCCGCACGTGCACAGAAGTGGCGCTGCGGGTTGCGAACGCTGCGTGTTGTGAATGTGCCTCCCGCACGGACCACGTTCGTAACCCGAGCGTCCACTGTATACAAATTTAATAAACAACAACAACTTTCTGATGGCAAGAGCTGTTCCACAGTGGAACGGACTTCCCTGCAAGGCAGTGGGCTTTCCTTTTTTGGAGGTTTTTAAGCAGAGGTTGGCTGACCACCTCTCATTGATTCCTCAGATTCCTGCCTTTTAGGAGGTTGGGCGAGATCCTTGGGACCCTACGATTCTAGGAGCTGTCTGTGAGCAGGGAGGATTGCCCCAGGGGGTGGGGTGAGATATGGCAGATGGAAAGATGGTCACGTTTCATAGCCTCTGCTGGAAGGGACCCCACACACGCACCCTGATTGGGGGTTTACTCATCGTTTAAAGATGGGCTCCTTGAATTTCATGTTGTTTTCTGTCAGCAAAGAGGAATGGTGGACTCTGAGCTGCTAATGTCCCAGAACACTTAGGCCAACAGATTAGGCTTTGGGAAAACATTAAGACAAAAAAAGGTGGGGTGCAAATAGGTTTGGTAGGGGGAAGGTGGTAGCTCTGCTTAGCTGCTGTTTTTCTTCTCCTTTTTTTCCACAGGCCAGATTGTTTCTGAGATAAGAGTTTGCTGAAGCCACACTGACAACAAGGGAGAGATGGTGTGAAAACCACTCAGTCTGAGGTGAAAATGCAGGGTGGGTTAAAAACAAGGGGATAACATTTTCACATGCAGCCTTGAGGAACAATGTCAGAGGAGATTAAACTCCTGGGCCTCCACAATTTGCACACACACACATCCCACAGGTGTTTAAGTCACCAATTTGCAATTTGAGCATATATTGACCAGGGGGGAAACAGAAAGAACCTTGTAATTAGTCTAAGGCTATTTCTTGCAAATCCCTTTAAAGAGAGAAGGCAGGTTTTTAAACACCACCATGCATATCTGCATGATTTAAATTTGGAAGAAGTCTATTCCGTTGGAGGGGGCTGGACTAGATGACTTTGGGTCCCTTCCAGTTCTACAAGTCTATGATTCCGTAAGTAAAGGCAAGCATTGGGAGAGATGATTTAGGACACGCCACACTTCAAATGGGTGTAATGGCCATTCAGTCCAAAGAACTTCACTAGGAAGAGGGGTTGACTGTTAAAATTCCTCTGGCAAAGATAGCTCTGGGAGGGCAACAGCACATTTAGCAAATGACACTTCCCAGACTATTTTGAAAGGAGCTGTGGCTCTTTAAAATGGTATTATAGTGCTTTAAATGCATAGCATAGACGGGGTCCAAGAGTGTCTCTCAAGGATCAGAGTGTTCAGGCAGAGGTATCAGAGTTTTACAAGGTAAGGAGTGCCCAGAGGGAAAATATTAGGATTATTATTAGAAATATTAGGACTATTTGCTAGCATGGTCCGTCTCCAGAGCCTCCAGAATTCAAATCTCTCTGTGGATGAGAAACTCATGAGTGACATGCCTCTTACTTTAGGTGCACATCTAAATAATAATAAAAAAAATATTATTATTATTGAGGTTACAGGGAACCAGATGGAGGGCCTTCTCAATAGTGACGCCCACCCTGTGGAACACCCTCCCTTCAGATGTGAAGGAAATAAGCAGCTATCCTATCTTTAAAAGACATCTGAAGGCAGCCCTGTTCAGGGAAGTTTTTAATATTTAACACTGTATTGTTTTTAACACTTGATTGGGAGCCGCCCAGAGTGGCTGGGGAAACTCAGCCAGATGGGTGGGGTATAAATCAACTAGAGCCAGGGCTTTTTCGGCTGTGGCTCTGATCTGGTGGAACACTCTGTCAGAAGAGACTAGGGCCCTGCGGGACTTGACATCTTTCCGCAGGGCCTGCAAGACAGAGCTGTTCCACCAGGCCTTTGGCCAAGGCACAGCCTGACTCCCTCCCTCGGCAATCTTCGCGGAGCTCTGGCCCAATGGTTGCCAGTGGCTTGATTTGAATTAATTTTATAATGAATGATTTTAGAGTGTTATTTGTGTTGTACTTTTGTACTGTTTTATTGTTGTTAGCCGCCCTGAGCCCGGCTTCGGCTGGGGAGGGCGGAATATAAAATACAAATTATTATTATTATTATTATTATTATTATTATTATTAAAATTATTATTATTAGTAGTACATCTATATAAACTTGTGCCCACATCAAGTTGCCATTTGGTACATATCCTGTCTGCCAGCTATGTTCACATTCTGGTAAAGTTCTATTTTGAACTGTTGATTCATCTATGGGTTATTTATAACAAATTGTTGTGACACACACACACACACACACACACACACACACACACACCCTGCTCCAGCCTACCCGGTGAGGTGGCCTATCATTACAACCTTGAGGGCTAGACACATGGAGATATTTCAAAACGGAAGCTGAGTCTGAATTCTGGACCCAATACTCAACTGTGCATTTATTTAGTGCAGATGTAGAGCACACACGCTTCCTTGCTTTGGGGACATTCCCAGAGGGTACCCAGATATAGGACTGTGTGAACCGTGAATCAGAAATCTCCAGTTTCAGCCCATCCTTCCCTGGAGGTCTCAGCCCTCACCCTCGCCTTCCATGGAATTGTCAGGAGTTCAGCCTACACTCGAGTAGGACCCTGGCAGAGACACATGCCTGACTGGCATGTTCTCTCCCTCCTGGTCGATCGTTCGGGAGCTTTAAAAGCTTTCTTCAGCCCGAACATCACAGCGACCGCTGCCAACCGACACCGGCACACTTAGGGATTTGCAGAGTTTGCGCAGTTGCGTAACAGACCTCAGCAACTCAGCTAATCTACTTTATTTACATATAAACACACACGAAGCACTGCAACATGGCTCCCTCTCTCTCTAGCATCAGACAGCAAAGAGAAAATGAACAAAGGACAATAGTCCCACTTCACGGAACACAGTAACACAAACATCCTGTCTCCGTCACTTCCAACTCTGCAGAGTCAAAACATATACCGTCATGTGATAGACAACAATCCCATGACTGCAATCATGGAGCAGGAATTCTAACAGGAATATCTGTACAGACCTACCTCACAGAGTTGTAGGGAGGACAAGATCACAATTTGAGAGCACAAAGAGGGAGAGTGCGTCATCTCAATGCTAATAAATAAATGAATGAACGATTTTGGCTATCTACTGTGTGAGTTCCTCCAGAATTGCCCATTAGGATTGTGGACCACTGGGACATCAAATGACCTTGGAAAAGGTTTGGAAAGGGCAGCCAGAATGAGTATGGAGAAAGGGAGAGTTAGAGGCTGCATGATAAGAGTTAAAGAATTATTCATGGAATGTAATAATAATAATAATAATAATAATAATTTTTTATTTATAACCCGCCCTCCCCAGCCAAGGCTGGGCTCAGAGCGGCTTACAAGCAATAATAAAAACAAGATGAATGGTTACAAACTTAAAAACAAAATTAAAATACAACATTAAAATACTGAAACATTAAAATATTAAAATGTAGCCTCATCGCAGGAGGAGAAGGAAAAGAAGGGGGGAAAAGAGAGGGGGGGAGGGAGGGAATCAAACTGGCTCCAAGCCAAAGGCCAGGCGGAACAACTCTGTCTTACAGGCCCTGCGGAAAGAAATCAGATCCTGCAGGGCCCTGGTCTCATGAGGCAGAGCGTTCCACCAGGCCGGAGCCAGAGTTGAAAAGGCCCTGGCTCTGGTTGAAGCCAATCTAACTTCCTTAGGGCCCGGGACCACTAGGGTGTTGTTATTTATGGACCTTGAGGCTCTCCATGGGGCATACCAGGAGAGGCGGTCCCGGAGGTACGAGGGTCCTAGGCCGTGAAGGGCTTTAAAGGTCAAAAGCAGCACCTTAAATCTGACCCTGTACTCCACCGGGAGCCAGTGCAGCTTGAAAAGCACTGGGTGAATATGCTCCCATGGCAGAGACCCCGTGAGGAGCCTCGCTGCAGCATTCTGCACCCGCTGGAGTTTCTGGGACAGCTTCAAGGGCAGCCCCGCGTAGAGCGAATTACAGTAGTCAAGCCTGGAGATGACCGTCGCATGGATCACTGTGGCCAGGTCGGGGGGGGGGGGAGGTAAGGGACCAACTGCTTGATGCGGCGAAGGTGGAAAAATGTCGCCTTGGCTGTTGCTGTAACCTGCGCCTCCATGGAAAGGGAGGCGTCAAGGATTACACCCAAACTCTTAACGGAAGGCAATGGCACTAATTGGGCCCCCGCAAGAGAAGGGAGTTGGTCCCTCATCCCCATGCCATCCCGACCTAGCCATAGGACATAGAATGTAGAAAGTGGATAGAGAATTCCCACCCCCCTCATAACACTAGAACTCGTAGATGCCTAACAAAACTGAAGGCTGCACAGCTGTAGGCAGTGATGCTTCTGAATACCAGTTGCTGGAAACAATATTAGAGCAGGAGGCTCTTATGCTCAGATCCTGGTTGACCCCTGGGAGAAGAGGATGCTGGATTGGTGGGCCATTGGCCTGTTCTACCAGGGCTTTTCTTTTATACGTTTCTCTCAGTACATTTCCGAGCACAATGAAAGGTGTTGGTGCTGACCTTGAAAGCCCTAAATGGCCTCGGCCCAGTGGACCTGAAGGAGCATCTCTACCCCCATCGCTCTGCCCGGACACTGAGGTCCAGCTCCGAGGGCCTTCTGGCGGTTCCCTCTCTGCAAGAAATGAGGTTGCAGGGAACCAGGCAGAGGGCCTTCTTGGTGGTGGCGCCCTCCCATCAGATGTCAAGGAAATAAACAACTACCTGACTTTTAGAAGACATCTGAAGGCAGCCCTGTTTAGGGAAGTTTTTACTTTTTGATGTTTTATCGTATTTCTAATATTCTGTTGGGAGCCGCATAGAGTGGCTGGGGAAACCTAGCCAGATGGTCATATAATAATAATAATAATAATAATAATAATAATAATAATAATAATATCAAAAAATCAAAAAGTGTCAGACATTAAAAACTTCCCTAAACACCTTCAGGTGTCTTTTAAAAGTAAAATAGTTAATAGATAATGAATTATAATATTATTAGTTGTGCTTATGGAATGCCCCCTCCGCCCTTGCCTGGACTCCGAGGACCAGAAGTGCTGAAACGTGCTGAATCCACTTCCCTGAAACCCAGCGCTCCTCTCCAGGAAACGACAGGCTAGTGGATAAGGTGCCCGTTGGTTGAAACAAAAAGACTTGCATTATCTGCCATATCTCTTGATACCTATTAACGCAATCAGATTTACTTAGCGCACCAGCGGGGGCTGCAATAATCTCTTTCCCTTCTTATTCCCACCTCGCTCCCTTTTCCTGCTCAACTTGGGCTGCTTTGTTTGCATACCTTTCTCTTCTTGGGATGTGTTTGCGGGGCTTACCTTTGGCTCCCGGAAATGCTATGATGCTGAGAGATGTTGCCTCCCTCCTCCGTCCAGCCCCCCTCCCCCCCGGCTCCATCCCTGATCACACTTGTCTTTGAACGCTCCCAAACTTGACTTTGATTAGCCACGCTAATAAACGAGAGAGATTTCATCCTCTCCCCACCCAGCACTCTTTATTAATGTCACTCGTTCGAGTTGAAAAGATGTGCACTTAATGCTCTCTTTTCATCTCCGCCAAGAAAGCAACACTAAGCAAACAACAATAATAGTAGTAATAAAAGTATTTAACGATAGCATATAGGATTTGTCGAGATGGTAATCAGGGAAACTGGTAATTGAAGCTTTCTTTTCCTTCCTTTCTTTTTTTTGGCGGGGTGGCGGTGGAGAGAAACCCTTCCGCCTGCTTAATAGGATGAAATTAGCTGGAGTGGCTCCGTGTTTGAAGAGGTTATGATCTAATTGGCAGTGCCCCCTGGGTTTGCGGCTGGACCAGGCGATCAGGTGGAGTCGCAGGAGGGCATGGGAACCTCTGAAGTACAAGGCTCAGCTTCCGCCATACTAATTAGCCTAAATTAGCTATGCTGGTTTTCGTGCCGGCTTTTGAATTCCCCCGGTAATGCTTTTATCAGGGCCGTACGGAGAGAAATATTAAGCGGCCAACCAAGTTCACCTGCTTAATGGCAAGGATGCCAGGGGTCGCTCGGCGAGGTTTTTCCTTTTCCTTTTTAAGCACCAAAACTAAAGCAACGAGCTTATAATAGGAAATAACACCTGGGTATCAAGCGTGCCCCGAAAGATAGACTCAGGAGGACCACGCGTTGTGCTCCTCCTCGAGGAATGAAGATGTTTCCTTAGCATCCGGTCAGTTCCTCATCCGTTTAAGCACATAGGAAGAGCCTTGCTGGCTTGAGCCACTGGTCCACTGGTCCATTGACATCCTTCTCTCACACTGGCCAGGCAGTGAGCTTCCCCTAGAGAGGGTTATTAATGGCTCCCTGCCAAGAAAACTCAATGGACAAAGACAACAGGCATATAAAAGTTATGACAGTTAGAACTGGATATGGAACAACTGATTGGTTCAAAAATGGGAAAGGAGTACGACAAGGCTGTATATTGTCTCCCTGCTTATTCAAAATTCATCATGCAGAAGGCTGGGTTGGATGAATCCTAAACCGGAATTAAGATTGCCGGAAGAAATATCAACAACCTCGGATATGCAGATGACAACCTTGATGGCAGAAAGTGAGGAGGAATTAAAGAACCTTTGAATGAGGGTGAAAGGAGAGAGCGCAAAATATGGTCAGAAGCTCAACTTCAAAAAAACGAAGATCATGGCCACCGGCCCCATCACCTCCTGGCAAATAGAAGGGGAAGAAATGGAGGCAGTGAGAGATTATACTTTCTTGGGCTCCATGATCACTGCAGATGGTGACAGCAGTCAGGAAATTAAAAGACGCCTGCTTCTTGGGAGAAAAGCAATGACAAACCTAGACAGCATCTTAAAAAGCAGAGACATCACCTTGCCAACAAAGGTACGTATAGTAAAAGCTATGGTTTTCCCAGTAGTGATGTATGGAAGTGAAAGCTGGACCTTAAAGAAGGCTGATCGCCAAAGAATTGATGCTTTTGAATTCTGGTGCTGGAGGAGATTCTTGAGAGTCCCATGGACTGCAAGAAGATCAAACCTCTCCATTCTGAAGGAAATCAGCCCTGAGTGCTCACTGGAAGAACAGATCCTGAAGCTGAGGCTCCAATATTTTGGCCACCTCATGAAAAGAGAAGACTCCCTGGAAAAGACCCTGATGTTGGGAAAGCTGGAGGGCCCAAGGAGAAGGGGACGACAGAGGACGAGATGGTTGGACAGTGTTCTCGAAGCTACCAGCATGAGTTTGACCAAAGTGTGGGAGGCAGTGGAAGACAGGAGTGCCTGGCCTGCTCTGGTCCAGGGGGTCACGAAGAGGAGGACACGACTAGACAACTAAACAACAACAGCCACGAAGCTTCTGCTCTTACCTTCACCAGTAGCTTGAAACCACAGGAGGGGCCAGTGCGCTTAGGCACATGTTCTGCTCCCCGGTTTCTCACAGACATCTGGCTGGCCGCTGCCAGAACAGGATGCAGGACTAGACGGGCCATTGGCCAGATCCAGCAGGCATCTTCTTATGTTCTTAAAAGGAAGAATAATTGGCTTGATGGCCAAATATCTGCTTTGCATGCAGGACATCCCAGGTCCAAAACCCAACATGTCCAGGAAGGGCTGGGAGAGACTCCCTGTCTGAACCCCTGGAGAGCTGCTACCAGTCAGTGCTGGCAATGCTGACCTAGATTGACCAACGGCCAGACTCATTACATGGCAGCTTCCTGTCCTGGCTATATGTAATTGCACCTCACACACTAAGGGACGCGGGTGGCGCTGTGGGTTAAACCACAGATCCTAGGACTTGCCAATCAGAATGTCGGTGGTTTGAATCCCTGCAACAGGGTGAGCTCCTGTTGCTCGGTCCCAGCTCCTGCCCACCTAGCATTTCAAAAGCACATCATAGTGCAAGTAGATAAATAGGTACCACTCTGGCGGGAAGGTAAACGGTGTTTCTGTGCGCTGCTCTGGTTCGCCAGAAGCGGCTTAGTCATGCTGGCCACATGACCCGGAAGTTGTACGCCGGCTCCCTTGGCCAATAAAGCGAGATGAGCGCCGCAACCCCAGAGTCGGCCACGACTGGACCTAATGGTCAGGGGTCCCTTTACCTTTAACACACGCACTGAACATGATCCATGTATGAATCTGTTATTGCTTGTATGGCTCTGGTTAGTTTGTACATAAGTTTATATGTAATATGTAACTATTATTGCCATTATTATTACTATTATTAGTGTTCAAATGTGAGCAGAACTTGACTGGACTACCAGCTTGCATGTGTAAATCCACTAAAACTCATTCATTCTCCACCTGCCTTGCCCCGCATGCTTACTCTAATGCAAATCCCGCTATCTTCCACAGAGCTCTCTCCCAGCGAAGCTTGCCTTGGTTTGCAGCCTCCGTCTGTTTTGTCACGGAAGAAGCGAGACCCTTTTCAAAGCCAGGCGACTTTCCATCCTGGAGGGAGGGCCCAGGAGAGGCACTCTTATTCCTCACTTTCCTCTCCTCCTCTTCTGTAAGCTATTGACGTTTTTTAATTTTCGCTTCCCATCCCCCGATTAATCAACTTTAACCATGCAAAGAGATTTGTGGTGCATTCAGAATAATTTTCACAAATCTGTTTTAATTGAAAAATGTGTCTGGGTGGAATAAAAAGAAACAAAGGGGAGAATTTTCTCAGCCGAGAAAGTATCTCCCTTTGAGTTGCCGGCAAGCAAGCAAGCAGGGTTGGGTGTGGGTTGGAGAGTCGATACTCTATTCTGAAATACAGATAAGATGAAAAGTTAGACAGTTTTCACATCCTAGTGAGCACAAGTGGCCCCAGACAGCCTAGTTAGATAAGATCGCTCCAGGTAAAAGACCATAATTCTTCATAATCATAGTTTAGAAGTCCTGGGCCCTAAGGAAGTCAGATTATCCTCCACCAGGGCCAGGGCCTTCTCAGTGATGGCTCCGACCTGGTGGAATGCTCTGTCCCATGAGACAAGGGCCCTGCAGGGTTTAACTTCCTTCCACAGGGCCTGTAAGACAGAGCTATTCTGCCTGGCTTTCAATTTGAACTTAGCCTGATCTTTTATTCCCCTTCCTTCCCTTCCACTCCCCTTTTCATGAAGATTACTTGCTACGGGATCCCACAGCTAATTCTCCCCTGGTCTCCTCGCTAGTCCAAATAGGACTAATTTAGCCAGCTAGCCCTGGTGATCATCTAATGTTTATTGGATGGATTTCCCCACTAAACTGATTTGTGAATTCTGAATTTATTGTTATTCACGTTTTATACTGTATTTTATGCCTTTTTTGTTGTTGCATCAATTAGGTGTTTTAAATTTGTTGTTAGCTGCCCTGAGCCCGGTTTTCTGAACCGGGAAGGGCTGGGTATAAATTAATAATAATAATAATAATAATAATAATAATAATAATAATAATAAAAGTCTGAGGCTGCTCCCCTGGATCACTTTTCACTACAGCTTTCCAGGTTGGCTGGGAATGATGGGAGTTGTAGTCCAACACATCTGGAGGGCACCATGTTAGAGAAAGCTGAACTGGACCATGTGACTCCTTTGCTACTCCAGCTCCAGCGGCAACTGACCTGCTGCCAAATTCAGTTCAAGGTGCTGATCTCCATACCCTTGACATTTGGAAAGGGACATAGCATGGGTTGCTGGTACCCTTGGCAGGGCAAGTGTTTATGTTCCCCCTGGTGGACTGGGCAGCAGTGGCAGAGCAAGCTGATTGGGTACCTGGGGCGGTGTGTGTCCCCTGCGACCAGGGGTGGGGCCAGCTCCACGGGGCCTCCGAAGCATCTGCCTGCCTCCTCCCACTCAGCTGCCCTAAAGCTGGGGGGGGAGGCAGCGGGCGGACCGTTTGGGGCAGTGCGGAGGCTGCGGGCACCCAAGCCACCGCGTCATTCCCAGGAGAGACAATAATAATAATAATAATAATGATGATGATGATGATAATAATAATAATTTATTATTTATACCCCGCCCATCTGGTTGAGTTTCCCCAGCCACTCTGGGCAGCTCCCAATCGAGTGTTAAAAACAATACAGCATTAAATATTAAAAACATCCCTGAGCAGGGCTGCCTTCAGATGTCTTTTAAAGATAAAACAGCTGCTTATTTCCTTCACATCTGAAGGGAGGGCGTTCCACAGGGTGGGCGTCACTATTGAGAAGGCCCTCCGTCTGGCTCCCTGTAACCTCACTTCTCGCAATGAGGGAACCGCCAGAAGGGCCTCGGAGCTGGATCTCAGTGTCCGGGCAGAACGATGGGGGTGGAGACGCTCCTTCAGGTATACAGGACTGAGGCCGTTTAGGGCTTTCAAGGTCAGCACCAACACTTTGAATTGTGCTCAGAAACGTACTGGGAGCCAATGCAGATCTTTCAGGACCGGTGTTATGTGGTCTCGGTGGCCACTTCCAGTCACCAGTCTAGCTGCCGCATTCTGGATTAATTGCAGTTTCCGGGTCACCTTCAAAGGTAGCCCCACATAGAGCGCATTGCAATAGTCCAAGTGAGAGATAACCAGAGCATGCACCACTCTGGCGAGACAGTCTGCGGGCAGGTAGGGTCTCAGCCTGCATACCAGATGGAGCTGGTAGACAGCCCCCCTGGACACAGAATTAACCTGTGCCTCCATGGACAGCTATGAGTCCAAAATGACTCCCAAGCTGCGCACCTGGTCCTTCAGGGGCACAGTTACCCCATTCAGGACCAGGGAATCCTCCACACCTGCACGCCTCCTGTCTCCCCAAAACAGTACTTCTGTCTTGTCAGGATTCAACCTCAATCTGTTAGCTGCCATCCATCCTCCAACTGCCTCCAGACACTCACACAGGACCTTCACCGCCTTCAGTGTGGTGTAGTGGTTAAGAGCGATAGAATCTGGTGAACCGCGTTCGCGTCTCCGCTCTTCCACCTGCAGCTGCTGGGTGACCTTGGTCTAGTCACGCTTCTCTGAAGTCTCTCAGCCCCACTCACCTCACAGAGTGTTTGTTGTGGGGGTGGAAGGGAAAGGAGATTGTTAGGCACTTTGAGACTCCTTAAAGGTAAAGGTAAAGGTACCCCTTTTTGGAATTTCTCATCGTCCTGCTGTCGGATTCTTCCAGTTTGCCTTGCTATTTCTGCATACTCCAATACTTTCTGTTGCCATTCTTCGGTTGTCGGAATATCCTGTTGTTTCCGTCTCTGTCCAAGGAGTAGTCTTCCTGCTGTTGTGGCATACAGGAAGAATTTCTGAGCTTCCTTTTTAATGTCCTCTCCAACCATTCCTAGCAAAAATGCCTCCAGTTTTTTTATAAAAGGTGTACCTAAATATCTTTTTTTAACTCATTATACACACTATCCCCAAAAGTCTTCACCTTGTCACACAACCACGTGGTGGAATTTTTTTACGAGGTCAGCAGTCATATTATCTGAAAAACAGATTTATTTATTTTTTAAAAAAATAAACAACTGCTGCCTTATTTCACACCACTTTTGTGATTATTTTTTTTAAAAAAGGAATATTTACATATTGATTGTTTGGAACCTTATTACCCAAAGGTTTCTAAGCGACTTTAATTACATTATATACCATGTTTAATGGTATGTTTTCAATCTCAGGGTTGTTCCAAGGAACTGAAAGTGGCACATGGTTGTTGGTCGTCTCCTTTTATCCTCACAGCAGCCCTGAGAGGTGGGTTAGGCTGAGAGCGTGGAATTGGCCCAAGATCACTTTGGAAGCTTCAAAGCTGTGTTGAGGATTTGAACGCAGGACCCGCCAGTCAAAGGCCGATATCACAATGGCTCTTGAAAAGTGTGCCGAGGAAAAATAATGGGAAAAGGGATGCATTTTTAAAATAAATGAATAAAAATGAAATAGAGAAAATGGGAGTGATTTGGTTTGACATCAGTAAACAGAAAGGTGTAGTTCTTAGTGCATATTTTAATTCCCAAATTTCCTTCTTCATAATCCTTTTTGCAAACTGTTTTTTTTTTAATAGAAAACATCAGCATATTTTACATTTCCGTGTAGTAGGGAGTTATTCTAAGAGTTTTCTCATAAGTGATCCATATTTCTTCTATTACCATCTCTTCTCCCCCTCCCCTTTTTTCTTTGGTAAACTTAATTTGAATTTAGAAAGTCTCCAAATGATAATTGAATCACAAGTTTGGATTAGAATTCTAGCAGCAACACTTGACTTGGTCAAAATCACTGTTATGAAGAGATGCAATTTTTACACAGTACTTCACATTGATTAAGTAATGTGTGAAAATGGGGAAAAAAGAATTTGAATCTTAATCATAGTCATTTGCATGAAATAAAAGTCTGTGTCAAGGGAACGCGCATTATAATAACTCCTCGGTGTTTTGGTTGCATCAGTGAGCATAGAAGTTGTATACTTCCCCTGCCTGACCCCACCAACAATGTATAAGAATTCCTTCATTTCCAGTGCGGCTTTTTTTTTTTTTTGATGATGTGAGAGTTTTGCAATATGTGAGTTATTTCAGTTGGTTGAGCCAGTGTGTACATGGTGACAGAGGCCAATTTTACTCAAGCTTGGCACACCTAAGAGGAAAGGGTTAATAAACTGGTAACCACATCTGTTGCATACCCTCCAACATTTCTCTGATGAAAATAGGGAGGCTCTATTTAATAATAATAGGGACGCGGGTGGCGCTGTGGGTTAAACCACAGAGCCTAGGACTTGCCGATCAGAAGGTTGGCGGTTTGAATCCCCGCGACGGGGTGAGCTCCCGTTGCTCGGTCCCTGCTCCTGCCAACCTAGCAGTTCGAAAGCATGCCAGTGCAAGTAGATAAATAGGTACCACTCCAGCGGGGAGGTAAACAGCGTTTCCGTGCGCTGCTCTGGTTCGCCAGAAGCGGCTGAGTCCTGCTGGCCACATGACCCAGAAGCTGTACGCCGGCTCCCTCGGCCAATAAAGCGAGATGAGTGCTGCAACCCCAGAGTCGGTCACGACTGGACCTAATGGTCAGGGGTCCCTTTACCTTATTTAATAATAATAATAATAATAATAATAATAATAATAATAATAATAGCACCAGTCCCATTGGCTGGGTTGCCCAGCCACTCCGGGTGGCTTCCAACATATATAAAAACGTAATAAAACTTTAAAAACTTCCCTATACAGGTGTCAGGGCCAGATTTAGGTATGATGAGGCCCTAAGCCATGGGTAGGCAAACTAAGGCCCGGGGGCCGGATCTGGCCCAATTGCCTTCTAAATCTGGCAGACAGTCTGGGAATCAGTGTGTTTTTACATGAGTAGAATGTGTGCTTTTATTTAAAATGCACCTCTGGGTTATTTGTGGGGCATGGGAATTCGTTCATTCCCCCCCCCCAATATAGTCCGGCCCTCCACAAGGTCTGAGGGACAGTGGACTGGCCCCCTGCTGAAAAAGTTTGCTGACCCCTGCCCTAAGCTACTGAAGGTAATGGGGCCCTTGATATGTCCAGCTGTCCTTTGTCAACAAAAAATTGTCGCTGTTTTTTGTGTTGAATATATGCTATATGGTCATTTATCGACCTATTAGGTATCTAAAGCTATTCACACATAACGAAATATGTATTTTATCAAAGTAATTGTTGAACTGAGTTTGGAAATGTGCATCCAGTTTTTTTTTCCTTTAAATTTTTTGGGGGGTCCCCCCAAGAGAGTGGGGCCCTGAGCTTATACGTAAATCCGGCACTGACAGGTGTCTTCTGAAGGTTGTATAGTTACTTATTGCCTTGGCTTGGGGGGTTGCATAACTCTATACCCTCCAACCATTTCTCTGATGAAAATAAAGGGTAAAGGTAAAGGTACCCCTGCCCATACGGGCCAGTCTTGACAGACTCTGGGGTTGTGCGCCCATCTCACTCAAGAGGCCAGGGGCCAGCGCTGTCCGGAGACACTTCCGGGTCACGTGGCCAGCGTGACATCGCTGCTCTGGCGAGCCAGAGCCGCACACGGAAACGCCGTTTACCTTCCCGCTGGTAAGCGGTCCCTATTTATCTACTTGCACCCGGGGGTACTTTCGAACTGCTAGGTTGGCAGGCGCTGGGACCGAGCAGCGGGAGCGCACCCCGCCGCAGGGATTCGAACCGCCGACCTTTCGATCGGCAAGTCCTAGGCGCTGAGGCTTTAACCCACAGCGCCACCTGCGTCCCCTGATGAAAATAGGGATGTCCTAAGGAAAAGTGGGACATTCCGGGATTACATCAGAAACCAGGATGGGTTCTGTAGATCGGGGACTGTCCCTGGAAAACAGGGACACTGGAAGGTCTGCTGTTGCCTCTGAAGGATGCTAGTGACAAGACTAACACCCTGCTCTACCTGCTCTGGAGTTGAGAGACGACCTAACCTGGGGAGAAAACAGCAAAGACCTGATGAAGAGAGCACAGCAAAGGTTATATTTTCTGAGAATCCTCCGGCAAAATAATCTCTCAAAGGACCTGTTGATGGCATTTTACCATTGTACTGTGGAGAGTGTATTAACTTATGGTCTATGTGTATGGTTTGGGAGCTGCACGGTCAGGGGGAAAACAATGCTGTCCAGGGTTGCAAAGACTGCGGAGAGAATAATTGGGTGCACTCTTCCCACCTTGGATCAAATCTACGCTTCCAGGTGCCATAAGAAAGCTGCAGAGATAGCGCAGGATAGTGCGCACCCCGGAAATGATCTCTTTCAGCTTCTGCCTTCTGGAAGAATATACAGGGTTATAAAGACTAGGACTAGCCGCCTGAGAAAGTTTCTATCCAAATGCGATTTTGGTTTTAAACACAGTGTGAGGTAGTCTCTATGGGAGTATAGTGTATTTAATTATGGGGTATCAGAGCTTTTAGGGGGCTAACCAGGCTGGGATAGCAGGCTTGTTGGTTTTTGAAGGTCTGATGTAGATTTTTTCAATTTCGTTGTTCTATATAGGACAATGACAATAAAGATTATTGTATTGTATTGTATTGTATTGTATTGTATTGTATTGTATTGTATTGTATTGTATCGTATCGTATCCTTTATTTTTTTAAAAAAATAATATTTATTAGAGTTTCAAAGAAGTTACAAAAATGAAAAGAAGAGAAAAAAGGAAACAAAAAATACAGAATACAGAAAAATAAAAACAATTAAAAACAAATCAGTCTTTCCATGTCTTTTCTTTCATTTGCTTGTTTCCCTGACCTCCTCACACCTCCCTTTTTTGTATTCTAGTTCAATAGTTGTTTCAACAAGTCCTTACCATTTTTGCTTTATCTTGATATTTTATCTTAATATATTGTAACTTTACATTATCACCTGTTAACAATCCATTTTTACATGCCCCTTTGTTGCTAAAACCACATAACTTCATTCCAGCAACCTTATAACATTCCTTAATTTTACAGTGTTTCTGTAAGTAGTCTTTAAATTTCTTCCAATCATCTGGAATATGTCTGCAAGAACGTTAACAGGGATGCTCAATTTCATTAAGATTTCTTCATGTAGGCTATTTGAATCCTGACCCACAATCTTCAATCTCCGGGTGCATCAGAATAAAATCCACGCAACAGTTAAAAATGCACGTTCCAGAGAAAGTACGATGAAAACAGACTATCGGCAAAGTCAAACAACGGCAGTTCTAATGCCCAAGGCCTGAACAAACAGCCAGGTTTTTCACCTGGCACCTGAAAGCCAGCAGTGTGGGTGCCAACTGAATTTCCAGGGTAGGGCATGCCAGAGCTGGGGTGCAGCCATGGAAAAGATGTCACTGCCAGGCTCTCGGTGGTCGAGTGCTAAGGTGGGCATCCCTGGAAGATATCAAGTCACAGGCTTTTCCCCATTCCACCAGCATCTATCACTACCTATGAGACACCTTTTCTTACTGGGTGGTCATTTACTTATAAAGATGAAATGCTCTCCTCTTCTCCAGGCTAAAGATACCCAGATCCTTCGACCGTTCCTCATAAGGCTTGGTTTCCAGACCCCTGGTCATCTTGGTTCAGATCCTCCAAATGTCCCTAATTTCCTGGGGCAGTCCTGGGTTTACAGAAGCCATCCCAGCTTCTGATTTGATCCCGGAGTGTCCCACTTTTCCTTAGGATGTCCCTATTTTTATCAAAGAAATGTTAGAGGGTGTGAAGTTATCCAACCCCCAAGACGTCTGGAGGCAATCCTGTATAGGGAAGGTTTTTTTATGTTTTTATATATGTTGGAAGCAGTAAAATTATCATTATGGAATGGGACGTCCCTATTGTAGGAGGGTGTGTTGATTGCCCTTCTCTGCACACCTTCCAGCTTGTCAATATCCTTTCTAAATTGTGGCAGCCAGAACCTGACACAGAACTCCAGTGGCCAGATACAAATACTCAAAACAAACACAGCTCTCCCTTCTCATCTAGTCTGGTCTTTAAGAGGCAGATTTCTGGCACTGCTTAAGCCAATCTCCAGCACCTGAATCGGTTTCTTAGGTCAGCGTTATTTTACAGGTGCAATTCTATGCATGTCTACTCAGCACAAGTTCCCATTGTGTTCAACGAGTCTTCCTTTTTTATTATTGCATTCATATTCCACCTTTTTCCTCCAGGGAGCTTGAGGTGTCGTACATGGTTCCCCCCCTGCTCATTTTGTCCCCACAACAACCCTGTGAGGTAGGCTGGGCTGAGGAATAGTGACTGGCCCAGGTCGCCCAATGAGCTTCATGGCTGAGCAGTGATTTGAACCCTGGTCTCTTCCAGGTCCTAATCTGATCCTCAAACTTGCTGTGCCTCACTGCATCTCTAGATAAGCGGCTGACAACCTGTTGCATCTCTGCTGAAATGAAACCCTGCAGGGTGTAATGTTATGTTTTTCCGCTATGCCCCCCCGCAAGATGTCTCTTTTTAAAACAAAACGAAAATGAAACAAGCCGTTCTACGCCCCCTGAAGCTCTCCGGCCTCTGAGTCATTCCACCCCCCCCCCCCATATGCCCTTCTCGGAGGACCACCACCACCCCCCTGTTCGCTGAGAGCAATTCTGATGAGGAGACCAGAACGTTACACAGTGTTCTGGATAAGGGCAGGCCATTGATTTGTATAATAGCATTATAATCCCTCTGAATTAGACTGCTTCCACATTCGTAATGCATTCTAACACCCTGTTCCCATTTTTATCCTTAGTGGCACGATAATCTTATTTATGCAATTACATTTATCTGAATGACCTGAGGGGTGCCCAAAACATTCCAATGACCAGACGCTTTGGATAACCGGGAGTCTCGTTTATGGAGGGCAACGAAGGCACAGGGCTGTGTGTGTGTGTGTGAGAATATACCCTAACTTTGGGAAATAAAACCACTGGTTACACACTGAGTGACATGGGTTCCATATCGTCTTTGGGAGGACAGGCTGAAGGCAGTGAATGTCTTGTGTGAGTGTCTGGAGGCAGTTGGCGGATGGCTAGTGGCTAACAGATTGAGGTTGAATTCTGACAAGGCAAAGTACTGATTTTGGGGGACAGAGGGCAGACTAGTGTGGGGGACTCCCTGGTCCTGAATGGGGTAACTGTTCCCCTGAAGGACCAGGTGTGCAGCCTGGGAGTCATTTTGGACTCACAGCTGTCCATGGAGGCGCAGGTCAGTTCTGTGTCCAGGGCAGCTATCTACCAGCTCCACCTGGTACGCAGGCTGAGACCCTACCTGCCCGCAGTATTCCATTACTACATCCATCAAAACTTATTTACGCTGCTGAATTTATCTTAATGCTGTCAGCATTTTCAATCCCCCCCATACATTCAATAAACATTTCCCATCTTCTTTAAATGTATGTTCTTCTTGTTCTGTATGTTAGGTCCGCAAGCTGCGCATATTCCATCAGTTTAAGTTGCCATTCTTCTTTGGTTGGGACCTCGCTCGTTTTCCATTTTTGGGCTAACAAAACACAGGCTGCAGCATGTAGTATCTACGCAGTAAAGGTAAAGGTAAAGGGACCCCTGACCATTAGGTCCAGTTGTGATCGACTCTGGGGTTGCGGCGCTCATCTCGCTTTATTGGCCGAGGGAGCCGGCGAACAGCTTCCGGGTCATGTGGCCAGCATGACTAAGCTGCTTCTGGTGAACCAGAGCAGTGCACGGAAACGCTGTTTACCTTCCCGCCGGAGCGGTACCTATTTATCTACTTGTACTTTGACATGCTTTCGAACTGCTAGGTTGGCAGGAGCAGGGACCGAGCAACGGGAGCTCGCCCCGTCGTAGGGATTCAAACCAACGACCTTCTGATCAGCAAGTACTAGGCTCTGTGGTTTAACCCACAGCGCCACCCACGTCCCTTATATCTACGCAGTAGTGGCATACATAAATAACCTTTTTTGATACCTGGGGATTTCCGTCTGAATTATCCCCAAGGGATAATTGTAACAAGGGAGTCATCTGCTCCCAACTAGCCCCAGTCGACAATCTGGCTGCAGCTCTTGAGGAAGGTTGAAGTTTCTGTGCCCCTTCCAAAGGCAGCCCTACGTAGAGCAGTTACAGTGATCCAAGCAGGATTTGTCACTGCAGCCAAATCAGACATCTCAAGGAACGGGTGTAGCTGGTGCACTAGCTTTAATGGTGTGAATGTGCTCCTGGCTACTGCAGAGACTACGCAGCCATTGTTGTTGTTGTTTAGTCGTTTAGTCGTGTCCGACTCTTCGTGACCCCCTGGACCAGAGCACCACAGGCACTCCTGTCTTCCACTGCCTCCCGCAGTTTGGTCAAACTCATGCTGGTCACTTCGAGAACACTGTCCCACCATCTCGTCCTCTGTCGTCCCCTTCTCCTTGGGCCCTCCATCTTTCCCAACATCAGGGTCTTTTCCAGGGAGTCTTCTCTTCTCATGAGGTGGCCAAAGTCTTGGAGCCTCAGCTTCAGGATCTGTCCTTCCAGTGAGCACTCAGGGCTGATTACCTTCAGAATGGAGAGGTTTGATCTTCTTGCAGTCCATGGGTCTCTCAAGAGTCTCCTCCAGCGCCATAATTCAAAAGTATTAGTTCTTCGGCAATCAGCCTTCTTTATGGTCCAGCTTTCACTTCCATACATCACTACTGGGAAAACCATAGCTTTTACTATATGGACCTTTGTTGGCAAAGCCATGCTCAGGACTGAGTCCCAGAGCACACCCAAAGGATGAACCTGTGGCTTCAGAGAGAGTGTTGCTGAATCCCTGTTCCCTGTTCCGTCTTGACCAAGAGCACTTCTTCCTCATCTGGTTTAAGTTTCAAGAGACCTCCAGGACTGCAAAACGCAAGCATTTCGCAATGTATGCAAACACGTTTGTGTGCATGCGTGCGCAGCATGGAGGTTTGGTGTAAGTGGCAGCTCGATCAGCATGAATACGGGGTGGCTGGATTGCTCCCACATGGCTAAACCACTGTGCGTGCCAATAGCAAATCACTCTGTGCTTTTTTATATATTTTCATATTACATTTACTGCTCCTGTGGCTAATCCACTCATCACCCCCTCTCTCTGCTTGGTTGGTGATTTGCAAGCAGCAAGCCTTGGTCGATCGCTGTGTGCTTTGTTGACAGTAGCACGTTCCGTAGCTGTAGTTTGCCAGAGGGGCAACTGCAAAATGTGTGGGATTTCTTGGTTTTCCACAACATGGGTGGCTCAGGGATGGGGGGGGGGGGGAAGAGAGGCATTGTTGTTATATGATTGTAGCCCACCTAGGACAGCTCCATCATTCCAAAATGGAGTGGCTCGTTGTGCCCCATCAGTAAGGCAATTAGCTACTCATAGGGCTTAATGTACTAAAGCAACTGCCCAGTGCCCCCTCAAATTTATCCATAATTTAAGCCTTCAATGAGACTCTGCCGTGCATTTATATAATGACTATATAAGTGTCCAATCTGAATTTCAGCATAAGGCTGGACACCTTCAGCCAAGGATGAATGAAGCTCAGTTTTACCCCATTTCTGTTTGTTTGTTTGTTTGTTTGTTTGTTTGTTTGTTACAAAACGTTCACATGAAAAACTGAAATTTGCATGCAGCATAATGTATCTGTATATATTATTTTCACTAATATACGAAATAATGCACACTAACGCATAAGCATTTTTATACACATTCTTTTGTTTGCAGCACTGCGTCACAAAATTAATGGATTTCAAGGGCTGCTATGGTTTGCACATGGTTTCAGGAAGTGCAAATTAGGTTTGGATCGACATGTGAAACGAAGCAAAGTTCTCTTCTATCCCTCCATTCAGTTCATGCATATTCATGCTGCTCCTGATTTATCAGTTGCTTTACTCATAAAAATGACTCAAAGCGACTCACACGAAAACAATGCAAATGCTAAAATCAATTATAATTAACACAGTAAATAAAAACCTAGCAAACAAATAAAAGGCAGGCCCTAGCCCACCAAAAAGGGGCACAATTACATAAAAACCCATTCAAACTGATGCCCAAAAACCCACATAAAAAGGAGAGCTCCTGAGGAAATCATTCCACAATCACGGGGCCACCACGGAAAAGGCCTGTTGCCACACTCCACACCTCCTGTAGAGGGGGCTCACGGAGGAAGGCCTCAAATTGTATGAGGTGTCCCAGAAGTCATGATTTCCAATGCATTCCCTGCAAAAGCAGCCTTCTTCCTTTGCCTTCAGTAAAGGAACAGCTTCAGATTGCCCAAGTAGCTACTAGGCGTGGTTCCACCTGCCAAAAGCGCTGACTTGGGCTCCACGTTATGGGTGCCCAGCACAAACGCGGCATGACGTCATGATGTCACACGCCCCGTGACCTCAGAACCTGACTTCCGGTTGGGGGGAGAGAGCAGCAGGTGAGTTGGAAAGTGACTCTGAGAGATGGTCAGCCTGTGAGCTTCTTGGCTGTATGGCTATTTGAACCCAAGTCTTCCTCGCGGCTGTCAAACATGCTAACAAGCTCCACGTCAAGGAGGAAGACACTAAACAATGAATCCATAAGTGACTGTGGAGGCCAATTCTGGATCCACACGTCCATCCACAGTGGGGACATTGGTTTCCGGGCAGGAGTTGATCACGGTGTGGATTTGCCAAGCGTGCCTTCCTCCTAGCACCTTTCTCCCTTGCGTCCTGAGTTCGAGTGTCTTCAAAAACCATGACACCTTTGGTAAAGGCTGTTCTCCAATTGGAGCGCTCACAGGCCAATGTTTCCCAATGGTTAGTGTTTATACTACATTTTTAAAGATTTACCATGAGAGAGTCTTTAAACCTCTTTTGTTGACCACCAGCATTACGCTTTCCATTTTTAAGTTCGGGATAGAGTAGTTGCTTTGGAAGACGATCATCAGGCATCCACACAAGAAGACCAGTTCAACGAAGTTGATGTTGAAGAATCATTGCTTCGAGACTGGTGATCTTTGCAGAACGGTCCTGTATCTGCAAGGGATCATTGCAAAGACTGGGGGAGAACGATTGAGGCTACATGCACACCACACATTGAAAGCCCTATGAGACCACTTTGAACAGCCATGGCTTCCCCCAAAGAATTCTGGGAGCTGTAGTTTGTTAGGGGTGCAGAGAGTTGTTAGGAGGCCCCTATTCCTTGGGTTAAACCACAGAGCCTAGGGCTTGCTGATCAGAAGGTTGGCGGTTCAAATCCCCATGACAGGGTGAGCTCTTGTTGCTCGGTCCCTGCTCCTGCCAATCTAGCAGTTCGAAAGCACATCAAAGTGCAAGTAGATAAATAGGTACCACTCTGGCGGGAAGGTAAGTGGCGTTTCCGTGCGCTGCTCTGGTTCGTCAGAAGCGGCTTAGTCATGCTGGCCACATGACCCGGAAGCTGTACGCTGGCTCCCTTGGCCAATAAAGCGAGATGAGCGCTGCAACCCCAGAGTCGTTTGCAACTGGACCTAATGGTCAGGGCTCCCTTTACCTTTATTCCTCTCACAGAGCTGCATTTCCCACAGATACCTGGGAAGAGGGGTTGACTGTTAAACCATTCTGAGAATTGTCGCTCCGTGAAGAGAATAGGGATTTTCCTAGAACCTTCAGCAACCTTAGAAAAAACTACAGTTCCCAGAATCCTTTGGGGAAGCCATGACTGTTTAAAGTGGTATCATAGGGCTTTACATGTATAGCACAGATTGGGTCATAGTTTGAGTTGTTGTTGTTGTTTCCAGTGTTTGTGTGTGGACATTGAAGGTGATTTTAACCTGTGTTCGTATTTTAACTTTTGTATGTTTTAAAGTACAGTTGTGAAATTTTCTCGTCCTTATTTTTTTATCTCTTTGTAAAACGCTTTGAGGTTGTTGTTGTTTTTCACAGTGTGTGACTTTCGTGAAATAAATAAATTCCTAGCATGACTCAGGTGCACAAGACCAGCTGTGGCACTGGGTCTATGAAGGCTCATTCATACCTATAACAGCCCTCGATGCGCATGTAGGAGCCAGTCAATTCCTTTTCGAAGTATAATTGCCATTTATACCAATATAGCATGTCTAAATCTAATGCCGTCCCCTCCTCCCTTCCCCCTCTTTTTAATTCACTTATTAAATGTACATACTGTAGGACTAAAACTTAGCAAACAAAATCTATGCCCGGGAGCAAATCCTTTGTACAATATTTGAGGGGGAAGAAAGAAATAGTTATCCTGGGTGTCAAATGACAGAGGTGAAAAATAATTAAATTAGCCCCCTCTCTCTCAAATGCATCAATTACTCCGGAGGAAGACTCCCCTGTTTAAATATTAATTTGAAATTTGGCATGCCATTAATCCATAAATATGGGTTGGTGGCGCATTTGTGTGACTTAAATGTGTGCATACCAGAGGTGTATTGACATAGCTGTCTGTAATTACTGCTCAAGGAAATGTTATAGGCTTTAGTCTGTTATGTAAGTTGAGCTGCGGATTGGGAAGACGCCTCCTAGATTGGCCTAATACTGCCAGTCAGTTGCTCCCCTGCGAAAAACTCTCCGAAGGCGTTTCCATCTCCGGAGTTGTTTTGTTCGGATTAAATACCACTTTGGATTCAGTTCGATCGCTAAAACAGAATAGATCAGCTCAGCACTTGCATACATTTCCAGATGACCCAATAAAGGCTTTTGCTGGCTGTCAAACCGCCCCGCCCCCCCGCCCCCCACAGTTGCATTGGAACAATCTTACCCTAAGGGACTCATTCCCACTGGCAGCGCGATCCCCAGGGTACCATTGCAGTTGGCCCAAGCTCCCCGTGCGATGGATGCCCTGCCCCCAGGCCGTGCCCCAGCCCCGCCTCCACCTGCTCTCCGCCCCCCATTGCCAGAGCATGAAGCTCTGCCCCTGCGCATTCCTTCAAGGAGAACATTATGGGGACCTCGGCCCAGTTTACCTGAAGGAGTGTCTCCACCCCCATCATCCAGCCCAGACACTGAGGTCCAGCGCCGAGGGCCTTCTGGCGGTTCCCTCTCTGTGAGAAGTGAGGTTACAAGGAACCAGGCAGAGGGCCTTCTTGGTGGTGGTGCCCACCCTGTGGAACGCCCTCCCATCAGATGTCAAGGAAATAAACAGCTATCTGACTTTTGGAAGACATCTGAAGGCAGCACTGTATTGGGAAGTTTTTGAATGTTTGATCTTTTACCGTGTTTTTAATTTTCTGTTGGGAGCCGCCCAGAGTGGCTGGGGAAACCTAGCTGGATGAGTGGGGTATAAATAAATAAATTATTATGATTATTATGATTATTATCATTACTAGTACTACTACTGTTGCTGGGACGAGAGTGGCGCTGTGGGTTAAACCACAGAGCCTAGGGCTTGCCGATCAGAAGGTCGGCGGTTCGAATCCCCGCAACGGGGTGAGCTCCCGTTGCTCGGTCCCTGCTCCTGCCAACCTAGCAGTTAGAAAGACGTCTAAGTGCAAGTAGATAAATAGGCACCGCTTCGGTGGGAAGGTAAACAGCATTTCCGTGTGCTGCTCTGGTTTGCCAGAAGCGGCTTAGTCATGCTGGCCACATGACTCGGAAGCTGTATGCCGGCTCCCTCGGCCATCAAAGCGAGAACCCCAGAGTCATTCGCGACTGGACCTAATTGTTAGGGGTCCCTTTACCTTTACTACTCTTGCTGGGGTCAGAGTAATGGGTCATAGAATCATAGAATTGTAGAGTTGGAAGAACCTAAAGGTCCTCTAGTCCAACCCCCTGCAATGCAGGAATCTCAGCTAGATCATCCAGGCAGATGAACATCCAACTTCTGCTTAAAAACCTCCAAGGAAGGAGAGTCTACCACCTCCCATGGGAGTCTGTGCCACTGTCAAATAGCTCTTACTCTTAGAAAGTTCTTCCTGATGTTTAGTCAGAATCTCCTTTCTGGCAACTTGAAGTCATTGGTTCGAATCCTACCCTCCAGAGCGGGAGAAAACAAGCTTGCTCCCTCTTCCATGCGACAGCCCTTGAGATATTTGAAATGGTTCAGTCTCCTCTTTTCCAGCATGTGGCTTTTATGCACAGGCAACTCCCCATTTACGAGGGGGTTATGTTCCGAGGCACCACATGAGTCAGTGAGACTGTGCATATTTGAAACACCATTTGAAAGGCCTGCAAACACCCTCTGAAATTCTGAAAACCCTGGGGAAACCCTTTAAAAAACCAGCCGCACTTATCCGAATGGCATGAATGGTGGCAATCGCTCCCTCCAAACCTCCTTGCTCAGACTCCAGGTCGCCATGGACCACAACGATCCCAGACCCTCCAAGTCTCCCTCTTTTCCAGGGACATCCCAGATTTACAGAAGCTGTTCCAGTTTCTGATTTGATCCCAGAATGTCCTGCTTTTCCTTGGGATGTCCCTATTTTCATTGGAGAGGATGGTAACATTTTCATCAAATGTTGGAGGGTATGTGGTTGGTGCAAGGGCTCATGGGAATGCACTTGCAAAGGCTTGTGGGATTGCAAAGCCCAGTTTTTGTGCCTTTTTTTATACCTTTCTGTGCCATTTTTGAGCCATTTCCGGCCATTTCTTCCACTTCCAAGTTCAGGCTGATGTGTGTATGTGCAGTCACGCATATATTGCATAAGTGTCAATGAGGAGTTGCTTGCATTTGTACATTCCAACCGCACAAACACCGGAGGTATATATGCACACAGGTTTGTCTTCAAAGTAGTCAGTCTCTCGTTCCGTTGGTGCAAAGATCTGCTCTTGCACAACATAAAAAAATAATTTATTTTTTTTATACCCTGCCCTTCCCAGTCCAGAAAACCAGGCTCAGGGCAGCTAACAACAAATTTAAAACACTTCATTGATGCAACAAAAACCAGCATAAAATACAGTATAAAACGTGAATAACAATAAATTCAGAATTCAAAAATCAATTTGGGGGGAAATCCATCCAATAAACATTAGATGATCACCAGGGCTAGCTGGCTAAATTAGTCCTATTTGGGCCAGCGAGGAGACCAGGGGAGAATTAGCTGTGGGTTCCCAGAGCGGGTAATCTTCATAAAAAGTGGAGGAGGAGGGAAGGAAGGGGAATAAAAGATCAGGCTAAGTTCAAATTGGAAGCCAGGCGGAATAGCTCTGTCTTAAAGGCCCTGTGGAGGGAAGTTAAATCCTGCAGGGCCCTGGTCTCATGGGACAGAGCTTTCCACCAGGTCGGAGCCATCACTGAGAAGGCCCTGGCCCTGGTAGAGGATAACAGAACTTTGCTCTGTCTCCTCTCCCTGTACTGCTTCCCAAAATCCCTTCTGAGTTTCTCCACGGTTGGAGAGGGGCAGAGGAGATAGGGGAAAAGTTATGTTGTGCAAGTGTAAATCCTTACACTAATAGAATGAGGGCATTGGACGCCACACCCCTGCATGCACATCTTCAATCCAAAAAAGCTGAGGGGTGAGGCCTGGTACGATAAGAAAAGTATGTGGCCAAGAAAGAGAGTTCAGAGATCTGGATGAAGAGGTCTAGAGGGCTGCATTTGGTCCCCAGGAGAGAGGATCCACTCCCTTGACCTGGTGGCTAAGATAGCGAGCTGCTTCCCTTCGTAGCTCTGCCATGAACTCACCAAGTAGGCCTACAGAGACACAGGAAGCTGCCTTTATACAGAGTCAGACTGTTGCTCCAGCCAGATTGTCTACTTCAGGGTTTCCCAAACTTGGGTCTCCAGCTGTTTTTGAACTGCAACTCCCATCATCCCTTCCTAGCAGGAGGACTAGTGGTCAGGGATGATGGGGACTGTAGTCCAAAACCAGCTGGAGACCCAAGTTTGGGAAACCCTGGTCTACACTCACTGGCAGAGCCTTTCCAGGTTCCTCTGCTTCTCATTTGTTCACTCATAAGTTCAGTTTTCCATATTTCTACATCAGTATGGTTATCTCCTCCTGAAAATTCACCAGCAATTCTCTCTCTCTCTCTCTCTCTGTACAATTTTGCCAAATATGCACATTTTTTAAAAAAAAAAAACAACTTCCCCAAATATAATTTTATTTCTTTATTTCACAAAAGTTACATACTGCCTGACTGTAAAACCCCCACACACATCTCAAAGAGGTTTACAAAAGATAAAACAGTTACATCAAGAAAATTCACAACCGTGCTTTAAAATGTACAAAATTCAAAAAACTGAAACCGATGAAAACGTACAAAAGTTGCAGAATCAGAACAGATTAAAATTGCCACAACTTTCTAATCATTGTCTAAATAAGACTATTGTTTGCCAAGGACTTCCAAAGTGCAGGCCCTGCCACATTGAACAAATGAGTTCTTACTAATGCAGAACGGATATTATGTGTTACCTTTAGTAGTTCCAATAATGCATTTTTAAAATGTTATTTTCATGAATAAATGCATTTTAATGTGCATTTTACTCCAGAATATGCATTTTTGTACAAGTTACCTGGCGGGAGAACTGCATTGCAAAATTCGGAAAAGTGAATTTATCTCTCATCTCTACCTGGGAACGCCAGAGATTGAACCCAAGGTCTTCTGCACACATTGCAGGGGGTTAGACTAGATGACCCTGGGGTTCTTTTCCAACTCTACGATTCTGTGATTCTAATTCATATCCACTGCCACTGAGCTGTGGCCCTTCCTTTCACCGTTAGCTAAACCAGTGTTCCCAAAACTTGTGTTGTTGGTTTGAAACCAGTGGCTAAAACAGTGCAGCTTTGAATCAGTGCCACCTGATTCAAAATAGCACCCAGTTGTAAAATGAAAACCTGCGCTTTGATCTCAGGAACCATTATGAGAAATTCGGTTACGGTGTTGAAGGTGTTCAAATGCATAGCAAACAGCAGGAAAAATCAATACAGTGGTACCTCGGGTTAAGAATTTAATTCATTCTGGAGGTCCGTTCTTAACCTGAAACTGTTCTTAACCTGAAGCACCACTTTAGCTAATGGGGCCTCCCGCTGCTGCACCACCACCGGAGCACGATTTCTGTTCTCATCCTGAAGCAAAGTTCTTAACCCGAGGTACTATTTCTGGGTTAGCCGAGTCTGTAACCTGAAGCATCTGTAACCTGAAGTGTCTGTAACCCGAGGTACCGCTGTAATAAACAAACAAGATGAATTTTAACAGGGAGAAATGTAAAGTATTGCACTTGGGCAAAAAAAATGAAAGGCACAAATACAAGATGGGTGACACCTGGCTTGGGAGCAGTACATGTGAAAAGGATCTAGGAGTCTTGGTTGACCACAAACTTGACATGGTCAAAGGCCTGGAAACGATGCCTTATGAGGAACGGCTAAGGGAGCTGGGCATGTTTAGCCTGGAGAAGAGGAGGTTAAGGGGTGATACGATAGCCATGTTCAAATATATAAAAGGATGTCACATAGAGGAGGGAGAAAGGTTGTTTTCTGCTGCTCCAGAGAAGTGGACACGGAGCAATGGATCCAAACTACAAGAAAGAAGATTCCACCTAAACATCAGGAAGAACTTCCTGACAGTAAGAGCTGTTTGACAGTGGAATTTGCTGCCAAGGAGTGTGGTGGAGTCTCCTTCTTTGGAGGTCTTTAAGCAGAGGCTTGACAACCATATGTCAGGAGTGCTCTGATGGTGTTTCCTGCTTGGCAGGGGGTTGGACTCGATGGCCCTTGTGGTCTCTTCTAACTCTATGATTCTATATAATTTTGAATGTGTTTGTGTGTGTAGATAGATAAACAATAGATAGATAGACAAAGACAAAGGGACAGAGGTTCCCTTGCTAAGGTAAGAGCTAAAGATGGATCTTAAAGGTTAAGGTACCCCTGACCGTTAGGTCCAGTCGTGGAAGACTCTGGGGTTGCGCACTCATCTCGCTCTATAGGCTGATGGAGCCGGCGTTTGTCCACAGACAGCTTCCGAGTCATGTGGCCAGCATGACTAAGCCGCTTCTGGTGAACCAGAGCAGCGCACGGAAACGCCATTTACCTTCCCGCCAGAACAGTACCTATTTATCTACTTGCACTTTGACGTGCTTTCGAACTGCTAGGTGGGCAGGAGCAGGGACTGTACAATGGGTTCGAACCGCCAAGCCCTAGGCTCTGTGGTTTAGACCACAGCGCCACCCGCGTCCCAAAGCTGGACCTTAGACATTGCTATTTTTTATAGAAAAATAGGTGCCAGAATTTTCCATGGACGCCTCCCCTGTGCTGTTATAATGGCAATGGCGCCCACCTGAGAGGTGCTAGAACTGAGTTCTGGCAGGGAAAAAGCCCTGGTCTTAGGTCTGAAAGGGTTGAAGACCCATAGATTTTATTTATTTATTCTGACTTTGTCCATGGGGCAGTGATGGGGGTTGTGGTTTTTTATTGTTGTTTTGTGTTTGGGGTTGTAGACCGGCCATTTGGCCACATCCTCTCTTGAGACAAGTCTTTAAAAAAGACACCAAGGTGTGGCAAAGCGAGATCTGAGAAGGCTTGCTGCTCCAAAACGGAAGACACATTTCCAGGTTTTTATCCTATAGCATGCCGTTTTGCGCATGTGGGGCAGGTGCTTTGACTTTCCGAAAACGAGACGCCCCTGTTTCTGTGCTTGCAGAACCCTTGCCATCGCTACGGGAAAATACAGAATGGAAAAATAAAACCCTGCACAACAGCACCCAGTTCGTTTTCCAGCTCGTCTTGGTGCTGAAACCTTTCCAACACCATATCCCTCAAAAGTGCTAAAGCTTTCAGAAACCATCCCAGACTCCCTGATTTTCTCACCCGCTCTCCCCCTCTGCTCCAGCAACTTCTCCTTTTGTGTGCCTTTCAAGGTCTTCTGAAGTGAGGCAATCTTTTTATATATTTCTCCCCTCCCTCCCCTCCAGCCTGCATCAAAGTTAGGACTTTGTTAGGGGAGCTTGCGACCAGCATCTGTTCCCTCTTTTTCTCAGGGGCTAAGGAGCCGAGTGCTGTTTGGCTGAAAAAGGCCCGCATTCAGGCTGAGATTGCCTCTCTTTTGCTTCTCTGTCACACTGTCAAGCTCAATCAGAAAGCAATGAAAGTGATACAGAAGGAAGACTTTGCTGGCTAGTCTTAGAACAAAGAGAACCTTGGAGCCTAGCACAGATTTCACATCCAATTTAACTCTTTGCAAAAGGATTTTAGGAAATACATAGTCAAGAGTTGGGGGAAAAAATGGAGTTGGGTCTACTATAAAGGCTAAAAGTATTATCCAGGCTTAGATAAGCCACAAAGATAGGTTGATAGTATTTTCGAGCATAAACCACATTAGCCGGTATTACATGTTGAAGCTTTCTTTACTCGTTAAGTTGCAAGGAGATTTGAGGGGAATTTAGCAGCTAAATAAAATGACTCTTTCATGATTCTTAGCCTTAACAGTCATTTTACTTGTACAAGGTGCATGAATAGCAGGGGCTGAAATCACGTTGTTTAACAAATCTGGTATTAGAGGGTTAGTCTCAGTTTACTTATTAAGAATTTAGTTGAGTAAAGGATTTTAGGCTCCAGGTCTTTGTGCTGGTGACAATGAAGCAGGCCACTACTGACATTTTTGGATACATAGATTGGCTCGTCCTGTTTGATCTCTCTTGTTAGGCCTGCAATTAAGCCTCTGCTTAATTAGACTTTGCAGATTGGATATGTACGGGAAAACCTCCATCGAGGGAACGGTGGTGGCTATTTCTGAGGCTTACACCAATAGTCTGTTTTTCCAGTTTACATTTGCAGGTCACTTTTTTCAAAAGGGTGAAATATTTTGATGTTTCAGAGAGATGACTTTAAACATTAATGTAACGCACTGATGGGGAGACTGGGAGACAAGTTGGACGTTTGAATGGTTTTTTTGCTTTCTCTGTGTGAGTTACAAACACAAGATGGTGTTATTGCGGCTTCACTTCACACAGGTTTGCCCTGAAATAAGTCCCATAGTATGCAGTGGGACTTACTCTAGAGTTAGGAATGCAGCCTTAGTACAACTAAAATCTGTGGCCCATGATCATCTTTAAATCCATGAATTTTCGTGCTATGATAGGGATCAGGCCGATTCTCTGATGCCCAGTATAAATGCTCATTTGCACAAATCTAAACAATAGCAATTCTTTAAAGAATCGATGAGGAATAATGTCTCTTCTCTCTTCTCTTTCTGCTCCTCTCTCTCTCTCGCTTAGGCATGCATAAAACACAGAGCAAATAATGCAACATTTGGTTGACAATCAATTCATTCTGTTTAAAAACGTCCAGTACTGTGAAATTTCCGTTATCCTTCTGCTTGCCTCCAAAAAAGGGGGGGGGGCTTGTGGTTTTGCAACCACAGCATTCATCCGGCTGTCCAAAGCTGCTAATATCTTGTAAGCACCCTTTTCTAACATCCAGTCCTGTCTTCCTAGGACACATTATGGAAACAGAAGAGAAAACGCCTCTCCGAAAAGTCATCTTCCTTGGAGAGAACGTATCTCTTTAGAAATTCCCCAAGAACAAGAGATGATTACAAGGAAGAAATATGACGGACACTAACATTTCATCTCTGCATACAATTATGGGACAAATTAGAAATGCTATTATGTTAGTGCTTCATAATTAAGTAAGCAATTAAAAACAAAAACAGTTCATTAGCAAATTGTCAGCGCTTTGCAGACAAGTGCCCAGCAAGGTCATGGAAAAGCAGCAGATGACTAAACACTGGGAGGGAGGGAAGGAGGGAGAAAGCCAGGCTAATGTGGTGGCAATTTGCAGTGTTTAGTTATGGTGGGGGAGAGTGGTGCTTTTCCCAATTAAAATAATCATAATATTTTTTTCTAGCAAGTTAGTGAGACATCTTCACTAACGCTGCATGGCTGATGGTTCTCTCCCTCTCGCCCCCCCCCTCCAATCTGCAGCCTTTTGGTTGAAAGTAGGGGAAGGGAAGAAATTTGACTCAGTTTGCATTTAAAGGCAAATCAACCACATTCGCACTTGTGAAACAAAAATGTAGCCATCCTTCAAATTGTCCACTTCTCCGAATTTTGCAATGCAGTTCGCAAGCCAAGTCGCTTGTGCAAAAATGTAAATGCTAGGATAAGTGTGGGGGAAATGCACACATTTCTGAAAATAAAACCCAAAAGATGTTATATTTAGAGGAAACGTCTTTGCACAAATGAGTATCTCAGGCAAAATTGCACCCAAAATGTGGATATCATGAGAAATTACTGTAATTTCCAGAGTGCTTGGAAAATTGTAATCAAAAATTGATGTGGAAAAACTGGTTTGCACGTCCCTCGTTGTGAGGGATAGACATGGCTTCCCCTGAGATTGAAGGAAACTGCTTTTTGCCAGTACTCCAATCGCCAGTTGTGCTTGCTGGCAAATTGTGATTCATGTCCCATGTTGTGCAACATCATCACTGCTAGAGAGTGCAAGTAGGATGGCAGATGTAAGAGTTTGGAAGTGCTGGAGGAGGTTTGGTAGCTCTGTACATAAACTTTTATTTGTCTCTGTTGGGATGAGAGCTGAGCCAGCATGGATAGCGTGGGCTTTCTATACAGTTCAGATTTAATAAGGAAAAGCTGGCTGTGGAGGAAGCCTATTGACTAGCACCTGTGACATCACCGATTCATCTCATCTCCACTCCAATTCATGAAGTTTTACAACTCTTCTTTAAATGTCTGTGATTTTTATTTTTTTGGTACAATGAAACATGAATAAACCTACATTCTACAGCATGCCTAGGGTACACAATGAAGAGCAAGACCCAGGACTGCTCTAGCATTTTCCTATGTTGCACAAGGCTGTTATGGATGCTACTGAAAGCAAGATACAGCCCTCTTTGCCTCTTAGAAAGCCCAACACCCTGCTTGAGCAAGTGCCTATTGGACTGTATCTGTGACGTCATTGAGTACAGGACACAAATCTCTGCCACCCCCCCCCCCCATACACACCCTGACCAGCCACATACAACCCTTTCTTGAAGAAGAAACAAACTCCAAAATAAATATTGAGCTCTTCCCTATCATACCCCGCCAACCTTGCAGCAATTGATCTCCATTTTCAAAAATTCTCTCCCACTACAAAATCACAAGTGAAGCACACTAAGATGGTAGCTGTTCCAATTCCTTTGGAGATCACCGTGCCTGAGAGCTCTTTAAGATTGCAAGACTGTATTTTGCATGTGTAAGTTGCATTGATTTCAAAGAGGCCTGTTTACTTAAGTAGATACAAGACTGGAGTCCAAGGTGACAGCTTTAATTTCTAGCCAATATATGCAAGAGAGAAATGTCATCTTAATATTGACAAGCTCCTGAGGTAGTCTGCCATAAGAAAGAAAGAAAACAATGTTTGCGGCAGCTTTTAATACAGTTATTGCATTAGATATGTTGAGCCATTTTTTTTGCAGCATAAACTGAAGTGGGCTCTAGGCCGCAACTTACATCACGATAAGTGTGTTAGTCTTTATGGTGCCACAAGACTCTTTGCTGGCTCAAAAAAGATCTCCACATTATTCCGTTGCTGGACTTCAGATAGGCAGAGACCTAGTTATAAAGGAATGGCACAGAAGTCATTTCAGTCTATAGCAACAGGATTTCGTTCACCCTGTGAGGTGCTTACGATCGATACGTTCCTCAATTGGTTTGATTCTTTTTATATATATAAAAAAACCCATGTTATATGTAAGCTGTCTCCTGAGCTATTTATTTAGCATTAAAACCCACCGAAGTTCGAAGAGGACTTATTTCCAAGTAAACGTCTTCAGTGACTGATTTGTTATTAAAGCAAAACATAAGCAGATAAACGAACAACTTATATCTTTTTTGGGCGGGAGAGTTTCCTGTTAACGTCATTCTGAGATTCGCCTTCGGAATAATTTTATCTGCAGCCTCCAAATTCTTGGGTTTTGGGGTTTTTTTTTTTTTTTTTTTTGCTTTTTAAAAAACACTCAGCTTTTATTAGGCAACACAACCAAACCCTCTCACCGGCCACCATCTTCTGCCGCAAAACATGTTTTCATGATGTTTTCTCAAAAGGCAAACAGTTGGCTGTTGCTAATGATTTCTCCTGTTGTTGTTGTTGTTTTTAAAAAATGATGCTGATAGCAGCAAACACATTTCACTCTGTGGATGGCAAGTCTGAACAAACACTGTCGTAAACTGTTGAATTGACTTTGAAATGAATTCTGAGGAAAGAAATGGAAGGTGGCGTTGCTTTTTGTGTGTGTGTGGGAGGGGAAGAAAATGGCAGGATCCATCCAAACTTGGCTGTGGTCCGTCTCCAGTTCGGAACAGATGCCCACCGATTTTGGCGAGGATTTTTGTCCTCCGTCCCCCACCCCCACCCTATCTGTTGTGGTTCACAATCCTAATGAATGTTATGTTTAAATAACATGAATAAAGATAAACTGACAATGAATTCAACTCCGGTTTGAGCAGCGGAATAAAAATGAGCAAGGCGCCTTAATCTCCTGCTACCTAATCTGGGTTGAATTTCCTCTGTATCTGTGTGTGTGTGTGTGTGTGTGTGTGTGTGTGTTTGTGTAAGAATCCTTTTCTTGAGTCTCCTTGGCCATTGACAAGGTCTTTTGAGATGAATATGAAAAGATAGATTTAAAGGTTAAGGTCCGGGTCAGTTGGTTGCAGATGTTTTGTGAGAGATTGTTCGGTCGAGTTGCAGCTACTTCTCCCGACGAAGGAATTTCCAAGCGCCGCCGCCATGACCAGTGGGCTGCTGACTGGTGAAATGGGGTTTTGTTTCACAATTGATCCTCGCAAACACAAACACATGAGATGAAGTGTTTGCTCTCTT